>NC_142794.1:92090563-92714466 GCF_049724085.1 Artemia sp. Qi Xiang Cuo | reverse complement strand
CAACAACAATATTTTTCCCTTAAAAAAACAACTTACAACACGAATAGCACAGTTGAACACTATGAATTTAAAAGATGAGCATACCCTCCACCCCTCCGGGGAACCGCGGGCCGAAGGCCGGCAACTGGCGGGGCCCCCATCCCCCGGGGTCGCTGTGGAAAAACTTTATACAATAGTCGCCGTCGCTGCTGTAGTAGGTTAGGTTATGTTAGATTATTTAAGTTAATTTATCAGGTTAGGTTAGGTTGGGTAAGGTTAGATTAATTTATCAGGTGATGTTAGGTTGGGTTAGGTTAATTTAATTTATCCAGACCGAGTTGGTTGCGATAGTCTACACATTCAACCCGGTCTGAAATTCGATAGTGGCCGTGGGGGAGTACATTTACACCATTCTCGATTACAAAGACTTTGTCGGATATAGAAGACATGGCATTCTTTTCAACTCTAAGAGTATAATTTTTATACTGCAGAGAGCGAATTGCAAGCACTTTTGATCTCGGTATTAGACAACTCTCTACACAGGTTCACATGTTCACATGTTGAAATTGATTTTTACAAAATGTGTAAGCACCCCTTTACACGCCTGTTTTACATCTTTGTTATGGGTTTCTACGCAATAAACTTTAGGACCGGGGAACATCCAATTGGATATTAAATCGCTCCCCGTCTCTGATTTTAACATGAGTAGCTGATTGGGGGGCCTGACATTTCACCAACTCGTGGTAGAGGGATGCATTCCAGTTAGTGAAATCCAACCGCGATCTGATGTGTTCCCCATTTTCTGAATCATTTAATAAATCCCCGTTTTTTACTTTTAACAGCAGAGAATCGGTATCCCCATAATAAACTTTAACCGCCCCCGCCTTTGACAATTGTACCTTGCACACATTGTAAAAAAAAACGACAACATGAGGCTTTTTGGAAATTTCCATTACTGAACTACCTCCCGCTATATTTTTGTTCAGCACCACATCTCTTTTTTTTCTGTGTAGAAGAACCCTGCTTGTCTCTATGCTCGTGAACGTTGTAAAATTGGGGTCTGCAATAATTCGTGCACATTCTTGGGGGTCAGTCATGACGTCAAAGCGAGATCTGTTCCGTAAACCTTCACACATTTTGCCAAACGCTGAATTTAAAATTAGCTTGTACATTTCCTTTTCTACTTTACTGTTTTCCCGAGAGCGTTTATATACAAATGTATCGATAAACGTCTTCAAATAAGGTTTTTGACTGAATTGGAGGACCCTATGTTCACCATATTGTTCACCATCCAGCGCAAAAGCACATGGTGAACAACGATATTCTGTTTAGGGTCTAAATCTGCCATCAGTTTCTGCTTAGAGGGGGTCAAGTGCATCCCCATATCATAAACCAATGATCGGTTGTATGTGCTGAGCGAGTCCTTGGTCAGTAATCGATTGATACAGGGGAACACAAAATCTTTTACTGAATCATGAAGCATCAATGGAACGTGTCCGTCAATTTCAAAGAACCATTCTTGTGGCCAATTTTCCTCGACGGTGTGAATGTCGGGGATCTCACAAGGATTCTAAAGCCATTTATATTTTCCACACGGCAAAGAGTAGTGAGACATTGCCGAGGGGTATAACGAGTTCATGTCAAAAAAAACTGCATTTGACTTTACACCAGTGTCTTGCCCACTTGGATCTGTTGCTAGAACACGATCTCCATGAAAATAATACCCACCCCTCATTGACCTTTCTAAAAAAAGGTGTTGATCTACATCAGTGATCAAGCCTATTTCTTACCTATTTCTAATCCCACCCATTTTTACAATTACCCTTAGCCCAGACCCTCTTGTCAAATTCGTATTCCTCAGCATTTAATGTTGGTGAGTGAATTATAGAAAGCTTCAATTGGAGGTAGTTTCTCCTCGCTTAACCGAACGCCAGAACAGTAATAGTCGTATGCATATACACCTTTATAGTTCAGCAGTTAATATATTTCACTGTCAGGGAAGTGCTGTTTAAGCAGATAAAAACTATCAAAATTGTCACTTTTCTGCACTTGAATCAATTGACTCAATGCCTTGGGGAAAAAACTAAAAGAATCTATAAACCTGATTTTATTTCAACACGTATGCCTGTTATTCACTACCTGCCATTTCAACTCAAGAAGCACCAACTTTTCGGCTAATTTGGGGATAATATTATAGGTAAATGAATTGTTTACCCATGGACTATCTACTACCCCTCCCTCCCTGTGCATACGTGCCAAAGCTGGTAAAATAAATTTTAAATCATAATTTGCGTTGTGAATGAAAACCGGTATAAAAAAACTGATGGCTTACACTCACGTTGCATGATTGATGTGCTACCCCTCTAAAATTACTGTCCCCAGAGGATCTTTCCCGCCACAAGTGATTTTGGTCTCTGACTTTCCCCTTCCCCCCTCTTTTCCCCTTAGTCCCTTATCCCTTAGCCCCCTCTTCAAACTCACCCTTACAAACCCAGCATATTTTTTGATTTTTAATCGTGAGACGATCCTCTGCAGACAAAAACATTGGGCAATGGGTATTTCTCAAACGAGAAATAGCTCCATTTGCAGTGCCAATTAATTTAGTCAGTGCCTTGATCATGCACTCGTTCTCATCCAACGTCTCGACTATTTTTAACAACTGCATTGTGTTAGAGTTGTCTCTTTGCATGTGGGCATAGGAAACCACTATGGCCAGATGTTCTTTGATTCGATTCGGAAATCGAGGATCGTTCATATCCACTAGCCTATCCTCACAATCAAAAGAGATTTTATTGCTTTGGAGGAGGGTATTTTGGAAATTGTTTAATCTTAAAATGGCCCTATGACCTGAAACCGTTTCCACTGACTGATAGCCATGCCGTCTACAATGTTTCATATGATTCTGTAGCTTTAAATCACTACGAAATCGAGACAGGCATGTTGGACAGTAGAAACGTACCCCTAGATCCCTATCCCCTCCCAGAACTCTACTGATGTCTGTAATTGGGTTAAAATAGTCAATTGTATTTGGTTCACTGGCTGGTGTTTATAACAACCAAACCCAATGCTTCACCAATTGAATTGACGGGCCCCTTACTGGGAACAACACTCCCTTTTTATTAGAGCGAGCCCCATCTTGAAATTCAGTTTCATACTGGACCACAGTAACGCCGATATTTAAATGGGCATTGGCCCTTTCAAAAATATCTATAGATCTTAGCGTTACTGGGTATTTTCCCACTAAACAAGTGAAATCTACAGGGGGAAATTAAGACCCCACCTTCCCATGTACAGCCCAGTATTCTAAATTTGTCTTTGTAGCGTCAGAGACTCGAAAGCTGATATGAGGAAAGCGTACATGAAACATTTTTGACCGGTTTCAAAACATATTCGCTGAACGCCCTTGCAACCCTCTAAATCTGGATTATATTTTAAAACTATAGCCCTTTCCCCCCAACCCCTCTTAAAATAAAATATTTTTTTAATTTACAAATATTTACACTTAATTTTTCAATAAACAAAACCACTGGTCCACCACCATTTTCATGATTATTTTCGAGATGCGTAGCAATATGGTCTACCCATTCCATGAAAACTGTTTCGTAATTTTTTAAATGCGGATAGACCACTAGAATCTCGATATGTACATAATGATAATAAACTTCACTTTTGCCCTCATTTAAATAAAATACCTTTAAAACAATTGAAACCTTAATAGCGTCCCTATTCCCCCATAACTGAATCTGGTTTTCTAACAGTGCACGAATTTTATCTACATATTCATGGACAAGTTCTATAGGGTCAAATATAAAATCCCCCCCTAAGTGAATTAAAGGGATCCCCGAAAATCGCACTGTAGACGACTATTGTATTTAATATAGAATTTGACCTCTGGAATTCAGGTAGTGTCGTAAATTTTTATTTTTACTCTTATGTATATTATCTCCCCCTCCCCCACTTTGTTCAACAATAGGGTTGTGAGAAGCCATTTCGTTTGTTTGAACTATGTTCACTTCATCAGTGGGGGGAGGGTTCCCCGTTAATTCCCGTGTAAAATCCTCTAAAATTTGCATAGTGTTTCGACTTAGCAAAGGCAAGTCCCCCTGCTCAACTGTGCTAGTATCTACATTAAAATAATTTGTTAGTAAATCATCAATATTGTCAGGTATTTCTAGAGAATTATCATACCGTTCTCTGATTGGTGGATTGTCGTGAATAAACTCGACAGGCGCGTCAATGAGTTCAGGACTTCTTTCTCCAATCGATGAGGACGGTGACAAGGAATATGGAACCAATTTAATCTGTAAGAGAAAATTGCTGATTTTCAAAGTGTCTAAATCACCCTTTTTTTAAAATGGATTATTATTTACATATATGCTTAAAAAAACGCTTAGTAGTAGTAGCATTTGGTTAATTCACTACTCTATATAACCTGAAAGTTCCACCTTAATATAAGATATTTACAATCTAAAACATGACTTATTAGGTTTTGATTTTGTTCAAACAACCCCTACAAAATTTCATATTAATACTCCTTATCTGCTTTGGAAAAATAAAGTTGTCTTTACTTGGTAGCCTAACTCATTCAAATCATCCCCTGAAATAGCTTATTTTCCATGTGTATAGACCAACCTACTTTGACCCTAGAATTACATTCGTTAATGCAAGTCTATTATTTTCAAGATTTTCTGGAACAAACGATAAAATGGCGACCGTTATGTCTCGCATCTCTTATTGATTGTTCCAAAATCTTGGCAAGTTTTAATTGAAAGTTGTCAACAATATTATGCAAATTAGAATCCACATGTGTAATCGATAAAAAGTATAATCTCTGTCCTTCAAATTGAGTTGGCAGATAAAATAGTGAGAAATAAAATCTAAACTTTCATTTCCAAATTCCGGCTGCAGTTGGGTGCCGGATGGTCCAGGCAAAGCATGATGGTTGGTGAACGGGACGGTGAAGTCTGTTTCTTGCGCAGCCGGGCCAGCAATGTCATTGGCTTGTGCAGCCGGGGCAATGATGTCACTGGCTATGAGGGTTGGACCAGTGGGGTTCATCATTTTGTAGTTATCCTCCCACTCTCTCTTTATCTTTCTACCTGGCTGCATTGGGGCTGGAGCGGATGGGACTTGAGCAGGTCTGGAACGGATATGGGTGGCTCTCGATGAGCCAGCTATCTCCAGTTGTTGCATGGGAGTAGCGTCGTTACCCATAGCTCTCCTACTGGGAGGCGGGCATATCTCAAAATTGTCCTTAAAAAAAGAAAAATTTAGTATAAAATAACGACTCACTGTTTGAGAAGAAAAACTGAATTTATTGTAAGGCATAATTTTGTCTAGAATTCCCTCCCCCCCTTTTCATCAAAGTAAAAACTAAAAATTTGCGATGGTCAGAAATGCTCATATTTTTACCATTTAGAGAAAAAATTAAATACCCAGCTTGTGAGAAATAAACCCGAAAAGCATGGAAATCCTATTTTTACCATTTAGAGAAAAAATTAAATACACAACTTGTGAGACATAAACCCAAAAAGCATAGAAATCCTATTTTTACCATTTAGAAAATAAATTTAAAAAAAAACTATCATTATTCTTTAGGGCCAACAGCCACATCAAATCCTTGCCAATGATTTAAAATCTAGATCTCAAAATAGCCAGCCATAAATATGGTATAATTAAAAGATAACCAAACACTAAACTTCAGGGTTATATATAGGAAAGGCTGTATTATTTTTCTTTTCAAAATGGGGTACATGTCTGCACAATGAATCCATCTCTTTGCAGTTCACGGGGGGAAACAGTTTGTTTCACCTTACAACAAAGCTGTTAGAAGTGAGGCACTGCCCCTTCTCCCCTCCCCTATATAAACACTGAGTACTCAAAATGGAAGCCATTACATTTTCCATATTAAAATATTTACCATAACTGTCACCAGCTACCCCCTAGCAATTTATAAGATTTACCATAGAAACATACGTCGCTAAATTGTCTGAAAGAAGCATCTTTTTGTGTAATCATTTTGCTTGGTTAATCTGACGAATTGACGCGAGCTATCTGTGTAATTGACTAACACAGGATACGCATTTGACAGTATGTGATAATTACCCCTATATGCATGTTTGCAGAACTGATAAAGGTTAGGTTGACGGCTTAAGGGAATTAGCATGCCTAAGAATTGCCGGAACTTGCATGAAACTTTTAAGTAGAAATATAGAAAGTATGAATTTATCGAAAAACAGAATTATTTCCAATGAAATAATTAAAGTCGTAAACAGGGGGGGGTTACATGGTAAAAAAAGGCGTATTTTACGCTTTCCAACGACTATAAACATTGCATATCGGAGTTTGTATTGGGGGAGGGGGAGGGGGGTATACCCTGAATTTGAATATACTGGATGGGGGACTATGTAAAATGATTTTATTTGGAAATAACCTAAGAAAATATACTAAACAGAACTGACATTATAAATCATTGTAGCTAAAATTTCCATGTCAATAATATTTGATGCTCTATCCATGTCAATAATATTTGATGCTCTATCCATGGTGACTTGAGACTGTATGATGATTTAACCTCAACGCATGTCCGTTATATACAAAATCTCAAGGGCGAATTGTGATGTAAAGGGAAACCTTGCGTAACTCCCTGGTTGGCTTAAAAAGAGACACGTGATCTTGTCCCGTTAGAGCAGAGTCAATAGGCTTAGAAACAACAAACAAATTGACATAGAAAGAGGTGTCATTGACCCGTTAGACTCGATAATCCAGCATTTGTTGATGTGAACTTATGTCTACATCCATCAACAGTGAGAAAAACCATGAAAAAACATCATCAGTGTGAAAAACCATGAAAAATGGGGTCATTGAATCTGTCTCGTTAGACTCAATTATAGATGGCAGCACATGTCTTCGTAGCGCGCTGGTACTGTCCTCCCTACTCTTATGATAGTACTTTTAAAAAAGTTCCCAGAGATTTTTCCACAGAGACAGTATGAAGTTCTATCAGTATTTAAAATTATTTGATTTTTCAAAAGCTTTGCTACAAACCTACAACATTTTTTTAGACAGAATTTTGGGTATTTGCAAAATCACAACTTCAAAAAAGAAAATTTGAGAAGGAATTTGTTGTCGATAAATAAAAGTCTAATGACGATTATCCTTTTAATAGACAGTGATAAATAATTTATCACTGTCTATTAAAAGGATTTATCCTCATTTAAACTTTTATTTATCGTCTTGGAAAGGTAGTGTGGTCTTCAAAATTATCTACGAATTTTCTGTCTTGAAAACCATTCTAATTCTTTGAAGATCAAACCCTGTCTGTCCACGTTGGAACAAAGCCTTTAACCTTGTTTGCGAAAAAGGTTACCTCTTGGATGTAAAAAAACTTGATGCACCATACCAACTTTGGACATTATTTTTTAAGTGAACGAAGCAATTCCTTAGTTTATATTATAGTAATCCTCTATTGAAATTAAATATTAAAAAAACAAGGATTTTCAACTGAAAGTAAGGAGCAACATTAAAACTTAAAACGAACAAAAATTCTTACGTATATCAGGGATTCTCTCCCTCGTCAGTACCTCACTCTTTACGCTAAAGCCTGAATTTTGTTCCAATTCTTTAAGAATGACCAAAATCACAAAAGCTGTTTAATTAGAATAAATAGCTCTTTTGAAATTACTAAAAAAATACTTTACCGTAAAGAGCGAGATATTGACGAGGGGGCGAATCCCCTCATATACGTAATAATTTCTGTTCGTTTTAAGTTTTAATGTTGGTCCATAGTTTCAGTTGATTTTTTTTTATTTGATTTCTGATCATTTTTTAAATAATGCTGGGAAATCCGGCATCCCCTTCATGAAAAATCCCTTCCCCCATGAAAAATCCATCCATGGAAAGATGCTCCCATTTAACCCCCGCCCCCCGATCCCCTCCACCAGAAAAAAATCTCTCTTGAAAATGTCTGTATATTTCCCAATAACCAATGCTATGTGTAAGCATATAGTGAAGTTCATAACGCAGCCCTTCCCCCGGGGACTGTGGGGGATTAAATCGTCCTCAAAAACATAGTTATAAGATATTTCGACTATTTTGAACAAAATGGTTATCTAAAAACTTTGGTTCGGTGACTTTGGGAAAAAAATGAGTATGGGAGGGGGCCTAAATGCCCTCCAATTTTTTTGGGCACTTAAAAAGGGCACTAGAACTTTTAGTTTACGTTTGAATGAGTCCTCTCACGACATTCTAGGACCACTGGGTCAATACGATCACCCCTGGGAAAAAACAACAAAAAACAAACAAAGAAATAAACGCGTATCCGTGATCTTTCTTCTGGCAAAAAATGCAAAATTCTACATTTTTGTAGATAGGAGCTTGAAACCTCTATTGTTGGAATCTCTGAAACGCTAAATCTGATGGTACGATTTTCATTAAGATTCTACGAATTTTAGGGGGTGTTTCCTCCTTTTTTCGAAAATAAGACAAATTTTCTCAGGTTTGTAACCTTTTTTGGGTAAGACTAAACTGGATGAAACTTATATATTTGAAATCAGCATAAAAATTTGATTCTTTTGATGTGTTTATTGGTATCAAAATTCCATTTTTCGAGTTTCGGTTACTATTGAGTCGGGTCGCTTCTTACTTACAGTTCGTTACCACGAACTGTTTGATAGAAAATGCACGAAATCAAAAACTTAAGGAAATACTCCAAGAGTCAGATTTTTCCATTCAAGATCATTTTTCCGGAAATACTTTTAAGAAATTTAGAAGGTATACGGAATTTTGTTAATAAATTAAACCTAACAAATAAAAGTGCATTAAAACACGATATATTGTAGCATATTCATTTTATTTTTCATCGCAGTGTGCCCTACATTTTATGCTTTCTTATTCTGTCAATGGAACGATGCGGGCAGAAGAACGTTTCCCTCGTCAACTACCTAGAGAACGCTCTCTCGGTTTGAATGAAGAGGATTTGCCTCTTTTGGTTGACACAAGTGGCATAAGCACAAATTACACTCAGGATGACATTGAAGGGAATAATGAGTAAGTAATTTCATTTATTCTAAGGATTCCACTCTTTTTTAGTAATCTTCAACTTTTTGTGAAATTAATAAAATAAAACCAATCAGATATTCTCAGTCAACACTCTATTTTGCTTCTTTATCAGTATTTCAGTAAAAAGGAATAAAAAGGATTATAGAAAATTTCCCCTCTAAAGGTGCGTTTACACGAAACTTGAGAGACTGCCATAAATCAGGAAAATGTCCCATTAAAAATCACACAAACTCATCATTTTAATACGTGATAGTAACCTTGTTTGCAATTATTTTATACCTGAATCAAAATTTTTACGAATAAAACTAGTTAAAAAAAACAAAAAAACTAGTTATCCAGGAGTTATCTTTTTTAGAACATTAGGAAAAAAGAAAAGTTTTTTCAATTGTAAGTAAGGAGCAGCATTAAAACTTAAAATGAGCAGAAATTATTCCATATATGAGGGGGGATGCTTCGTCCCTGAACGAGAGGAGTCGTTCTTAACGATTTAGGACAAAAAGTCAAACTCAAGCGTAATGAGCGAGGTTTTAAAGAGGAGGAACTACCCTCATATACTGAATAATTTCAGTTTGTTTTAAGTTTTAATGTTGCTCCTTACTTTCAGTCTTTTTTTTTAATTTAATATCTGAGTAGATGACTAAGTATCATTTTGCTTGAGGCCCTAGGAATTACCATGCTATTCGCTTGAGGCCCTAGGAATTACCATGCTATTTGCGTGAAGCTATAGGAAAACATTTCCAGAGCATGTACTTATGGATTTGCTTGGTTTATGTACCTTCCTAAGCTATTCTAAGGGTTTATGATCCTTTCTAAAATATTCTAAGGGTTTATGTTCCTTCCTATGCTATTCTAAGGGTTTATGTTCCTTCCTATGCTATTCTAAGGGTTTATGTTCCTTCCTATACTGTTCTAAGGGTTTATGTTCCTTCCAGTGCTATTCTATGGCATTATGTTCCTTCCCATAATATTTGATTGATGCTCTACGCATTTTCAAATAGAGTCAGTACGCCCTCACTTGTTATACACTAGAGTTTCAGGTGCACATTTTAAAAAGTGACTGGTTTTTCTGATTTTTTGGACAATTGCCTTAACTCGAGAGTATTTTGTTATTAAGAAATTGGATACTACAATCAGAAATGTTTGATTGACATTTGCAAAAAGGGATAAGGGATTCGCGAATTGGACTGTACGAACGATCTTATTTGAATAATGGGGAAAAGACAGAGCTAGATAAAATTTGCAACTTGGATCGTATGAAGATGGAGAAAAAAAGGGTTAAAGTGATTAGCAGTTAAGGTAACCCTGAAGAGCATGTTAATTCATACCTTATTTATTATAAATTTGGAACAATATCAATCTATGGAAATGGTTAACGATGACAAATGGTCTTATGACTTGACCTAGCTCTACTTGTTCGATGTGTTCCGTATAATAAACAAGTGGAGTTTGAACAGTGTTATCAATTTAGAATAGAGTCTAACGTTATAGTATACTAAAAAGTTGATACTAAGAGAGATGTAGATGGCAAGAAAAGAATTTTAATAATGGATAGCTTTACTTCTTCAATGTAATCTGTATAATACACAAGTGGCGTTTGAACAGTGTTGTCAGTTTAAAATAGAGTCTAACGTTATAGTATACTAAAAAGTTGATACTAAGAGAGATGTAGATGGCAATAAAAGAATTTTAATAATGAAATTCAGAACAAACCTTAGAAATCCTTGAAAATCAAGTAGTAAGGTGTATGTGAGTACGAACCATCAAGGATCATAAGCACCAACGACCCTAACCAGCAGAGACATCAACCCCCCAAAGGTCCCCTATCTCCAAACTCGAAGGGTGCCCCTCCCTCCAACTTTTTACCCCCCCTCTCCTTATTTTTTTTTTAACATGATATATTTTTTTAAACTTTTTTTAATTGTCTTCGAATGAGATGAAACATACTTAAATTCAGTAGTGTTTTGTCGTGGTTTACCTTGTCACAATTACATTCTCTTGATTTTTTAAAGTTCATTTTGGATTTCTTTCATTGAAATGCAAGAGTTGGAATATTTCAGTAGTGTTTTATAGTGGTTTACCTTGTCACAGTTATATTATCTTGATTTTTCAAAGTTCATTTTGAATTTCTTTCATTGAAATGCAAGAGTTGGATTATTTCAGTAGTGTTTTGTCGTGATTTACCTTGTCACAGTTGCATTCTCTTAATTTTTCAAAGTTTATTTTGAATTTCTTTCGCTGAAATGCAAGAGTTGGAATATTTCAGTAGTGTCTTGTTGTGCTTTACCTTGCCTCAGTTACATTCTCTTGATTTTTCAAAGTTCATTTTGGATTTCTTTCGTTGAAATTCAAGAGTTGGATTATTTCAGTAGTGTTTTGTTGTACTTTACCTTGTCACAGTTACATTCTCTTGATTTTTCAAAGTTCATTTGGAATTTCTTTCGTGAAATGCAAGAATTGGAATATTTCAGTAGTGTTTTGTCGTGGTTTACCATGTCACAGTTACATTCTCTTTATTTTTCAAAGTTCATTTTGGATTTTTACATTCTCTGGATTTTTTAAAGTTCTTTTTGAATTTCTTTCATTGAAATGCAAGAGTTGGATTATTTCAGTAGTGTTTTGTCGTGGTTTACCATTTCACAGTTACATTCTCTGGATTTTTCAAAGCTCCTTTTTAATTTTGTTCGTGAAATGCAAGAGTTGGATTATTTCAGTAGTGTTTTATCGTGGTTTACCTGGTCAAAGTTACACTCTCTTAATTTGTCAAAGTTCATTTTGGATTTCTGTCCTTGAAATTCAAGAGTTGGAATATTTCATTAGTGTTTTGTAGTGGTTTACCTTGTCACAGCTACATTCTATTTATTTTTCATATTTCATTGAGTATTTCTTACGTTGAAATACAAGATTCGAAACTTGTTTGTTGTGTCTTTTCGCCCCTTACCTCTTGGCCACTACACTCTCTTTATTTTTCAAAGCTCATTTTTGGATATCAATCATTTTAAATAAAGAGTTGGACCTTTTCAGTTGCGTTTTGTTATTGTTTACCATGCTACGGTTGATCTCTGAATATATTTAAAGGGTATTGTTAGGTTTACCTCCTTGAAATGAAAGAGTTGGAATATTTCAAAAGTGTTTTGTCGTGGTATACCTTGTCCCATTTATATTCTCTTGATTTTTCAAAGTTCATTTTGGATTTCTTTCCTTGAAATACAAGAGTTGGAATATTTCAGTAGGGTTTTGTCGTGGTTTACCTTGCCACAGTTACATTCTCTTGATTTTTCGAAGTTCATTCTTGGATTTATTTCGTTGAAATGCAAGAGTTGGAATATTTCAGTAGTGTTTTGTTGTGGTTTACCTTGTCACAGTTACAGTCTCTGGATTTTTCAAAGTTCATTTTGAATTTCTTTCATTGAAATGCAAGAGTTGGATTATTTCAGTAGTGTTTTGTTGTAGTTTACCTTGTCACACTTACATTCTCTTGATTTTTCAAAGTTCATTTTGGATTTCTTTCGTTGAAATGCAAGAGTAGGAATATTTCTATAGTGTTTTGTCATGGTTTACCTTGTCACAGTTTCATTCTCTTAATTTTTTAAAGTTCATTTTGAATTTTGTTCGTTGAAATGCAAGAGTTGGAATATTTCAGTAGTGTCTTGTCGTGGTTTACCTTGTCACAGTTACATTCTCTTGATTTTTCAAAGTTCATTTTGTATTTATTTCGTTGAAATGCAAGAGTTGGAATATTTCAGTAGTGTTTTTTCGTGATTTACCTTGTCACAGTTACATTCTCTTGATTTTTCAAAGTTCATTTTGAACTCTTTCGTGAAATACAAGAGTTGGAATATTTCAGTAGTGTTTTGTCGTGGTTTACCTTGTCACAGTGACATTCTCTTGATTTTTCAAAGTTCATTTTGAATTTCTTTCGTTAAAATGCAAGAGTTGGAATATTTCAGTAGTGTCCTGTCGTGGTTTACCTTGTCACAGTTACATTCTCTTGATTTTTCATAGTTCATTTTGGATTTATTTCGTTTAAATGCAAGAGTTGGAATATTTCAGTAGTGTTTTTTAGTGATTTACCTTGTCACAGTTACATTCTCTTGATTTTTCAAAGTTCATTTTAAATTTCTGTCGTGAAATACAAGAGTTGGAATATTTCAGTAGTGTTTTGTCGTGGTTTAGCTTGTCACAGTGACATTCTCTTGATTTTTCAAAGTTCATTTTGAATTTCTTTCGTTGAAATGAGAGAGTTGGAATATTTCAGTAGTGTTTTGTCGTGGTTTACCGTGTCATAGTTACACTCTCTTGATTTTTCAAAGTTAATTGTAGATTTCTTTCGTTGAAATGTGTTTTGTTGTGCTTTACCTTGTCACAGTTAGATTCTCTTGATCTTTCATAGTTCATTTTGGATTTCTTTCGTTGAAATGCAAGAGTTGGAATATTTCAGTAGTGTTTTGTTGTGCTTTACCTTGTCACAGTTACATTCTCTTGATTTTTCAAAGTTCATTTT
Organism: Artemia sp. Qi Xiang Cuo; assembly: GCF_049724085.1. Lineage (NCBI taxonomy): Eukaryota > Metazoa > Arthropoda > Branchiopoda > Anostraca > Artemiidae > Artemia > Artemia sp. Qi Xiang Cuo. The sequence continues at coordinate 92,700,926 of NC_142794.1, read as the reverse complement.
GGATTTCTTTCGTGAAATGCAAGAATTGGAATATTTCAGTAGTGTTTTGTCATGGTTTACCTTGTCACAGTTACATTCTCTTATTTTTTTCAAAGTTCATTTTGAATTTCTTTCCTTGAAATGCAAGAATTGGAATATTTCAGTAGTGTTTTGTGGTGCTTTAACCTTGTCACAGTTACATTCTCTTTATTTTTCAATGTTCAATTTGAATTTCTTTCCTGGAAATGCAAGAGTTGGATTATTTAAGTATTGTCTGGTCGTTGTTTACCGTGTCACAGTTAAATTATCTTAATTTTTCAAAGTTCATTTTGAATTTCTTTAGTTTAAATGCAAGAGTTGGAATATTTCATTAGTGTTTTGTTGTGCTTTACCTTATCACAGTTTCATTCTCTTGATTTTTCAAAGTTCATTTTGAATTTCTTTCATTGAAATGCAAGAGTTGGAATATTTCAATAGTGTCTTATCGTGGTTTACCTTGTCAAAGTTACATTCTCTTGATTTTTCAAAGTTCATTTTGGATTTATTTCGTTGATATGCAAGAGTTGGAATATTTCAGTAGTAATTTATCGTGGTTTACCTTGTCACAGTTACATTCTCTTGATTTTTCAAAGTTCTATTTGAATTTTATACGTGAAATACAAGATTTGGAATATTTCAGCAGTGTTTTGTCGTGGTTTACCTTGTCACAGTGACATTCTCTTGATTTTTCAAAGTTCATTTTGAATTTCTTTCGTTGAAATGTAAGAGTTGTAATATTTCAGTAGTATTTTGTAGTGGTTTACCGTTTCACAGTTAGATTCTCTTGATTTTTCAAAGTTCAGTGTGAATTTCTTTAGTCGAAATGTGTTTTGTTGTGCTTTAACTTGTCACAGTTACATTCTCTTGATTTTTCAAAGTTCATTTTGTATTTCTTTCGTTTAAATGCAAGAGTTGGAATATTTCAGTAGTGTTTTGTTGTGCTTTACCTTGTCACAGTTACATTCTCTTAATTTTTCAAAGTTCATTTTGGATTTCTTTCGTGAAATGCAAGAATTGGATTATTTCAGTAGTGTTTTGTCGTGGTTTACCATGTCACAGTTACATTTTCTTGATTTTTCAAAGTTGATTTCGACTTTCTTTCGTGAAATGTAAGAGTTGGAATATTTCAGTAGTGTTTTGTCGTGGTTTACCTTGTCACAGTTACATTTTCTTGACTTTTCAAAGTTCATTTTGGATTTCTTTCTTTGAAATGCAAGAGTTGGAATATTTCAGTAGTTTTTTGTCGTTGTTTACCTTGTTACAGTTACATTCTTTTGATTTTTCAAAGTTCATTTTGGATTTCTTTCGATGAAATGAAAGAGTTGGAATATTTCAGTAGTGTTTTGTCATGGTTTACCTTGTCTTACATTCTCTTGATTTTTCAATGTTCATTTTGTGTTTCTTACTTTGAAATTCAAGAGTTGGAATATTTCAGTAGTGTTTGTTATGGTTTACCTTTTCACAGTTACATTCTCTTGATTTCTCAAAGTTCATTGCGGTTTTCTTTCCTTGAAATGCAAGAGTTGGAATATTTCAGTAGTGTTTTGTCATGGTTTACCTTGTCACAGTTACATTCTCTTGATTTTTCAAAGTTCATTTTTGGATTTCTTTCGTTGAAATGCAAGCGTTGGAATATTTCAGTAGTGTTTTGTTGTGGTTTACCTTGTCACAGTTACAGTCTCTGAATTTTTCAAAGTTCATTTTGAATTTCTTTCATTGAAATGCAAGAGTTAGATTATTTCAGTAGTGTTTTGTTGTAGTTTACCTTATCACACTTACATTCTCTTGATTTTTCAAAGTTCATTTTGAATTTCTTTCGTTGAAATGCAAGAGTAGGAATATTTCTATAGTGTTTTGTCATGGTTTACCTTGTCACAGTTACATTCTCTTAATTTTTTAAAGTTCATTTTGAATTTTGTTCATTGAAATGCAAGAGTTGGAATATTTCAGTAGTGTTTTGTCGTGGTTTACCTTGTCACAGTTACATTCTCTTCATTTTTCAAAGTTCATTTTAGATTTCTTTCTTTGAAATGCAAGAGTTGGAATATTTTAGTAGTGTTTTGTTGTGATTTACCTTGTCACATTTACATTCTCTTGATTTTTCAAAGCTCATTTTGAACTCTTTCGTGAAATACAAGAGTTGGAATATTTCAGTAGTGTTTTGTCGTGGTTTACCTTGTCACAGTGACATTCTCTTGATTTTTCAAAGTTCATTTTGAATTTCTTTCGTTAAAATGCAAGAGTTGGAATATTTCAGTAGTGTCCTGTCGTGGTTTACCTTGTCACAGTTACATTCTCTTGATTTTTAATAGTTCATTTTGGATTTATTTCTTTTAAATGCAAGAGTTGGAATATTTCAGTAGTGTTTTTTCGTGATTTACCTTGTCACAGTTACATTCTCTTGATTTTTCAAAGTTCATTTTAAATTTCTGTCGTGAAATACAAGAGTTGGAATATTTCAGTAGTGTTTTGTCGTGGTTTAGCTTGTCACAGTGACATTCTCTTGATTTTTCAAAGTTCATTTTGAATTTCTTTCGTTGAAATGAAAGAGTTGGAATATTTCAGTAGTGTTTTGTCGTGGTTTACCGTGTCATAGTTACACTCTCTTGATTTTTCAAAGTTAATTGTAGATTTCTTTCGTTGAAATGTGTTTTTTTTTGCTTTACCGTGTCAAAATTACATTCTATCGATTTTTCAAAGATCATTTTGGATCTCTTTCATTGAAATACAAGAGTTGTAATTTTACAGTAGTGTATTGTTGTGGTTTTCCCCGTCACAGCAACAGTCTCTTTATTTTTCAAAGATCGTTTTGAATTTTATTCTTAAAATATGAGATTTGGACTATTTCAGTAGTGTTTTGTCATGGTTTACCTTGCAACAGTTAAATTCTCTTAGTTTTTTAAAAGTTCATTTTGAATTTTTTTCGTTGAAATGCAAGAGTTGGAATATTTCAGTAGTGTTTTGTTGTGCTGTACCTTGTCACAGTTACATTCTCTTGATTTTTCAAAGTTCATTTTGGATTTCTTTCGTGAAATGCAAGAGTTGGAATATTTCAGTAGTGTTTTGTCATGGTTTACCTTGCCACAGTTACATTCTCTTATTTTTTTCAAAGTTCATTTTGAATTTTTTTCGTTGAAATGCAAGAGTTGGAATATTTCAGTAGTGTTTGTTATGGTTTACCGTTTCACAGTTACATTCTCTTGATTTTTCAAAGTTCATTGTGGATTTCTTTCGTTGAAATGTGTTTTGTTGTGCTTTACCTTGTCTAAGTTACATTCTCTTGATTTTTCAAAGTTCATTTTGGATTTCTTTCGTTGAAATGCAAGAGTTGGAATATTTCAGTAGTGTTTTGTCGTGGTTTACCTTGTCACAGTTACATTCTCTTGATTTCTCAAAGTTCATTTTGGATTTTTTTCGTGAAATGCAAGAGTTGGAATATTTCAGTAGTGTTTTGTCATGGTTTACCTTGTCACAGTTACATTCTCCTATTTTTTTCAAAGTTCATTTTGAATTTCTTTCGTTGAATTGCAAGAGTTGGAATATTTCAGTAGTGTTTTGTTGTGCTGTACCTTGTCAAAGTTACATTCTCTTGATTTTTCAAAGTTCATTTTGAATTTCTTTCGTTGAAATGCAAGAGTTGGAATATTTCAGTAGTGTCTTGTCGTGGTTTACCTTGTCACAGTTAAATTCTCTTAATTTTTCAAAGTTAATTTTTAATTTCTTTGGTTGAAATGCAAGAGTTGGAATATTTCAGTAGTGTTTTGTTGTGCTTTACCTTGTCACAGTTACATTCTCTTGATTTTTCAAAGTTCATTTTGAATTTCTGTCATTGAAATGCAAGAGTTGGAATATTTCAGTAGTGTTTTGTCGTGGTTTACCTTGTCACAGTTACATTCTCTTGATTTTTAAAATTTAATTTTTTATTTATTTAGTTGAAATTAAATAGTTTTAATATTTCAGTAGTTTTTTTTCGTTGTTTACCATTTCACAGTTACATTCTCTTGATTTTTCAAAGTTTATTTTGGATTTTTTTCGTTGAAATGCAAGAGTTGTAATACTTCAGTAGTGTTTTGTTGGGGTTTACCGTGTCCCAGTTAGACTCTTGATTTTTCAAAGTTCATTGTGGATTTGTTTCGTCGAAATGTGTTTTTTTGTGCTGTACCTTGTCACAGTTATATTCTCTTGATTTTTCAAAGTTCATTTTGGATTTCTTTCGTTGAAATGCCAGAGTTGGAATATTTCAGTAGTATTTTGTTGTGCTTTACCTTGTCACAGTTACATTCTCTTGATTTTTCGAAGTTCATTTTGGATTTCTTTCGTGAAATGCAAGAGTTGGATTATTTCAGTAGGGTTTTGTCGTGGTTTACCATGTCACAGTTACATTCTCTTCATTTTTCAAAGTTCATTTTGGATTTCTTTCGTGAAACGCAAGAGTTGGAATATTTCAGTAGTATTTTGTCGTGGTTTACCATGTCACAGTTACATTCTCTTGATTTTTCAAAGTTGATTTTGAATTTCTTTCGTGAAATGTAAGAGTTGGAATATTTCAGTAGTGTTTAGTCGTGGTTTACCTTGTCACAGTTACATTCTCATGATTTTTCAAAATTCATTTTGGATTTCTTTCCTTGAAATGCAAGAGTTGGAATATTTCAGTAGTGTTTTGTCGTGGTTTACCTTGTCACAGTTACATTCTCTTGATTTTTCAAAGTTCATTTTGGGTTTCTTTCATTGAAATGTAAGAGTTGGAATATTTCAGTAGTGTTTTGTTATGATTTACCTTGTCACAGTTACATTCTCTTGATTTTTCAAAGTTCATTGTGGATTTCTTTCGTTGAAATGTGTTTTGTTGTGCTTTACTTTGTCACAGTTACATTCTCTTGATTTTTCAAAGTTCATTTTGGATTTCTTTCGTTTAAATGCAAGAGATGGAATATTTCAGTAGTGTTTTGTTGTGCTTTACCTTGTCACAGTTACATTCTCTTGATTTTTCAAAGTTCATTTTGGATTTCTTTCGTGAAATACAAGAGTTGGAATATTTCAGTAGTGTTTTGTCATGGTTTACCTTGTCACATTTTGAAATGCGTTGAAGTTACATTCTCTTGATTTTTCAAAGTTCATTTTGGATTTATTTCGTTGAAATGCAAGAGTTGGATTATTTCAGTAGTGTTTACATTTTTCAAAGTTAATTTTGAATTTCTTTCGTTGAAATGCAAGAGTTGGAATATTTCAGTAGTGTCTTGTCGTGGTTTACCTTGTCACAGTTAAATTCTCTTAATTTTTCAAAGTTTATTTTGAATTTCTTTCGTTGAAATACAAGTGTTGGAATATTTCAGTAGTGTTTTGTTGTGCTTTACCTTGTCACAGTTACATTCTTTTTATTTTTCAAATTTAATTTTAAATTTAATTCATTGAAATGCAAGAGTTGGAATATTTCAGTAGTGTCTTGTCGTGGTTTACCTTGTCACAGTTACATTCTCTTGATATTTCAAAGTTTATTTTGGATTTATTTCGTTGAAATGCAAGAGTTGGAATATTCCAGTAGTTTTTTGTTGTGCTTTACCTTGTCACAGTTACATTCTCTTAATTTTTCAAAGTTCATTTTAAATTTCTTTAATTGAAATGCATCAATTGGAATATTTCAGTAGTATTTTTTTTTGCCATACCATGTCACACTTAAATTCTAATTATTTTTTATAAATTATTTTGGTCTAATCTAATTTAATTGCAAGATGTGAAATATTTCAGTAGCGTTTAGTAATGGTTTACTATGCCAATGCTACATTTCTTTAATGTTTCAATTCTCATTTTGGATTTATTTCATTGAAATGCAAGAGTTGGAATATTTCAGTAGTGTTTTGTCGTGGTTTACCATTTCACAGTTACATTCTCTGGATTTTTCAAAGTTTAATTTGACTTTCTTTCGTGAAATGGAAGAGTTGGAATATTTCAGCAGTGTTTTATCGTGGTTTCCCTTGTCACAGTTACATTCTCTTGATTTTTCAAAGCTCATTTTGAATTTCTTTCCTTGAAATGCAAGAGTTGAAATATTTCAGTAGTGTTTTGTCGTGGTTTACCTTGTCACAGTTACATTCTCTTGATTTTTCAAAGTTCATTTATGGATTTCTTTCGTTGAAATGCAAGAGTTGGAATATTTCAGTAGTGTTTTGTTGTGGTTTACCTTATCACAGTTACATTCTCTGAATTTTTCAAAGTTCATTTTGAATTTCTTTCATTGAAATGCAAGAGTTGGATTATTTCAGTAGTGTTTTGTCGTGGTTTACCTAGTCACAGTTACATTCTCATGATTTTTCAAAGTTCATTTTGAATTTCTTTCATTGAAATGCAAAGGTTGGATTGTTTCAGTAGTGTTTTTTTGTGGTTTACCTTGTCACAGTTATATTCTCTTGATTTTTCAAAGTTCATTTTGGATTTCTTTCGTTGAAATGCAAGAGTTGGAATATTTCAGTAGTGTTTTTTCATGGTTTACCTTGTCACAGTTACATTCTCTTAATTTTTCAAAGTTCATTTTGAATTTCTTTCGTTGAAATGCAAGAATTGGAATATTTCAGTAGTGTTTTGTTGTGGTTTACCTTATCACAGTTACATTCTCTGAATTTTTCAAAGTTCATTTTGAATTTCTTTCATTGAAATGCAAGAGTTGGATTATTTCAGTAGTGTTTTGTCGTGGTTTACCTAGTCAAAGTTACATTCTCATGATTTTTCAAAGTTCATTTTGAATTTCTTTCATTGAAATGCAAAGGTTGGATTATTTCAGTAGTGTTTTGTTGTGATTTACCTTGTCACACTTACATTCTCTTGATTTTTCAAAGTTCATTTTGGATTTCTTTAATTGAAATGCAAGAGTTTGAATATTTCAGTAGTGTTTTGTCGTGGTTTACCATGTCTCAGTTACATTCTCTTAATTTTTCAAAGTTCATTTTGAATTTCTTTGGTTGAAATGCAAGAGTTGGAATTTTTCAGTAGTGTCTTGTTTTGCTTTACCTTGTCACAGTTACATTCTCTTGATTTTTCAAAGTTCATTTTGGATTTCTTTCATTGAAATGCAAGAGTTGGAATATTTCAGTAGTGTTTTGTCGTGGTTTACCTTGTCACAGTTACATTCTCTTGATTTTTCAAAGTTCATTTTGGATTTATTTCGTTGAAATTTAAGAGTTGGAATATTTCAGTAATGTTTTTTCTTGGTTTACCTTGTCACAGTTACATTCTCTTGATTTTTCAAAGTTCTATTTGAATTTTTTTCATGAAATACAAGAGTTGGAATATTTCAGCAATGTTTTGTCGTGGTTTACCTTGTCACAGTGACATTCTCTTGATTTTTCAAAGTTCATTGTGGATTTCTTTCGTTGAAATGTGTTTTGTTGTGCTTTACCTTGTCACAGTTACATCGCTTGATTTTTCAAAGTTCCTTTTGTATTTCTTTCGTTGAAATGCAAGAGTTGGAATATTTCAGTAGTGTTTTGTTGTGCTTTACCGTGTCACAGTTACATTCTCTTGGTTTTTCGAAGTTAATTTTGGATTTCTTTAGTTGAAATGCAAGAGTTGGATTATTTCAGTAGGGTTTTGTCGTAGTTTACCATGTCACAGTTACATTCTCTTAATTTTTTAAAGTTCATTTTGAATTTCTTTCGTGAAATACAAGAGTTGGAATATTTCAGTAGTGTTTTGTCGTGGTTTACCTTGTCACAGTGACATTCTCTGGATTTTTCAAAGTTCATTTTGGGTTTCTTTCATTTAAATGCAAGAGTTAGAATATTTCAGTAGTGTTTCGTTATGATTTACCTTGTCAAAGTTACATTCTCTTGATTTTTCAAAGTTCATTTTGGATTTCTTTCATTGAAATGTGTTTTGTTGTGCTTTACCTTGTCACAGTTACATTCTCTTGATTTTTCAAAGTTCATTTTGGATTTCTTTCGTTGAAATGCAAGAGATGGAATATTTCAGTAGTGTTTTGTTGTGCTTTACCTTGTCACAGTTACATTCTCTTGATTTTTCAAAGTTCATTTTGGATTTCTTTCGTGAAATACAAGAGTTGGAATATTTCAGTAGTGTTTTGTCATGGTTTACCTTGTCAATGTTAGCTTCTCTTATTTTTTCAAAGTTCATTTTGAATTTCTTTCGTTGAAATGCAAGAGTTGGAATATTTCAGTAGTGTTTTGTTGTGCTGTACCTTGTCACAGTTACATTCTCTTGATTTTGAAAGTTAATTTTGAATTTCTTTTGTTGAAATGCAAGAGTTGGAATATTTCAGTAGTGTGTTGTCGTGGTTTACCTTGTCACAGTTAAATTCTCTTAATTTTTCAAAGTTTATTTTGAATTTCTTTCGTTGAAATACAAGTGTTGGAATATTTCAGTAGTGTTTTGTTGTGCTTTACCTTGTCACAGTTACATTCTTTTGATTTTTCAAAGTTCATTTTAAATTTAATTCATTGAAATGCAAGAGTTGGAATATTTCAGTAGTGTCTTGTCGTGGTTTACCTTGTCACAGTTACATTCTCTTGATATTTCAAAGTTTATTTTGGATTTATTTCGTTGAAATGCAAGAGTTGGAATATTTCAGTAGTGTTTTGTTGTGCTTTACCTTGTCACAGTTACATTCTTTTGATTTTTCAAAGTTCATTTTAAATTTCTTTCATTGAAATGCAAGAGTTGGAATATTTCAGTAGTGTCTTTTCGTGCTTTACCTTGTCAAAGTTACATTCTCTTAATTTTTCAAAGTTCATTTTGGATTTCTTTCGTTGAAATGCTAGTGTTGGATAATTTCAGTAGTGTTTTTTTGTGGTTTACCGTGTCACAGTTACATTCTAATGATTTTTCAAATTTCATTTTGAATTTCTTTTGTTGAAATGCAATAGTTGGAATATTTCAGTAGTTTTTTGTCGTGGTTTACCATATCACTGTTACATTCTCTTGATTTTTCAAAGTTCATTTTGAATTTCTTTCTTGAAATGCAAGAGTTGGAATATTTCAGTAGTGTTTTGTCGTGGTTTACCTTGTCACAGTTACATTCTCTTGATTTTTCAAAGTTTATTTTTGGATTTCTTTCGTTGAAATGCAAGATTTGGAATATTTCAGTAGTGTTTTGTTGTGCTTTACCTTGTCACAGTTACATTCTCTGAATTTTTCGAAGTTCATTTTGAATTTCTTTCATTGAAATGCAAGAGTTGGATTATTTCAGTAGTGTTTTGTCGTGGTTTACCTAGTCACAGTTACATTCTCATGATTTTTCAAAGTTCATTTTGAATTTATTTCATTGAAATGCAAAGGTTATATTATTTCAGTGGTGTTGTGTTGTAGTTTACCTCATGAAAGTTACATTCTCTTGATATTTAAAAGTTCATTTTCGATTTCTTTCGTTGAAAGGCAAGAATTGGAATATTTCAGTAGTGTTTTTTCGCGGTTTACCATGTCCCAATTACATTTTCTTGTTTTTTTGAAGTTCATTTTGAATTTCTTTGGTTGAAATGCAAGAGTTGGAATTTTTCAGTAGTGTCTTGTCGTGGTTTACCTTGTCACAGTTACATTCTCTTGATTTTTCAAAGTTCATTTTGGATTTCTTTCTTTGAAATGCAAGAGTTGGAATATTTCAGTAGTGTTTTTTCGTGGTTTACCTTGTCACATTTACATTCTCTTGATATTTCAAAGTTCATTTTGAATTTCTTTCGTGAAATACAAGAGTTGGAATATTTCAGTAGTGTTTTGTCGTGGTTTGCCTTGTCACAGTGACATTCTCTTGATTTTTCAAAGTTCATTTTTAATTTCTTTCATTGAAATGCAAGAGTTGGAATATTTTAGTAGTGTCTTGTGATGCTTTACCTTGTCACAGTTACATTCTCTTGAGTTTTCAAAGTTCATTTTGGATTTATTTCGTTGAAATGCAATAGTTGGAATATTTCAGTAGTGTTTTTTCGTGATTTACCTTGTCACAGTTACATTCTCTGGATTTTTCAAAGTTGATTTTGAATTTCTTTCGTTGAAATGCAAGAGTTGGAATATTTCAGTAGTGTTTTGTCGTGGTTTACCGTGTCACAGTTACACTCTCTTGATTTTTTAAAGTTCATTGTGGATTTCTTTCGTTGAAATGTGTTTTGTTGTGCTTTACCTTGTCACAGTTACATTTTCTTGATTTTTCAAAGTTCATTTTGGATGTCTTTCGTTGAAATGCAAGAGTTGGAATATTTAAGTTGTGTTTGTTGTGTTTTACCTTGTCACAGTTATATTCTCTTGTTTTTTCAAAGTTCATTTTGGATTTTTTTCGTGAAATGCAAGAGTTGGAATATTTCAGTAGTGTTTTGTCGTGGTTTACCTTGTCACAGTTACATTCTCTTATTTTTTTCAAAGCTCATTTTGAATTTCTTTCGTTGAAATGCAAGAGTTGGAATATTTCAGTAGTGTCTTGTCGTGGTTTACCTTGTCACAGTTACATTCTCTTAATTTTTCAAAGTTTATTTTGAATTTCTTTCGTTGAAATGCAACAGTTGGAATATTTCAGTAGTGTTTTGTTGAGGTTTACATTATTAAAGATACATTTTCTTTATTTTTCAAAGTTCATTTTGAATTTCTTTCATTGAAATGCAAGAGTTGGAATATTTCAGTAGTGTCTTGTCGTGGTTTACCTTGTCACAGTTACATTCTCTTGATTTTTCAAAATTCATTTTGGATTTATTTCGTTGAAATGCAAGAGTTGGATTATTTCAGTAGTGTTTTTTCGTGGTTTACCTTGTCACAGTTACATTCTCTTTATTTTTCAAATTTAATTTTGAATTTTTTTCGTGAAATATAAGAGTTGGAATATTTCAGTAGTGTTTTGTCGTGGTTTACCTTGTCACAGTGACAATCTCTTGATTTTTCAAAGTTCATTTTGAATTTCATTCGTTGAAATGCAAGAGTTGGAAAATTTCAGTAGTGTTTTTTCGTGGTTTACCGTGTCACAGTTACACTCTCTTGATTTTTCAAAGTTCATTGTGGATTTCTTTCGTTGAAATTCAAGAGTTGGAATATTTCAATAGTGTTTTTTTGTGCTTTACCTTGTCACAGTTATATTCTCTTGATTTTTCAAAGTTCATTTTGGATTTCTTTCATTGAAATGCATGAGTTGGAATATTTCAGTAGTGTTTTGTCGGGGTTTACCTTGTCACAGTTACATTCTTTTGATTTTTAAAAGTTCATTTTGGATTTCTTTCCTTGAAATGCAAGAGTTGGAATATGTCAGTAGTGTTTTGTCTCGGTTTACCTTGTCACAGTTACATTCTCTTGATTTTTCAAAGTTCATTTTGGGTTTCTTTCATTGAAATGCAAGAGTTGGAATATTTCAGTAGTGTTTTGTTATGGTTTACCTTGTCACAGTTACATTCTCTTGATTTTTCAAAGTTCATTGTGGATTTCTTTCATTGAAATGTGTCTTTTTGTGGTTTACCTTGACACAGTTACATTTTCCTAATTTTTCAAAGTTAATTTTGGATTCATTTCGTTGAAAAACAAGAGTTGGTATATTTCAGTTGTGTTTTGTCGTGGTTTACATTGTCACAGTTACTTTCTCTTTATTTTCCAAAGTTCATTTTGGATTTATTTAGTAAAATTCAAGAGTTTGAATATTTCAGTAGTTTTTTGTCGTTGTTTACCATGCCACAGTTACATTCTCATTTTTTTTCAAAGCTCATTTTGAATTTTTTTCCTTAAAATGCAAGAGTTGGAGTATTTCAGTAGTGTCTCGTCGGGGTTTACCTTGTCACAGTTACATTATCTTGATTTTTCAAAGTTCACTTTGGTTTTATTTCGTTAAATGCAAGAGTTGGAATATTTCAGTAGTGTTTTGTCATGGTTTACCTTGTCACAGTTAAGTTCTCTTATTTTTTTCAAAGTTCATTTTGAATTTCTTTCGTTGAAATGCAAGAGTTGGAATATTTCAGTATTGTTTTGTTGTGCTTTACCTTGTCACAGTTACATTCTTTTGATTTTTCAAAGTTCATTTTAAATTTCATTCATTGAAATGCAAGAGTTGGAATATTTCAGTAGTGTCTTGTCGTGGTTTACCTTGTCACAGTTACATTCTCTTGATTTTTCAAAGTTCATTTTGAATTTCTTTCATGAAATACAAGAGTTGGAATATTTCAGTAGTGTTATTCGGGGTTTACCTTGTCACAGTGACATTCTCTTGATTTTTCAAAGGTCATTTTGAATTTCTTTCGTTGAAATGCAAGAGTTGGAATATATCAGTAGTGTTTTGTCGTGGGTTACCGTGTCACAGTTAGACTCTCTTGATTTTTCAAAGTTCAGTGTGGATTTCTTTCGTTGAAATGTGTTTTTTTGTGCTTTAACTTGTCACAGTTACATTCTCATGATTTTTCAAAGTTCATTTTGGATTTCTTTCGTTGAAATGCAAGAGTTGAAATATTTCAGTAGTGTTTTGTTTTGCTTTACCTTGTCACAGTTACATTCTTTTGATTTTTCAAAGTTCATTTTGGATTTCTTTCGTGAAAAGCAAGAGTTGGAATATTTCAGTAGTGTTTTGTCGTGGTTTACCATGTGACAGTTACATTCTCTTGATTTTTCAAAGTTGATTTTGAATTTCTTTCATTGAAATGCATGAGTTGGAATATTTCAGTAGTGTTTTGTCGTGGTTTACCTTGTCAAAGTTACATTCTTTTGATTTTTCAAAGTTAATTTTGGATTTCTTTCCTTGAAATGCAAGAGTTGGAATATTTCAGTAGTGTTTTGTCTTGGTTTACCTTGTCACAGTTACATTCTCTTGATTTTTCAAAGTTCATTTTGGATTTCTTTCATGAAATACAAGAGTTGGAATATTTCAATAGTGTTTTGTCGTGGTTTACCTTGTCACAGTTACATTCTCTTCATTTTTCAAAGTTCATTTTGGATTTATTTCGTTGAAATGCAAGAGTTGGAATATTTCAATAGTTTATTGTTGGTGTTTACATTGTCACAGTTACATTCTCTTAATTTTTAAAAGCTCATTTTGAGTTTCTTTCATGAAATACAAGAGTTGGAATATTTCAGTAGTGTTTTGTCGTGGTTTACCTTGTCACAGTTACATTCTCTTGATTTTTCAAAGTTCATTTTGAATTTCTTTCGTTGAAATGCAAGAGTTGGAATATTTCAGTAGTGTTTTGTCGTGGTTTACCGTGTCACAGTTATATTCTCTTGATTTTTCAAAGTTCATTGTGGATTTCTTTCGTTGAAATGTGTTTTTTTGTGCTTTACCTTGTCACACTTACATTCTCTTGATTTTTCAAAGTTCATTTTGGATTTTTTTCGTTGAAATGCAAGATTTGGAATATTTCAGTAGTGTTTTGTAATGGTTTACTTTGTCACAGTTACATTCTCTTGATTTTTAAAATTTCATTTTGGATTTATTTCGTTGAAATGTGTTTTATTGTGGTTTACCATGTCACAGTTACATTCTCTTGATTTTTCAAAGTTAATTTTGGATTTCTTTCGTTGAAACGCAAGAGTTGGAATATTTCAGTAGTGTTTTGTTGTGTTTACCTTGTCACAGTTACATTCTCTTGATTTTTCAAAGTTCATTTTGGATTTCTTTCGTGAAATGCAAGAGTTGGAATATTTCAGTAGTGTTTTGTCATGGTTTACCTTGTCACAGTTACATTCTCTTATTTTTTCAAAGTTAATTTTGCATTTCTTTCGTTGAAATGCAAGAGTCGGAATATTTCAGTAGTGTCTTGTTGTGGTTTACCTTGTCACATTTACATTCTCTTGATTTTTCAAAGTTCATTTTGGATTTCTTTCGTGAAATGCAAGAGTTGGAATATTTCAGTAGTGTTTTGTCATGGTTTACCTTGTCACAGTTAAGTTCTCTTATTTTTTTCAAAGTTCATTTTGAATTTCTTTCGTTGAAATGCAAGAGTTGGAATATTTCAGTATTTTTTTGTTGTGCTTTACCTTGTCACAGTTACATTCTTTTGATTTTTCAAAGTTCATTTTAAATTTCATTCATTGAAATGCAAGAGTTGGAATATTTCAGTAGTGTCTTGTCGTGGTTTACCTTGTCACAGTTACATTCTCTTGATTTTTCAAAGTTCATTTTGAATTTCTTTCATGAAATACAAGAGTTGGAATATTTCAGTAGTGTTATTCGGGGTTTACCTTGTCACAGTTACATTCTCATGATTTTTCTAAGTTCATTTTGGATTTCTTTCTTTGAAATGCAAGAGTTGGAATATATCAGTAGTGTTTTGTCGTGGGTTACCGTGTCACAGTTAGACTCTCTTGATTTTTCAAAGTTCATTGTGGATTTCTTTCGTTGAAATGTGTTTTTTTGTGCTTTACCTTGTCACAGTTACATTCTCATGATTTTTCAAAGTTCATTTTGGATTTCTTTCGTTGAAATGCAAGAGTTGGAATATTTCAGTAGTGTTTTGTTTTGCTTTACCTTGTCACAGTTACATTCTTTTGATTTTTCAAAGTTCATTTTGGATTTCTTTCGTGAAAAGCAAGAGTTGGAATATTTCAGTAGTGTTTTGTCGTGGTTTACCATGTGACAGTTACATTCTCTTGATTTTTCAAAGTTTATTTTGAATTTCTTTCACTGAAATGCAAGAGTTGGAATATTTCAGTAGTGTTTTGTCGTGGTTTACCTTGTCAAAGTTACATTCTTTTGATTTTTCAAAGTTCATTTTGGTTTTCTTTCCTTGAAATGCAAGAGTTGGAATATTTCAGTAGTGTTTTGTCTTGGTTTACCTTGTCACAGTTACATTCTCTTGATTTTTCAAAGTTCATTTTGGGTTTCTTTCATTGAAATGCAAGAGTTGGAATATTTCAGTAGTGTTTTGTCGTGGTTTACCTTGTCACAGTTACATTCTCTTGATTTTTCAAAGTTCATTTTGGATTTCTTTCGTTGAAATGCAAGATTTGGAATATTTCAGTAGTGTTTTTTCGTGGTTTACCGTATCACAGTTACATTATCTTGATTTTTCAAAGTTCATTTTGAATTTCTTTCATGAAATACAAGAGTTGGAATATTTCAGTAGTGTTTTGTCGTGGTTTACCTTGTCACAGTGACATTCTCTTGATTTTTCAAAGGTCATTTTGAATTTCTTTCGTTGAAATGCAAGAGTTGGAATATATCAGTAGTGTTTTGTCGTGGGTTACCGTGTCACAGTTAGACTCTCTTGATTTTTCAAAGTTCATTGTGGATTTCTTTCGTTGAAATGTGTTTTTTTGTGCTTTACCTTGTCACAGTTACATTTTCTTGATTTTTCAAAGTTCATTTTGGATTTCTTTCGTTGAAATGCAAGAGTTGGAATATTTCAGTAGTGTTTTGTTGTGGTTTACCTTGTCACAGTTACATTCTCTTGATTTTTCAAAGTTCATTGTGGATTTATTTCATAGTTGAAATTCAGTAGTGTCTTGTTGTGGTTTACCTTGTCACATTTACATTCTCCTGATTTTTCAAAGTTTAATTTGGATTTCTTTTGCTGAAATGCAAGAGTTGGAATATTTCAGTAGTGTTTTGTCGTGGTTTACAATGTAACAATTACATTATCCTGATTTTTAAAAGTTCATTTTGAATTTCTTTTGTGAAATGCAAGAGTTGGAATATTTCAGTAGTGTTTTGCCATGGTTCACCTTATCACAGTTACATTTTCTTGATTTTTCAAAGTTCATTTTGGATTTTTTTCGTTGAAATGCAAGACTTGGAATATTTCAGTAGTGTTTTGTCGTGGTTTACCTTGTCACACTTAAATTCTCTTGATTTTTCAAAGTTCATTTTGGATTTCTTTCGTGAATTGCAAGAGTTGGAATATTTCAGTAGTGTTTTGTCATGGTTTACCTTGTCACAGTTAAGTTCTCTTATTTTTTTCAAAGTTCATTTTGAATTTCTTTCGTTGAAATGCAAGAGTTGGAATATTTCAGTAGTGTTTTGTTGTGCTTTACCTTGTCACAGTTACATTCTTTTGATTTTTCAAAGTTCATTTTAAATTTCTTTCATTGAAATGCAAGAGTTGGAATATTTCAGTAGTGTCTTGTCGTGGTTTACTTTGTCACAGTTACATTCTCTTAATTTTTCAAAGTTCATTTTGTATTTATTTCGTTGAAATGCAAGAGTTGGAATATTTAAGTAGTGTTTTGTTGTGGTTTACCTTGTCACAGTTACATTCTCTTGATTTTTCAAAGTTAATTTTGATTTTCTTTCATGAAATACAAGATTTGGAATATTTCAGTAGTGTTTTGTCGTGGTTTACCTTGTCACAGTGACATTCTCTTGATTTTTCTAAGGTCATTTTGAATTTCTTTCGTTGAAATGCAAGAGTTGGAATATATCAGTAGTGTTTTGTCGTGGTTTACCGTGTCACAGTTAGACTCTCTTGATTTTTCAAAGTTCATTGTGGATTTCTTTCGTTGAAATGTGTTTTTTTGTGCTTTACCTTGTCACAGTTACATTCTCATGATTTTTCAAAGTTCATTTTGGATTTCTTTCGTTGAAATGCAAGAGTTGAAATATTTCAGTAGTGTTTTGTTTTGCTTTACCTTGTCACAGTTACATTCTTTTGATTTTTCAAAGTTAATTTTGGATTTCTTTCGTGAAAAGCAAGAGTTGGAATATTTAAGTAGTGTTTTGTAGTGGTTTACCATGTGACAGTTACATTCTCTTGATTTTTCAAAGTTGATTTTGTATTTCTTTCACTGAAATGCATGAGTTGGAATATTTCAGTGGTGTTCTGTCGTGGTTTACCTTGTCAAAGTTACATTCTTTTGATTTTTCAAAGTTCATTTTGGATTTCTTTCCTTGAAATTCAAGAGTTGGAATATTTCAGTAGTGTTTTGTCTTGGTTTATCTTGTCACAGTTACATTCTCTTGATTTTTCAAAGTTCATTTTGTTTTTCTTTAATTGAAATTCAAGAGTTGGAATATTTCAGTAGTGTCTTGTTATGGTTTACCTTGTCACAGTTATATTCTCCTGATTTTTCAAAGTTAATTTTGGATTTCTTTCGTTGAAATGCAAGAGTTGGAAAATTTCAGTAGTGTTTTGTTGTGCTTTACCTTGTCACAGTTACATTCTCTTGATTTTTCAAAGTTCATTTTGGATTTCTTTCGTGAAATGCAAGAGTTGGAATATTTCAGTAGTGTTTTGTCATGGTTTACCTTGTCACAGTTACATTCTCTTATTTTTTTCAAAGTTCATTTTGAATTTCTTTCGTTGAAATGCAAGAGTTGGAATATTTCAGTAGTGTTTTGTTGTGCTTTACCTTGTCACAGTTACATTCTTTTGATTTTTCAAAGTTCATTTTAAATTTATTTCATTGAAATACAAGAGTTGGAATATTTCAGTAGTGTATTTTCGTGGTTTACCTTGTCAAAGTTAAATTTTCTTGATTTTTCAAAGTTCATTTTGTATTTCTTTCGTTGAAATGAAAGAGTTGGAATATTTCATTAGTGTTTTTTCGTTGTTTACCTTGTCACAGTTACATTATCGTGATTTTTCAAAGTTCATTTTGAATTTCTTTCATGAAATACAAGAGTTGGAATATTTCAGTAGTGTTTTGTCGTGGTTTACCTTGTCACAGTGACATTCTCTTGATTTTTCAAAGGTCATTTTGAATTTCTTTCGTTGAAATGCAAGAGTTGGAATATATCAGTAGTGTTTTGTCGTGGTTTACCGTGTCACAGTTACACTCTCTTGATTTTTCAAAGTTCATTGTGGATTTCTTTCATTGAAATGTGTTTTGTTGTGCTTTACCTTGTCACAGTTATATTCTCATGATTTTTCAAAGTTCATTTTGGATTTCTATCATTGAAATGCAAGAGCTGGATCATTTCAGTAGTTTTTTGTCGTGGTTTACCTTGTCACAGTAACATTCTTTGATTTTTCAAAATTCATTTTGGATTTCTTTCGTGAAAAGCAAGAGTTGGAATATTTCAGTAGTGTTTTGTAGTGGTTTACCTTGTCACAGTTACATTCTCTTTATTTTTCAAAGTTCATTTTGGAATTTCTTTAACTCAAATGCATGAGTTCGAATATTTCAGTAGTGTTTTGTCGTGGTTTACCTTGTCACAGTTATATTCTATTGATTTTTCAAAGTTAATTTTGGATTTCTTTCCTTGAAATGCAAGAGTTGGAATATTTCTGTAGTGTTTTGTCTTGGTTTACCTTGTCACAGTTACATTCTCTTGATTTTTCAAAGTTCATTTTGGGTTTCTTTCATTGAAATGCAAGAGTTGGAATATTTCAGTAGTGTTTTGTTGTGCTTTATCTTGTCACAGTTACATTCTCTTGATTTTTCAAAGTTCATTTTGGATTTATTTCGTTGAAATGTGTTTTGTTGTGCTTTACCTTGTCACAGTTAAATTCTCTTGATTTTTCAAAGTTAATTTTGGATTCCTTTCGTTGAAATACAAGAGTTGGAATATTTCAGTAGTGTTTTGTTGTGCTTTACCTTGTCACAGTTACATTCTCTTGATTTTCCAAAGTTCATTTTGGATTTCTTTCGTGAAATGCAAGAGTTGGAATATTTCAGTAGTGTTTTGTCATGGTTTACCTTGCCACAGTTACATTCTCTTATTTTTTTCAAAGTTCATTTTGAATTTTTTTCGTTGAAATGCAAGAGTTGGAATATTTCAGTAGTGTTTTGTCGTGGTTTACCGTGTCACAGTTACACTCTCTTGATTTTTCAAAGTTCATTGTGGATTTCTTTCGTTGAAATGTGTTTTGTTGTGCTTTACCTTGTCACAGTTACATTCTCTTGATTTTTCAAAGTTCATTTTGTATTTCTTTCGTTGAAATGCAAGAGTTGGAATATTTCAGTAGTGTTTTGTTGTGATTTACCTTGTCACAGTTACATTCTCTTGGTTTTTCAAAGTTCATTTTGGATTTCTTTCGTGAAATGCAAGAGTTGGAATATTTCAGTAGTGTTTTGTCGTGTTTTAGTAGTGTTTATATTTCAGTAGTGTTTTGGAATATTACAGTAGTGTTTTTTCGTGATATGCCTTGTCACATTTACATTCTCTTGATATTTCAAAGTTCATTTTGAATTTCTTTCGTGAAATACAAGAGTTGGAATATTTCAGCAGTGTTTTGTCGTGGTTTACCTTATCAGAGTTACATTCTCTTGATTTTTCAAAGTTCATTTTGAATATATTTTGTTTAAAAGCAAGAGTTGGAACATTTCAGTAGTGTTTTGTCGTGGTTTACCTTGTCACAGTTACACTCTCTTAATTTTTCAAAGTTCATTGTGGATTTCTTTCTTTGAAATGTGTTTTGTTGTGCTTTACATTGTCACAGTTATATTCACTTGATTTTTCAAAGTTCATTTACGATTTCTTTGAAGTTGATTTTGAATTTTTTTCGTGAAACGCAAGAGTTGGAATATTTCAGTAGTGTTTAGTCGTGGTTACCTTGTTACAGTTACATTCTCTTGATTTTTCAAAGTTCATTTTGGATTTCTTTCATTGAAAAGCAAGAGTTGGAATATTTCAGTAGTGTCTTGTCGTGGTTTACTTTGTCAAAGTTATATTCTTTTGATTTTTCAAAGTTCATTTTGAATTTCTTTCCTTGAAATGCAAGAGTTGGAATATTTCAGTAGTGTTTTGTTTTGGTTTTCCTTAACACACTTACATAATCTTGATTTTTCAAAGTTCATTTTGGATTTCTTTCTTTGAAATGCAAGAGTTGGAATATTTCAGTAGTGTTTTTTCGTGATTTACCTTGTCACATTTACATTCTCTTGATATTTCAAAGTTCATTTTGAATTTCTGTCCTTAAATACAAAAGTTGGAATATTTCAGTAGTGTTTTGTCGTGGTTTACCTTGTCACAGTGACATTCTCTTGATTTTTCAAAGTTCATTGTGGATTTCTTTCGTGAAATGCAAGAGTTGGAATATTTCAGTAGTTTTTTGTCATGGTTTAACTTGTCGCAGTTACATTCTCTTGATTTTTCAAAGTTCATTTATGATTTCTTTCGTTCAAATGCAAGAGTTGGAATATTTCAGTAGTGTTTTGTCGTGGTTTACCTTGTGACAGTGACATTCTCTTGATATTTCAAAGTTCATTTTGGATTTCTTTCGTGAAATTCAAGAGTTGGAATATTTCAGTAGTTTTTTGTCATGGTTTAACTTGTCAAAGCTACATTCTCTTATTTTTTTCAAAGTTCATTTT
Source organism: Artemia sp. Qi Xiang Cuo (assembly GCF_049724085.1). Classification (NCBI taxonomy): domain Eukaryota; kingdom Metazoa; phylum Arthropoda; class Branchiopoda; order Anostraca; family Artemiidae; genus Artemia; species Artemia sp. Qi Xiang Cuo. The sequence goes on along the minus strand of NC_142794.1, from coordinate 92,680,760 downwards.
GAATTTCTTTCGTTGAAATGCAAGAGTTGGAATATTTCAGTAGTGTTTTGTTGTGCTGTACCTTGTCACAGTTACATTCTCTTGATTTTTCAAAGTTCATCTTGGATTTCTTTCTTTGAAATACAAGATTTGGAATATTTCAGTAGTGTCTTGTCGTGGTTTACCATGTCACAGTTACATTCTCTTGATTTTTCAAAGTTGATTTTGAATTTCTTTGGTTGGAATACAAGAGTTGGAATATTTAAGTAGTGTGTTGTTGTGCTTTACCTTGTCACAGTTACATTCTCATGATTTTTCAAAGTTCATTTTAGATTTATTTCGTTGAAATGCAAGAGTTGGAATATTTCAGTAGTGTTTTTTCATGGTTTACCTTGTCACAGTTACATTCTCTTGATTTTTCAAAGCTCATTTTGAGTTTCCTTCGTGAAATACAAGAGTTAGAATATTTCAGTAGTGTTTTGTCGTGGTTTACCTTGTCACAGTTACATTCTCTTGATTTTTCAAAGTTGATTTTGAATTTCTTTCATTGAAATGTAAGAGTTGGAATATTTCAGTAGTGTTTTGTCGTGGTTTACAGTGTCACAGTTACAATCTATTGATTTTTCAAAGTTCAATGTGGATTTCTTTTGTTGAAATGTGTTTAGTTGTGGTTTACCTTATCACAGTAACATTCTCTTGATTTTTCAAAGTTCATTTTGGATTTCTTTCGTTGAAATGCAAGAGTTGGAATATTTCAGTAGTGTTTTGTTGTGCTTTACCTTGTCACAGTTACATTCTCTTGATTTTTCAAAGTTCATTTTGGATTTCTTTCGTGAAATGCAAGAGTTCGAATATTTCAGTAGTGTTTTGTCGTGGTTTACCATGTCACAGTTACATTCTCCTGATTTTTCAAAGTTGATTTTGAATTTCTTTCGTGAAATGTAAGAGTTGGAGTATTTCAGTAGTGTTTAGTCGTGGTTTACCTTGTTACAGTTACATTCTCTTGATTTTTCAAAGTTCATTTTGGATTTCTTTCATTGAAATGCAAGAGTCGGAATATTTCAGTAGTGTTTTATCGTGGTTTACCTTGTCATAGTTACATTCGTTTGATTTTTCAAAGTTCATTTTGGATTTCTTTCCTTGAAATGAAAGAGTTGGAATATTTCAGTAGTGTTTTGTCGTGGTTTACCTTGTCACAGTTACATTCTATTGATTTTTCAAAGTTCATTTAGGGTTTTTTTCATTGAAATGCAAGAGTTGGAATATTACAGTAGTGTTTTGTTATGGTTTACCTTGTCACAGTTATATTCTCTTGATTTTTCAAAGTTCATTTTGGATTTCTTTCGTTGAAATGCAAGAGGTGGAATATTTCAGTAGTGTTTTGTCATGGTTTACCTTGTCACGGTTAGCATTCTCTTGATTTTTCAAAGTTCATTTTGAATTTCTTTCATTGAAATGCAAGAGTTGGAATATTTCAGTAGTGCTTTGTCGTGGTTTACCTTGTCAGAGTTACATTCGCTTGATTTTTCAAAGTTCATTTGAAATTTCTTTCATTGAAATGCAAGAGTTGGAATATTTCAGTAGTGTTTTGTTGTGGTTTATCTAGTCACTGTTACATTTGCTTGATTTTTCAAAGTTCATTTTGGATTTCTTTCATTGAAATGCAAGTGTTGGAATATTTCAGTAGTGTTTATTGGATTTCTTTCATTGAAATGCAAGAGTTGGAATATTTCAGTAGTGTTTTGTCATGGTTTACCTTGTCACAGTTACATTCTCTTGATTTTTCAAAATTCATTTTGGATTTTTTTCGTTGAAATGCAAGAGTTGGAATATTTCACTAGTGTTTTGTATCTGGGTTGGTTTTTTACAAGTCCAAGAATTTGTCTTTGTTTGTTTGAATGTCTAAAGTGCATGTCTTTATCTATTTCTTTGTCTGAATCTATTTGTTTACATGTTTGGGTTGGTGTTTGGTTAGGTTAGGTTAGCTAAGTTAGGTTAGCTAAGTTAGCTAGTAAAAATTTCTCCATGTTTAAGTTAGGTTAGGTAAGGCTAGATTAAGTTAGGTTAGGTTATGTTAGGTTAGCCTACGTACGCACGCGTACGTAGGCTAACCTAACCTAACTTAACCTAACCTAACTTAATCTAGCCTAACCTAACCTAACTTAAACATGGAGAAATGTTTACTAGCTAACCTAACCTAACCTAACTTAGCTAACCTAACCTAACTTAGCTAACCTAACCTAACCAAACACCAATCCAGACATGTAAACAAATAGATTCAGACGTAGAAACAGATAAAGACATGCACTTTAGACATTCAAACCAACAAAGACAAATTCTTGGATTTGCAAAAAAACAACCCAGATACAAAAGACTAGTGAAATATTCCAACTCTTGCATTTCAACGAAAGAAATCCAAAATGAACTTTGAAAAATCAAGAGAATGTAACTGTGACAAGGTAAACTATGACAAAACACTACTGAAATATTCCAACTCTTGCATTTCAATGAAAGAAATCCAAAAAACACTACTGAAATATTCCAACTCTTGCATTTCAATGAAAGAAATCCAAAATGAACTTTGAAAAATCATGAGAATGTAACTGTGACAAGGTAAACCATGACAAAACACCACTGAAATATTCCAACTCTTGCATTTCAATGAAAGAAATTCCTAATGAACTTTGAAAAATCAAGAGAATGTAACCGTGACAAGGTAAACCATAAAAAAACACTAGTGAAATATTCCAACTCTTACTTTTTAACGAATAAAATTATAAATGAAATTTGAAAAGTTAAGAGGATAAAACTGTGGCAAGGTTAACCACGATAAAACACTACTGAAATATCCTAACTCTTGCATTTCAACGAACTAAATCCACAATAAACTTTGAAATATTTAGAGAATATATCAGTGACAAGGTAAACGACGATAAAACACTATTGAAATATTCCAACTCTTGCATTTCACAAAAGAAATTCAAAATCAACTTTGAAAAATCAACTGAATTTAACTGTGACATGGTAAACCACGACAAAACACTACTGAAATATTCCAACTCTTGCATTTCAAGGAAAGAAATCGAAAATGAACTTTGAAAAATCAGGAGAATGTAACTGTGACAAGGTAAACCACGACAAAACACTACTGAAATATTCCGACTCATGCATTTCAATGAAATAAATCCAAAATGAACTTTGAAAAATCAAGAGAATGTAACTGTGACAAGGTAAACCACGACTAAACACTACTGAAATTCTCCAACTCTTACATTTCACGAAAGAAATTCAAAATGAACTTTGAAAAATTAAGAGAATGTAACTGTGACATGGTAAACTACGACAAAACACTACTGAAATATTCCAACTCTTGCATTTCAACGAAATAAATTCCAAAATGAACTTTGAAAAATTAAGAGAATGTAACTGTGACAAGGTAAACCTTGACAAGACACTACTGAAATATTCCAACTCTTGCATTTCAACGAAAGAAATTCAAAATGAACTTTGAAAAATCAAGAGAATGTAACTGTGACAAGGTAAAGCACAACAAAACACTACTGAAATATTTCATCTCTTGCATATCAACGAAATAAATTCAAAATGAACTTTGAAAAATTAAGAGAATGTAACTGTGACAAGGTAAACCATGAGAAAACACAACTGAAATATTCCAACTCTTGCATTTAACGAAATAAATTCAAAATGAACTATGAAAAATCAAGAGAATGTAACTGTGAAAAGGTAAACCACGACAAAACACTACTGAAATATTCCAACTCTTGCATTTCAACGAAAGAAGTCCAAAAAGAATTTTGAAAAATCAAGAGAATGTAACTGTGACAAGGTAAACCACGACAAGAAACTATTGAAACATTCCAACTCTTGCATTTCAATGAAAGAAATTCAAAATGAACTTTGAAAAATAAAATAGAATGTAACTGTGACAAGGTAAAGCAAAACAAAACACTACTGAAATATTCCAACTCTTGCATTTCAACGAAAAAAATTCAAAATGAACTTTGAAAAATTAAGAGAATGTAACTGTGACAAGGTAAACCTTGACAAGACACTACTGAAATATTCCAACTCTTGCATTTCAACGAAATAAATTCAAAATTAACTTTTAAAAATAAAGAGAATGTAACTGTGACAAGGTAAAGCATAACAAGACACTACTGAAATATTCCAACTCTTGCATTTCAACCAAATAAATTCAAAATGAACTTTGAAAAATCAAGAGAATGTAACTGTGACAAGGTAAACCATGAGAAAACACAACTGAAATATTCCAACTCTTGCATTTCAACGAAAGAAATCCGAAATGAACTTCGAAAAATCAAGAAAATGTAAGTGTGACAAGGTAAACCACAACAAAACACTACTGAAATAATCCAACTCTTGCATTTCAATGAAAGAAATTCAAAATGAACTTTGAAAAATCATGAGAATGTAACTGTGACAAGGTAAACCACGACAAAACACTACTGAAATAATCCAATTCTTGCATTTCAATGAAAGAAATTCAAAATGAACTTTGAAAAATTAAGAGAATGTAACTGTGACAAGGGAAACCACAACAAAACACTACTGAAATATTCCAACTCTTGCATTTCAACGAAATAAATTCAAAATGAACCTTTAAAAATCAATAGAATTTAACTGTGACATGGTAAACAATGACAAAACACTACTGAAATATTCCAACTCTTGCATTTCAACGAAAGAAATCCAAAATGAACTTTGAAAAATCAAGAGAATGTAACTGTGACAAGGTAAACCTTGACAAGACACTACTGAAATATTCCAACTCTTGCATTTCAACGAAAGAAATACAAAATGAACTTTGAAAAATTAAGAGAATGTAACTGTGACAATGTAAAGCACAACAACACACTACTGAAATATTTCATCTCTTGCATATCAACGAAATAAATTCAAAATGAACTTTGAAAAATTAAGAGAATGTAACTGTGACAAGGTAAACCATGACAAGACACTACTGAAATATTCCAACTCTTGCATTTCAATGAAAGAAATCCAAATATGAACTTTGAAAAATCAAGAGAATGTAACTGTGACAAGGTAAACCACGACACAACACTACCGAAATATTCCAACTCTTGCATTTCAAGGAAAGAAATCCAAAATGAACTTTGAAAAATCACGACAATGTAACTGTGACATGGTAAGCCACGGCAAGAAACTACTTAAAATATTCCAACTCTTGGATTTCAAGGAAAGAAATCCAAAATGAACTTTGAAAAATCAAGAGAATGTAACTGTGACAAGGTAAACCACGACAAAACACAACTGAAATATTCCAACTCTTGCATTTCAAGGAAAGAAATCCAAAATTAACTTTGAAAAATCAGGAGAATTTAACTGTGACAAGGTAAACCACGACAAAACACTACTGAAATATTCCGACTCATGCATTTCAATGAAATAAATCCAAAATGAACTTTGAAAAATCAAGAGAATGTAACTGTGACAAGGTAAACCACGACTAAACACTACTGAAATATCTCCAACTCTTGCATTTCAACGAAAGAAATCCAAAATGAACTTTGAAAAATCAAGAGAATATAACTGTGACAAGGTAAAGCACTAAAAAACACATTTCGACGAAAGAAATCCACAATGAACTTTGAAAAATCAAGAAAGTCTAACCGGGACACGGTAAACCCCAACAAAACACTACTGAAATATTCCAACTCTTGCTTTTAAACGAAAGAAATCCAAAATGAACTTTGAAAAATTAAGAGAATGTAACTGTGACATGGTAAACTACGACAAAACACTACTGAAATATTCCAACTCTTGCATTTCACGAAATAAATCCCAAATGAACTTTGAAAAATCAAGAAAATGTAACTTTGACAAGGTAAAGCACAACAAAACACTACTGAAATGTTCCAACTCTTGCATTTCAACGAAAGAAATCCAAAATAAACTTTGAAAAATCAAGAGAATATAACTGTGACAAGGTAAAGCACAAAAAAACATATTTCAACGAAAGAAATCCACAATGAACTTTGAAAAATCAAGAGAGTGTAACTGTGACACGGTAAACCACGACAAAACACTACTGAAATATTTCAACTCTTGCATTTCAAACGAAAGAAATTCAATATGAACTTTGAAAAATCAAGAGAATGTCACTGTGACAAGGTAAACCACGACAAAACACTACTGAAATATTCCAACTCTTGCATTTCACGAAATAAATCCCAAATGAACTTTGAAAAATCAAGAAAATGTAACTTTGACAAGGTAAAGCACAACAAGACACTACTGAAATAATCCAGCTCTTGCATTTCAACGAAAGAAATACAATATGAACTTTGAAAAATCAAGAAAATGTAACTGTGATAAGTTAAGGTACAACAAAACACATTTCAACAAAAGAAATCCAGAATTAACTTTGAAAAATCAAGAGAGTGTAACTTTGAAAAGGTAAAGCACAACAAAAAACTACGGAAATGTTCCAACTCTTGCATTTCAACGAAAGAAATTCAAAATGAACTTTGAAAAATCAAGAGAATGTCACTGTGACAAGGTAAACCATGACGAAACACTACTGAAATATTCCAACTCTTGCATTTAACGAAATAAATTCAAAATGAACTATGAAAAATCAAGAGAATGTAACTGTGAAAAGGTAAACCACGACAAAACACTACTGAAATATTCCAACTCTTGCATTTCAACGAAAGAAATCCAAAAAGAATTTTGAAAAATCAAAAGAATGTAACTCTTACAAGGTAAACCACGACAAGAAACTATTGAAACATTCCAACTCTTGCATTTCAATGAAAGAAATTCAAAATGAACTTTGAAAAATAAAAGAGAACTGTGACAAGGTAAAGCAAAACAAAACACTACTGAAATATTCCAACTCTTGCATTTCAACGAAAGAAATTCAAAATGAACTTTGAAAAATTAAGAGAATGTAACTGTGACAAGGTAAACCTTGACAAGACACTACTGAAATATTCCAACTCTTGTATTTCAATGAATGAAATTCAAAATGAACTTTGAAAAATCAAGAGAATGTAACTGTGACAAGGTAAAGCACAACAAAACACTACTGAAATAATCCAACTCTTTCATTTAAATTAAAGAAATTCAAAGTGAACTTTGGAAAATCAATAAAATTTAACTGTGACAATGTAAACCACGACAAAACACTACTGAAATAATCCAACTCTTTCATTTCAATGAAAGAAATTCAAAGTGAACTTTGAAAAATCATGAGAATGTAACTTCGACAAGGTAAACCACGACCAAACACTACTGAAATATTCCAACTCTTGCATTTCAACGAAAGAAATACGAAATGAACTTTAAAAAATCAAGAGAATGTAACTGTGACAAGGTAAAGCACTACAAAACACTACTGCAATATTAAAACTCTTGCATTTCAATGAAAGAAATTCAAAGTTAACTTTGAAAAATCATGAGAATGTAACTGTGACAATTTAAACCACGACAAAACACAACTGAAAAATTCCAACTCTTTCATTTCAATGAAAGAAATTCAAAGTGAACTTTGAAAAATCATGAGAATGTAAGTGTGACAAGGTAAACCACAACAAAACACTACTGAAATATTCCAACTCTTGCATTTCAACGAAATACATTCAAAATGAACCTTTAAAAATCAATAGAATTTAACTGTGACAAGGTAAACCATGAAAAAACACTACTGAAATATTCCAGCTCTTGCATTTCAAGGAAATAAATCCAAAATGAACTTTGAAAAATCAAGAGAATGTAACTGTGACAAGGTAAACCACGACAAAACACTACTGAAATATTCCAACTCTTGCATTTCAAGGAAAGAAATCCAAAATAAACTTTGAAAAATCAAGAGAATGTAACTGTGACAAGTTAAACCACGATAAAACACTACTGAAAAATTCCAACTCTTGCACTTCACGACAGAACTTCAAAATGAACTTTGAAAAATCAAGAGAATGTAACTGTGACAAGGTAAAGCACAACAAAACACTAATGAAATATTCCAACTCTTGCATTTCAACGAGAGAAATCCAAAATGAACTTTGAAAAATCAAGAGACTCAAACTCTGACAAGGTAAAGCAAAACGAGACACTACTGAAATATTCCAACTCTTGCATTTCAAGGAAAGAAATCCAATATGAACTTTGAAAAATCAAGAGAATGTAACTGTGACAAGGTAAGGCACAACAAAACACATTTCAACAAAAGAAATCCACAATGAACTTTGAAAAATCAAGAGAGTGTAACTGTGACACGGTAAACCACGACAAAACACTACTGAAATGTTCCAACTCTTGCATTTCAACGAAAGAAATACAAAGTGAAATTTGAAAAATCAAGAGAATGTCACTGTGACAAGGTAAACCACGACAAAACACTACTGAAATATTCCAACTCTTGCATTTAACGAAAGAAATTCAAATTGAAATTTGAAAAATCAAGAGAATGTAACTGTGACAAGGTAAACCACGACAAAACACTACTGAAATATTCCAACTCTTGCATTTCACGAAAGAAATTCAAAATGAACTTTGAAATATCAAGAGAATGTAACTGTGACATGGTAAACCACGATTAAACACTACTGAAATATTCCAACTCATGCATTTCACGAAAGAAATTCAAAATGAACTTTGAAAAATCAAGAGTATGTAACAGTGACATGGTAAACCACGACAAAACACTACTGAAATATACCAACTTCTGCATTTCACGAAAGAAATTCAAAATGAACTTTGAAAAATCAAGAAAATGTAACTGTGACAATATAAAGCACAACAAAACACTAAATAAATATTAAAACTAATTACATTAAAACAAAGAAAACAAAACCGAAATTTTAAATATAAAGATAAAGTAAAATTGATATTTTAAACAACAACAAGACACTACTGAAAAATTCAGACACTTGCATTTCAAGGAAATAAATCCAAAATGAACTTCGAAAAATTAAGAGAATGTAACTGTGACAAGGTAAACCACGACAAAACACTACCGAAATAATCCAACTCTTGCATTTCAATGAAAGAAATACAAAATGAACTGTGAAAAATCAAGAGAATGTAAAAATCCAAAATGAACTTTGAAAAATCAAGAGAATGCAACTGTGACAAGGTAAACCACGATAAAACACTACTGAAATATTCGAACTCTTGCATTTCAATGAAAGAAATCCAAATTTAAATTTGAAAATTCAATAGAATGTAAATGTGACAATGTAAATAATAACAAAATATCATTGAAATATTAAGACTGTTGAAATTAAACGAAAAAAATCCAAAAATTAAATTTGAATAAACATTAAAATTTAGATGTTACATGGTCAAGCACGACAAAATACCAATTAAATATTCTAATTCTTTCATTAAAAGGAAAGAAATCCAAAATGAACTTTGAAAAATCAAAAGAATGTAACTGTGACAAGGTAAACCACGATAAAAAAAACTACTGAAATATTCCAACTCTTGCATTTCAACCAAAGAAATCCAAAACGAACTTTGAAAAATCAAGGGAATGTAACTGTGACAAGCTAAAGCACAACGAGACACTACTAAAATATTCCAACTCTCGCATTTCAAGGAAAGAAATCCAAAATGAACTTTGAAAAATCAAGAGAATGTAACTGTGACAAGGTAAACCACGACAAAACACTACCGAAATATTCTAACTCTTGCATTTCACGAAAGAAATTCAAAATGAACTTTGAAATATCAAGAGAATGTAACTGTGACATGGTAAACCACAATTAAACACTACTGAAATATTCCAACTCTTGCATTTAACGAAAAAAATTCAAAATGAACTTTGAAAAATCAAGAGAATGTAACTGTGACAAGGTAAAGCACAACAAAACACTACTGAAATATTCCAACTCTTGCATTTCAACGAAAGAAATCCAAAATGAACTTTGAAAAATCAAGAGAATGTAACTGTGGCAAGGTAAAGCACAACAAGACACTACTGAAATATTCCAATTCTTGCATTTCAACGAAAGAAATTCAAAATGAACTTTGAAAAATTAAGAGACTGTAACTGTGACAAGGTAAACCACGACAAAACACTACTGAAATAATCCAACTCATGCATTTCAAGGAAAGAAATTCAAAATGAACTTTGAAAAATAAAGAGAATGTAACAATAACATGGTAAACCACCACAAAACACTACTGAAATATTCCAACACTTGCATTTCACGAAAGAAATTCAAAATGAACTTTGAAAAATCAAGAGAATGTAACTGTGACAAGGTAAAGCACAACAAAACACTACTGAAATATTCCAACTCTTGCATTTCAAGGAAACTAATTCAAAATGAACTTTGACAAATTAAGAGACTGTAACTGTGACATGGTAAACCACGACAAAACAATACTGAAATAATCCAACTCTTGCATTTCAATGAAAGAAATACAAAATGAACTTTTAAAAATCAAGAGAATGTAACTTTGACAAGGTAAAGCACAACAAAACACATTTCAACAAAAGAAATACACAATGAACTTTGAAAAATCAAGAGACTGTAACTGTGACAAGGTAAATCACAACAAAACACTACTGAAATATTCCAACTCTTGCGTTTCAACGAAAGAAATCCAAAATTAACTTTGAAAAATCAAGAGAATGTAACTGTGACATGGTAAACCACAATAAAACACATTTAAACGAAAGAAATCCACAATGAACTTTGAAAAATCAAGAGATTGTAACTGTGACACGGTAAACCACGACAAAAAACTACTGAAATGTTCCAACTCTTGCATTTCAACGAAAGAAATTCAAAATGAACTTTGAAAAATCAAGAGAATGTCATTGTGACAAGGTAAACCATGACAAAACACTACTGAAATATTCCAACTCTTGCATTTGACGAAATAAATTCAAAATGAACAATGAAAAATCAAGAGAATGTAACTGTGAAAAGGTAAACCACGACAAAACACTACTGAAATATTCCAACTCTTGCATTTCAACGAAAGAAATCCAAAAAGAATTTTGAAAAATCAAAAGAATGTAACTCTTACAAGGTAAACCACGACAAGAAACTATTGAAATATTCTAACTCTTTCATTTCAACGAAATAAATTCAAAATGAACTTTTGAAAAATCAAGAGAATATCACTGTGATTAGGTAAAGCAAAACAAAACACTACTAAAATATTCCAACTCATGCATCTCCACGAAAGAAAATAAAAATGAACTTTGAAAAATCATAAGAATGCAACTATGGAACGGTAAACCATGACAAGACACTACTGAAATATTTCAACTCTTACATTTCAACGAAAGAAACCCAAAATGAACTTTTAAAAATCTAGAAAATGTAACTGTGACAAGGTAAACCACAACAAAACACTACTGATATATTCCAACCCTTGCATTTCAACTAAAGAAATTCAAAATGAACTTTGAAAAATTAAGAGAATGTAACTGTGACAAGGTAAACCATGAGAAAACACAACTGAAATATTCCAACTCTTGCATTTAACGAAAGAAATTCAAAATGAACTATGAAAAATCAAGAGAATGTAAGTGTGACAAGGTAAACCACAACAAAACACTACTGAAATAATCCAACTCTTGCATTTCAATGAAAGAAATTCAAAATGAACTTTGAAAAATCAAGAGAATGTAAGTGTGACAAGGTAAACCATGACAAAAGACTACTGAAATATACAAATTCTTGCATTTCAATGAAAGGAATCAAAAATGAACTTTGAAGAATAAAGAGAATGTAACTGTGACAATGTAAAGCACGAAAAAACACTAGTGAGATATTCCAACTCATGCATTTCAATGAAAGATATTCAAAATGAACTTTGAAAAATTAAGAGAATGTAACTGTGACAAAGTAAACCACGACAAAAAACTACTGAAATATTCCAACTCTTGCATTTCAAGAAAAAAATCCAAAATGAACTTTGAAAAATCAAGAGAATGTAACTGGGACATGGTAAACCACGACAAAACACTACTGAAATATTCCAACACTTGCATTCCACGAAAGAAATTCAAAATCAAGTTTGAAAAATCAAGAGAATGTAACTATGACAATGTAAATCACAACAAAACACTACTGAAATAATCCAACTCTTGCATTTCAACGAAAGAAATCCAAAATGAACTTTGAAAAATCAAGAAAATGTAACTGTGACAAGGTAAACCACAACAAAATACTACTGAAATATTCCAGCTCTTGCATTTCAATGTAAGAAATTCAAAATGAACTTTGAAAAATCAAGAGAATGTAACTGTGACAAGGTAAACCACGACAAAACACTACTGAAATAATCCAACTCTTGCATTTCAATGAAAGAAATACAAAATGAACTTTGAAAAATCAAGAGAATGTAACTGTGACAAGGTAAAGCACAACAAAACACATTTAAACAAAAAAAATCGACAATGAACTTTGAAAAATCAAGAGAATGTAACTTTGACACGATAAACCACAACAAAACACTACTGAAATATTCCAACTCTTGCGTTTCAACGAAAGAAATCCAAAATGAACTTTGAAAAATCAAGAGAATGTAACTGTGACATGGTAAAGTACAATAAAACACATTTAAACAAAAGAAATCCACAATGAACTTTGAAAAATCAAGAGATTGTAACTGTGACACGGTAAACCACGACAAAAAACTACGGAAATGTTCCAACTCTTGCATTTCAACGAAAGAAATTCAAAATGAACTTTGAAAAATCAAGAGAATGTCATTGTGACAAGGTAAACCATGACAAAACACTACTGAAATATTCCAACTCTTGCATTTGACGAAATAAATTCAAAATGAACAATGAAAAATCAAGAGAATGTAACTGTGAAAAGGTAAACCACGACAAAACACTACTGAAATATTCCAACTCTTGCATTTCAACGAAAGAAATCCAAAAAGAATTTTGAAAAATCAAAAGAATGTAAATCTTACAAGGTAAACCACGACAAGAAACTATTGAAACATTCCAACTCTTGCATTTCAATGAAAGAAATTCAAAATGAACTTTGAAAAATAAAATAGAATGTAACTGTGACAAGGTTAAGCAAAACAAAACACAACTGAAATATTCCAACTCTTGCATTTCAACGAAAAAAATCCAAAATGAACTTTTAAAAATTAAGAGAATGTAACTGTGACAAGGTAAACCATGACAAGACACTACTGAAATATTCCAACTCTTTCATTTAAACGAAAGAAATTCAAAATGAACTTTGAAAAATCAAGAGAATGTAACTGTGACAAGGTAAAGCACAACAAAACACTACTGATATATTCCAACTCTTGCATTTCAACGAAAGAAATTCAAAATGAACTTTGAAAAATCAAGAGAATGTAACTTTAACAAGGTAAACCACGACAAAAAACTACTGAAATATTCCAACTCTTGCATTTCAATGAAAGAAATAAAAAATGAAATTTGAAAAATCAATAGAATTTAAATGTGACAAGGTAAAGCACAACAAAACACATTTCAACAAAAGAAATCCACAATGAACTTTGAAAAATCAAGAGAATGTAACTTTGACAAGGTAAAGCACAACAAAACACTACTGAAATATTCCAACTCTTGCGTTTCAACGAAAGAAATCCAAAATGAACTTTGAAAAATCAAGAGAATGTAACTGTGACAAGGTAAAGTACAACAAAACACATTTCAACAAAAGAAATCCAAACTTTGAAAAATCAAGAGAGTGTAACTGTGACACGGTAAACCACGTCAAAAAACTACTGAAATGTTCCAACTCTTGCATTTCAACGAAAGAAATTCAAAATGAACTTTGAAAAATCAAGAGAATGTCATTGTGACAAGGTAAACCATGACAAAACAGTACTGAAATATTCCAACTCTTGCATTTAACGAAATAAATTCAAAATGAACAATGAAAAATCAAGAGAATGTAACTGTGAAAAGGTAAACCACGACAAAACACTACTGAAATATTCCAACTCTTGCATTTCAACGAAAGAAATCCAAAAAGAATTTTGAAAAATCAAAAGAATGTAACTCTTACAAGGTAAACCACGACAAGAAACTATTGAAACATTCCAACTCTTGCATTTCAATGAAAGAAATTCAAAATGAACTTTGAAAAATAAAAGAGAACTGTGACAAGGTAAAGCAAAACAAAACACTACTGCCAAACATTCACTGAAATATTCCAACTCTTGCATTTCAACGAAAGAAATCCAAAATGAACTTTGAAAAATCATGAGAATGTAACTGTGACAAGGTAAAGCAAAACAAAACACTACTGAAATATTCCATCTCTTGCATTTCAAAGAAAGAAATTCAAAATGAACTTTGAAAAATTAAGAGAATGTAACTGTGACAAGGTAAACCATGAGAAAACACAACTGAAATATTCCAACTCTTTCATTTCAATAAAAGAAATCCAAAATGAACTATGACAAATCTAGAGAATGTAAGTGTGACCAGGTAAACCAAAACAAAACACTACTAAAATATTCCAGATCTTGCATTTCGATGAAAGAAATTCAACATAAACTTTGAAAAAATACTGAGAACGTAACTTTGACAAGGTAAACCATGACAGAACGCTACTGAAATAATCCAACTCTTGCATTTCAATGAAAGAAATTCAGAATGAACTTTGAAAAATTAAGAGAATGTAACTGTGACAAGGTAAAGCACAACAAAACACTACTCAAATATTCTAACTCTTGCATTTCAACGAAATAAATTCAAAATGAACTTTGAAAAATCAATAGAATTTAACTGTGACATGGTAAACTATGACAAAACACTACTGAAATATTCCAACTCTTGCATTTCAACGAAAGAAATTCAAAATGAACTTTGAAAAATCAAGAGAATGTAACTGTGACAAGGTAAAGCACAACAAAACACTACTCAAATAATCCAACTCTTGCATTTCAAGGAAATAAATTCAAAATGAACTTTGAAAAATCAAGAGAATGTAACTGTGACATGGTAAACCATGACAAAACACTAGTGAAATATTCCAACTCTTGCATTTCAACGAAAGAAATCCAAAAATGAACTTTGAAAAATCAAGAGAATGTAACTGTGACAAGGTAAACCACGACAAAACACTACTGAAATATTCCAACGCTTGCATTTCAAGGAAAGAAATCCAAAAATGAACTTTGAAAAATCAAGAGAATGTAACTGTGACAAGGTAAACCAGGACAAAACACTACAGAAATATTCCAACTCTTGCATTTCAAGGAAAGAAATCCAAAATAAACTTTGAAAAATCAAGAGCATGTAACAGTGACATGGTAAACCACGAAAAAACACTACTGAAATATTCCAACTCTTGCATTTCACGAAAGAAATTCAAAATGAACTTTGAAAAATCAAAAGAATGTAACTCTGACAAGTTAAAGCACAACAAAACACTACTGAAATATTCCAACTCTTGCATTTCAACGAAAGAAATCCAAAATGAACTTTGAAAAATCAAGAGAATGTAACTTTGACAAGGTAAAGCACAACAAAACACTACTGAAATATTCCAACTCTTGCATTTCAACGAAAGAAATTCAAAATGAACTTTGAAAAATCAAGAGAATGTAACTGTGACAAGGTAAACCACGACAAAACACTACTGAAATAATACAAATCTTGCATATAAAAGAAAGAAATACAAAATTAAATTTTAAAAATATAGAGAATGTAAAAATCCAAAATGAACTTTGAAAAATCAAGAAAATGTAACTGGGACAAGGTAAACCACGACAAAACACTACTGAAATATTCCAACTCTTGCATTTCAGGGAAAGAAATCCAAAATGAACTTTGAAAAATCAAGAGAATGTAACTGTGACAAGGTAAACCATAACAGCAAAAACTACTGAAATATTCCAACTCTTACATTTCTACGAAAGAAATTCCAAAAATGAACTTTGAAAAATCAAGAGAATGTAACTGTAACAAGGTTAACCACGACAAAACACTACTGAAATATTCCAACTCTTGCATTTCAAGGAAATAAATCCAAAATGAACTTTGAAAAATCAAGAGAATGTAACAGTGACAAGGTGAACAACGACAAAACACTACTGAAATATTCCAACTCTTGCATTTCAAGGAAAGAAATCCAAAATTAACTTTGAAAAATCAAGAGAATGTAACTGTGACAAGGTAAACCACGATAAAACACTACTGAAATATTCCAACTCTTGCCCTTCACGAAAGAAATTCAAAAAGAACTTTGAAAAATCAGGAGAATTTAACTGTGACAATGGAAAGCACAACAAAACACTACTGAAATATTCCAACTCTTGCATCTCAGGGAAAGAAATCCAAAATGAACTTTTAAAAATCAAGAGATTGTAACTGTGACAAGGTAAAGCAAAACGAGACACTACTGAAATATTCCAACTCTTGCATTTCAAGGAAAGAAATCCAATTTGAACTTTGAAATATCAAGAGAATGTAACTGTGACAAGGTAAACCACGATTAAACACTACTGAAATATTCCAACTCATGCATTTCACGAAAGAAATTCAAAATGAACTTTGAAAAATCAAGAGTATGTAACAGTGACATGGTAAACCACGACAAAACACTACTGAAATATACCAACTTCTGCATTTCACGAAAGAAATTCAAAATGAACTTTGAAAAATCAAGAAAATGTAACTGTGACAAGGTAAAGCACAACAAAACACTACTGAAATATTCCAACTCTTGCATTTCAACGAAAGATATTCAAAATGAACTTTGAAAAATTAAGAGAATGTAACTGTGACAAGGTAAACCACGACAAAACACTACCGAAATAATCCAACTCTTGCATTTCAATGAAAGAAATACAAAATGAACTGTGAAAAATCAAGAGAATGTAAAAATCCAAAATGAACTTTGAAAAATCAAGAGAATGCAACTGTGACAAGAAAAACCACGACAAAACACTACTGAAATATTCCAACTCTTGCATTTCACGAAAGAAATCCAAAATGAACTTTGAAAAATCAAGAGAATGTAACTGTGACAACAATGTAACTGTGACAAGGTAAACCATAATAAAACACTACTGAAATATTCCAACTCTTGCATTTCAACGAAAGAAATCCAAAATAGAAGTTTGAAAAATCAAGACAATGTAACTGTGACAAGGTAAACCATGACAAAACAAAACTGAAATATTCCAACACTTGCAATTCAAGGAAAGAAATAAAACGTTAACTTCAAAAAATCAAGAGAATTTAGCTAAGACAAGGTAGAACCCTATCACAAAAAATTTAAATTTTCGAAGTCTTTCATTTTAACGAACGAAAAAAAAAATGCTCTATGAAACTATCTTGACATGTCACTGTGACCATTTCCACCTTAAAGAGGCCGTACAGAAGCAAAACACATCTTGCATTTGACGGCAAGAAATCCAAAATGAATTTTGAAAAATCAAGAGAATGTAACTGTGACACGGTAAACCACGACGAAACACTACCGAAATATTCTAACTCTTGCATTTCACGAAAGAAACTGAAAATGAACTTTGAAATATCAAGAGAATGTAAGTGTGACATGGTAAACCACAATTAAACACTACTGAAATATTCCAACTCTTGCATTTCACGAAAGAAATTCAAAATGAACTTTGAAAAATCAAGAGAATGTAACAGTGACAAGGTAAAGCACAACAAAACACTACTGAAATATTCCAAATCTTGCATTTCAACGAAAGAAATCCAAAATGAACTTTTAAAAATTAAGAGAATGTAACTGTGACAAGGTAATGCACAACAAGACACTAATGAAATATTCCAATTCTTTTATTTCAAAAAAAGAAATTCAAAATTAAATTTGAAAAATTAAGAGAATGCAACTGTGATAAGGTAAACCACGACACAACACTACTGAAATATTCCAACTCTTGCATTTCAAGGAACGAAATTCAAAATGAACTTTGAAAAATCAAGAAAATTAAACTGTGACAAGGTAAAGCACAACAAAACACTACTGAAATATTCCAACTCTTGCATTTCAATGAAAGAAATCCAAAATGAACTTTGAAAAATCAAGAGAATGTAACTGTGACAAGGTAAACCACGACAAAACACTACTGAATTTAAGTTTGTTTCATCTCATTCGAAGACATGTAAAAAAAGTTAAAAAAAATATATCATGTTAAAAAAAAAATCAAAAAAAATGGGGAAGGGGGGCAAAAAGTTGGAGGGAGGGGGTGCCCTTCGAGTTTGGGGATAGGAGACCTTTGGGGGGTTGATGTCTCTGCTGGTTAGGGTCGTTGGGGCTTATGATCATTGACGGTTCGTACTCATATACACCTTACTACTTGATTTGCAAGGCTTTCTAGGGTTTGTTCTGAATTTTATTATTAAAATTCTTTTCTTGTCATCTACATCTCTCTTAGTATCAACTTTTTAGTATACTATAACGTTAGACTCTATTTTAAACTGACAACACTGTTCAAACACCACTTGTGTATTATACAGAATACATCGAAGAAGTAAAGCTATCCATTATTAAAATTCTTTTCTTACAATCTACATCTTTCTGAGTATCAACTTCCCAGTATACTATAACGCTAGACTATTTTAAATTGACAACACTGTTCAAACGCCACTTGTGTATTATAAAGAACACATCGAAGAAGTAAAGCTAGGTCAAGTCATAAGACAATTTTATCATCTTTAACAATTTCCATAGATTGATATTGTTCCAAATTTATAATAAATAAGGTATGAATTAACATGCTCTTCAGGGTTACCTTAACTGCTAATCACTTTAACCCTTTTTTTCATCTTCATACGATGCAATTCACAAATGTTATCTAGCTCTGTTTTTTTTCCTATTATTCAAATAAGATCGTTCGTACAGTCCAATTCGCGAATCCCTTATCCCTTTTTGCAAATGTCAATTAAACAATTCTGATTGTAGCATCCAATTTTTTATTAACAAACTCCTCTCGAGTTAAGGCAATTGTCCAAAAAATCAGAAAAACCAGTCGCTTTTTAAAATGTGCACCTGAAACAGTAGTGTATACCAAGTGAGGGAGTACAGACTCTCTTTTAAAAGGTGTAGAGCATCAAGCAAATAGTATGTGAAGGTACAAAATGCCATAGAATAGCATAGGAAGGAACATAAACCCTTAGAATAGTATAGGAAGGAACATAAACCCTTAGAATAGCATAGGAAGGAACATAAACCCTTAGAATAGCATAGGAAGGAACATAAACCCTTAGAATAGCATAGGAAGGAACGTAAACCCTTAGAATAGCATAGGAAGGAACATAATCCAAGCAAATCCATAAGTACATGCTCTGGAAATGTTTTCCTATAGCTTCACGCAAATAGCATGGTAATTCCTAGGGCCTCAAGCAAATAGCATGGTAATTCCTAGGGCCTCAAGCAAAATGGTACTTAGTCATCTACTTATCTGATCGTTTAATGCCGGGGAATTCGGCTTCTCCTCCACTGAAAATTCCTTCCCCCATGAAACATTCCTCGGTGGAAAGTCTCTCCCATGTGAAATAAACCTTCCAGACACTTCTGTCCTCACTGAAAATTCCCCCTGGAAAATTTCTTGCGAACGATTCCGCTTGAAAAATTTCCCTTGGCACACTCTCAATTAAAAAAAAACGTAATTTCTGATCTTCTTTCAAATCATGCCGGAACCAGCTCCCCCCCCCCCCTTCTCTGCAGATTTTTTCCGGAAATCCCCATCCCTAGTGGAAAGTTGCTCCCACGGCCAATTCGCCCACTGAGAATTTCTCCAGCGGAATCTTCTGCTGTATAGAATTTCTCCCACGGAAAATCTCCACTCAACGAAAAATCCTCCAGACCATTCCAGTCATGCTGAGAATTCCCCCCGGAACATCTCCACGTGGAAAAATAAGTCAGCAATGAGAAAATAAGACATATAAAAACATTTCGTATAGGAAGTCTGGCAAATTCCCCCGGTGTAAAGTTTATCCTGGAAAGTTCACCACCTGGAAACTTCCCTCCCCATGAAAAACTCTGTACGTGGAAAATCCCCCCAGGTGTTGATTCCTCCCCCCTCTCTCTCCGAAAAATGTATCGCTACCTCCCAATAAAGAATACTATACATAAACAATACGAAAATTTCATAGCTTATAGCCTTTCCCCAGGGGCTGTGGGGGGGGGGTTATGTTATCCCCAAATGCATAGTTATTGCACTCTTCAACTATGTTGAGCAAAGTGGCTATCTCAAAATTTTTATCGGACGACATTGGCGAAAAAGGGTGTGGGAGGGGGACTAGTTGCCCTCCATTATTTTATGACCGCTGAATCTTATGGTTCAATTCCTGGAATGCTTCAAAGTCTCAAAAGTCGGAGGTTCCAAATATTTCCAGAGAAACTCCAGGACATTAAATGGGTAAAATTTCAAGCTAACCTGTTTAATCGAAAGGTTCGAATGGTCTGAAAAACGGGCCCCCATGGGTGACATTTCGAATAGATTTTCTCGGGTAAGGTCTTCAGTTATGTGGAAATTTTGAACAAATAGGAGGATGATTTCTGGAACTATAGTCGAACTTGGATATTGGAAGCCATCATGATAGTTATCAAGTATCAAACAGTTCGTAGTAATGAACTGTAAGTAAGGAATGAATCGTCTCAATAGTAACCGAAACTCTAAAAAACGGAATTTTAATATCAATAGATACATCAAAAGAATCAGCTTATCATGCTGATTTATAATATATAAAATTCATCACTTTTAATGTTACTCATCAAAAGTTACGAGCATGAGAAAATTTGCCTAATTTTTTAAATAAGGGAGAAACATTTCCTAAAAATAAAGGAATCTTAAAGAAAATCACACCATCAGATTCAACGTACCAGAGAATCCTACTGTAGAAGTTTCAACATCCTATCTGCATAAATGTGGAATTTTGCTATTTTTGCCAGAACACAGATCACGGACGCGTATTTACTTTATTTTTTATTTATTTATTTTTTTAAGGGTGATTGTATAGAAATAACGGTTCAAGGATATCGGGATAGAGTGCATTCAAACGTAAATTAAAAGTAATATTGCGCTTTTTAAGTGACCAAAGAGATTGGAGGGCAACTGGGCCCTCCAACACCTATTTTCCCCCAAAACTATCTGATCAAAATTTTGAGAAAGGTGTATTGTTCAGTATAGTTGAAAGATCAAATAATTATGTCTTTAGGTGTAAAATGACCCCCCAAAGTCCGTGGAGAGAGGTCTGTAAGTTATGGAATTCGTCCATTGTCTACGCATAGTATTTGTTATTGGAAGCAAACATACTTTTTTTTGGAGGGGGGGGGGGTGAGCTTGGGATGGATTTCAAACAGAAGAATCTTCCTTGGGGAGAAGAAACTTATGGGGGGGGGGGGTGATTATTCCAGGGAAAATGTTGCACTGGGGGAATTTGACAGAATTACTATACTGAATTCTTTTTAGTTGACTTACATTGTCTTTGCCAGATTGTTCATGTGGAGATGTTTCGGGGGAATTGTGAAAGAAGGAGAAAAAACCCAAACTCTCTTTTGTAGAGTTTTGTTTGTTTGAAGCTGGATTTGTATGTTCATTTCATGGTTCACTTGTTTTAAGATTTATTTACTCATTTACATTAATATCTATTGTTTCTTTGTTTGCTATGATTGTTTATTTAATTTCTACTCGTTTGGGTTTTCATTTATGCCTCAAAAGAAAAATTTTTTTGTTCGTTTTAAGCCTGATTTGCATATTGAACTAAAGCTTTACTCGTTTTGATATTTACTTATTCATTTATATTGGTACCTGCTGTATGTTTTTTTTTTGGCTAAGATTTTTTATATAATTTCTGTTCGTTTTGGGTTTCATTTATTCTTTAATAGTAATTTCTGGTTGTCTTGAATTTGAGTTATTGTAGGTTTCTATTTCTTCTGATCTTAAGTTTAATATGCCCTTTACTTTTCTTTAGAAAATTTCTTGTTCGGAAAGTTTTTTAAAATTAGTTTACGTTCATTTTTTATTGCCAAAGTTTCAAGTTTTTCAAAATTCCCTATTTCAAAATATTTTTTTTATTCCAAAATAAATTAACGGTTTTGGTAAGAATTAATAAATTAAACTGAATATTTGATATATAATGATATTAATTGTTGAAAGCTCACCAGCTCAAGATTTTGTTTCACCCAGAACCGATCTAAAGCTTTGACGCCTCTAGGCCCAAGCGTTTTTGACGCTCTGTTTTTGCAAGATTTTCAGCGAAATCCCCAAGACTTCGGGAATTCTGAAAGTCGCAGGACCTAGAGGGCCTAATGGTAAATCCTGGTATGGTTTCACTGCAATTTTCATTTTATGTTCAATGCTGCAATAAGAACAAAATAAAATATTCGTAATATAATACCTTTTAGTAAAACGCCAAATACACAGTATAGCCTTATACTTTTACCGTTAGAGAAACGGGTCCTAACCATACTCTAGTTTGTAGTGAAGACTCCATTCAGTAGAAGTACACAGCCCCTACTCCCTGAAAACGCCCGCGGTCTAGCAACCAATCCTTAATCCAATTCTCACTTGCGTTTGAATTCTGTTCTCCCAATTATTATAGTAAAAAAAGGTAAACTAATTTTGCAAAACTTTGAAGCCACTTAAGTAAGAGAATGATAATTCTAAGTAAGATAATTAGTTATTTAAGTAAGAAAATGATACTTTTACCGTTAGGGAAAAGGGCAGTATTCACACTCTTGTTTGTAACGAAGACACCATTCAGTAGAATCAAACAGCCCCTACTTCTTTAACACGACATTGGTCTAAAATGAACTTCTGAATCGTTCTATCCCTTATCTTTGAGGTCTGATTTCCCAATTATTATTATAAAAAAAAAAACTAAGCTAATTTTGCAGAACTTAATAGCCACTTAAGTAAGAGAATGATAAATCTAAGTAAGAGAATTGGTTATTTAAGTAAGAGAATGATACTTTTACCGTTTGGGAAATGGGCAGTAGCCATATTCTTGTTTGTAGTGAAGACACAATTTGTTAGAAGTACATAACCTCAATTCCTTCGGAAAGAATTGGGAAAAAACTTCCGAAAGGTTTTTTTAAATTAATATTTGTTGTTTTTTTTTATTACAAAAATTTTCAAGTTTTTAAAAAACTCCTTATTTCAAAATAAGATTTTTCTTTTCAACATCAAACTTTTTTTAGGGTATCAGAACTAGTATCGAAGTCACAAAATCAAAGTACCAAAGTATCAAAGTAAAGAAAGGGTCAAAGTTAACAAAGTATCAAATTAAACAAAGTATCAAAGCAATAATAAGCAACTTTCACAACTTACAGCCCTTGCACCTTAAATCAAAAGTAGAAATGACCTAATATCTCCCAGACGACAAGACTGCTGCCACCTACAATTAAGTCTAACGCTGACGGGACATAATTTATTCAAGGATTATTGATCGAGTCTAATGGGTTCAAGGTCGATTTATTTGTTGTTGTTCGTCTAGGTGTAATGATTCCAGAGCGAAGTTTGCACATGCGCATTAACGGGGAAGAGATGTATTGAACTAGGACTCGAGGGGGAAATAGATTTCTGAGAAATTGATTTACATAATCGATGGGGAATGTATTGATTGAGTCAAAAGGAATTGGAAATGACATTAGTTGTTTCCTAGGAATTATGCAGGACTCTAAAGAGATATAAATTCCATTTTTAAATATGGCTTCTTTGGTCTTTAGTGACGGAGCTAAATTAATATTCTATTTTTAAATATGGCTTCTCTGATCTTTAAGTTAGAGAGATAAATTGATATTCTATCCTAAACCATAATAGTGTAGCTACGAACACCTTCGAGATGAAGAGATTAACGTGGGAAAGGGTTTCCTAGGAATTTCAAATGTGACAGCGCAGGGATGCCGAAATAAAGGAACACGCAGAAATTACTTTTAGGGGATTATTTGGGCAAAAATGTTTGAGACATTTTAGAAGATTATTTGGGCGAAACAGTTTGAGACATTTTAGAAGATGATTTAGGCGAAACTGCTTGAGACATTTTAGAAGATGATTTTAGAAGATGAATTAGAAGATGATTTGGGGTGAAACGTTGTGGTTGTTATAATACACAAGTTCCATTTGAAAAGTCTTGTAAGGTCCCCTACCCCATACCCAAAGGGCCCCCCTACTCCAGCCCCAAAGGGCCCCCCTACTCCAACCCAAAAGGACCCCCCGGGCCCCCAAAGGCCCCCCAATCCCCCAAAGGGCCCCCAAAGGCCCCCCTCAGGGTCAACCCTCCCCGAGAGCCCCCCCCCCTCGGTGCCCCCAAAGGGCCCCCAACCCGTTTTTTTTAATTTTTTTTAACATAGTATTTTTTTCAATTTTTTTTTACACCTCGTCAAGGTTTACCTTAGTTAGAGTTATAGTTTAGTTTAGTTTTAGTTTAGAGTCTTAGCTTAGATTTTTAGAGTTATAGTTTAGCTTAGTTTTAGTTAAGAATTTTAGCTTAGAGGTGTTGTTTAGTTTTAGATAAGAGTTTTAATTTAGAGTTTTAGTTTGAGTTAAAGTTTAGTTTAGTTTTAGTTTAGAGTCTAGAGTTTTAATTTAGAGTGTTAGCTTACAGTTTTAGTTAGAGTTATAGTTTAGTTTAATTTTAGTTAAGAGTTTTAGTTTAAACTTTAGAGTTTTAGTTTCAGTTAAGAGTTTTAGTTAGAATTGTAGTTTAGTTTAATTTTTGTTAAGAGTTATAGTTTAGAGTTGTTGTTTAGTTTTAGTTAAGAGTTTTAGTTTAGAGTTGTAGTTTAGTTTTAGTTAAGAGTTTTAGTTAGAGTTGTTGTTTAGTTTTAGTTAAGAGCTTTAGGTTAGAGTTGTAGTTTAGTTTTAGTTTAGAGTTTTAGTTTGATATTAGCTTACACTTTTAGTTAGAGCTATAGTTTAGTTTAGTTGTAGTTCAGAGTCTAGAGTTTCAAGTTAGAATCTAAGCACTTAGAGTTATAGTTAGAGTTGTATATAATTTTAGTTTTGGCTAGCTGTTTTTGGATTTGTAGTTTAGTTTTAGCTAAACGTTTAGTTTATAGTTCTAGTCTACGTTCACAGCTTAGTGTTTTTCATTGCATCTTTAGTTTAGTTTAGTTTTATATAGGAGTTTTAGTTTAGAGTTTCAGTTTGGTATTAGCTTACAGTCTTAGTTAGAGTTATAGTAGTTTTAGTTTAGAGTTTTCGTTTAGAGTTTTAGTTAGAGTTATAGTTTAGGTTCGTTTTAAAAAGAGTTTTTGCTTAGAGTGTAGAGTCTTAGCTTAGAGTTTTAATTAGAATTTAGATTTTTAGCTTAGAGTCTTACCTTAGTTCCATTTATAGTTGAAGTTTAGTGTAGTTTTAGTTAAGAATTTGGAGTTTTAGTTTAGAGTCTTAGCTTGGAGTTTTTGTTAGAGTTATAGTTTAGTTTTTAGTTAAGAGTTTTAGCTTAGAGTCTTAGCTTAGAGTTTTTGTTAGAGTTATAATTTAGTTTAGTTTTAATTCAGAGTTTTAGTTTAGAGTCTTAGCTTAGAGTTTTAGTTAGAGTTATAGTTTAGTTTTAGTTAAGAGTTTAGAGTTTTAGCGTAGAGTCTTAGCTTAGAGTTTTTGTTAGAGTTCTAGTTTAGTTAAGAGTTTTAGTTAAGAGTTTAGAGTTTTAGTTCAGAGTCTTAGTTAGAGTTTTAGTTAAAGTTGTAGATTAGTTAAGTTTTAGTTCAGAGTTTAGAGTTTTAGACTGGAGTCTTAGCTTAGAGACTTAGCTTAGAGTTTTTGTTTAAGTTCTAGTTTAGTTTAGTTTTAGTTAAGAGTTTTAACTTAGAGTTCTAGCGTAGACTTTTTGTTAGAGTCGTAGTTTATTTTAGATATATTTTATAGTTGATTTTTTTATGCTTAGCTTATTAGCTTATATTTTTATTTATATTTGTAGTTAATTTTAGTTAAAGTAAAGTGTTTTTGATTCTTACCTTAGAGTAATATATCATAGATTTTGTTATAGTTTAAGTTCACTTTATTTTTAGTTAAGAGTCTAGAGTTTTTAGCTTAGAGTCTTAGCTTATAGTTTTAGTTAGAGTTCTAGTTTAATTTATTTTTAAATAAGAGTTTATAGTTTTAGATTAGATTCTTAACTTAGAGTTCTAGTTAGAGTTGATGTTTATTTTAGTAATACTTAATAGTTTAGATTTTTAGCTTAGAGTCATAGCTTAGAGTTTTAGTTAGAGTTGAAGTTTACTTTAGTTTTACTTTAGAGTTTTACCTTAGAGTCTTAGCTTAGAGTTTTAGTTAGAGTTGAAGTTTAGTTTAGTTATAGTTAAGAATTTGGAGTTTTAGCTTAGAGTAATAGCTTAGAGTTTTAGTTATAGTTGTAGTTTAGTTTAGTTTTAGTTAAGAGTTTAGAGTTTTAGCCTAGAGTCTTAGCTTAGAGCTTTAGTTAGAGTTGAAGTTTAGTTTAGTTATAGTTTAGAGTTTTACTTTAGAGTCTTAGCTTAGAGTTTTTGTTAGAGTTCTAGTTTATTTTAGTTTTAGTTAAGAGTTTAGAGTTTTACCATAGAGTCTTATCTTAGAGTTTTTGTTCGAGTTCTAGTTTAGTTTAGTTTTTGTTAAGAGTTTAGAGTTTTAGCTTATAGTCTTAGCTTAGAGTTTTAGAGTTCTAGTTTAGTTTAGTTATAGTTAAGAGTTTTTAGCTCAGAGTCTTAGCTTAGAGTTTTTGTTAGAGTTCTAGTTAAGTTTAGTTTTAATTAAGAGTTTTAGCTTAGAGTATTAGCTTAGAGTCTTAGTTAGAGTTGAAGTTTAGCTAAGTTATAGTTAAGAGTTTAGAGTTTTAGCTTAGAGTTTTAGTTAGAGTTGAATTTTAGTTTACTTATAGTTAAGAGTTGAGAATTTTAGCCTAGATTCTTAGCTTAGAGTTTTAGTTAGAGTTCTAGTTTAGTTTAGATTTAGTTAAGAGTTTAGAGTTATAGCCTTGAGTCTTAGCTTAGAGTTTTAGTTACAGTTGAAGTTTAGTTTAGTTATAGTTAAGAGTTTAGAGTTTTAGATTAGAGTCATAGCTTAGACTTTTGTTAGAGTTCTAGTTTAGTTTAGTTTTACTTTAGAGTTTTACCTTAGAGTCTTAGCTTAGAGTTTTAGTTAGAGTTGAAGCTGAGTTTAGTTTTAGTTAAGGGTTTAGAGTTTTAGCTTGGAGTCTTAGCTTAGAGTTTTAGTTAGAGTTATAGTTTAGTTTACTTTCAGTTAAGAGCTTAGAGTTTTAGTTTAGAGTCTTAGTTTAGAGTTTTAGTTCGAGTTCTAGTTTAGTTTCGTTTTAGTTGAGAATTTAGAGTTTTACCTTAGAGTCTCATCTTAGAGTTTTAGTTAGAGCTGAAGTTGAGTTTAGTTATAGTTAAGAGTTTAGAGTTTTACCTTAGAGTCTTAGCTTAGAGTTTTAGTTAGAGTTCTAGTCTACTTTACTTTTAGTTAAGAGTTTAGAGTTTTACCTTGGAGTCTTAGCCTAGAATTCTAGTTAGGGTTGAAGTTTAGTTTAGTTATAGTTAAAAGTTTAGAGTTTTAGGGAGGGGGGAGCAGGGAAATTTAAAACAAGGGGTGTGGAGGGGGATTATAGCGAAAATAACATTTTAATATTTCTGACACACTTTTACAGTGATGAAAAATGGGTTGGTTTAGATATTTCTATAAGCAGGTAAAAATGTTTACAATCTTATATCCTGACTGCACTTTAGTGCCTAAAGGCACTGGCAAAGCATGCTGGGGGGTAACCTTCTAAACCTGTGTAAGTGCTGCAGCTCTTGAAGGCCCAGGCAACGCATGATGGAGGGCGGACGGGCCGGCGGCGTTACGTTCCTGCGCAGATTAGGGTGCGGCTTGTGCAGTAGGGCCAGTGACGGTACGGACTTGTGCAGTCGAGCCAGCGATGTCACGGGCTTGCTCAGATGAGACAGCAGGGTTCTCCATCCTTATGGCCCATTCTCTTTTTGGTTTATGCCCAAACTGCATAGGGGCTGGCACTGATGGGGCTGCTTCACCCTTTCTTGCTCTCTTCGATGGTGGGGATGCACATTCTTCATAATTTGCCTTAAAAAGAAGAAAAAATTTAGTATTGAAATAATTTTCCAATTTTTTACAGAAGGAAAATTAGTGCCTCCAAACCCCCTACCCATAATTTTGTCTTGTAATCATTTATAGTAAAGAAGTCCCCCTCCCCCTTTTT
Organism: Artemia sp. Qi Xiang Cuo; assembly: GCF_049724085.1. NCBI lineage: Eukaryota > Metazoa > Arthropoda > Branchiopoda > Anostraca > Artemiidae > Artemia > Artemia sp. Qi Xiang Cuo. The sequence goes on along the minus strand of NC_142794.1, from coordinate 92,652,628 downwards.
CAGCAAAGCAAAAAGTAAAATTTTACGAGAAATATACTATGCTTTGAAATCATACGTTTTTATTGCAAAACTTGTAAAAAAAATAAAAGTTGACAATCACTAGTTTGCAGCCTTAGGATAGAAATCTTTGTTTCTATTTTTACCATTTAGAAAAATTTCTAAATGTTCCCGTCTATAGGCTTTAAAATAGAAAAAAAGATTGTTAACCCAGCAGCTTAGAGGCTTAAAATTTACGATCTTAGACGTAAATACTATTCAGTTTATGCATTATAAAGCTATATACCTTTTTCTTAGAAATCCCGGCCCCTTACTTTTCACGCGAAGAAACACTTTGTTTTCACTTTACAATGAAGATTTTAGAAGTGAGGCATTGCAACCCTAAGCCCCCCCATATAAACACTGAGTACTCAAAATGAATATTACATGAAACTGACATCCATCCCCCTCTTAACAATCCCCCGGCCTCTTTTTACAGAAGAAAGCCCCTCTCCCTTTTCAGTAAAGCAATAGTCAAATTTGCAATGAAGAAGCTATGATGTTAATTTGAACAAAAGTATCTTTTTTTCTGTGAAACCTTTTGGTTAAGCCGCTAACGTAAGGATTATGAAACCGGATGTACTTTAAAAGGGTGACAGTAATTATCAGCTATTTAAATCTTTGCGGAAATGCTTAAGTCAAGTTCGCAGCTTAAATGGAAAAAGTATATTAAGGGTTGACAGAAAGTTGGCTGTCAAAAGAAGAGTTCAAAAACATAGTTATTTCTATTGGAAGAATTAAAGTCATAAACTGAGAGGGGTGTGGAGGGGGAGGTTAGGTTTACAGGCTAAAAAAGAACATATTTTAATCTTTCTAGTGAGTATAAACAACATATAGTGAAGTTTGTATTGTGGGGGGGGGGGTTACCTGAATTTGAATTTACTGGAGGGGGACTATGTAAAATGATTTTATTTGAAAATAAACTATGAAAATTTACTAAACAGAACTCACATTATAAATCGCTGTAGCCAAGGCTTCCAACTCATCAATATATTCCATTGTTATATCCATAGTGTCTTGGAACTTTCTGAATGTTTAATCACAACCCATGTCCGTTATATACTAAATCTCACGGGCTATTTGTTTTTTAATGGTAAACCTTTTGTACCCTACTCTCTGATTGGCTTAGAATGAGATGTAACCGACTCCCTGATTGGCTTAGAAGGAGATGTATCCGGCCCTCTGATTGGCATAGAAGGGTAACACGTGATCCTGTTTCCCGTTACGGATCAATACATTCCCCCACTAATTATGTAAATCAATTTCTCAGAAATTCACTTGTCCTAGTCAGTCCTAGATCAATACATCTCTTCCCCGTTAATCCGCATGTGCAAACTTCACCCCGGAGTCAATACACTTGGAAACAGCAAATAAATCGACCTTGAAAAAAGGGGTCATTGACCTGTTAGTGGATCGATAATCCTTGAATAAATTATGTACTCGTCAGATTTAGACTAAATTGTAGATGGCAGCACGGTGTTCGCCCAGTAGTTATAGATAGCTTTCTACTCACATTGACTTTCCGCGTTTGTTTTTTTTTTTTTTTGCTTTTTTTTCTTCGGCACTTTACTTGGTTACATCTTTTCGTTTTGCGCTGAAGAAGAGAGGCGTTTTTCCTCTCGAAATATTCGCTTTGTTTTTTCAGTATTTTAATTTGGCCTATAAAAACCCCATTTTTGCTCGTTTTGCTTTCTTTATGTATCTGACCTTTGAACTATTTTTAACAAAATGGCTATCTCAAAATTTTTATCGGACGAATTTGGGTAAAAAGTCATAGGGGGGGGCTAGTTGCCCTCCAATCTCCTTTGACTCTCAAAAACTGAACTAGAAACTCTTAATTTCCAATCAAATGACGCCTCTCTGAAGGTTACACGAGCATCCCTTCCATAAGAACCATATATGCCCCCAGGGCGTAACTCACAACACCTGCTCCCAGGCCCTGGGGGGTTTGTGTCGACCCTGGATAGTTCGTTATAAGATCTTTGAACTATTTTTGTTGTTAAAATTACTATCTCAAAGTTCTTATCAGATTAGTTAATGAGGAAAAAAGGACGTGAACGGGGGGGGGGACTAGTTGCCCTCCAACCTCTTTTGACTCTTAAAAGTGAACTAGAACTTTCAATTACCAAAAAAATTAGCCCTCTCTAAAGTGTACATGAGCATCCCTTCCATAAGAACCATATATGCCCCCATGGCATAACTTATAACGCCAGTCCCCGGCCCCTTGGCGGTTGTATCGACACTGGAGTTTTTGTTATCTGACCTCTGAACTATTTCTAACAAAACGGTTATCTCAAAATTTTTATCCGATGAATTTAGGAAAAAACGGTGTGAGGGGAGGCTAGCTGCCCTCCAATCACCTTTGACTCTTAAAAAGGGCACTAGATCCTAACAAAGCAACGCTATAGCGTTGCCTCTGAAAAGTGAACTATAACTTTCATTTTCCAATGAAATCAGCCCTCTTTTTAAGTTTGTACGAGCATCCCTTCCATAAAAATGATGTGTGGCCTCGGGGGATAACTTACAACACATACCCCCAGGCCCTGAGGGGTTTCGTCGCCACCTTAAGTTTTGTTATCTGATGTTTGAACTATTTTTAAGAAAATGGCTATCAACATTTTTATTGGAAGGGTTTGGGGGAAAGAGGGCGTGGGGAGGAGGTTAGTTACCCTTGAATCTCTTCTGACTCTTAAAAGATAAACTAGAACTTTCAATTTCCAATCAAAAGAGCCCTCACTGGAGTTTATACGAGCATTCCTTCCATAAGAACCATATATGCCCCAAGGGCATAACTTACAATGACTGCCCCCTGGCCAGGGGGGTTGTGTCGACACCAAAATTTTTGTTATCTGACTTTTTAACTATTTAAAAAAATGGCTATCTCAAAATTTTTATCTGATACATTTGGGGAATAAAAGGTGGGGGGGGGCTAGTTGCCCTCTGATCTCTTTTGACTCTTAAAATGTAAACTAAACTTTCACTTTACAAACAAATGAGCTCTCTCTGAAGTTTGTACGAGCATCCCTTCCATAAAAACCATATATGCCCCAAGGGTATAACTTACAATACCTGTCCCCAGGTCCTGAGGGGCTTTGTCAACACCGGAGTTTTTGTTATCTGACCTTTGATCTATTTTTAACAAAATGTCTACCCACATATTTTTATCTGATGCATTTGAGGAATAAAGGCGTAGTAGGGAGGAGGGGGGGCTTGCTGCCCTCCGATCACTTTTGACTCTTAAAAAGTGAACTAGAACTTTTAATTTCCAATCAAATGAGCCCTCTCTAAATTTTATACGAGCATCCCTTCCGTTAGAACCTTATAATCCCCAAGGGTAAAACTTACAACGCCTGCCCCCAGGACCAAGAGGTTTTTCCACACCGAGGTGTTTGTTATATGACCTTTGAACTATTTTTAACAAAATCGCTATCTCAAAAGTTTAATCTGATGCACATGGAGAAAAAAGGGTGTGGGAGGGGGGGGGGGTAGTTGCCCCCGATATCTTTTAGCTCTAAAAATGAACTAGAATTTTTCATTTCCAATCAAATGAGCCCTCTCTAAAGTTTATACGATTATTCCTTCCAAAAGAACCCTATATGCCCCAAGGGCATAACTTACAATGACTGCCCCCTGGCCCTGGGGGTCGTGTCGACACCGGAGTTTTTGTTATCTGACTTTTGAACCGTTTTTAACAAAATGTCTATCTCAAAATTTGTATCTAATACATTTGGGGAAAAAAGGGCGTGGGTGAGGCTGGTTGCCCTCCGATCTCTTTTGAATCTTAAAATGTGAACTAGAACTTTGACTTTCCAAACAAATGAGCCCTCTCTGAAGTTTATACGAGTATCCGTTCCATTAGAACCTTATATGCCCCCGGGCCCTGGGAGGTTGTGTCGACACCTGAGTTTTTGTTATCTAGCCTTTTAACTATTTTTAACAAAATGGCTATCTAAAAATCTTTATCTGATGCATTTGGAGGAAAAGGGCATGGAGGGAGAGAGGCTTGTTGTCCTCCGATGTCTTTTGACTCTTAAAAAGTGAACTAGAACTTTCACTTTCCAAACAAATGAGCCCTCTCTAAATTTTATACGAGCATCCCTTCCGTAAGATTCATGTGCACCCAGGGTGTTACTTACAACGCCTGCCACCCGGGCCCTGGGGGATTTGTCAACACTGGAGTTTTGTTATCTAACCTTTGATGTATTTTTAACAAAATATCTATCTCAAAATTTGTATCTGATGTATTTGAGGAAAAAAGGCGTAGTATGGGGGGGGGGGGGTAGCTGCCCTTCGATCACTTTTGACTCTTAAAAAGTGAACTGGAATTTTAAATTTCCAATCAAATGAGCCCTATCTAAAGTTTATGCGAGCCACCCTTCCGTAAGAACCTTATATGCCCCCAGGGTATAACTTACAATGCCTACCCTGGGGAGTTTTGTCGACACCGAAGTTTTTGTTATATTACCTTTGAACTATTTTAACAAAAAGGCTATCTTCAAATTTTTATCTGATGCCTTTGGGGGGGGGGGAAGGCGTGGAAGGCAGGAGGCTATTTACCATTTGATCTCTTTTTACTCTAAAAACGAACTAGAACTTTTAATTTCGAATCAAATGAGCCCTCTCAGAACTTTATACGAGCATCCCTTCCATAAGAACCATATGTGCCCCTAGGACATAACTTACAACGCCTTCCCCCGACATAGGCAGCGATGCTCTATCATAGCTAGTAATATCATTTATATTTTAGAGTAGCTAATTTGATTGAAAGTCAAAATTTATAGCGCCCTCTTAAGAGTCAAAAATGATTGAAGGGCAATCAGCCCTCCTCTTTAGCTGATAATTTTTCAGACACTTTCAATCAAAATTGCAAGACATCCATTTTGTTCAGCATAGCCGAATGGTCTAGTGACTATATCTCTTCGGTTATTGGGTAGGTCAACCCCCCACAGCTATGTAATTTGCCCATTATGCTTAAAAACTAAATGTTGCTTTAAAGTTAAATCAAAACACATTGTTTGTAAGCTGGATGCCAATAAGACATCTCAGCAATATACCATGAACGACTGAGAGTATTAAGTTCAAATTTTCGGGGCTACTTCTGTTACTACTTCTGCTCTTAAAATTTTACCAAATCAAAAGAGTGTAATTGTATCTAGGCTATGAAAGAGCCTAGACGTAATTTTTAGGAAAGCTTTTAACTTTTATTTATCAGGTCAACTAGAGGATGTGTATGAATAAATTAAACACTACTATTTGTGTCATGATTTTCAAAAGAGTTTATGTTGTAAAAAGTTGCTGAAAAAGTTTCTCTAGCATATAAATAGGAGGCCAAACTATGAATTCTTAAAGGAAAACCAAAAGGATTCAAACAATGATTTTCTTTTCCCTGAAAAAGACTTGGAAATTAATATAAAGACGCATAAATTAATATGAGCAGGGTTCTAAACCCCTATGCTTTCTAAAAGCAAGAACATAGTTTGTGCTTTGCTGAAAAATTCTTTTATACGTTTTCGCTTTTATAACTTTAAGAAATCATAATTAATTAAGATTTTAAGGAATAAATATCAGCACATGTGTATTAAACCGACAATGCACATTCATTTGAAGTTTTTTCAGTAAAGTATAAATTATATTCTGGCTTTAAGAAAGCATAGAAGTTTTGAACCCTACTCGTCCCATCTCCCATTTTCTATTCCCATAGCATCAAGCGGACAAAATTCCTTGTCTAGTCAGCCAGATGACTCATTCGCATTTTTGATTTTCAGATACTAACTAATAAGCAAATATTCAGAAACGAAAAGGCTTTTCAGCTGAAATATAATGAAGAATGATTTTAAATGGAGCAAAAAAAAGAAAAAAAAAGAAAGGAAAACTCAGCTAATAATAAGGTTAGGGGTACTTCAGTGGGTTCAGAGAGGAAATAATAAATTATATATATGACGTTAATGTGATAATTAGGGCCAGGGGCCTAAGACTCTCTAACACGAAAATATTCTTGCAGTTTATTTATCGTTCACCATTTTATATTTATTTCTGGTGTTGCGATTTCAATACTTTGCCTATCTTCGAATTTTTTTCTCCGAAATGTTCCCGAATTAACGTTTGTAAATGCACAAACCTTAAAAAAAACACGAATTGTTAAATTTAAAAAAAAAATTGTTTTGGCAAGATTACGAAGAACCTTGTTTAGGAGCGTCCTAGTTTTCTTTCCATATGGAATCCAGGGACAGTGAAGGCAAGGAGTTTAATGTTAAGGGAAGTTTAAGAGTATTTGATTTTTTAGCAGGAGAAAAAATGTGAGGAAAAGCTTTAAATTTAGGTGCCATTTTTTTATAAATCTAATATGTTTTGCATTGGCTTCAATTTTAAACGTTCTTTTGTTAAGAGTTTCTGAGGAATATGGCCTCATTCATCAAGACATAGCCAAAATAGATCAGTCAAACGAGGTGGGCGATGACGTAGCAATTGAAACGGAATTAAATGAAAAAGAAGACATAGATCCCGGGAATAGCAGAAAAAGGAGAGAGTTAAGCTACGCAATTCCTATTAGTAAATCACCTCTTCAGCGTGGCGTCATATATACTCCTTATGGAACGGTTGCTGCAGGTAGGTGATTTTCCTCTTATTTGAGATCATCATACAGGTTTAATTTTTTTTTAGAATTTAAAACAATTTAGTATAAAGTTAAAATTTAGCGCCATTACTAATTAGCGAAGGAAGGTCATAAAGGTAATTTTTGAGTACAATAAAATTTAGAAAGAATCAACACCTGTTTGTTTATTAAATTTAAACCTTTTTCTTTCTCGAAACAAAACGACAAGCCCCCAAAATTCATTTAGCTATCATGGCTACCTTATAGCTTCCTAGTTTAGGTAAGTCGAATTAGACGGCCATAGAATTGGTTCTTGTTTTTTTGGAAAATAACTGCTCAGTTTTTGTGTATAATTTATTGGTTTTGGATGAATTAGTTTTGGGGGATTAGCGCCACTTAAGGCATGTAAGTTAGTTCCATCTGTTTTCTCCTATTTTATTTGTCTCCTAAGATATAAAGAGCTGATTTTGTCATCTTTTTTTTTACTCACAGAAATACTTGAAAAACGGGCAATCGTTATCCAAATTAGTTTTGTTGTATCGTATATACTTTAAGAAACCTTCCCTTCGCATTGTCTAGTCAATAGTTATATACATACATGAGAAAACTGAAATGTCAATGTTTTGGTTTTCCTTTAGAATATCATTAAATTATAATACAGTTTGAGTGTACAATCATTAAATTTGTTTGGCCAAACTTTTTGTAACAGCTTGTCGTAAAGACAAGTATTTTGTCGTAGCGGGCTTCTGGGTGATTTTCCCGGGGTTTAAATGGAAAATTTTTGTAAAAGTCTATTATATAATTAAATATTTATCATGTTGGATCTTTTCTGATACTATTATAATTTTCAAGGTTACTCCAGGCACTTGCCTTAGAATGTATTTCATAGGAGAACGTGTTTGCAAAGTTTGAAGTAAAACGCAAAAATGAGCAAATTATGTAAGATATATTAAAAAGTGCTGGAGAAACTATAACAAGCTTAATATCTAGGAAGTACACGTACCCGAAGAACACCACTCCAAGTAGATGCCTAGATGACTCCCTATCGTTTTTTACTATGTAACGCTAGATAAAGAAGTTCCTCTGCTTAATCGTGTCAAGCACAAAGGCTAATTTGCTGTTTAGTCTTTCTTGGATCCGTCGAACGACCTTAAACGTACCGAGAGAGCTGGAGGAGGGCACTGTGCCTTTTGGGCCCCCCCCCCCCGCAAAATTCGTGTTTTATGATACGCCAAAGATTGTTCGTCTTTATCTTGTCTTTTGCCAATTTTGTGTTATTTGACATTTTACTTGTTTTTTGGCATTTTATCTTGTCTTTGCCAAATTTGTGAAATTGGCAATTTTCACCAAAGAAAGTCTTGTGTACCTGTCATAGGGTAAATGCTTGCAAAAATTATAAATACGTGTAGAAATATCCCGAAAACGGCCTCAAGTTAGACAAAACATCGTTTATATTGTTACATGGTTTATATAAAACATGTTTTATATATTGCACATTCACAAGAATAACAAGTTCTATATACGAGAATAACAATGCTGTGGTTAAGGTATAAATGAGGTTGGTAGCTGGCTTTGTAGTGAATCGGGGATCAGGCAGGGTTACCTTCTATCCTCATTTGTATGGATCACTTTGATGTGCGTTGAATTAAGGAACATAGCAAGGGCTATGAGAAAGGAAGAGCACGGAATCAAAAGGAGAAGCAAAATGGGAGGTAAAACTCTTCTACACTGAGATTATGCTAATGATTTGATCATCCTAGATGAAAATTAAAAAAAATGAATGGATTTCTGGAGATTTTGAGAATTCCAGGTTCAAGAATAGGTCTGAAAATTAATTTTAAGAAGACTGGGAATAAGTGAAGGTGAAAAGGTAATGCTGCAAGCACCTGTAATGGTGAAACGATGACGTTGGGTAAAGAGAAGATTGATCAAGTGGACAGCTCCCCTTACCTAGGTAGAATTATTAGTAAAGACCGTGGATGCCATGAAAATGTTAAATGTAGAATAGCCAAGCCTCAGGGTGTTTTTTTACAGTTGAAAAAAGTTTGGAAGAATAAGAAAATAAGTCTGCGAACCAGGATTAGAATATTGGAAGCTACAGTGATGACATTAGTCAATTATGGTTCTGAAGCGTGGGGCGCTCTGACCGGCGGAGGGGGACTTGTTAGATATTTACCAGAGAAATTGTCTACAGATGGTTTTGGGTGCCCTTCTGACTAACCGTATTTCAAAAAGTAAGGTGTACACAAAATGTGGTTCAATTCTACTTTCTTGACCTATAATGAGAGAAAGGTTGAGATGACTAGGACACGTTCTGCGGATGAAGGATCACAGATTGCCAAAGATCCTCCTTGTCAGCGAGCCATCAAGGGCCAAAAGAAAATCAGTTTGTCCCTGAATGGAATAGGAGGAGGTCATAAAAGAATATTGAAGGGAAATTGGAACTTCCTGAAAGGATGTTAAGAGAGAGGCTTTGAAGAGACTGGGATTGAGGAGGAACTTGAGTAATTCTGTTAGCCGATAATTTAGACTTCACAGTTAATAAGAACAATTTCAATCCTAACAATAGGAAATAAGAAATTCCAAGGTTGTAAAAAAAACAGTTATTTTCACTTGCTAATTTCTAAAACGCTTTTGGAGAACCTAGTTCTACATTTTCCAGGGTTTTTACTTAATAAACAAGGCCACATTCAAAATGAGAATAATATAATAGCACTAAACTTCACATGTTCAACTTGAATAGCTACGATAAAAGAAAGAAAAGATTTAAGGTACGAGTGGAGTAATTTTCTTTGGGAGAGGAGGAGGAGGGAATAGCAAAAAAATTAAAGAGGGAACAATAACCAAGCAAATTTTATTTGATGGTTTGTGCAAAAAATAAGTAGTGGGGGGTTATGAATTCAAGCGCACAGGTGGTAAATTACCATAGGATTTCAGGCACACAGGTGGCAAGATTTCAAGCACACAGGTGGCAGGATTTCTGCAACAGCCCTCCCAGGTTTTCCACAACAGCCCTATGACGTCACAACATCCCTGGCAAGATTCCTACGGGAGCCCTATCCCTTTTCCATAGGATTTCCACAACAGTCCTCTGACGTCACGGCTTCCCTGACAAGATTCCGACGGAATTCCAGGTGTTATGAACCTTGATTTCTTCAGTATTAAAAAGAGTTCAGTGTGTCAACATCAAAATAGATACTTATACACTATTGGATATGGAAAGCGTTGGCGAATGAAACCTGGAGTTAAAGTAGCACTGGAGGATACAAGAGGTTGCCGACTTACCCTAGAATGGGACAAGATATTTGCATGATATGTTCTATCATTAAGCAAATTCAAGTCAGAAGAACAATTTTTCTCTGCTGCCAAAGTGAAACTAGTGCATATACAGAGACTACAAGACAGATAAAATGCGTTAGCGAAAAATATTGAAGAGAACAAACTATAAAAAGAATGGTTTATAACTAGCGATATTCTTTTAGTCTGTATTTGGTAGTGAGAGTGTTAAAATGGATGGATTTGAGAACCAGAAAATCTTACGTAATCTAGTAAAATTGGAAAAGTGGCTAATTTTAGATGATGATTTTCTAGAATTATCTCTTCAAAGAAAAATTTGTTTTCTCAAGAAATTGTTAACGATATAATGGGTTCAGATTCTCCATCTTTGGGTTATTGCATGAAACTTTGTCTTCGTGGCCTAGCTGCTTTCACTCAATTTACAGATATATTAATTAAGACAAAACAAAATCATATTGTGATTTTGCTTTTATCCACTGCTTATATGGCAATTTTGTAAAAAAAATAATGCCTAAACAAGTATTGTGACGTCACTCCTCCTAGAATACATTTTATTGTAAGTTTCTTTCTGGAAGTGAGACAGTCAACATACAAAAATGTTCTACGCATGCCCATTATACTTGTATACATTGGGGAGCTGTTCATTCTGTGAGAATTGTACTTTTGCTTATGACTATAATGGAAAGTGTAAATTTTGCAATCGATGTAAATAGCATAGAGGATATGCTGTGCAACTTGAAGACTGTAATTTCTGTCTTGAAGAGCTTTGTGACTGTCATAATAGAGGATTCTTATGCTCCAATTACCACTATGATGAATGTAATCAATAGGAAAACACTTACCCTGGCATGATTGCAAAAAAGACTAAACGTGAGTTAAGTTTATTTTTAAGAGACTGGTATCGTTGCAGCTTTAAATTGTTTTGGGAAGAAGAACTCGGTCTACTCTTCAATTGCTGGAATAATAAAAGAGTATAGTTTTTACGACATCGCAGTGAAGATACTGGCTAATTTGATTATAAACCTACAGACTTTTATTTGGCTTTTACAGAAAGGGATTCTTCATATGAGGATTTCGTGTGTGACATTGCTTCAAATAAGCAAATTGAAACACGTGAATTTTATAATATGAATAAGGATAGTATTATTGGCTTTACAAAGAGATTTAATATAAATGAAGTTACAATATGTTATAGAAAATATTACTCTGACTTTGCATGCCAAGATGAGTACAAGTTAAATCCTGACGACCTGCTGCCCCGTATAATTTTGATGATTACCTATAAGCAGAAGAAGGAATCTAAAGGACACAGTGTTCTGTACTCACAAATTTTACTAATAAGCAAATTGACATAAATTTTTGAAGCATTTTACTCTTAGGGCATCAAAATATATATTGTAGAGGTAGGAAAGCGTAATTTCAACTAGAAAGTCGTTCAATCGAGGATTGTCGCCATACATCTTTAGAAATTGACTGTAAGTATGTCCGCGACATCAAAAAATAAAATATAATAATACATGAAAACCACAGCCTTTAGTTCATAAATTTTGTACCCGCTTCTGATATTTAATTAGATTTTTCACTCTGTTCAAAGAAATTTTTAATGTGGGGTGTGTAGAACGTAGACGGTAGGCCAAGAGGATTAAAACATTCTATATTCATTCCTGCTTGAAAGATGCATAGCCATAGTCCCGTCTTTAAAGTGAATGGACTGTTATTAACAATGATAAGGGTATTATTAACATGGTGAATATGATCTATAAAATCCAACACTATGTAATTGAATTTTTATTTGGAAATACATAGATCCAAATTAAATGCATTAATTATTTCATTCAGGTTCATGGTACCAAGTCTAATAAAACACTGCCATCAGCGGCGATTTCCCAATAGGTTTCAAATTGATTTAGCGAGATTAATGCAATACTGTCCGTCAACGCTTCAGCAAGGGTACACTCTAAACGTACAGTACTGGTTTGGGCATTACTCATATAATGAGTACCGGACAAATCTAACACAATGATACCGTGAGTTCTTGCAAACATTTCTTCGGTTATACTATTTTCGTACAATCGTGAATCTTGATCTAGGGATTCCATTGTCAATTCATTTAGGGTCCTGTAGGATTTATCAAAGGATAATTGCAGAGGGGAATTCCATTTACTTTATACACAAGCGATAAAAGTCCCAACAGTTCAAATTTATGTAGGGTATTTAACCATGATCCAACACCGCGAGCACTTTTTACAAAAGCCAATGCCAATTTTGAAGGAACTTCACCATTGCTAAAGGATTGATCTGTACAGGTACACGTACCCGTAAAAATATGGCGTTGATTCGTGATTGTATGAGGAAGGAGCGATTTGATATTATTTCCAGAGGCTCTTAATTTTTCAATTGCCAAGGCAAAAGAACTCATAACTTGCTGTTTTCGTACATGAAGTACTCCTGAGAGGAGAGAGACTGATACATAGGGTGCAGTTCTAAGTACTTTTTGCAAAATGAAATGGCATGGCACGAGTTGTAGCTTTATATCAATCTTAACATTGGAAAGCAACCATTGAGTTATATTAAGTATCACATGATTTAGTTTACCAACTAAATGTAAATCTTTAGTTGTCGCATCTCTAAGTATATTGCTAGTGTCAGTGTCCGTTTTCTATTCGTGTCCAATACCCATACCTCTCAAGAGCTTGTAAGACATTGGATTCTTCAGAATGGACTGTATATAACTTGCATAATTTGAAACATTATTACTCGTGCTCACCGATGTTCCATTTATTTAGACATTTATTTGTCTAAACAAATTGTGTAGTACACACTTTTCATATGATGACCCCTCGGTTACACTTGGTTTTTCATTGTTAGATTTTTTTAACAATGACATGTAAATCTATAAATGTTGAAGTAAAATCTATGAAATAATATTCACTGGAATAAATTTGAAAATGGACATTTTCAGAGAGCGGTTGTTGCGGATATAATTGTTCACAGTATCCGTGTTTTACACTGACATCTACATTTTTTGCGTTGAATAGATTTAGAGATGAGTTGACTAAAGGATACGATTCTTTATGTGATAAATATGCCATTTTCTAGGTAAAGCAAAATCCCTTTTGAATTTTTTTATTTTCTTTTTGATGCTTTACGCTTCTGACTGGGTTTAGACTGATAAGTAATGAGGTTTTTCGCATCCTTTTTAAAACTTTTCCGCTTTGTTGTGATTTCAATCGCTCGCCAAGGGATCGCGTGCTGGACCTGAGATTTTGTGACACACTTTCTTGAAAATCCTTCCAAGAGCCCCAATCATGTAGTGTAGAGGACGAAAAATCTGTGGCAACAGGTGCAGCATATTTTTTAGCCAGGGGTAGTGCAGAGCGAAACAGCTTAGAAAACCAATTGCCAAGACTGTAAACGGACATTAAGGAACCACCCCTTTAATAGTCTATTCCATGACCCAACTGTCGTGGTGAGCAAGCAGCAGAATAGCAGTCCGTACCAGGACAAACAACATGAATTCTTTCACTCATGTCACTTAATGGGTCTTAAATGACATGTAATCACAGCCAAACCTTTTGTTAGTGCTAGAGGATCGCCCAATTCACTTCTATATGTTAACTGACAGAGTTCCAAATACGAAGTGTTGACTGGAATGTATTGGAGGTGATTTATATTGAAGTGATGAATATGTTCATTAGATGTTTTTCGTTCGAGAACACGTAGGAGAGGGACATTGGTATTACTGACTCTTGATCTCTCAACAAAGGATACGTAAAGAAATATACAACTATCTGATGAGAAGGCGGGTGGATACTCTGCAAAAATGACACGATTCATGCCACTACCGCTTCCAGCACTTTTACCATTGATTATATTATGTTTAAAACCAAGAAAATCTCTTAGCTGCAACGTAGACATGTTCCAGTCATTCCCAGTCATGTACCATCCAACGTCAAATTCGTTTCCGTGTTCTTTTCACCCAAAAAGCTAAGAAAGTGGGGAGTATATATCTATTTTAGTACGACATATAAGCATGGTGAAAGTACCGACGGCACAACATTATATGCTATTGAACCAGCGGCCCCCTCCTCTCTCTTTTAAATAGATGGAAGTGTGACTTCCAGAAGTTTGTTATAACGTGCTTGCGGAAGTTCGCTTTAAGAAAACTTAGTTCTAGACTGTAATGCTGATGAAAGGAAAATCCACTTACGATATAATTCTATTGATAAATATGACGGAAGTGTCATTTAATGCAAAAGATTTGAAAGTGATTAGTTAAAAAAAAGAAGTTTACCAGATAAAATTGAAAGATAAGTAGAGTGATATAAAAGTACAAAAGAAGCATAAATTCCATTTTGCAATAAATCAAACTTAAAACGAAAAAGAAGTATCATAAGCATCAAAAGAACAGATATTAAAATGAACGATCAAGTTGAACTTCAAACCTTGTTTCAGCTTTATTTTAGATAAGCGTTATCTACAGGTTAACCATAAATATTAGATAAAAATTCCTTTCACAACAGGATAGTACTCAATTTTAGATTTTATTTTAATATTATTAACAGGGCTGTAGTTCATTCTGATTTTTAAACTGGCCCTATTTCTTTTCTTTGAATATTGATTAAGAAAGATAGTATTTGACTTAGCATGAACTGTAAATTTGTTTGCATTTTTTGTAGTTCATTCTCAGTCTCCTTCAGATTAATCTGGAGAGCCTTCAAGGAGCTATATTAAATTTATCCCTGAAAATAAAAAAAATTCTGTTTCTGACCCATCTTCAGCAGTAAATAATTATCAGGTACCTTGTCCTGAAAAAACTGGCGGGTTCAAAACAAACTTGCTAAAAAAGGATATTTAGGTACATATATATATACATGTATATATATATATATATATATATATATATATATATATATATATATATATATATATATATATATATATATATATATATATATATATATATATATATATGAGATTATGCTCTATTTAAGAGGGCCAATGGCCGTAGCTACTCACCATTGAAAGTGAATATTTTAAATATTCCAGGAGCTCTTTTGTCTGGAATTGCTGCTGGCCTTGAACCCCAAACTGTGCGACTGAGAGACTGGATTGGCAGTGGATACTATAAATGGAGTGATAATGTGTTGGATCGGTCAATCAACAATATCTGGGGAACCACAATTGCATGTCAGTATTCAGTTGTTATACCCTGTTTTTGTGATTTGGCTTCAAACCCTCT
This sequence comes from Artemia sp. Qi Xiang Cuo, assembly GCF_049724085.1. Classification (NCBI taxonomy): domain Eukaryota; kingdom Metazoa; phylum Arthropoda; class Branchiopoda; order Anostraca; family Artemiidae; genus Artemia; species Artemia sp. Qi Xiang Cuo. The sequence continues at coordinate 92,637,461 of NC_142794.1, read as the reverse complement.
AGTTATAATGTTAAATTGGAATACATATTTAATTTTTTTCTAAGAATTGCAGAAGCAAACGAGGACCTTACAAAAAAGTCTTGGTCTACCTATCATGTAAATTAAAAAGGAAAATGGCGTAAAGAACAATAGTTTTTAAAAACCAAAAGTGAAAGAAACTTCGCTTTAAGGAAGAAATGGTGCTATTTAACCCGCTACTAAAATCAATGATACTTTCAATGAAAAACTTACCAATTTATTCAAACGAGACAAAGTAAATTACAATTAATACAAATCTCACCTGACTTCCAGGTCAGTAGAAAAAAATAATGTAGGAAGAAATCTGCAAAAGTCCAGTTCGTCGGAAAGAAAACAAGAAACATCATAACTTATTAAAGATTATTAAAAACCTTGCCTTAAAATATGTTGGGTTTTTTTTTCGAATGCGAGGCTTTTCAGCCACTCTATAACAAAAACAGAAGTTAAAATAATGAAAGAATTTCGTATTTCAGAATAACCCACGATAGAATTTAAGGTTTTCAATTAGTAAATGAAACTAAAATAAAAAAGAAAGCATTAAATAGGAGAAAAAACACAGTTTTATGTTGATGCAATTATCTTGGTCACAAAGAAAGATTGACCTGTGTACTGCATCATAAATTAAAACCAGCATTCAGTTCTTCAGTGCTCGAAGCATATAGAAAAATACTTAACTTCTAAATCGTTTTAATGTGTATCGTTTCAAGACTATAAGATAAAGCGGCATCCAAAAATATACCTCAAAAGTTATATTGAAAAATTGATTAAATTGTGAAATCCTAAAGAGTATGGTAAAAAAGAATTTACCTACTGGTGCAAGATCCAAGGACACCATACCTGTTAGGACTTCAATAAAACAAGGAAACTGGTTGAATGGTGGCTGGTTGAGGAACGGACATTATGGTATTACTTAGATTCCCCACTTCATGTTGAACTGAATAAAAATTATATTTAAATAAAGGATTTTTGAAGCTTCTCGAAAATTTTAAAAGCTCAACATTTCTTCTCCCGTCTAAAAAAAGTTTTTTTTTGTGAGAAATATATTCAACTTAAAAACCTAAACAAGCAGCAATTAATGTATCCTTTGATTAGTTTAATTAATTATAGTTATATTCTTTAATTAAGTTTTATGTTAAGAACTAAACAGAACTGATTTTGGCCTTCGATGTTGAAATACTACCTTTCAATTTGTGATAAATAAGATAGAAAGCTTTGAAATATCAACATTCGTATAAATCAAACGTCATTTTAAATATTTACCTGGCGTCTTTTAATTTAGAATTCCATTGAGTAATATTGGCCCCAGAATCAACATTATCATGTTACAATGTTTGCCTCTGTAACCACAGTACATTTGGTCTGTTTTTCTTTTTCACTATTCTGAGTTTTGTCTTAAAATATTATAGTTTTCTTGCCTTCTTATTTATTTTCTTCTCCCTTCTTCGCATTTCTTTTTGTTAATGTGTCTGTTGTTTTAGATTCTTACCTGCGCTGAAGATCAGATATTCGATACATGCGAAGTACTTACGCTATTTTTCGTTTTTTGCTTTTTTCACTGCTCTTTGAAATGCTTTTTCAAACAAAACTGTCCTTATATTTTCTTTGTAGCTGATTAGTTTGGCTATGGATATTTGACTCTCTTCATCCCCCCCTATCTCTCGCACTCTTTATCTTTTCTCTTTCAGTGTCTCTCTTTGTTTTTTTCTCTCCTCATTTCTCTCTATTTATTTGGAGTATATAGATGTATACAAAAAAGAAGTATTAAGATAAGTATAAATTGTTGATTTCAGCTGACATTGCGCAGTCAGGTCTGTTAAGGATTCATCTATCACATACAACAGTTGGCCCAAGTGGAAGCTGGAATGATAGTCTAGGTATTTGCCCAAGGGAATTTGCCCTTCACAACGAAGATCCTTCTTTTCTTACAAATGCGGAAATCTACGGAGGAATTGATGGTAGGTAGCACTACCTTGCTTAGACGAAAAAAAAAACAGACCAGGGTTATGCGTGGCGTCAATAGCCTAAAATGTTTTGGGTGGGGCAATTACATTTTATTAGCTTTTCATCCATTTCTATTGACAGGTTTTGTTTAATCGATAATCTAAAAATAGTACAATAATTCAAAATACTCATTTCTTCAATACCTTGGCATCTGGGAGATAAGCACCCCTTAGCACCCGTTGCTACCAACAAGGATTGGCTACCAAATTCTAAAGCCTTCATTGAACTACACCGTGTTTTTGACTGGCAAAATGGCAGTAATTATCTAAATGGTGGTAAATAATATTTTTTCACTAATTCTATCATGTTATTTATTAAATTTGTCTTTACAGAAATTTAGAGATGGGGTTTGTGAAATTGTATTGCATTTTCACGACTGAAAACAGTCCTTTTAGCATTTTCATCTTATAGCATTATTGCATTAATCTTATTGCATTAATTTAATTATTTTCACCAATTGAATTTAAATGATGAATATGGAACACTATAGTACTTTGTGTTCTATTTTTAATAAACTGCCAAATATATTGTAGAAGGATTTTAAGGCACCCCACACCCTGTCAATAACACCTCTTGTTCTATATTAGATTAAAATTTCTCGGATCCGATAGTTTAAGAGACCGTTGCTCGATCAGAAATACACCAAACTGCATTGTGTATGCAGTGCGTGGTATATGGTGCAGGGTGTATGGTGCATGGTGCATGCGCCATTCACCATGCTCTTTTAGTTGATATGAATCAACTAAAAGAGCTAAGGTGCATAAGTATAAAAAAAACACAGTAGGCATTGAAGGAACAAGTCACGGGAATGAAAACAAAAGCACATCGTGTTTCTTCTGGCAATATAATAACGTTCTTGCTAGCAGACTGTCTCCTCAAAACTAGAATGCCAACACTTAAGTTTACCCTGAACTGGGCGTTTATATACCTCTACCAATGAATTTCTGGGTGTTCTGACGATGTTAAAAAAATCACAAGAAAAAGTAAAAAATTACTAAAATTAATTAGCCAAAATATAAAACAACTAGACAAAAAAATCACTAGAAATAATAGAAAAAAATCACTAGAAAAATATCACTAGAAAACAGCACGTACAAAGTTCTGAAGTTTAGACCAATGGCTCCTAACTTTTTGTCTAAGTAGCTTTAGAAATTCTGCAAAATTCAGTTGGAAGTGAATGAACAGAAACGGTTTTTTGTCAATGATCCGTTTGTAGTACGCTGGTAATTATTTAAAGCAATCAGCACGTTTTTTTTTTACCTCCGAAGGATTTCAAGTCTCATCTACTATGCGCATAATAAAAATTTATAGCCAATCATTTTGTACTGGAAAGTGCTGCATTGCAAGAGATTGGTTACATTTATAATGTCTTTTTGATAATCACTAATTCAGAAATAGAAAATTTTCTTACAGAGCTTTAAAGGCTCAAAAGTATAGCTTTTGAAGATATATTAGAGACTCAATATTTTTTTTAAAGGAATTTATATCTATAGTTATGTCAGTAATATATCTAAGAATAGAAGCGTGGGGGGGGGGGATGGCAATGCCTGATCTCCACCATGAAAGCTAAATAAATACTTGCACTATGCTCTTAATATGCTATTAGTACTTACAGTTCTATATTTTTTTTTCCTTGCTGACATACTTTATCCTTAGGTCTGCTCCTCGGGCTAAAAATGAGAGACTGGGACAAGGAATACCTCAAACTATCCAATTTACTATCGTCTTACTACTCAGAAACTGGGGTGACAAAGGACAGAAGTTACAGAGCATGCAATAGGATTTCAAATTTTTTGGATCCAAATAAAGTCAATCACAATATTTTGAAAGAAGAGGTGAGTGGCCTACACAGATGGGGCATACGATCCTCCCAGCTACTAAAACAAAGACATAATTAAGCGAAGAGGTCTTCAGGTAGAACCAACAAGGCGTGGTTCTACGTCTAGGTAGAACCACGATTTCCATTGCTGGATCGTTGAGACACCTCACTTATTGGATCGTTATTTGCTGATAGAAAATTGTGTTTCGTAGAAGTAACAAGATTAATTTTTTGATCCAGTAATGGTAATACTTTAATCATCCAAAACCAAAACTTCGTTCCTATACAAATAAGCTTTAGAGAATTTAAATGTACTAAGATGCGTCTAAATCGATGCAAATGTTATTTTTCATAGACAAATAAGTAAAAAGGAGATATCTACCGACAAGTCAATATATAGAAGATTTTATATATTTTTTACCACCACCCCCTTCCCGCCCTAAGGCACGAAACATTGTGCATAATTTATGATATTCTGTTAATTTAGCATTTTAATATTCAACCTTTCCTCCCCAAATTTGGAGTATGGCACTATCTAACTACTGTTTCGCAGACATCGTTAGTAGTAATGTATATACTGATTTCAAAGATACATGAAAAGATAAATGGAATTACACGAAAATATAGAGTATAGTCTAACCGGTGCATTGACCTATAAAGTGGTCAAACACGTTTTGAGAGTTTTCAAAAATACATGAAAAATACATGGAATTACACGAAAATACAGAGTATAGTCTAACCGGTGCATTGACCTATAAAGTGGTCAAACACGTTTTGAGAGTAGGGTTGTTGTTGTTTTTTTTTTCTTTTTTTTATCAAAAACTAGATATTGTCAAATTGCGTATTTAGGAATGATTTTGTGGGAAAAGCTGTCTATCACCCATGTGTTATCCATTGTTCCATTTCTTTGAAGTATGTGCTATCAAGAGCGGTTTCTGATTTTTTGGACAATTGCCTTTAGCCAAGAATAGTTTGATATGAATGTGTCGGTGATAACATTCGCAAATTGGATCGTATCAAGGTGGAGAAAAAAAGGGGGTGGTCTTATGAATTGACCTAGCTTTACTTCTTCGATGTGTACTGTATAATACACAAGTGGTGTTTGAACAGTGTTGTCAATTTAAAATAGAGTTTAACGTTATACTATACTAAAAAGTTGATACTAAGAGAGATGTAGATGGCAAGAAAAAAAAATTTAATAACGGATAGCTTTACTTCTTCGATGTTTTCTGTATAATACACAAGTGGTGGGGTGATGGGAGCGGGGTGTCTTCGAGTACTTATAGTGTTTTAGTGTGGATTGAGTTGCTACCGAAAAAACAGAGTGGATGACTGGAAAATAAAATTTTTAACTAGAAATGGATGAAAACCGCTTTATGGTAGATGGGGTGCTTGGCAGAAGGATGTCTTAGCGTAGTTAATGTGTGATAGTGGGGAGCGAGTTGCTAACGAAAAACCCGTTTTGATGACTTGAAATAAAAAATTTTAACAAGAAATCTCTGAAAAAATATTTTTGGGGGAATGGGGTGATGGGAGCGGGGTGTTGGACTTTTCTGAGCTAGGTTTCTTAGTATTTCGTAGGTCTGTGTTGTCTGAAACTTATGATTTGAGATGTGTGATTTTCTATTTTGGACTTTTCTGAGCTATGTTTCTTAGTCTTTCGTAGGTGTGTGTCGTCTGAAACTTGTGATTTGGGATCTTTAGTTTGCAATATCCTGCTTTTCTGAGCTAAGTTTCAAAGCCTTTTGTAGGTGTGTTGTCTGAAACCTATGATTTGGGATGCTATTTGGGCTTTTCAGAGCTATGTTTCTTAGTCTCTCATAGGTGTGTGTTGTCTGAAACTTATGATTTGGGATGTGTAGTTTGCTATTTTTGACTTCGCTGAGTTAGATTTCTTAGCCTTTCATAGGTGTGTGTTGACTGAAACTTATGATTTGGGATGTGTAGTTTGCTATTTTTGACTTTGTTGAGCTAGGTTTCTTAGTATTTCGTAGGTGTGTGTTATCTGAAACTTATGATTGGAGATGTGTAATTTGCTATTTCCGGCTTTTAAGAGCTATGTCTCCTAGTATTTCGTAGGTGTGGGTTATCTGAAACCTATGATTTGGGATCTTTAAATGCAATATCCTGCTTTTCTGAGTTATATTTCTTAGCCTTTCATAGGTGTGTGTTGTCTGAAACCTATGATTTGGGATGCTATTTGGCCTTTTCAGAGCTAGGTTTCTTAGTCTCTCATAGGTGTGTGTTGTCTAGAACCTACAATTTGGGGTGGGTAGTTTGCTATTTCTGGCTTTTCAGAGGTAGGTTTCTTAGTCTCTCATAGGTGTGTTGTCTGAAACCTACATTTTGGGGTGGGTAGTTTGCTATTTCTGGCTTTTATGAGCTAGGTCTCCTAATATTTCGTAGGTGTGTGTTGTCTGAAACTTATGATTTGTGGTATGTAAATTACTATTTCGGGCTTTTCTTAGCCAGATTTCTTAGTAGTTCGTAGGTGTATGTTGTCTGAAACTTATGATTTGGGATGTGTAGTTTGCTATTTTTGACTTTGCTGAGTTAGATTTCTTAGCACTTCGTAGGTGTTTGTTGTCTAAAACTTGTGATTTGGGATGTTTATTTTGACATTTTTGACTTTTCTGAGCCAGATTTATTAGTATTTCGTAGGTGTGTGTTGTCTGAAACTTATGATTTGAGATGTGTAATTTACTATTTGCGGCTTTGCTGACCTAGGTTTATTAGTATTTAGTAGGTGTGTATTGTCTGAAACTTATGATTTGAGATGTGTAATTTGCTATTTCCGGCTTTTATGAGCTAGGTCTCCTAGTATTTCGTAGGTGTGAGTTGTCTGAAACTTATGATTTGGGGTGTGTAATTTGCTATTTTTGACTTTGCTGAGCTAGGTTTCTTAGTATTTCGTAGGTGTGTGTTGTCTGAAAATTATGATTTGAGATGTATAATTTTCTATTTCTTGCTATTATGAGCAAGGTATCCTATTATTTCGTAGGTGTGTATTGTATGAAACTTATGATTTGTGATGTGTAATTTGCTATTTCAGGCTTTTTTGAGCTAGGTCTCCTAGTTTTTCATAGGTGTTTTTTGTCTAGAACCTGTGATTTGAGGTCTTTGATTTCCCATTTCTGACTTTTCCGAGCCAGGTTTCTTAGTATTTCGTATGTTTGTGTTGTCTGAAACTTATGATTTGAGATGTGTAATTTACTATTTGAGGCTTTGCTGACCTAGGTTTTTTAGTATTTTGTAGGTGTGTGTTATCTGAAACATAGGAATTGAGATGTGTAATTTGATATTTCCGGCATTTGTGAGCTAGGTCTCCTAGTATTTCGTAGGTGTGAGTTGTCTGAAGCTTATGATTTGGGGTGTTTAATTTGCTATTTTTGACTTTGCTGAGCTAGGTTTCTTAGTATTTCTTATGTGTGTGTTGTCTGAAACTTATGATTTGAGATGTGTAATTTGCTATTTCCGACTTTTATGAGCTAGGTTTCTTAGTATTTCGTAGGTGTTTGTTGTCTGAAACTTATGATTTGAGATGTGTAATTTGCTATTTCCGGCTTTTATGAGCTAGGTCTCCTAGTATTTCGTAGGTGTGTGTTGTCTGAAACTTATGATTTGGGGTATGTAAATTACTATTTTGGGCTTTTCTGAGCTAAGGTTTCTTAGTATTTAGTAGGTGTAAGTTGTCTGAAACTTATGATTTGGGGTGTGTAATTTGCTATTTATGACTTTTATTAGCCAGATTTCTTAGTATTTCGTAGGTGTGTGTTGTCTGAAACTTATGATTTGGGATGGTTAATTTGCTATTTCCGGCTTTTATTAGCTAGGTTTCTTAGTCTTTCGTAGGTATGTGTTGTCTGAAACCTATAAAAATAAACTATTTCCGTAAAATCTGAGCTAATAAGGGTTTTTGACCGTAAACTCTAGTTTTTTGTAAGAAAATTATGGAAAATGCAATTCATTGGCTCATAGGTGAAACTTAAGTCCAGTTATGGATCGAAAAATAAACTATTTCTATAAAATCTGAGCTAATAAGGGTTTTTGACCGTAAAATCTAGTTTTCTGTAAGAAAATTATGGAAATTACAATTCTCTGCTTCAAAGGTGAAACTTAAGTCCAGTTATGGATCGAAAAGAAACTATTTCTGTAAAATCTGAGCTAAAATCTGAGCTGATCTGAGTTATTAAGGGTTTTCGACCGTAAACTCTAGTTTTTTGTAAGAAAATTATGAAAAATACAATTCTCTGATTCAAATGTGAAACTTAAGTCTATTTTTGGATCGAAAAATAAAAATATATCCGTAAAATCTGAGCTAATAAGGGTTTTTGACCGTAAACTCTAGTTTCTTGTAACAAAATCATGAGAAATACAATTCTCCAGTTCAAACTTGAAACTTAAGTGCAATTTTGGATACTCGTAATGATGAGGACTGTTGGTTCTAATTCAATATTTTTTTCATAAAAACAAACTATTTTTCTAAAACTTCGTAATTATTCAACTTTATTTATTTATTTTTTTTACGTATCTTAAAATGACATATGCTTACGGCTCTATCAACTGTACTCTATGATTGGTCAGAAACACGATGTGGCTTTTTACTGGTATTCTATGTCCGGTTATCGACACTACCTAGTCTATTGCATGTATTAAATCGGTATTTTTACGCAGTGGCACGATAAACACATAAGTCATATCTTAAAAAAACAAAAGTGAAGATGGAACATTTTAATAAAGTGTGTTCACATAACAAGATTAATGTAGCATTGAATGCCGACAAGGAGAAGTATTTAAACTATGAAACAAGTACAAGTGGTAGCACTATTGGAAATGTATGCATGCATTCTCATGACAGTAAGGAATTAAATTTCTTTTGAATATCGAAAAAATTCAACTCTTATGTTCGTGGTTATGAGAGACTAAGATCTTCAGGGATGATTGTAATTAAAGGGAATGCCAACATAAAAATAATCGTTGATGATAGAGGACACCTCCTTGCTACTGTTGCAGGTAACACATTAATTACTGATACATCCAATCGTCAGCTTTCCGGTGTTAGCATTCAACGGAAGATCAATAAAAGAAAGGCCTACTCTTCTACTAATATCGTAAACCATATTTTGTCTACGTGCCGATACTGTTACCTGTGTAAAAATAATGTGATAATAGACAGTGAAATTGCCAGAAAAATAAAGAGGGCATTTTTAGAAAATATCACTATGGAATATAAAGATGAATCGATGAAAATCAAAGCACCAGCAAACGTTACTGCCATTGATCAAACAGTCAATGAACCAAATAATACCAAAGACGAAAAGCATATTGAGCCTGTTGATGAGACCCCATTAAAAATTGTGTATGACTCAAAATGGAATAATGATTATTCTATTGATTACGAACTAAGAGAAGACAATAGCTATAATATCAAGATAGAACATGGTGAACTATTTTATGGAACAAATTCAAAATGTCCAAAGTTAATCATTGATATTAATAATGTATCATAATATATTTTTGTATTAATATTCTACATAGCATTATTTCATTAAAAATATTACATTGTTATGTGTTCATTATTTTTAGAGAAAGCTAGCATATCAAACGTTTAGAATGACTATTAAAACATCGGAGATGTAAGAAAAGGAATTTGCATACATATATTGTCAGACACATAAGATAGCATTGACAAAATCTAGGTATCAGAATTAATAAATTCTTTATCAACATCCATTGTTGGATATGTCATTATGTCATTATGAAAAAATTGTAAGTAAGTAAGTAAGTAAGTAACAAACTCTTTCTTGAATTCACCTCTTGGATACACAATACAGAAATTTTACTCAGGCAATTATGAAAAAAAATTGAACAAATTCTTTATTAACATTCACTATCGATTGAAGTGACTTCCTAGACCGACAATACAGCAATTTCACAAAATATAAGCATAAGATTGATTAAGTTCTCTGTAATCGTGTTTTTTACAGTCATATGGGAAAACGTTAACAAAATATAAGTGTTAGAGTGAATAAATTTTATTTATCAACATCTTTTGTCAGATACATTGGATGAAATTGTCAATATTTAAGTGTCAGAGTGAATAAATTTTTTTAATCAACATCCTTTGTCAGATACATCAAATAAAATTGACAAGATCTAAATTTTAGAATGAATAAATGCTTTAACAACATCCTTTATCGGATATATCGGATAAAATTGACAAAATCTAAGTATCAGAGTGACATAAATTCTATATCAGCATCCTTTTCTTGGATACATAGGATAAAATATCGGATAAAATTGACAAAATCTAAGTATCAGATTGATTAAAATCTATATCAACATCCATTTCTCAGGTACATGGGATAACATTGACAAAATCTAGGTATCAGAATGAATAAATTCTTTATCAACATCCGTTGTTGGATATGTCATTATGTCATTATGACAAAATTGTAAGTAAGTAAGTAAGTAAGTAACAAACTCTTTCTTGAATTCACCTCTTGGATACACAATACTGAAATATAATTCAGGAAATTATGAAAAAAAAAATAAACAAATTCCTTATTAACATTCATTATCGATTGAAGTCACTTCCTAGACAGACAATACAGTAATTTCACAAAATTTAAGTATAAGAGTGATTAAATTCTATATCAACTCCATTTCTCGGATACATAGGAAAAAGTTAACAAAATCTAAGTGTTAGAGTGAATAAATTTTATTTATCAACATCTTTTGTCAGTTACATCGGATAAAATTGACAGAATCTAAGTGTCAGAGTGAATAATTTATTTTTATCACCATCCTTTGTCAGATACATCAAATAAAATTGACATAATCTAAATTTCAGAATGAATAAATGCTTTAACAACATCCTTTATCGGATATGTCGGATAAAATTGACAAAATCTAAGTATCAGAGTGAGTAAATTCTATATCAGCATCCATGTCTCGGATATCGGATAAATTTGACAAAATCTAAGTATCAGATTGATTTTTTATCAACATCTTTTATCAGTTACAACAATTATAATTAACAAAATCTAAATATCAGAGTGAATAAATGCTTTTTCAACATCCTTTGTCGGATTTGTTGAATAAAATATGCAAAGTCGTGCGTCGTGTCTAAATTAACCTTAAATTAACCTTAAAAAATGAAATAAAGCTATGACGACTTTGCATATTTTATTCAAAATATCCAACAAAGGATGCTGAAAAAGCATTTATTCACTCTGATATTTAGATTTTGTTAATTATAATTGTTGTAACTGATAAAAGATGTTGATAAAAAATCAATATGATACTTAGATTTTGTCAATTTTATCCGATATTTTATCCTATGTATCCAAGAAAGGGATGCTGATATAGAATTTACTCACTCTGATACTTAGATTTTGTCAATTTTATCCGACATATCCGATAAAGGGTGTTGTTAAAGCATTTATTCATTCTGAAATTTAGATTATGTCAATTTTATTTAATGTATCTTACAAAGGATGCTGATAAAAAAAAATTATTCACTCTGACAGTTAGATTCTGTCAATTTTATCCGATGTGTCTGACAAAAGATGCTGATAAATATAATTTATTTACTCTAACACTTAGATTTTGTTAAATGTTTCCTATTTATCCAAGAAATGGATGTTGATATAGAATTTAATCACTCTTATACTTAGATTTTGTGAAATTGCTGTATTGTCTGTCTAGGAAGCGACTTCAATCAATAATGAATGTTAATAAAGAATTTGTTCAATATTTTTTCATAATTTCCTGAATTAAATTTCTGTATTGTGTATCCAAGAGATGAATTCAAGAAAGAGTTTGTTACTTACTTACTTACTTACTTACTTACTTACAATTTTTTCATAATGACATAATGACATATCCAACAACGGATGTTGATGAAGAATTTATTCATTCTGATACCTAGATTTTGTCAATGTTATCCAATGTACCTGAGAAATAGATCTTGATATAGAATTTAATCAATCTTATACTTAGATTTTGTCAATTTTATCCGATATTTTATCCAATGTATCCGAGAAAAGGATGCTGATATAGTATATAGTCACTCTGATACTTAGATTTTGTCAATTTTATCCGACATATCCGATAAAAGATGTTGTTAAAGAATTTATTCATTCTGAAATTTAGATTTTGTCAATTTTATTTTATGGATCTGAAAAAGGATGTTGATAAACAATATTATTCACTATTAAGCTTAGATACTGACAATTGTGTCCGCAGTATCTGTCAGAATATGTTTACGAATAATATGTATTCAGCTTAACTGTAAGATGTTGCCATCTTTTTCCTAAATGAGTTTGAAATGCATATTGATATAGAACTTGATCACTCTCATAATTAGAATTTATGAATTGGTGGAGCTGTCTGGCAAGAAAGCAGCTAGCGTCGCTAATGAATGTTAATAAAGAATTTGTAAAAAAAAATTTCATAATTTCCTGAATAAAATTTCTGTATTGTGTATCCAAGAGGTGAATTAAAGAAAGAGTTTGTTACTTACTTACTTACTTACTTACTTACTTACTTACAATTTTTTCATAATGACATAATGTCATATCCAACAATCGATGTTGATAAAGAATTTATTCATTCTGATACCTAGATTTTTTCAATGTTATCCCTTGTGTCTGACAATAGATGTATGCAAATTCCTTTTCTTACATCTCCGATGTTTTAATAGACATTCTAAACGTTTGATATGCTAGCATACTCTAAAAATAATGAACACATAACAATTTAATATTTTTAATGAAATAATGCTATGTAGAATATGAATACAAAAATATATTATGATACATTATTAATATCAATGATTAACTTTGGACATTTTGAATATGTTCCATAAAATAGTTCACCATGTTCTCTCTTGATATTACAGGTATTGTCTTCTCTTAGTTCGTAATCAGTAGCATAATCACTATTCCATTTTCAGTCATACACAATTTTTACTGGTGTCTCATCAACAGGCTCAATATGCTTTTCGTCCTTGGTCATTGACTGTTTGATCAATGGCAGTAACGTTTGCTGGTGATTTGTTTTTCATCGATTCATCTTTATATTCTATAGTGATATTTTCTGCCAATGTCCTTTTTATTTTTCTGGCAACCTCACTGTCTATTATCACATTATTTGTACACAGGTAACAGTTTTGGCACGTAGACAAAATATGGTTTATGATATTAGTAGAAGAGTAGGCCTTTCTTTTATTGATCTTCCGTTGAATGCTAATACCCGAAAGCTGACGATTGGATGTATCAGTAGGTAATGTTTTACCTGCAACAGTAGCAAGGAGTTGTCCTCTATCATAAATGAATATTTTTATGTTGGCATTCTCTTTGAGTGCAATCATCTCTGGAGATCTCAATCTCGCATAACCACCAACATAAGAGTTGAATTTTTTCGGTATTCCAAAGATATTTAATTCCTTACTGTCATGACAATGCATGCATACATTTCCAATAGTGCTACCACTTTTACTTGTTTCATAGTTTAAATACTTCTCCTTGTCGGCATTCAATGCTACAATAACCTTGTTATGTGAACACACTTTATTAAAATGCTCCATCTTCACTTTTGTTTTTTTTTAAGATATGACTTATGTGTTTATCGTGCCACTGCGTAAAAATACTGATTTAATACATGCAATAGACTAGGTAGTGTCGATAACCGGACATAGAATACCAGTGGGAAAGCCACATCGTTTCTCTGAGCAATCATAGAGTCCAATTTTTAGAGCCGTAAGCATATTTTGTCATTTTAAGATACGTACAAAAAAAATACATAAATAAAAAAAAAATTTGAATAATTTCGAGGTTTAAAAAAGATAGTTTGTTTTTATGAAAAAAATATTGAGTTAAAACCATCAATCCTCATCATTATGAGTATCCAAAACATGACCGAAGTTTCACGTTTGAACCAGAGAATTATATATGCATGTATTGTCTCACAATAAACTATAGATCACTCTGCAAAAAACTTAATAGCACAGTTTTTACGGATTTATTTTTATTTTTCGACCTAAAAATGGACTTAAGTTTCACAATTGAACCATAGAATTTTATTTTCCATAATCTTCTTACAAAAAAACTAGAATTTACGGTCAAAAACCCGTATTAGCTCAGATTTTACAGAAATGGTTTATTTTTCGATCCATAACTGGACTTAAGTTTCACATTTGAACCAGAGAATTGTAATTTCCATAATTTTCTTACAAAAAACTAGAGTTTACGGTCAAAAACCCTTATTAGCTCAGATTCTATAGAAATAGTTTATTTTTCGATCCATAACTGGACTTAAGTTTCACCTATGAGTCAACGAAATGTATTTTCCATAATTTTCTTACACAAAGCTAGAGTTTACGGTCAAAAACCCTTATTAGCTCAGATCTTACGGAAATAGTTTATTTTTATAGGTTTCAGACAACACTTACCTACGAAAGACTAAGAAACCTAGCTAATAAAAGCCGGAAATAGCAAATTAACCATCCCAAATCATAAGTTTCAGACAACACAAACCTACGAAATACTAAGAAATCTGGCTAAGAAAAGTCGGAAATAGCAAATTACACACCCCAAATCATAAGTTTCAGACAAAACACACCTACGAAATACTAAGAAACCTTAGCTCAGAAAAGCCCGAAATAGTAATTTACATACCCCAAATCATAAGTTTCAGACAACACACCTACGAAATACTAGGAGACCTAGCTCATAAAAGCTGGAAATAGCAAATTACACATCTCAAACCATAAGTTTCAGACAACACACACCTATGAGAGACTAAGAAACCTAGCTCTGAAAAGCCAGAAATAGCAAATTACACACCCCAAATCATAAGTTTCAGAGAACACACACCTACGAAATACTAAGAAACCTTAGCTCAGAAAAGCCCGAAATAGTTATTTACACAGCCCAAATCATAAGTTTCAGACAACTTACAACTACGAAATACTATGAGACCTAGCTCATAAATGCCAGAAATAGCAAATTACATATCTCAATTCATAAGTTTCAGACAATACACACCTACAAAATACTAATAAACCTAGGTCAGCAAAGCCGGAAATAGCAAATTACACATCTCAAATCATAAGTTTCAGACAACACACACATATGAAAGGCTAAGAAATCTAACTCAGCAAAGTCAAAAATAGCAAACTACACATCCCAAATCATAAGTTTCAGACAAAATACACCTACTAACTACTAAGAAATCTGGCTAAGAAAAGCCCGAAATAGTAATTTAAATACCACAAATCATAAGTTTCAGACAACACACACCTATGAAATATTAGGAGACCTAGCTCATAAAAAACAGAAATAGCAAACTACCCACCCCAAAATGTAGGTTTCAGACAACACACACCTATGAGAGACTAAGAAACCTAGCTCTAAAAAGCCAGAAATAGCAAACTACCCACTCCAAATTGTAGGTTTCAGACAGAACACACCTATGAGAGACTAAGAAACTTAGCTCTGAAAAGGCCAAATAGCATCCCAAATCATAGGTTTCAGACAACACACACCTATGAAAGGCTAAGAAATCTAACTCAGAAAAGCAGGATATTTCAAACTAAAGATCCCAAATCATAGGTTTCAGATAACCTACACCTACGAAATACTAGGAGACCTAGCTCATAAAAGCCGGAAATAGCAAATTACATATCTCAAGTCATGAGTTTCAGATAACACACACCTACGAAAGACTAAGAAACCTAGCTCAGCAAAGTCGAAAATAGCAAACTACACATCCCAAATCATAAGTTTTAGTCAACACACACCTATGAAAGGCTAAGAAATCTAACTCAGCAAAGTCAAAAATAGCAAACTACACACCCCAAATCATAAGTTTCAGACAACAACACACCTATGAGAGACTAATAAAGAAAAGCCCAAATAGCATCCCAAATCATAGGTTTCAGACAACACTCACCTACAAAAGGCTTTGAAATCTAGCTCAGAAAAGCAGGATATTGCAAACTAAAGATCCCAAATCATAGGGTTCAGACAACAAACACCAACGAAAGGCTAAGAAACATAGCTCAGAAAAGTCCAAAATAGTAAATCACACATCTCAAATCATAAGTTTCAGACAAAACAGACCTACGAAATACTAAGAAACCTAGCTCAGAAAAGTCCAACAACCCGCTCCCATATCCCCATCCCCCAAAAAATATTTTTTCAGAGATATTTTGTTAAAAATTTTTATTTCAAGTCATCCACACGGGTTTTTCACTCGCACCTCGCCCCCCCCCAATATCACACTATAACTACGCTAAGACATCCTTCTACCAATCAACCCATTTCCCCCAAAACACTTTTCATCCATTTCTCGTTAAAAATTATATTTTCAAGTCATCCACATGGGTTTTTCGCTAGCAACTTGGCCCACAGTACAGTACTATAATTACTCTAAGACACCTTGCTCTCATCACCCCACCAATTGTGCATTTTACAGAACACATCGAAGAAGTAAAGCTATTCGTTATTAAAATTCTTTTTCTTGCCATCTACATCTCTCTTAGTATCAACTTTTTAGTATAGTATAACGTTAAACTCTATTTTAAATTCACGATACTGTTCAAAAACCACTTGTGTATTATAGAGTACGCATCGAAGAAGTAAAGCTAGGTCAAGTCATATAACCACCCCCTTTTTTCTCCACCTTAATAGGATCCAATTCGCGAATGTTATCTACCGACAAATTCATATCAAACTATTCTTGTCTGAAGGCAATTGTACAAAAAAATAATCAGAAACCGCTCTTGATAGCACATACTTCAAATAAATGGAACAGTGGATAACGCATGGGTGATAGACAGCTTTTCCCAAAAAATCATTCCAAAATACGAAATTTGACAATATCTAGTTTTGGTTTTAAAAAAAAAAAAAAAAAAAAAAAAACATACTCTCAAAACGTGTTTGACCACTTTATAGGTCAATGCACCGGTTAGACTATACTCTGTATTTTCATGTAATTCCATGTATTTTTTCATGTATTTTTTAAAACTCTCAAAACGTGTTTGACCACTTCATAGGTCAATGCACCGTTTAGACTATACTTTATATTTTCGTGTAATTCCATGTATCTTTTCATGTATCTTTGAAATCAGCATATACATTACTACTATCGTTAGCCAAACATTGTACGTTAACCACAGGTTGTATCAAGTTCAAAATTATTTTGCCCTGTGAACGGGTTTTAGTTTTGTAACCACAGGAGTACAGGAGAAATCCAAAATAGAGGTTTATAAAAGAACGTTTTTGTTTATTTACATCAAATTAAGGCTATACAGTTTAAAGGTGAAATCTAGCTTTGAATGAATACAAATTTCTGTGAAAGTAAGCAACACAAAACATGAATGAGCTCAACAGCAAGGTGTCAATGACCTCGAAGCTAACTTGATCTTCTGATGACTTAACAGTTACAAAATATCGACAAAATTACAAGCAATCGATGGCGCTAATGAGGTTGTCATTTACTTATGAGTGAGGAGCATAATCTTATTTGTGGCAACATGTCTCTCTCGCCATCAAGATATGCAGATAGGCTAACATAAAAAAAAACAGGAGACACCCCAAGAACAATACTGTGTTTTTTCAGTTCTTTCCTACCAGACTTTTGGTTTACATGATTCTAAAGGGTGTCATAGATAGAAGACATAAGCTTAACCAGTGAAGTGTTATCTTTGTTGAATGTAGAATTTAAGCGTTAGCATACACCTTAGAAACATCACCTACTTACTTAAAGCTCTTGCTCAGCAGGGTTACCAGCGTAGAGGGAACTAGTTGACAGCTCAGTCAGTCTTCTCCAGGTTGTCCGGTCCCGGGCTATTTTTGGGGCCTCGTTTGGGTTGATATTGCTGCTGTGGAGTAGTTGACTTATCAGCCCACCTGGTGCGCTATCTTCCTCTAGGACGTCACCAGCCATTTTTCGAGGGGTTGAAATACGTGATGATTCTTGCATTGACGCTTGGCAGGAAAGGAAGCGAAGTAGGTGGGCGCACCACCTCAAGGAGCGAGGACCACTCCTTAAGAACCTTCCATTAGTTGTATTCCCTCCTCTGAAGTGGAAGCTGTCTTCAAGCCCTCTAAAAATAGAACTTTATTATTTCTACAAAACTACAAAAAGTAAAAAAACAAACAAAGAGAGGTAAAACTTAATGAATAGACAACAAACGAGACTGCGGCCAGTAGAGAGAAAAAATGAAAAACTAAAACAACGCGGATATTTCACCTGTATGCAAACTAGGCGTCCTCAGAACAAGAGAAACGAAGCGAAGTTACTAAACTAAAAATATAAAATCACCAAT
The DNA here is from genome assembly GCF_049724085.1 of Artemia sp. Qi Xiang Cuo. Lineage (NCBI taxonomy): Eukaryota > Metazoa > Arthropoda > Branchiopoda > Anostraca > Artemiidae > Artemia > Artemia sp. Qi Xiang Cuo. Next base: position 92,619,285 of record NC_142794.1, on the reverse strand, counting down.
AATATTAATACAATTGTCGCATCTGATCCACGTAGGGAAAAAAAAAAAAAAAAAAGGATTTTGAGTAAATGAGCATAGAACGTGAAGAATTAGAAGCAATCAACTAGGACGAGATAATTAATAATGTGATAATTATTAATAGGTCATGTTATCTCCAAAGGCATAATTTATGGGAATTTTCAACTATGCTAAACAAAATGGCTACCTCAAAAATTTGATTGGACGATTTTGGGGAAAATAGGGGGAAAGAGAAATGTTTTTACAGCTATCCCTATGCTTTTAAAGTGATTAGGCTATGCTTTATAACAGTTCGTTTATCATTAAAAGATTTCATTAAGTTGTCATTCCGCTTCTCAAATCCGTATAGATTAGATTTTGGTTTTTATGTTTGCTTGATTAATTTTTAACGTAAAAGACGAATAATTCTAGTCATCCACGTCCCTAGTTTGTGTTTGGTGCTATAACATCATCAAAAACTAATTTTGTGATTGGCCTATTTTTCATTATATTTAATCCTACTTATTTGTTAGTTCTTTTTTCGTTTTTTCTCTTTTATATGTTTTTAACAGCCAGGCCTAGGTAGAAAACTCTGGATAGATTTGCGATCCTAATATATTCCCAAATGCACAGACACGCTAGAGTAGATAATTTCTAATGAAGTCATGAGAAATGAGAAAGGAATTCTCAGATAATATCCTATATATTTAAGGGAAATGGCAGCTAATAAAACATTTTATTGGTGATCTTTTCAAAACAAAGTTAACAAACTATCGTTTTTCTTCTTTTTGAAAGATACTTTTCTTGCTTTATCTCTCAAGAGGGCTTCAGTCCAATGGCATTCGGAGATCAGGTCGTCCTTAATATTTGTTTATTTACGTACATCATCTTTAATATTCCCATTTCAGTCTAAATATCATATAAAGTTTTTCTATAATTTCTATATCGTCTCATTTTATCCCTCTATCCCTTTTTCATAACCAGGCAAAACTTTACTTTTGGGAATAGTTATGTAACTACAATTTTTTTTTGTATATAATGCACGCAATTGGGAAAAAACAACTTTGATATGTACATACAGACGCAAAAAAACAATACATTTTCTTTCATTTTTTTAAAATGCTCTGTGAAGAATTTATGGAAACCTTCGTGAAGCAAGATTAATGCTTAAAAAAAATAATAAAGACGGTTTCCAAGATTGCTTTAAACAAAATAATATATAAATTATATAATGTAATATAATATATAAATAACATCCATATAAATATATAAATAACATATAAGTAATATAATAACAATATAATGTATAAAATAATATAATATATTAATAATGACAAAAAAATGTCATAATTTAAAGATATTTAATTACTTACAATGTGCTACTTTTTTGTCTTTTTAGGCCTTGACCTTTTTAGTTGCATACTTTGACAAGGACACAGAAGGAAACCCAGTTTTTAAGCCATCACTTGATAAATTTGAGAAAGCTAAGCAGTTTATAGACACAACTTACAATGATTTAACCAAGATTTTGAGTAAGTTATATCTTATATATTTTATAATCATTGTATTTTCCTGGAAGTACAAAAGGAATGTCCTTTGGCTAATTGAAGTAAAAAATTGCTTTTAAAATATAAGTAAACACTGACACTCCAGCTCACAAAACCAAAAGCTACCCGGTATACTTTTATGACAGATTGAGCTACAACCAGTACATGGAGTACAACCAAGAACTTAATTATCATTAATGGGATTCGAAAACAAAAAGAATCAGCCTATCTCGTCCATTATAAACTTTTTTAATTTATGTGGCCAAATTATCTTAATTGATTGGGCTGTCTTGCCATACCTTGTAGAGATTGGAATAAAAGGCAGAAAACTAAAAGCCAACATCTAGTTTCTGTGAAATCTTAGAAAAGCCATGTAACTTCTCTTGTTTTGTGCTGGAGATAGATATATTTAGTTTTAGAGAAACTTATATCATCAGAAAGTGATTTTTTTTATCAAACGGAGCAGAATTTTCTTTTTAAAATTCAGGAAAGGGATATCCGTAAAAACTTTCTAGTATGTATGCTAGGAAAATGCCCAAAATCACCTCAAAAGAAATGTCATATGATCAATTTGACAGCTTTTTGAAATTTCTTTGGTGCAACCCGCTTTGACTGAAAACTTTGCAGACAGAATTTCATTGTCTTTTCAATCAAATATCAGAATCAAGTCGCAAATTCTCAATAGGTTTTAATGATAAGTAGCCCCTGGGAGAATTTGCTAATGGATCCTTGGCCTAATCCCTCAAAGGCCAATGAGCCTTTGAGGGATTAATAACATTTAATATTGTATGTGTATTTAATGATGAATAAAACTTATCTTATCTTATCTTATCAGCCGACGAATAGGCTCAAAAAATAACACAGCACATAATTCGTATTTTCAAATTATTTTCTTTAAGCTTTATCTTGCCCAGCTATGATAACTCAACCCCCTAAAATCCGAAAAGGAATTAAAAGAAGAAAAAAATCTATAAATGGACAATACAGGATATTTTGCTCCGTCTATTCTGTCAATATTTTGAAATATACGTTGAATAGTCCAAAATTCCTCTCTCTTTTTTATTTGTCGTACTTTCTCTTTGGCTGCTCAATTTTGCATATGGGAAATTTTTAAAAAGGAATTGTTCGCGAGGGGGTAATTTTCTGGGGAAAATTTCAAAAAGGAATTGTTCGCAAGGGGTAATTTTCTGGGGAAAATTTTCCCGGGGCAGGGGAATACTTAATTAATTAAGTCTCGTCAATCTTCGTGGGACGTCTTAGGGATGAACTAGGACTCGAAAAAATATATGTCTTGTGCTGTTCTGGAGTGTTTGAAGATGTACTTGTGGTCAAAGCTACCAATCAACCGTTTCCTTGGTCTTCCTCATGGTTGTTCGTTCAGTCATTCGTTCGGTCGTTCGGTCAATCGTTCGTTCAAGTACAAGTTCGAAACAAATTCCTGTGCATAAACTGCCCTCATTGTTTGACCTTCTGTGGCTCTTACCGTTTTTTCCTTTGCTTCAAAAATTTGAATGAATAACCAAACAGATGGATGTAAATCAAAATCAGTAGAGTAGCTTAAAAGTAAAAATAAAAAAAACTTTGGAGTTCTGTCTTAATCAATGGTCATAACATACAACCAATCAGACATGGCTAAAAATGGATTTTATGGTCCCATATAAACGAAACGAAATGAAAGCGCAAATTTTACTTCTTTACATTCAGAAAATATCTATTTTTTAGGCTGTCTTGCTCCCTAATGCCTAGATATGACCATTGAGTAGTAATCAATGTTATACTTTGCTTGCCCCAATAGCAATCTCCATGTTATTTGCTTGCCCCTATAGGAATTCCACATTCCATGGCACCTTTCCATGCTATGATTACCAGTCCGGTTATTTGGCAGTGTATAATATGGTCAAGCATGTTTTGAGAGTTTGGTCGTAATAATAATTTAAGCATGCAGGTTTTTTTCTGTTTTTGTTGTCAATTGCACAATGAATGTACGTCTTGACTTCACGTGCACATTCTTAAAAAACTGGTATGATATAAAACAGTCAAATATGTTTTGAGGGCATGCACGAAATTATATAACTCAACCATAGTGGTTTTTCGAGATAACATCCGTTTTTTTCGTCCTTGAAATATCGTATAAAATAGTCATGCATTGGAATTTAATTTTCATTATGTTTTAGCATATCGAGCATAGTACACTGGATTTTATTAACTCTGAAACAATGGATATTTCTATTTTCAATGTGAGTACACTTTCGTTCTTTATTTCCAAAAAAAAATAGTTTTACTAGTAAATTCAAATTTCAGGGGGACTTAGCCCCCCTCCCCTCCAACAATACAAACTTTAAAATATGATCAGTATATTCGCTAGAAAACGCCAAGTATGCTTTTGTCTATTATGTAAAACAAAAACTCTCTCCACCACTGCTATGTTTACAAGTTTTAATTGTTTTGAAACAGTTCTTTTTTCGTTTAAAAATGTCCCCTTTTCCAATCGTGCGTTTAAAATGTGCTGTCTTTTTCTGGTTTGAATGAAAAGCTTCGGTGTTACAAAGAGAGTGACAGTTTTGGGACCTCAAATTTCACACGCTATCGCTATCATAAATTAATAGCATATGCTTAATGAATTAGCAACAAGGATGTTCCATGACAAAGAGAGAAAATTGTATTCTAGTCTAATTAAAGGAAATATATTTTATTTTCAATTGTATTCCATGATTAAGAAGGTTTTACGATGTGAAAAAAAAAAGCTTTATAGTTTAGATTTTTACGGAAATGGCATATTTTCGTTCCAAAGCTTGGCTTTTTCAGGGGTTGACTTGCACGGGAGTTGAGTTGCACGAGTGTTCGGTTGCACGGAGGTTCGGTTACATGTAGATTCAGTTACAGGGGGTTTAGTTAAATGTGGTTGAGTTGCATAGTCTCGTTGGAAAAAATTGGAGTTGGAAAAAGTTCTATTAAGAGCTATTTTTATGGAAATGGTTCATTTTTGAACCAAAACTACGCTTTTCTGACTGAAGATACACATTTTAATCAGAAAAATTGAAAATGTACACAACTGAAACAGAGAAGTGTGTTTTTACCGTATTTTCTATAATTTCGTCTGAAAAATAGGAGTTCACACTTAAAAAGTTCTATTAAGAGCTATTTTTATGGAAATGGTTCATTTTTGAACCAAAACTATGCTTTTCTGACTGAAGATATACATTATATTCAGATAAATGTGTTTTGATAGTATTTTCTATAGTGTCATAGGAAAAAATTGGAGTTCATACTTAAACAGTTCTATTGCGAGCTATTGCTACGGAAATGTTTAATTTTTGAACCAAAACTACGCTTTTCTGACTGAAGATATACATTATAATCAGAGAAATGTGTTTTGATAGTATTTTCTATATATTCGTTGGAAAAAATTGGAGTTCATACTTAAACAGTTCTATTACGAGCTATTTTTATGGAAATGGTTCATTTTTGAACAAAAACTATGCTTTTCTGACTGAAGATATACATTATAATCAGAGAATTGTGTATTGATAGTATTTTCTATAGTCTCGCTGGAAAAAATTGGAGTTCATACTTAAACAGGTCTATTAAGAGCTGTTGCAATGGAAATGGCTCATTTTTTAATCGAAATTCTGCTTTTCTGACTGAAGATACATAATTGAATCAGAAAAAGTGAAAATGTACACAGCTGAAACAGAGAAGTGTGTTTTGACCATATTTTCTAAAATTTCGTCTGAAAAATAGGAGTTCACCCTTAAAAAGTTCTATTAAGAGCTATTTTTATGGAAATGGTTCATTTTTGAACCAAAACTACGCTTTTCTGACTGAAGATAAACATTATAATGAGAGAAATGTGTTTTGATCATATTTTCTTATAATTTTTTTGGAAAAAATTGGAGTTCACACGTAAGAAGATCCATTAAGAGTTATTTTTTTGTGGAAAATGACTCATTTTGGAACCAAAACTATGCATTTCTGACTGAAAATACACAATTGAATCAGGCAAATGTATCTTGACCGTATTTTCTGTAATTTTGCTGCATAAAATGGATTTCACGCTTAAAAAGTTTCATTAAGAGCTATTTTTATGAAAATGACTCATTTCGATCCAAAACCACGCTTTTCTGACTGAATATCCAAGAAATGGATTTTGATCAAATTTTCTATAATTTCGACTGAAAAAATAGGAGTTCACACATGGATTTTCATAGTTCATTTTGAATTTCTTTTATTGAAATGCAAGAGTTGGAATATTTCAGTAGTGTTTTGTTGTGCTTTACCTTGTCACAGTTACGTTCTCTTGATTTTTCGAAGTTCTTTTTGAATTTCTGTCGTGAAATGCAAGAGTTGGAATATTTCAGTAGTGTTTTGTTGTGCTTTACCTTGTCACAGTTACATTCTGTTGATTTTAATAGTTCATTTTGAATTTCTTTAATTTAAATGCAAGAGTTGGAATATTTCAGTAGTGTTTTGTTGTGCTTTACCTTGTCACAGTTACATTCTGTTCATTTTTCTATGTTCATTTTTAATTTCTGTCGTGAAATGCAAGAATTGGAATATTTCAGTAGTGTCTTGTCGTGGTTTACCTTGTCACAGCTACATTCTCATGGTTTTTCAAAGTTCATTTTGAATTTCTATCGTGAAATTCAAGAGTTGGAATATTTCAGTAGTGACTTGTTGTGCTTTACCTTGTCACAGTTACATTCTCTTGATTTTTCGAAGTTCATTTTGAATTTCTGTCGTGAAATCCAAGAGTTGGAATATTTCAGTAGTGTTTTGTTTTGCTTTACCTTGTCAAAGTTACATTCTCTTAATTTTTCAAAGTTCATTTTGAAGTTCTTTCGTGAAATGTAAGAATTGGAATATTTCAGTAGTGTCTTGTCGTGGTTTACCTTGTCACAGCTACATTCTCATGTTTTTTCAAAGTTCATTTTGAATTTCTGTCGTGAAATGCAAGTTGGAATATTTCAGTGGTGACTTGTTGTGCTTTACCTTGTCACAGTTACATTCTCTTGATTTTTCGAAGTTCATTTTGAATTTCTGTCGTGAAATGCAAGAGTTGGAATATTTCAGTAGTGTTTTATTGTGCTTTACCTTGTCACAGTTACATTCTCTTAATTTTTCAAAGTTCATTTTGAATTTCTTTCGTGAAATGCAAGAATTGGAATATCGTTTCTTCAACTGAAAGTAAGGAGCAACATCAAAACTTAAAAACGGACAGAAAATAGAGGCTGTTAAAAGCATATTGAGCCTGTTCATGAGACACCAGTAAAAATTGTGTATGATTCAAAATGGAATAATGATTATTCTACTGATTACAAACTAAGAGAAGACAATAATTCCATTATCAAGAGAGAACATGGTGAACTATTTTATGGAACAGATTCAAAATGTCCAAAGTTAATCATTGATATTAATAATGTATCATAATGTATTTTTTTATTAATATTCTACATATCATTATTTCATTAAAAATATTACATTGTTATGTGTTCATTATTTTTTAGAGTAAGCTAGCATATCAAGCGTTTAGAATGTCCATTAAAACATCAGAGATGTAAGAAAAGGAATTTGTGTACATCTATTGTCAGACACACTATTTCCGTAAAATCTTAGCTATTAAGGGTTTTTGACCGTAAACTCTAGTTTTTTGTAAGAAAATTATGGAAAATACAATTCTCTGGTTCAAATGTGAAACTTAAGTCTATTTTTGGATTGAAAAATAAAACTATTTCCCTAAAATCTGAGCTAATAAGGGTTTTTTGACCGTAAACTCTAGTTTCTTGTAAGAAAATTACGGAAAATACAATTCTCTAGTTCAAATGTGAATCATAAGTCCAGTTTTGGATGCTCATAATGATGAGGACTGATGGTTCTAATTCAATAATTTTTTTTTCATAAAACAAACCATTTTTTTTAAACTTCGAAATTATTCAACTGTATTTATTTTTTATCTTTTTCTTTTGTACATATCTTAAAATGACAAAATATCTTTCTTGAATTCACCTCTTGGATACACAATATAGAAATAAAAAAAAATGTAATTTCCAGACTTCATTTACATGCAAGAGATACTGAGAGTTCTATGACTCCTCCCCGCAATGAATTCTAAGGGTTTTATGACTCCTCCCCAAAATGAATTCAGATGCTTTTAGGAGTCATCCCCCTTAGCCATAACTCCATTCGACCTTGAGCGAAGGTATAAAAGTTTGCTGATGTATTTCTCTTCCTAACAAGTACATTAATACCTTCCAAGATGATAGGACTCTATGACAAAGAATTTATCGATTTGAAAAAATCATCTTGTGGTGTTATATTTGAATGTGCATTTTTATTATTGTCAATGGAACTTGAGAAAATTGACTGTTATCATTGGATAGTGAACTACAACATGTATGAGTATGATAAAAGCTTGTGGAGTACTACATTACATCGTATAAACAGACTGGGATTCTACGATAGAGTGATTACACCACTTAATAATAGTGGTCAGGAACTGAGAAATGTCCAGGAGGGAGTCAGTGAAATTTGCAGCTTTTTCGGGGTTGAAGCATTCTACGCAAAGGGTAATGTACCTACAGACAAAGTTTTAATTCAAAAGTGTGATCCTAGGATTCCCCTTTTCAATCTAGAAGAATTTAAGTGTCCTAAATTTGAAGGGGTTTATCATCGTCCTGAAGACGAGGTCGGGTTCTTCGCGCACTGGATACCTAAGGTCATACCTGATCGTTATAAATTCATTAGACATGGTAAAAACTATTCCATATCATGGGACCATCGTTTCTGGATCTTTAAGAGTGAACGTGTGTATGACTATGTGTCATAATATAATTTTGTATTAATATTCTACATAGCATTATTTCATTAAAAATATATTATGCATTATATTGTTATATTTTCATTATTTTTAGAGTAAGCTAGCTTATCAACAGTTTAGAATGTATATCAAAACATCGGAGATTTGAGAAAAGGAATTTGCATACATCTATTGTCAGACACATGAGGTAACATTGACAAAATCTAGGTATCAGAATGAATAAATTCTTTATCAACATCCGGTGTTGGACATGTCATTATGTCATTATGAAAAAATTGTAAGTAGTTAAGTAAGTAAGTAACAAACACTTTCTTGAATTCACCTCTTGGATACACAAAGAAGACATTTCATTCAAGAAAATATGAAAATATTTGTAAGTAAGTAACACACTCTTTCGTGAAGTCACCCCTTGGATACACAATACAGATACTTTATTCAAGAAATTATGAAAAAATCGCAAGTAAGTAAAAAACTCTTTCTTGAATTCCCCATTTGGATGCACAATACAGAAATTTAATTCAGGAAATTATGGAAAAAAATGTAAGTAAGTAAGTAACAAACTCTATTCTTTTTCTGCATCAATTGTCGGATATATTGAATAAAATATGCAAAGTCGACATAGCTTTATTTCATTTTTTAAGGTTAATTAAGACGAGGTTACGTGCGCGCACGTAACCTCGTCTAAATTAACCTTAAAAAATGAAATAAAGCTATGTCGACTTTGCATATTTTATACCTTCGCTCAAGGTCGAATGGACTTATGGCTAAGGGGGATGACTCCTAAAAGCATCTGAATTCATTTTGGGGAGGATTCATAAAACCTTTAGAATTCATTGTGGGGAGGAGTCATAGAACTCTCGGTATCTCTTGCATGCAAATGAAGTCTGGAAATGACATTTTTTTTTCTATATTGTGTATCCAAGAGATGAATTCAAGAAAGATATTTTGTCATTTTAAGATATGTACAAAAGAAAAAGATAAAAAATAAATAAAGTTTAATAATTTCGAAGTTTAAAAAAAAGTTTTTTTAAGAAAAAAAATTTTAAATTAGAACCATCAGTCCTCATTATTATGAGTATCCAAAACTGGACTTAAGTTTCACATTTGAACTAGAGAATTGTATTTTCCATAATTTTCTTACAAGAAACTAGAGTTTACGGTCAAAAAGCCCTTATTAGCTCAGATTTTAAGGAAATAGTTTTATTTTTCGATCCAAAAATAAACTTAAGTTTCACATTTGAACCAGAGAATTGTATTTTCCATAATTTTCTTACAAAAAACTAGAGTTTACGGTATTTTTAATGAAATAATGCTATGTAGAATATTAATACAAAAATATATTATGATACATTATTAATATCAATGATTAACTTTGGACATTTTGAATCTATTCCATAAAATAGTTCACCATGTTCTCTCTTGATAATGGAGTTATTGTCTTCTCTTAGTTCGTAATCAGTAGAATAATCATTATTCCATTTTGAATCATACACAATTTTTACTGGTGTCTCATGAACAGGCTCAATATGCTTTTAACAGCCAATATTTTCTGTCCGTTTTTAAGTCTTGATGTTGCTCCTTACTTTCAGTTGAAGAAACGATATTCCAATTCTTGCATTTCATGAAAGAAATTCAAAATGAACTTTGAAAAATTAAGAGAATGTAACTGTGACAAGGTAAAACACAACAAAACACTACTGAAATATTCCAACTCTTGCATTTCACGACAGAAATTCAAAATGAACTTCGAAAAATCAAGAGAATGTAACTGTGACAAGCTAAAGCACAACAAGTCACTACTGAAATATTCCAACTCTTGCATTTCACGACAGAAATTCAAAATGAAGTTTGAAAAATCATGAGAATGTAGCTGTGACAAGGTAAACCACGACAAGACACTACTGAAATATTCCAATTGTTGCATTTCACGAAAGAAATTCAAAATGAACTTTGAAAAATTATGAGAGTGCAACTGTGACAAGGTAAAGCACAACAAACACTACTTAAATATTCCAACTCTTGCATTTCAAGAAATAAATTCGAAATGAAAATCTAAAAATAAAGAGAATGTAACTGTGACAAGGTAAAGCACAACAACTCACTACTGAAATATTCCAATTCTTGTATTTCACGAAAGAAATTCAAGATGAACTTTGAAAAATCCTGAGAATGTAGCTGTGACAATGTAAACCAGGACAAGACACTACTGAAATATTCCAATTCTTGCATTTCACGACAGAAATTCGAAATTAACTTTGAAAAATTAAGAGAATGTAACTGTGACAAGGTAAAGCACAACAAAACACTACTGAAATATTCCAACTCTTTCATTTCAATAAAAGAATTTCAAAATTAAATATTAAAATTAATATAATGTAACTTTGACAAGTTAAAGCACAACAAAAAACTACTGAAATAGTCCAACTATAGCATTTCACGAAAGAAATACAAAATTAAATTCGAAAAATCATCAGAATGTAAAAGTGACAAGGTACAGCACAACAAAACACTACTGAAATATTCCAACTCTTGCATTTCAATGAAAGAAATTCAAAATGAACTATGAAAATCAATGAGTGAACTCCTATTTTTTCAGTCGAAATTATAGAAAATTTGATCAAAAACCCATTTCTTGGATCTTCAGTCAGAAAAGCGTGGTTTTGGATCGAAATGAGTCATTTTCATAAAAATAGCTCTTAATGAAACTTTTTAAGTGTGAAATCCATTTTATGCAGCAAAATTACAGAAAATACGATCAAGATACATTTGCCTGATTCAATTTTGTATTTTCAGTCAGAAAAGCATAGTTTTGGTTCCAAAATGAGTCATTTTCCACAAAAAAATAACTCTTAATGGATCTTCTTACGTGTGAACTCCAATTTTTTCCAAAAAAATTATAAGAAAATATGATCAAAACACATTTCTCTGATTATAATGTATATCTTCAGTCAGAAAAGCGTAGTTTTGGTTCAAAAATGAACCATTTCCATAAAAATAGCTCTTAATAGAACTTTTTAAGTGTGAACTCCTATTTTTCCGACGAAATTATAGAAAATATGGTCAAAACACATTTCTCTGTTTCAGTTGTGTACATTTTCACATTTTCTGATTCAAATGTGTATCTTCAGTCAGAAAAGCATAGTTTCAATTCAAAAATGAGCCATTTCCATAGCCATAGCTCTTAATAGAATCGTTTAAGTATGAACTCAAATTTTTTCCAACCAGACTATAGAAAACACTATCAACACACATTTCTCTGATTATAATGTACATCTTCAATCAGAAAAGCGTAGTTTTGGTTCAAAAATGAACCATTTCCATAGAAATAGCTCTTCATAGAACTTTCTAAGTGTGAACTCCTATTTTTCAGACGAAAATATAGAAAATACTATCAAAGCACATTTCTCTGATTATATTGGTTCAAAAATAAACCATTTCCATAAAAATAGCTCTTAATAGAACTTTTTAAGTGTGAACTCCTATTTTTCAGACGAAATTATAGAAAATATCGTCAAAACACACTTCTCTGTTTTAATTGAGTACATTTTCACATTTTCTGATTCAAAAGTGTATCTTCAGTCAGAAAAGCATAGTTTCAATTCAAAAATGAGGCATTTCCATAGCAATAGGTCTTACTAGAACTGTTTAAGTATGAACTCCAATTTTTTCCAATGAGACTCTAGAAAATACTATCAATATACATTTCTCTGATTATAATGTATATCTTCAGTCAGAAAAGCGTAGTTTTGGTTCAAAAATGAACCATTTCCATAAAAATAGCTCTTAATAGAGCTTTTTAAGTGTGAACTCCTATTTTTCAGACGAAATTATAGAAAATACTATCAAAACACATTTCTCTGATTATAATGTATATCTTCAGTCAGAAAAGCGTAGTTTTGGTTCAAAAATGAACCATTTCCATAGCAATAGCTCTTAATAGAACTGTCTAAGTATGAACTACATTTTTTTCCAACGACACTATAGAAAATACTATGAAAACAAATTATCTCTGATTATAATGTATATCGTCAGTCAAAAAAGCGTAGTTTTGGTTAAAAAATGAACCATTTCCATAAAAATAGCTCTTCATAGAACTTTTTTAAGTGTGAGCTCCTATTTTTCAGACAAAATTATGGAAAATACGGTCAAAACACACATCTCTGTTTCAGCTGTGTACATTTTCACTTTTTCTGATTCAAATGTGTATCTTCAGTCAGAAAAGCGTAGTTTCGATTAAAAAATGAGCCATTTCCATAGCAATAGCTCTTAATAGAACTGTTTAAGTATGAACTCCAATTTTTTCCAGCGAGACTATAGAAAATACTATCAATACACAATTCTCTGATTATAATGTCTATCTTCAGTCAGAAAAGTGTAGTTTTTGTTCAAAAAGGAACCATTTCCATAAGAATAGCTCGTAATAGAACTGTTTAAGTATGAACTCCAATTTTTTCCAACGAAAATATAGAAAATACTATCAAAACACATTTCTCTGATTATCATTTATATCTTCAGTCAGAAGAGCGTAGTTCTTGCTCAAAAATGAAACATTTCCGTAGAAATAGCTCGCAATAGAACTGTTTAAGTATGAACTCCAATTATTTCCTATGACACTATAGAAAATACTATCAAAACACATTTCTCTGATTATAATGTATATCTTCAGTCAGAAAAGCGTAGTTTTGGTTCAAAAATGAACCATTTCCATAAAAATAGCTCTTAATAGAACTTTTTAAGTGTGAAATCCTATTTTTCAGACGTAATTATAGAAAATACGGTCAAAACACACTTCTCTGTTTCATTTGTGTACATTTTCACTTTTTCTGATTCAAATGTGTAGCTTCAGTCAGAAAAGCGTAGTTTTGGTTCAAAAATGAACCATTTCCATAAGAATAGCTGTTAATAGAGCTGTTTAAGCGTGAACTCCTATTTTTCAGACGAAATTATAGAAAATATCGCCAAAACACACTTCTCTGTTTCATTTGTGTACATTTTCACATTTTCTGATTCAAATGTGTATCTTCAGTCAGAAAAGCATAGTTTCGATTCAAAAATGAGCCATTTCCATAGCAATAGCTCTTAATAGAACTGTTTAAGTATGAACTCCAATTTTTTCCAACGAGACTATGCAACTCAACCACATTTAACTAAACCCCTGTAACTGAATCCGCATGTAACCGAACCCCCAGGCAACTGAACCCTCGTGCAACTCAACTCCCGTTTAACTCAAGCCCTGAAAAAGCCAAGCTTTGGAACGAAAATATGCCATTTCCGTAAAAACTAAACTATAAAGCTTTTTTTTCTTTTTTTTTCACATCGTAAAACCTTCTTAATCATGGAATACAATTGAAAATAAAAGATATTTCCTTTAATTAGACTAGAATACAATTTTCTCTCTTTGTCAAGGAACATCCTTGTTGCTAATTCATTAAGCATATGCCATTAATTTATGATAGCAATAGCGTGTGAAATTTGAGTTCCAAAACTGTCACTCTCTTTGTAACACCGAAGCTTTTCATTCAAACCGGAAAAAGACAGCATATTTTAAACGCACTATTGGAAAAGGGGACATTTTTGAACGAAAAAGAACTGTTTCAAAACAATTAAAACTTGTAAACATAGCAGTGGTGGAGAGAGTTTTTGTTTCACATAATAGAAAAAAGCATACTAAGCGTTTTCTAGCGAATATACTGATCATATTTTAAAGTTTGTATTGTTGGAAGGGAGGGGGGCTAAGTCCCCCTGAAATTTGAATTTACTAGTAAAACGATTTTTTTTTTGGAAATAAAGAATGAAAGTGTACTCACATTGAAAATAGAAATATCCATTGTTTCAGAGTTAATAAAATCCAGTGTACTATGCTCGATATGCTAAAACATAATGAAAATTAAATTCCAATACATGACCATTTTATACAATATTTCAAGGACGAAAAAAACGGATGTTACCTCGAAAAACCACTATGGTTGAGTTATATAGTTTTTTGCATGCCCCCAAAACATGTTTGACTATTTTATAACATACCAGTTTTTAAGAATGTGCACGTGAAGTCATGACGTACATTCATTGTGCAATTGACAACAAAAACAGAAAAAAACCTGCATGCTTAAATTATTATTACGACCAAACTCTCAAAACATGCTTGACCATATTATACACTGCCAAATAACCGGACTGGTAATCATAGCATGGAAAGGTGCCATGGAATGTGGAATTCCTATAGGGGCAAGCAAATAACATGGAGATTGCTATTGGGGCAAGCAAAGTATAACATTGATTACTACTCCATTGTTCGTTTGCTTTTTTTTTTAAGTAGTTTCTCATCAGACGTTCATTCATAATTCCAAATAGTGCTAATAGTAATAATTTAAAAAAAAACTGAAAATTTTAAATACAGCTTAGGGTTGTATCAATGTATTAATAGGGAGGAAGGGCTGGGATGCAGCTAAACTGAAAGTCCCTGAAATCCAGCAAATAGAAATTGACTTGTTATTATTGAGATTTGTTATTATGAGATTTTGAAATTGAGATTTGTTATTATGGAAAGTATTACAATAGAAGGAATATCATTATTCAACTAATGTAATTATAGAATAAATTTTTCAAAACGGATTACACAATCTACTGCTACCCTAGCAGTGGGGTTGTTTACCATTATAAAGGGAATGCTGCCAGTGACTACAAAGGAATTTGAAAATAACGACTGTTTCCCTTTAATTCGTATCAATGAGCTATACTACCACCTCCAAACCTATTTGGTATCCCCACCAATGGCACTTGTTGAACTAAATGTGGATATAATCAACATTTGTCTGCGGAAAACTGGCACAAATAAATTATAATAATAAAAATATTTTTTTCCCCAAACAAAATGCACGATTTGTATTTATGAAAATAAAAAGTCAGCAAAAGAACGGTGTGTTATTAAGCACTTTCGTATGTAAAGAAAGATAAGACGGTGATAACAGCCTAGCCTAAAAGGAACGCATGCATCAAGTGCAACTCATATTGCATCAAAAACTGCAATAATATTCGTGGCAAGATATTTTCTGAAAAGTCTCGTTTCACGATAAGAACAAGGCAAATAAAAAAAGAAGTTTATGCAACGGTAATAAGCTTGACGTATGAAATCTAATCTTCAGGTTCAAAAAATGGCTGTATACTGTGTATCTTTTTCACAGTTTATAGACAGTAAGCTTATCGCAGATCATTTCTGGTCATCGTGAACAAAAAGCTCCTCCCACTTCTTTCTGCCTTAGCTTGTTTAGCCTGTTTCTTTCCACTCGCACCCCTGTCCGGGTTTTTATAATGGGAGAGATAGAGAATGATCATACTGCTATATTCTGTCTACTGTGATCTTTTTAAACCATGCAAGATCATAATAACTTGTAATTGAGCCAAGCAAATGCTTGTCTTCTATCAAACAGTTCGTGGTAACGAACTGTAAGTAAGGAGTGACTCGGCCCATATTAACTGAAACTTTAAAAAAAGGAATATTGATAACAATTAATATCCCAAAAAAAATTGCTTTTTAGGCTGACTCCAAATATATACATTTATTAAGTTTAATATTTCTCATAAAAACGACGAGCCTTAAAAATTTGCCTGATTTTTGAAAAAGGGGGAAAAGAACCCCCCAAAAGTCAAGCAATCTTAATGAAAACCACAGCATCGGACTCATCAGGGACCTATTGTATAAGTTTCAAGTTCCTATCTATAAAAACGTGGAATTTTTTTTTTTGTTTTTTTTTCCCTGAAGAAAAATCGCGGATGCTTGCTTATTTTTTTATTTTTTTTTCACCATTATCGCGTCGAATCAACGGTCCCAGAAGATCGAAAAAGGACTCATTCGGACAGACATCGGAATTTCCATGGCTATTATTAAGTGACCAAATTATTGGAGGGGAACTAGCCTCCTTCCCACACCCCTTTCTTGCCCAAAAATTTGGTATAGCAGTTTGATTCACCATAATTGAAAGATACACTAACTGTACTAGTGGGGAGGACATAGCTTCCCCATAGCCCCAGAGAAATTGGGTTTGTAAGCTATGCGATTTGGCCATTGTTTATATAGTATTTGTTATTGTGAAACATGGGAAAAATTTAATGGAGGGGGGGGGGGGTCCTGGCATGATTTAAAAAGCGGCCAGAAATTAAATTTGAAAAAAACTAACTTTTTCACCTAATAGTAAGGGGTAACTATGAAACTTAAAACGAACAGAAATCATTCCATAGATGAAGGGACTGCTCCTTATTTATCCCTCACCCTTTACGTTGAAGTCAGACTTTTGTTACGATTCTTTAAGGAGGTCAAAGACAAGCACCGTTGAATCTGAATGAGCAGTATTTTTAAATAATTTTAAGAGTTTAGCATAAAGAAGGAGGGATCAGGAAGGGGTAGCCCCTTATACACGTAATAATTTCTGTCAGTTTTCAGTTATAATGGTGTTCCTTACTTTTAGTTGAAGATTTTTTTTTATTTAACACTATAAAAGGGCTGTCCAAAAACAGCACAAAAACGAAGAGTAGTCAAGGCACCATAAACGGTCATGTGAAGCTACCAAAAATATCTAGTTTAGGGAATGTGGAACGCACCACGCTTAAAACGATCTGAATTAATATTAAATACATAAGAAAAAACAGTTTCTTTTTACCAAAAGTAAGGAGCAATATTAAAACTTAAAACGAACAGAAAGTATTCCTCAAATAAGGGAGGTTTCCCCTTCTTTATCCATGCTCTTTACGATGAAAAGAGTTCTTTGGAAATATTCCTCGTTGACGTTCAACTGCTCTTGTATTTGAGCAGTCTGTCTTAAAGAATTCTGACGAAAATTTAAACTTTGGCGAAAAGAGCGAGGGTCAAGGAAGGGGTATACCCCCTCATATACCGTTCAATTTCTGTCCATTTTAAGTTTTGATGTTGCTCCTTACTTTCAGTTAAAGAACTTAACTCATGACCGTTTTTCAAAGCATGCCAAATCCTATGCCCTCTCCCCACCCCGCGTAAAATTTTCCATGGAAAATTCCAGTGGGAACGCTACTCCTCTTGAAAAGTTCTCCTTGCGGATAATTCTCCCCCGTAGAAAATACCCCCCCCCCCAAAAAAAAACAAAATCCGTATATTTTCAAATAAAAAGACTATACGTGAATAATGGACAAAATTTTGCAAATTAAAGCCCTTTCCCCCGGGGATATGGGGGTTTGTAATAAAAAAAAGCACAGTAATTGGACCTTTGTCTATGCTGAATATAATGGTAATCTGAAAATATGATCAGACTTGGAAGGGGAGCTAGTCGTCCTCTAATCTTTTTGGTCACTTAAAAAGAGCACTAAAACGTTTGATTTTCGTTTGATTGAGCCCTCTCCCGGTTTTCTAAGAAGATTGGTTCGACACAATCTTCTTTTGGAAAAAAAACAGGCGTCTGTAATCTTTCTTCTCGCTGAAAATACACAATGCCCCATTTTTGTAGATATGAGCTTATTTCCCCTATAGTAGGGTTCTCTGATGTACTGAATCTGATGGTTCTTGCTTTTTTAGTGGTTTTACTCCCCATTTGCTGAAAATCAGGCAAATTTTCTCATGTATGTAGCTTAAAATAGGTAATATTACAGTTAATGAACTTTATGTGTTTAAAATCAAACAGTTCGTGGAAACGAACTGTAAGTAAGGAGCGACCCGGCTCAATGGTAACCGAAATTCTAAAAAACTGAATTTTGGCATCAATAGATCCATCAAAATCAGAATTCAGATTTCAGACATCAGAATCAGATTTCAATGCTGATTTCAAATATATAAGTTTTATCAAGTTTAGTCTTACCTATCAAAAGTTACGCGCCTGAAAAAAATTGGCTGATTTTAGAAAAAAAAGGGGGAAAGACCCCCAAAAGTTATAGAACCTTAATGAAAATCACATCATCGCATTCAGCGTATAAGAGAACCCTACTGTAGAGGTTTCAAGCACCTATCTACAAAAATGCGGAATTTTGGATTTTTTGCCAGAAGAAAGATCACGGATGCGTGTTTATTTGGGGTGTTCCCATTTGAGCGCTTTCCCATTTGAGCGCCACGGAATTTTGTTCCATTTGAGCGCCATGGAATTTTGTTCCCATTTGAGCGCCACGGAGTACCATTTGAGCGCCAAACCCAAAATTGTGATTTTGCGGTGGATGAAGCGTGGTTTGCTGCCACATTGACCTGTAGAAATATTTATTGCCACGAAGACAACGAACAAAACTGAGGATTTTATTGGGTCAATGGTTGTGAAAATAACTTCCATTTATAGTATTATAAACTAAGTAAATATATATAGTATTTATGTATACCATATATATTTACTACTAAAGATATATACAGGTACTTATGCATTATGCGGTATCCACCGCTATATACTGTATGAGGAAAACAGACATGAAGACCCGTCGGTAAATTTTTCGCAGTTGATATTATTGACATAAGAATAAAGTAAACATACCACTCGATACCTTTTTTATGCTCTTTCCAAATAGAATAATCATTTTTTCTGATATGAATTTTACCCCCACCCCTATATATACCAATTCAGGGTATATATTTGCACATTAGGGGGGGGGGTAAATTTTATTTCTGATGTTAATGGGAGGTAAGTTTAAAATTTACCCCCACCCCCCTAATGTGCAAATATATACCCTGGATTGGTATACATAGGGGTGGGGGTAAAATTCATTTCCGACAAAAATGATTATTATATTTGGAAAGAGCCTAAAAAGGCATCGAGTGGTGTGTTTACTTTATTCGTAAGTCAATAATATGATTTGCGAAAAATTTACCTGATCACCTAGCTATATCACCTAACATACGCAAAATATTATCGGGCGCTCAAATGGGACACAACTGAAATAATTAAAATACGGCGCGCAAATGGGAAATGCCCATTTGCGCGCCATGGCGCTCAAATGGGAAAGCGCTCAAATGGGATACACCCGTTTATTTGTTTGTTTGTTTTTTTGTTTTTTTTCCCAGGGGTGATCGTATCGACCCAGTAGTCCTAGAATATCGTGGGAGGGCTCATTGGAACGGAAATTAAAAGTTTTAGTGCCCTCTTTAAGTGAAAAAATGGAGGGCAACAAGACCCCCTCCCACGCTCATTTTCTCCCCAAAGTCACCCGATCAAAATTTTGAGATAGCCATTTTGTTCAGCATGATCGAATATATGATAAATATGTCTTTTAGAATGACTTAATTCCCCGAAGTCCCCGGGGGGAGGGCTGAAAGCTATGAACTTTACCCCATGTTAACATATAGTATTGGTTATTTGGAAGTATACAGACGTTTTCAGGGGTTTTTTTTTGGTAGGTGGGTGGGGGGGGGGTCGGGGGCTACATGGGAGGATCTTTCCATGAAGGAAGTTTTCATTGGGGAAGGGACATTACTGCTATGAAGGGGCGCCGGATTTCCCATCATTGTTAAAGAAAAAGATCAGAAATTAAATAATAAATCAGAAATAAATCCCCTCCTCAACGCCTCGCTCTTGACGCTAAAGTTTGACTTTCTCACAACTCTTTTTTTAAACAATAAAAAACTTTAACGTAAAGAGCGAGGCGTTGAGGAGGGGACAGCCCCTTTCATATACGGGATAATTTCTGTTCGTTTTAAGTTTTAACGTCGTTCCTTACTTTCAGTTAAAAAAAAACTTGTTTTTTTTATTTATTTTTTTTCAACATAAAAAGACAATTCGTTTGCTGCATCAATTGTTGTCAAAATTCTGTTTTTTAGGGTTTCGTTTACTATTTGGCCGATTCACTCCTTACTCCTTAGTTCGTAGCCACTAACTGTTTGATTAAAACAAAACAAGGAATTCAGGCTTTTGGAAAATTTCTATTTAGAATGATTTCACAAAATAGAGAAGTGAAAAGACTGACTGAACGTGTAAGATCGCTATCAGTCAGGGTTGCCACCACGGGCAGTTCCTGAAGTGCTACAATTGCCCAAATGTGCGTGCTACACAGCGATTGTGTACATTGATTAATTTTTAAGTAAATTTAAAGCATTTAGGTTATGGTTATGCATAAAAACGTTCTGACATACATTTTGATGCGAGGCAGATGATGTAATTGCATTTTATGACTCATGTCTATATATTGCATTTTATATCTATATTTTATGTCATAAAAGAGAAAAAGGGCTACATTCAATGCAGTATATACTACACATGATGATACAGTGCTAACACAGCACTTTCTTGCTACAGGTGGCAACCCTGATCTTGGTTCAACTCATAAAAAGTAAGTCATCTGCATGTGCTCGATAAGGAACACAAAATGCTGACCGTTTGCTGGTATATCAAACAGTTCACTTTCAATGAGATAAAACAAATTAAACTACAGACTTATCGTGTCAAAATTAGTAAAAAGTGCAGGTTTCAGATATGCTAAAAGAAATGAAATTTGTTCTTCAATAAAACGTTTTTCAATGTTTTCATAATGTTGCTTAAAGTTTTGATTGTTCAAAGTTTCACCTTGGAACCCCCATTCATTTTTTTCTTCTTTTCTTTTTTATTATTATACACATAATAATATATACACATAATCTGGATTATACATCTGGATATATACACATACACATAAGATTATACACATAATCTGGAATAAGGTCTTAGATTTAAAACCTAGAGGAGTCAAGTTTCTTACATTTTCCGCTATAGTGCTATTTATTACAGCCTTTCCTTCTCTCTTTCTTTTTTCTATTTTTGTTTCCAATTTATATGAAGCACTGAAGATGAGAATTCTTCGTTTTAATATTCATGGGAATTTTGTCATTTTTTTTCAAAATCCTGACAGAATTTTTGAGGCTCTTTTACTTACTGACCATCTTCTATCCATTATAGCCTGGACCTAAGAAAAGCATGTCTAATTCCAAACGCAGGTAATTTTCTAAGATGAATGCGTGAAATTGTGTAATTCGGAAATTGCCCCTTTTAAGCTTCTACGACGACCCCTTCCATATGAAGTGCCTCGGGGAAAAAAAATAATGAAACATTGGAGCCGTATGGCCGTTACTATAGGCAACGCTACAGCGTTGCCTCTGATTACTTGGTATGATCTCTGGTTTACTTTTACTACTATCTTTTACTTTTACTGTCATTACTACTGTTACTTTACATCTACTCTTCTTTATTCTACTTCATTGATTACTTATGGGCTCTCTTTTTAAGGATCACTTGGAAGTAGAAGCTCCAGATATATACCCTGTACTTTCATGTTTGACGATACTATATATTTAGATAAAAAGAAATGTAAATATGAAGAAAATTGTAGAGAAATACATAGATACAATCCGAGATTAGTTTCCCTTTTTCTAAATCAATGATTCCCAAATTATTTTGAGCTAGAGACGCATGCAATATAAAAACATTATAGTAGTGCAAATAATATGACATCATTTTCAATTATAAACATCAGGGCAGTGCGGCAATCATCAAGATTTCTTACGAATATAAGTGAAAAATGGCAATTTGCTAGAGAAAGTTTCATTAAAATTTCGAATAATTATGGAGATTATTTTAAAACTAAGTGCATTCACAACGGGCTCGACTCTTCAAATTATTATCTGAATGATCAACCTGAGCCAACGATTGTTGAGTCAGCAGAACCTGACGAATTGCAAGAGGAGAAATGGGATGCATTTAAAAAAGAAAGACTCCATTGCTTTTTTCTCCATTGCATTTCTCCATTTTTGACTCCATTGCAAATTCCCCCATTGCTTTTTTGGTTCCCCCAAAGGAACCCCCATTGCTTTTTTTCTTCTTTTCTTTTTTATTCCGGGCTTCTGGAAAACGGTCCAGTATAACATTGGAAACATTAGTTATGTGGGTTAAAATCCGTAATAAAATGCACTAATAAGCACACCAACAAGCAGTTTCCAAACGCATTTATGCAAGATAGAATGCAGGCCTCGCTTCGAAATTTTGACATTTTCACGACTTCCCATACGTTTGATCCTTTTTTTCTTATTAGGATTTGTACCCCAAACTATAATTTCAACCACCCCCAAAAAATTTATGTGTGCGAAAAAAATAAAAGACTTCTGTAAATGCTTAGTGGCAAGTTTTGAAGTTTTGCATACCCGCTCCGCCGTTCTTCTGAACTATGAAATCATACCTCAGCTTGCATATATGGAAGGAAAATTCCTGGTAAAAATTGAGGTAAAAAGGAGGTGAAAATTGTGTACACCTCTGAAACCAGCAGAAAATCCAATTGCACTTGCACTAATCACCATTAAAGTAATTACATGCGAAATTTGTGTAATCAACAAATAAGTCGAGCAAGAATTTGAGACAAAATAACAGGCCTAAATTTATTTTTGAAATTGTAAATTGCACATTTTTCCTAACTTAAACCTTCGAAAGAAATTTTTAAATATATATAACCCGTGAGTACCAAGTTCTGAGTTATCCAAAAAACGTAAAGGGTAATGTTAAGTCTACGGGGACAGGTCCCCTCAAATACTATTTTGAACAGCGGACATGATAAAGAATAAACCCAGCTTGAACCAATTTTTAGTGGTAAATCCCAGCCCAGTTATTCTCGTAATTTTTTTTTCTTGGGCAGGGGGCTACATTTTCCGAAAGCACAAAAATTTATTAATTACGTGCGAACGTATGAAAAATGCACAAATAACATTTGTTTCAGAATGCTTGAGGTTTATGTTTACTCAAAAACATTCAATTTTAGGACATGTCTACAGCTGTTTCTTGATCCAAAAGGATAAGGTACTAGCATCAAGGCGATAACTAAGGGGTGTGAGGGATTTTGTACCGCCTTTCCCTGAAAACTTTGTCCGGATCGTAAAAACGTAACAAAAATGGATATAAACAATTTTTTATGCGTTTCTAAATTTTTTTTTGTAATGCCCCTCAAAAAATTCGTTTTGTAACCCCCCTCCTCTGAAAAAAATCCCGGATACGGCCCTGACTAAAATCACTTGATTCATCACTTTTAGATCTGTCCAATAACTATGGTAAAGTTATGATTTTAATTAGACTTCCCTTAGAGAAGGGTCTGAACTTGATAAAAAAAAGAATAAAATTTACTTTTTTTCAATGATTTTCAACATAATTTTTGTTCAATTATTCCACAGTTGGTTCTTGTTTCTTATTTTTATATCTTAGAAGGATTTTAAAAGAAACTCACCTATCCTCACGGGGAGCCGGTGTTTATCCCCTGGAGAACACCCCCAGACCCCCTAAACATCCTTCGCGGAAAATAGCCCCCCCCCCCAGTAGTAAAGCATCTAGTACTACAGCCAGTGATTGCGTAATATGCCTTACCACGGGCCAGGCATCTATATATTTGAACCCTACGCCTGAGGCATGGATATGTGTGTAGGTTTTCAATGCATTGGACGGTTACCAGGGTCATTTGCGTAGAGGTAGCGTTTCTATAGATGGTATAGTAATTTGAAATATCATATGGAATTTGCTTGAAGGTATATACTTTGCTTACGCGCCCATAGCAAACATTTTTTTTGTATGTTAACTTATACTTTGAGGACTTTATGTTCCATCCTGCTTTATTTGCGGCCTACAGGTCATGACGCAATTTCAAAGTTCAATGTCTTTTTTTTTTAGTTCAAAAAACCGGTGTCTCTTCTTTTTTACTCGCCTATTATTTTTTTTATATAATCAGGTTCCATATTTGATTCTCCATCAGTTTCGAATCGTTTATATTAGAGATAACAATCATTTTTTGTAAAAAGGCAATTAAATAGAAAAAATGGATAATTCTAACCATTTTCTGGTGAGTAAAAAATATTCGCATTATTAAAAATAAATTGTCATTAAGTTAAGGAAGAAATTCTTTCCTTACACTAGAACTAGGGGTTCTTATGTACTTAGAAGCTTGTTGTTTTTAGGAGTTGAAAAAACCTCTAATTCTCTTATAGGTTGAAATTTACGGTGTGATTTTTTATCAAGATCAGTGGTCTTTTTAGTGAATGTTTTTTTTGAAAAAAGTGCTTAGCTTTTCGATTTTTAATTTGGTAATTATTATAAACTTTTTATTTTTTAATTTATTATTTTTTAAAAAAGATTCCTTTTTTATAAAGATCAGGGGCTTTTTTTTTTATCAATTTATTTGTTTTTTTTTTTAGGGTTTTTTTTTTAAATAATTACATGCCAGTCTGGATTTATTGTATTATTTTTTATAAATATAAGCTGCCTTTTTAAGTATTTTTTTGAAAAAAAAGTGATTAGCTTTCGATCGGTAAATTGGGGTTAGAATAAAATTTTGAGTCTTTTAATGTATTAATTTTTACAAAAGCTTCCTTTTTTATTACAGTGCGATTTTTTTTTTATCACGATCAGTGTTTTTTTAGGGATGTTTTTTTTTAAAATATTTCCTGACCAGTCTGCGTTGAAGAATCTCTTCCTGAAATTTAATGCGTTCAAAACCCTCACCCCCCCCCTTTTTAAGTTTGAATTTACAAATACAGTCACGGAAGCATGGACATAGGAGGGGGGAGAGTGGAGGGGGGGGAGGAGCAGTTTATAAAAGGTCCTCCATCCCACTATCAAAACCTCTGATTTTGAAATCAAGATGTCTAACATAAACTGAATTATTTTCCAAAAACCCAAAATGCATTTTTGCTACATGCTAATTTTTTTTTTTTTTTTTTTAAAGGAAGAATAGACGTGCAATAATCATCATTCTGGGAAAAAAGATATATATGACGAACCTTCATTAATACACCCCACAATAGCGTCTGTTATCAAATACGCTAGAAAAGTTACTCGCGATCCGGACCATCCATCGAACACTCAACTTATAGCGACAGAACCCTCTGACTCCCGCGTTGGCTCCATGGCAAACCCCCTCAAGTATTACAAAGGAGTTCAGATATAGAAGTCCAATCAGAATTTGTAAGTATATACATAATTTTTTTCTATCCTTATTTTCAAAAATAAGACAAAATTTTCTCAGGCGCATAGCTTTTTAAAAACTTAAAATTTGTTTTTAAGATATTTAATTTTCTTTAATTAACAAAATTAGCGATATATATAATGGAGTGCTTATCATGCATTTCTATAACAAAAAAAAAAAAAAACCTTACCTCGTAACTTATAACTAAGATGCGTTCTAATGCAATATTCCTTTTAGACAAAAAAACTAACTATTTGAACGCGCACTTTTAGACTGGTATTTTTGCCCCTAATGCATTTGAATACATCCGCTATACTTATCAGATCTACCACCGCTTTTTAATCCGATTTGAATTCTAAGTAGGCTCGCATGCAAATCGGACTTTAAATGGCAAGATGTATATCTTCAATAAGCAATTTACACAGGGAAAAAGGTTTTTGATAATTTCCAAAATATGTCTTCGCAGCAATGTTAAGAAACATTATTTGAGTGAAGCTGTTTTTGGTCATTTCATTGAAACACTTAGGTGTTTTCGAGAAAAGAATTTGAGACTGTTCTATTTGAACAGTGTTGTGGAGTCCGATACCCCCTTAACTCGGAAAGGGTATCGATCCTCCTACCTCAAAGGAAGCCCCCCCGGTTCCCAAGGGTTCTCCCCGGGAGGGGTTTGGGGAGGGGGGGGGGCGGGGGTCTCTAAAAAGGACCATCCAACATTTTAATTGTTGATATGGATGGAGAAAAAAGTTCTTCTCTCTTACAAAACATTTATTTAGCCCAGGTCGAAAAAATCCGTTGGCAAAACACAGAGGAAAATACGGATTATTGAGAAAGTAACAAAAATGCCACCAAGCGCCGACATATGGAGTTCATGTCCGTTAACTGAAGCCGAGGAGCAAGTGCTCGTACAGCATACTGCGTCAGTCGAACAATGATCAATTTTCATTAACAGTTATGATGAAGAGGCTCAAACAATCGAATTGGAGTCATATTTTGCGTTTTTATTTAAAAAAAAAAAAATTTGTAATAACAAAATCAATTTTTTATATAATTATCTTTTTATAACTTACCGTTATAAGAATAAGAATACATTTCCATGACAAAAAAAAAAAATATTTTTTTTAACATTGTAATTTGAAATTATTAAATAAATAATAAAATGTAACTTTTTTTTTTCTTATTATTTTAATTTTTAAGGTGGTAGTGGGACAATGGCTATGAGAAATTGACAAGGTTTATTAACTATAAAAAAAATGATTATTTTACATAAGAAATAAAACTTTTTTTTCTACAGATTAAAAATATATTACCAGCACCAGCGACACCAGGGTGTAATGAGGGAACTATATTTAAAGGACCAATTCTGTCACCACCAGCAGAGTTCAGGGATGAAGCTACACTGGTCCTAGAGAATATGGAGTGGGAAAGTGGCTTCCTTAACGATGTTTTTGGGGAAATGGCCAGCCTGGATGACTTAAGCTGTGATATCGACATGCCTGAGGATCCGGGGTGGACAGATAGTTTCATGTGTGAATATTTAGATGATGATGTTACAAGTAAATCTGAACCGGGTCCTCATAGCGTAATCCCATCAGAGGACAATACAGACTGGCTCGACCAATTGTCCCCAAACACCTTAAAATATGTGCTGGGGGACCTCATGACACATCCCTCAAATACGATTGAACACACTGGGAGTGGTGTTATTGATAATTCTCTGTCACCCACCACCGGTCTACTTAATGCTATAGATAGAAGTAGTAGTAATACAACAGCAACAGTACCCCCTCTTCCGGATTTTTTTCTCCAACTCTGCCTTGCATCACACATTGGTCTACAGCGCCAAATTCGGTGACCCTTTCAACTCTCTAGTGTCGGGGGATATAATAACAGACCCCCTGGCCATTACACATTCATATACTGATAAGATTCGAGCCATTCTTGAACAACAAAGGGGGGTGTGGGGAGTGGGGGTCAGTTTAAAAGCATCAATAGCACTAAAAATATTTGTTTTAAATGAAAGTGCGGGTGAGATTTATTCGAAATACTTACATACAGAGATGTTGGCAATACACCTGCATTTATCAAATTATGGGGTGGTTTTTCTAAATTGGTTTAATAGTATTCAAATTAAGTGGTAAAATTATAACGAGGGGGGTAGTGGATCTGTGGTTTTATTTATTGAAAGTTTAAATGTTAATATTTGTAGGTTTAAAAAGGATTTGATTGTCCGCGGGGGATTGGGGTATATTGAATTTAAATATCGTTCGATTTTAGAGGGGTGTCTGGTGGTACGAAAAATCTATTTCGATACGAGACTGCAGGGTTTCAAGTATACATTTTTAATTGCAGCATACAAACCTCTTCGAATCCCCTCATCACAGAAAAAGTTGGATAAAATGGTAGTTAATAGTAGGGAGGGTTCAAAGTACCCCAAAGTAAATTTTAATTGTTTAAATGGTCAATATCCTGTGACACTAAAAGGAATAGATATTTTTGAGCGGGATAATGCACATTTAAAGATTGGTGTCACGGTGTTACAGTATGAAACAGAATTTGAAGAGGGTCAGTGTTCCGATAAGAAGGGTTTATTATTTCCAGTGCGAGCTCCTTCAATTGAATCAGTAGAACATTGGGTGTGGCTGCTATACACCCCACCCACAGACTCCGATTCAATTGGTCATTTCAATCCAATTACGGATATTAGTAGGGTTCTATGTGAGGGTAAAAAGCGAGGTGGTGTGTGTTATTACTGTCCAACATGTCTCTCAAGATTTTGGACTGATTTAAAGTTAAAGCATCACATGAAACACTGTAAACGTCATGGATACCAGGCTGTGGAGACGGTAAGCGGAGATAGAGTGATCTTACGTTATAAAAATTTTCAAAACACGCTCCTGCAGAGCAATAAGATCGCGTTGGACTGCAAGGCTAAGCTGACATACGTGTGCGATCCGTCAAATTCAAATCATGTTAAAATACATGAAGCCATAGGGGTCTCTTACGCTCATGCGCAACGAGATTCCAATAATACCATGCAAGTGCTGGAGGTAGTGGAGATGTTGAGTGACGGTGAAGACTGCATGCGCTCGGCATTGGTCAGTCTAATCAAAACAGCGAACGATGCAAGTTTATGTCGTTGCTATGCGAAATATCAGAGACTCCTATCCCCATATGACATAGTTGCTATTAAAAATCGCAAAATATGTTGGGTTTGCAAGGGGAAAGAGGACATTGTTGTATGGCATGGGGGGAGGAGGAAGGTGATTAATCCTGATAAGTAGCTGCAGGACATCACCACAAGAGGGAGTAACTGTAGAGGGGTAGCACACCAGTCATGCAATTTAAACGTTAGACAACAATATTTCGTACCTTTTTTTATACTCAATTCCAATTATGACTTAAAGTTTGTTCTTCCGGCGTTGGCCCGCATTGCTAATGAAGGAGTTGTAGATGACGCATGGATAGATGGTTCTTTTTCATATAATATCATACCCAAATCATCGGAAAAGCTACTGCTGCTATAATTCATGTGGAAAACAGTTGACAAGGGTCACACGTGCCTGAATAAAATCCGTTTTTTAGACTCTTTCAGCTTCTTCCCCACATCTTTAAGTCAATTGATTCAGGTGCAGAGAAGTGACACTTTTGATAGCTTCCCCCTCCTCAAAGAGCGCTGCCACGATGATGAAATGTATGATTTATCAACGTGTAGGGGTATATATCCATATGATTACTACAACTCTGGCTCGAGAGTAAATGAGGTGTCACTACCGCCCTTTGAAGCTTACTACAATTCTCTTACTGAGAGTGAGTGCACCACTACTGACAACGAATTTGCTAAGAGGGTTTGGACACAGAGCGGATGTAAAAATGGGTGGGATTATTGTAAACTTTCCTTGGCCAGGGACGTACTCACTCTTCTGGATATTGTGTGCAAAAATACGGATAAAATCTATGGGGACTTTGGGTTGGATTTAGGTTATTATTTTTCCACTCCCCATTTGTTTATGGAATTTATACTTAAAATCAGCAAATAAGAAATAGGTCTGATCGCCGTTTTGGATCAGCATCTGTTTTTAGAGAGATAAATGAGGGGAGGGTATGTTTTTCACGGGGATCGTATCGTGAAAACTGATCCGAGTGGACAGCACACCAATGAAAAGTCGGACGCAGTTTTTTTGGATATGAATTCTCTTTACCCATCGGCAATGTCTCACTACTGTTTGCCGTTTTGAAATTATAAATGGCTTGACAATCCCTGTGCTTCGAATGTCCCCGACATTGCTAGTGTTGAGGAGAATGGGGCACAGGGATGGTTTTTTGAAATTGACGGTGAAATATCCATGAAAATCCATGACTCGGTAAGAGACTTTGTTTTTCCGTGCATAAATAGACCGGTGGTTAGGGACTCTCTGAGCCCCTACAATTTATCTTTAGTAGAGGATGGGAGTATGCACTGGTACCTTCAAAACAAAAACTTATTGCCGATCTCAACCCGAAACAGAATATCGTTGTTCATCACGTGCTATTGAAATGGATGGTGTCGAATGGTTTCAAGGTCAAAAAGATTCATAGAGCCCTCCAATTTGATCAAAAGCCTTACATGAAAACGTTTATTGACACCATTGTCAGTAAGCGTTCACAAGCGAAAACGAAAGTTGAAAAAGAAGTCTATAAACTCATTTTGAACTCAGCTTTCGGTAAAATGTGCGAGAGCGTACGACACAGAAGTCGATGTGACATTGTAACCAACCCCAAATATTTTGCTCCAATCATTGCGGATCCAAACTTCACATCGTTTACAATCATAGACTCCAATATGGTTCTCCTACATCGTAAGAAAAGAAGCATTGTTTTAAATAAAAATATTGCAGGAGGAAGTGCAATAACTGAAATATACAAGAAACTCATGTTGTCATTATATTATAATGTATGCAAGGCCCTGTGGCCGATTGAGGGACAAGTTCAAGTGTATTACGGGGACACTGATTCACTCCTGTTAAAAGTCAAAACTGAATATCTATTGAATAATTTGGAAAATGGTGAGTACATTAGCTCACGAATAGACTACACTAACTGGGACGAATCACTCTACCCAGAGCTAGTGAAACGCAAGGCCCCAAATCAATTTTTAATGCTAAAATCTGAAACGGGTAGAGATCTGATATCCAGTGGTGTGTTTCCTGGACCGAAGGTATACTCTGTGGAAACGCACGGCAAGGATATTAAACACGTTTGCAAGGGGGTACCTACACACTTTGTAAAAAATAATTTTGACATGAGTGTGTATAGAAACTATGGGAAACGTAGTCTAGTACCAAGGATGAAAGTCACGGCGATTCGCTCTTTACAGTTTAAAAACTACACAGTTAGAGTTGAAAAAAACGCCTTGTCTGCCATATCAGACAAAGTATATGTATTTGTGTTTGGTGTTAAGTTAATACCACCCGTTATTTATTTAATTAACCCCATTTTTTATTTTACATATAACAGAAAATAACTCGGTAAAAAAAAATTAAATTAAATTCAATAAAAAAAGTATAATTTTGAGGGATGGGTTTTTTTTTTTTTGTGGGTAATTAGGTTTTTTTTTTTAATTCTTTTTTTTTTCTATCACAATCAATTTTAAATGTGTGTGTGTGTGTGTGTTTTTGCAAGGCAGATCAATTTCCAGTATTTAATGCCAGGCCCCCGCCCCGGGCCCGCCCCCGGGGGCCCCCCGGCGCCCGGCGCTGCCCGGCCCCCCCCCCCCCGCCCCCGGGGCCCCCCCCCGGGGGGGGGGGGACCCCAAAATTTAAAATGTTGTAAGTAAAAGTGATATTTCAAGTGCGCATTATTCCAATAAATATTGTATTTTTTATAAATAAATAAACAGGAAAAAAAAAGTGTATTTATTTAAGTGTTTTTTTTTTTTCTAGTGGTTATGTAAATGTTGTATTTTTTTTTATTATAAATAAATTAAAAAAAAAGTGTATTTTTTTTATTCATGTTTAATGTGCCTTTTTCAATGTAGTATTTTTTTTTTTTAAAGTATTGTTACCTTTTTTATGTATATAATTAAAGAAAACATTATTCTTTATTCTTCGTCTTCTCGTTATTATTATTCTCGAAGGGAGTAGTAGTAGTAGTAGTAGTAGTAGTAGTAGTAATAGGAACATTATTCACAAAGAAGATGGTAATTGTTTGCAGTTAGCTTGCCAGGTGAACTATGAAATTGAAAATGTACTAATTTAAAAAGCCATTCAGATAGCTTCTGTGTTGGCCATCAGTTTCAGGCAAAACACCACTATTAAGTTAAGTAATTAAAAACTGCGATAAAATGTTTTTGGAAAAGCCGAAAAAAATCTACTATTACTATAGTATATGGCAGGAGTCATATGATGAAATAAAAGCAATTGCTGCCACGACGGGGTTGGTGCAGATACAATTCATACAGGGACTTGATGTTTTCAGCATTATTGAACAAAACTCTTGGTTGATCATTGACGATCTGGCTGAATCTATTGAACAATGGTCCCAGGAAATGCTACAGCTGTTCACTGTTCACTCTCATCATGAACATATTTCCGTTACTCTGGTTCTACACAATCTCTTTCATCAGAGCAAATGTATGCGAACACTTGCATTTAACTGTACCTACTTTATCATCTACAGAGTTGTTCGTGATTCTAGCTCGCTAATAACTCTCAATAAGCAAATCTACCCGGGAGCCCCCAAATTTCTGCTCTCAGCCTACAATCAGGCAACTAATAAACCCAACGGCTACATCCTATTGGATCTTAATCAAAATACACCCGAGGATCTGCGTGTAGTCACAGATATTTTTGACAATGAAATTACAGTATATCTCCCCGTGAACACTAAGAAGACCTATTAGTTACTATCATGACACTGAAGAAACTACATGAAAATAGAAATTTGTTTTCAGTTCTCAGCACTTCAAAACCTCCGCTTAGGAAAGCAATACTCAAACACGGTCTTGACAACGAGTTCATTAATCTAATATCCGAACTTTGTTTAAATTTGATCGAGGGTAATGTTCAAGTGCCAGAAGTAGTTAAGCAACAGGCAAAGCAACATCGTTCCAGTGTACGTACAGGGGCCTCTAAAAAGAAAGGAAAGAATTTCAAAAGGAAACGACTTCTTCAGGCGGGCGGTAGCTTTTTCACACTTTTACTGCCAATAATTGCAGGACTTGTAAACAGTTTTCTCTAAAAAGAGAGAATGGCAAAACCCTATAAATTGACTCCAATAGAACTCGCTCTCTCACCCATCGAACACTTTGAGAACAATCTGAGTAAATTCCTTGACAATGAAAATATTGAGGATGATAAAAAACTGCTTTTACTTCAAGATGCACTTCGCCGAGTGGACAAACATAAGTCCTATCGCTCGAAGCCCACTGCTGCTGCTGCTGCTGACCCCAAAAAGGAATCATCTCCTCAGCATTCTGCTGCTGGAACACAATTGAAGAAGGAGGACTGGTATTCTTTTTTATTTAAAATTGTAAATATAAGCCCCCACTAATAGCTTGAAAAATTAACACGACTCCTAGCCTCTCTCTTGGACAGTGATCACATTCAAGTTGAGAGCAATGGGGCAGGGATTATAATTCAGGGCAAGAGCTATAATCTACTTGATTTAATCTATGATATGGTTACAAATCGTAAAGGACTATTATCATTTGACACTCATATATACAACTTTTTAAATACATTAAATTCCCCAAAAGTCTTATTGGCAATAGACAAATTCTAAAAAAATTAAATGATCATGCATCATCGTCATCATCATCATCAACAACAACATTGACACCATTAAAAAATGAACTTGAAGAAGAAGATTTTAAATCAATTTTGGAAAATACTAGCACACCACTGATAGCTAGACAAAAGCGAAGACGTATCAAGTCATCATCACCACCACCACCACCAATGGCCAGTATACAAAAGGGTAGCGGACGTTACACAACGTGTTTACGGTCAAAATGGTTGAATTTCTGAAAGGTGTGTATGAAAATATTGGTGAGGTGGGGAGTTTAAGTTCCCCCACAACTCTTTACAAAGTCACTGGTATTCCCACTAAAAATGTACAAGACTATCTACAAAATGAATCAAGTTACACTCTGCATAGAAATCATAGACTTCGTGCCAACCAATATCGAAAAACTAAAGCCTTTTACCCATTGCATATAATGCAAGCAGATCTCCTGACTCTAGATGAGGTTCAACGGCGTCATAATACACCATACAAGTACATTCTACTTGCAATCAGTGTTTATAGTCGTTATGCATATGCAATTCCATTGCGATCCAAGAGAGGTGTTGAAGTTTCTCAGGCCATTGAAAGTATTCTCCAACAGGATTCATATAAAAAAATTCAAACGGATCGCGGTAGTGAATTTGTTAATCCTCATGTTGCAAAAGTACTAGAAAAATATAGTACACTGCTCTATCATAGTCACAGTCCTAGACAGGCTGCAATGACAGAACGAATTATAAGAAGTAGTCGACTTTTAATTTCAAGATATTGTACATTGAAAAATACCTCGGCTTTTATTCAAGATCTTGGTAAAATCATATTGATTTATAATCAACTACCTCATCGATCATTGTCCAACTCCATACCAATGGAAGTTCATCATTCTGATCATGATACAATTGAAACCTTTCTTAAACAGTATTCCAATGAATCGTCGGCTGTCAAGAAAAAGAAGAATAAATTCAATGTTGGTGATATTGTTCGAATTAACAGAACAAGTAATGTTTTTGAAAAGGGGAATTACTTAGGGTCCACCGAACTTTTTAAAGTGGCAAAAATCCTAGACACTATACCCATAACTAATCGCCTGCGTGATACCAAAGATGAGGAGATTCTCGGTGGGTTTTATGACTATGAACTACAAAAAGTTAAAAATGTCAGTGATATCTATCAAATTGAAAAGATATTAAAGACATGTACTCGTGGGGGTAAGAAACAGTTACTTGTTCAATGGCTAGGATACAACTCTGATTTTGATTCTTCGATCAGTGTTGAAGATATTGACAATGCCCAATGATTTATATGTAACTTTCATGTCCAACGTTTCCGATCCTCTCTGCAATGACTTGAATACGACAAGTGATTTTTGGACAAAACTCTAACCCACCATCAAATTTGAAAGTGCATATGAAGTGGCCCTTGTCGACTGTATCCTCAAAAATACCTATGACATCCTGAGAAAGGATCGTGTGTATGATATAAAAGTTATACCATTCGATTGGACTATGAATGTGTTGGGCTATGCCGACTATGAATGGGTTGAAGAACTAAAATCTAGTGACTATCCAAATGTAAGATTGAAATATATTTAATATGATAAAATGTGGGATTTGTGTCGTACAATCAAAAGAAAAATCTCATATCGTCGGAATGGTACATTCCATTTTAATTATTCATTGGAACATGATAGGATTTACATTAGCTCACCTGTTGACACTGAAACAATTATTCTCAATGACAATTTGAGAGATGTTCTTGTCTTTAAACAGAATATGATCCATGGGAAAAATGCTGGCGCCGTTTACGGGATGGATCAAGTTATTTTTGGTGATTACCCACCTGTTTGTTCCTCTGACTATTGTATATTTCTCTATGAATCCTGTTTGGAAACATCGAGAGTCTGTAATTCAAAAGTCCCCATCCTACGTGTTCTTGAAAGAAAAACATCTCAAGAAATAGTTCACAAGAATCATAAAAAACGTCTTCGGTATGTTACTGTAAATACTTCGTATTTGGAACTCTGCCAGTTAACATTAAGAAATGAGTTGGGTAATCCTCTAGCAATAACAAAAGGCCTAGCAGTGATTACATGTCATTTTCGACCCATTGTCAACGACGGTACAATCACCTAAAAAATGAACAATAGAAGAATTCTATTTGTCTGTCCCGATATCGAGTGTTATCTCGGTGCTTTGAGTCCACGTCAAATAGGCAATGGATTGGACTACTACAAGGGGCGTACTACAATGTCTGGCTATGGTCTTGGTAGCTGGTTTGCTAAGCTATTTCGTTCTGCACTACCCCTTGCCAGAAAATATCTTGTACCTGCTGCATCTAATTTTGCAGCCTCCACACTACAGGACTGGGGGTCGGGCAAGAATTTCAAGGAGAGTGTTAAAGAAAATATTAGATCTTCAGCAAGAGCCGTTGGTGAACAATTAAAATCTCGACAAAATGGAGAGGGATTGAAAAGGATGCGTTCGCGTCATTCACTCATCAGTCTCCACCCAGGCAGGAAGCAAAGGACATCAACAAGGACTTTGAGAAATAAAACAACAAAGACCAATAAGCAGCAGAAGAAGAAAAAGAAAAAGATTGTTAGATTAAAGAAGGATTTCTTCTCTTAAGATGGCCTTTCTCACTCAACGGGAAGCACATCCATCAATCAGTTCTTCATTGAATTAGTTCAATGCCGAAAATGTTGATGTTAGTGTAAAGCTTGGATGCTCTGAAAAATTTCCTACCCAACAGCCCCTCACGTAATCTATACGCTTTAAGATAGTTTCCTATGAAGATTATTTCAGTGATTTGTCGTCAACATTTATTGAACTAAATGTCGTGGCGAAGAAAAAGACAGATAATACAACTCCTAATGCCGGTGATGGTCTCTCCTGTAAAAACTGTATTCTACACAACCTATTCAAACAAATTAATATATTCATTAATGGAACATTGGTGAGCACCTGCAATAATTTATCCAACTATGCAAGCTACATACAATTTATGATGATGACGCCGAAGGTGTACAAGGAGATGAGAGGACAATCATCGGGCTATGAATATCGAACAGGTGTTGATACTGACGGTGAGTTGACTACAGCAGTGACCCAGGAGTATCATCTAGTTGGAAAATTAAATCATGAGATATTCAATATATCCCAATGGCTACCCCCCCAATGTCAAGATTGACATAAAGTTACAGATGGCACCATCGAATTTCATTTTGAGAAAAACACTTCCTGCAGCACCCGATGCAAATGTTATTATCACATAGGCAATTCTCCACGTCCGAAAACAACAAGTTATGAGCTCTGTTTCATTGGCAGTGGAAAAGCTAAGAGCCAATGGTAACAACATTAAACTTCTTGTCCCCCACACAATCACCAATCAACGTCACATTGCCACCGGTTCTCGTAGCTATAGCGATTCATCGTTTATCAATGGAGAAATCCCTTCAAAATTGGCTTTGGCCTTTGTGAAGAGTGGCAGTGCCGTTGGATCCTGGACTGAATCCCCCCATTATTTTAATTTTTTCGGTCTATCTAGCCTTGTGTGTAAAGTGAATGGTATTCCACTGTACACTGTATCTTTTGATAAAAAATCATATAGAACTCTGTACGAGTTGACCATGCAATCCCTAGATCATGACTCTCAACTATTTGAAAAGGTAAGAACTAATTCAATTTTTTAAAAAAATCATTGGGTTATCCTTTTGGATCGTTCGGTTACACAGGTCATGAGCATAGCACGACCTGTGAATTCACGATTAGAAAGTACATGTGCTAATGATATGGAAGAGAGTCTAACAATCCAATCCCTGAGCCAATACTAAAACAATTGGGACATCCCACCTTAAGGGAGTGTTCTCATATACCTAGCACCATGAACACAAACCAAATAATCACTTTATTTAGTATGGATCCATACATGTCCCAATACAAGTCCTATTTCCGACCTTCGGACCTCAGTTAAAAAATTCAAATTTATAAAAAGACCCTAATAATTGTTAATATCAGTCAGTCAACTTTGAAGACCGTCCATTGGCTATATATATTTCAAACAGTGACGAATATTGAATTTTTTGATCCTCTTGGTCTATCGTATAAATTCTACGTTCCATACATCAGCAACTTTATTGAAAGCAGTGGGAAAACCATTATTCAAAATCAACGAAGAGTACAGGATTTAACAACTAAGACATGCGGCTTTCATGCACTACTCTTTTTCATGTTCAGATGTCGTGGCTACACCTACAAGCAGTTTCTCAACATCTACGTTGACTTACCTCAATTGAACGACTTTCTAGTGGATAAAATACTTACAAGTGTATTTAATATTGATTTTAGTGCCCTAATAATAAATTGTTCTAAATATTTTTGTGAAATTGTTTATTAATAAAAAAAAATTATATACATGATAAAAACGACTTTTCTACTCTTTAGATTTCATCCACTACTAGGTATTTGTCGACAACAACTAGTGCAGGTAGATTATCCGAATTCACAGTGTACTGATCCTGATGTAGTGCAATGTCAGGGTCACATTTTCTACAGTAGAGTGTGACTTCACTCTTGTCATATCTCTTTGTATAGTCAATGATACTATTCAAATTCATTCTATAGAATTCACATGTTTCAATTTGCTTATTTGAAGCAATTTCACAAACAGTGTCCTCAAGTGTCGAATCACATTCCGTCACAGCCAAATAAAAATCAGTGGGCTTATAATCATAACACCCAGTGTATTCACAACGATGACGTAGAAACCATATTCTTTTGTTGTTCCAACAGTTGAATCGTTGACCTGGTTCCTCCTCCCAGAACAATCTAAAACCACGACGATACCAATCTCGTAGCAATAAACTAAAATCCCGGTTAGGATTCTTTCCACTCATACCGGGATATGTACTCTCCCACTGCTTGCACTTATCATAATGACAATTGGAGCATAGGTGGCCTCTAGGATGAGAGTCACACACCTCTTCAAGACAGGAATTATAACCTTAAATTTACAACACGGATCCTCTATACAATTTACATGTGTTTTATAATCCACAAATGTCACTATACTCATCAATTCTATTGTGAGTATCCCATGATGACTAGCACCCTAGTGAGTACATACCTAATTTTTATTAATAAAAAACTTTGTCTTGTTCTTGCACTCTTGCTGTCGCAGAGAAACTGAGATAGCAACAACAAAAATTGTCTGAGAGAGAGAGAGGAGTAAATCATCCTTGAGCACCATCTTTCTTATGAAAAAAAAGTCCTAAATGTCTAAACTAATGTTTAAAAGCATATCCACAATATCATTTTGTCGTGTCGTGATCAATATATCAATAAATTGTGTAAATGCATTTGGACCACAATATAGAAGCTTCATACAATAGTCTAATGATGGAGAAACAGTTTTCATTATATCGACAAGCATTCCTCGAGAAAATATCTTCCTTTGAATATACAACTCTATAAAATAATCATCTATAATTAAATGTTTTTCCATATTAACTAGATTCCTCATGATTCGATCTTTCTCGAATCTATCCATTTTTTTTTTAGTCCTAAATATCACAAAACCAACTTCAGACTAATCATAATTTATTTTTTCTACTATATGAAATATACGCATGTCTACTATAGAAAGAAAAAAAAAACAATTGATTTAGAAACAATTTTATTGAACATAATTACAATAGTAATATTCACTGATGCATTTTGTTCTCATCAATATATTTCAATAGGACATCTAATGCTCATCGAAGTTTATTTATATGGAGAATATTCATTTTTCCAGCAAAACACAGCTGTTACTCCTGCTTAAACTTACTTAATGATATCACATACCTCGCGTACATAATGTCAAATTCAAGACATAGTCTACATCCAGCGGTTATTTCCACAGCTACATTAGGTACTCGTATATCGCTGCTGCTGCTGCTGTCGGTTCCATCATTAATCTCCAATAATGTAAATGCACCACTCATTTTTTTTTTCACTAATATCCTTGCAAATAAACTATTCTCTTTGAATTCAATTCTCTTACTAATATGAATTTTAAAGAAAACTATTACTTATATTCAAATACTAATCACCAATCAATTTATACTCGTTCCTCTTGCCAAAAGGCGTAATGACCTGTAGAATAGGACTACCAGAAAAACCTGTTTGGTATGGGCGCGTATGCAAAGTATATACCTTCAAGCAAATTCCATATGATTTTTCAAATTACTATACCATCTATAGAAACGGTACCTCTTTGCAAATGACCCTGGTAACCATCCAATGCATTGAAAACCTACACACATATCCATGCCTCAGGCGTAGGGTTCAAATATATAGATGGCTGGCCCGTGGTAAGGCATATTACGCACTCACTGGCTGTAGTACTAGATGCTTTACTACTCCCCCCCCCGTAGAAAATACCCCTGGAAAAAATATCATACAAGAAAATACCCCCTCCTCCCTCGGAAAAATCGAAAATAGTGACAAAGACCACGCTGCCTTTCCATAACAAATTACAAAAGCACGAAGAACAATAGGAAAATCTTTTTGCAAGACAGTGGAGATAATTTGAATGAATATTTTGGCCCTATGTCCAAGGGCCGTCCTCAGCACGACAAAAATATATAAAAGAAAAAAGCCTCACAACAGATCACCTTAATACATACGATAGAAATTTACAGTTTACTTTAGAAATCGAAATCGCAAATAAAATCCCATTCCTAGATGTGTTAATTATTCGTAACTTAGATAAACTCAATTTTAGTATTTATAGAAAACCAACACAAAATAATTGGTATTTGCATTTTAAATAAAACCACCCCCCCCACAAATTAAAAGAGCAGTTGTGATATCCCTCGTCGATCGTTCCCTAAACATTTGTTCTGATTCCCACATCACAGCAGAACTAAACTTTATCAAGGACATACTTTTTGGAAACGGGTATCCTATTTTATTTATTAATAGTGTAATTAACTGTAGACTGAAAAAACACTCCCGTAAAATTAATGATAGTTTACCCTGTGAGATTTCGGACAAGCCCTTAAACATAATTTACCTCCCCTACATTCCAAAAATCACTACAAATCTTAAAAAAGTTTTCACACAAAATAATCTGTATGTAGTATTCACAAACAATTTTAAAATCATAAATTTTCTAAATTCTGGTAAAGATTAAACCCCTGTTACTCGCCAAAGAGTAGTCTATCAAATACCATGCGATTGTTGCAAATACTATGTAGGTAGAACACCAGATTTTAGAGAAACGCATACAACAGCATAAAGATAATATTGTAAAAGCTCTAAATTCTAATATTTCTACTGTTTCATTTGATTCTGCTTTAGGCAGCCATGTATTTGAAAATCATAGCCACAATATACTTTTTGATGAATCCGCCCTTATTAGCAATGACCTAGGCATAAAACAGGTAGTCCGAGAATCAATTGAAATCCGACTTAAGATTAATAATAATATTTTTTTAAATAGGGATTTGGAATATGCACTAAATGCTCTATATACAAATTTAATTAAAAATGATCTTACAAAATATTTTAAAAAACCAATAGACATTAACACAGAACCGGTC
Organism: Artemia sp. Qi Xiang Cuo; assembly: GCF_049724085.1. Classification (NCBI taxonomy): domain Eukaryota; kingdom Metazoa; phylum Arthropoda; class Branchiopoda; order Anostraca; family Artemiidae; genus Artemia; species Artemia sp. Qi Xiang Cuo. The sequence goes on along the minus strand of NC_142794.1, from coordinate 92,578,685 downwards.
ACAAAAAGAACTTTAAGGTTAGCTGCCAAAAACACTGGATTAGCAATAAGAACGTGTTTTTAAATGATTTTTCTTTCATCTCATTTAATCGCCTTGTTTTACCTTACTTTTTATCAGTTGAATTTCGCTGAAGTAAGGATGCTAGGACTGCTATGAAAATTTTTCTAATTTTTGGTTTTATTGGTCGTATGTTGTTGAGAGACTTTTTTCTTTTATACATTTTTGTCTTACTGAGGACGGCCCTTGAACATAGGGCCGCAATATTCATCCAAATTATCTCCACTGTCTCGAAAAAATATTTCCCTATTCTTCTTCGTGCTTTTAATGTTTGCCGCGGAAAATCCCCCCCGTATTCCCCCTGGATAATTTTGGATGCTCATTAGAGGGGAAACTGAAAGTTCTACTCACCTATTTAACTCACCTATAAGCGAGAAATATGACTATACCACCGATGGAGCTATGGAATTGCGGGGGAGGGAAAGGGGTTTTACTTGTTTATTTTACATAGAGAATTATATCAGTTTCAGTATACTCACCCCCCTTTTTAATGGGGGGGGGATGCCCCATTAAGGGGGCATCCCTTAGTGTGCATAGAACCTCACCAGCAAATATGCTCGGATCAAATCCTTTAAAAAAATTGTTGTGCACTATCTATCTCGACAGTTAGATTGATGGTCCTCCCCGTTTGGATGCGGGTTTTATAGCCCCCCACGGGACAAATAGGATTACCCGGTCCATTACCCGCTATGAGAATAACAATCTCTTGCATAACGCTGTTTGTTGCATAGCGAGAATCCTTTGTTCGTGTTGGAATCTATACATAACGGGACAGCTTTGTCTGTGTTAGCAGCAATGAAAATACAATTTGAGAACCCAAACAAGGGCTTGTGTATCACTCAAAAACGTATGTCATCTACATAAGTAAACATTGGACTAAGATCAATTTTTACAACCGGGGGTGCTCTGCTTGACTGGAGGGCCCTGAGGGTTTTTTTCCTACACCTTTAGGTTTTAAAAAATTCCGTAACAACCAAAAAATTCTCCGAATAAAACATTTGAATAAGTAAGCAATTACGTAACTATCAAAGAAAAAACCCTCCATGTAGTATTACTTAATACTCAGGGGTACATAATCACTTATATCAGCGTCTTGAGGGGTTAGGAACTTCAGGTATACCCCTATATGTTCGCTCAAAACCAAAGGGCTCCCACCGCTATAATGTGCTATGAACTCTGTCTTTAACAAAGACCTTCCTTGATGACAAGACCCTCCATAGTTCCCGAGGAAAGGGCTATAAGTTACGCAATAATGGAATTACAAAAGGCGATAGATTAAATTAGATTATCAGACGTCGTAGCCCGGTTAATAAAGCATTACACGCAAGGTTTCCACCCTTAGTGATTTATCACTATTAGTAATTTTCTATATTTCCTAAACAAAAAATCACTAAATTAGCACATAAATCACTAGATTATTGAAGAAAATCACTAAAAATCACTAAAAAAACACTAAAATCTTGTGATTTTTTTTCACCGGTTAGCAACCCTTATTAGACGTTGAATCGGAATGTTAAGTGTTAAAGTCCTTACCGGGTATTTTTTTTTTCAATCATTGTTTTTTTGCCTTTTATATGATTATTTTTCTGATAATTCATTCAATTTTATAATAAATGTTGAATATTTTAAAATAATTTTTAAAATAAGCATTTTCATTCAAAAGGGGATGGAGGTCATCCAGTTTCATGGTTTGTAACTACTTTTTAGTAGATTATTAAATCCATGTCTCAACCCTTTGCCCCTTAGGGGTTGGAGAAGTGTAGGCACACGGCTCTTGAACAACTCAAAGTTGTATATTAAGAGAAAGGTTACTTATCACTTACATTTACCTATTCAAATTATTTACTTATATATTATTTATTTAATGATTATTTATTTAATTACAAATTTATTTATTTAATAAGAAAATAGGCAAATAAAGACATTTTTAGCCTTTAAATAAAGATTAAAACAAGATAACATCCGTAACCCTAGATTTTTCATGAAGGTTGCTTTACAAAATTGTTCCTCCTGAGGAGCTTATCCGGTCTATTTAATAGACCGGATAAAACTATTTGTAATATATATAGAGAAATCATAGTGCAAAAAACCTATTTGCATTTTTTTTCTGTGATATTTTTCTAGTTGTCAGGTTACATTCCTTGTTGTCATTTCTAGTTGTCTGGTTAAATTCCGTAGGATTTTCAGGTAAACCTTGAAAATATTATTTAGAACAATAGCTACTTCTAAACGTCAAGAAAATCTCTGCGCGATAACAATCTTAGAAATTATTTCTTAGTGTGCAATTCATTTTAACATAGAAAAGTGCATGTTTTCTTGCTTGCTCTGCATGGCATTAAACTTGCAAAACATATTAAAAAGTTAAGAAAAAATACCTGAAGTGACCAAAACCATTTTACTAAGCATAACAACAAAAATGAGAATTCGGCATCCGACATAGACTTTTCCCGAATTTTTTCCTAGAAATCTAAAAGAGATACGGAATTTTGTTTTCTGGTTCTCAGGAAGATGATTTAATGTTACATAGGACTACGACATGAAATTGTTCTGGAAAGTTTACTTTCCCATCGTATTATAGCCTTTTCTCTGGAAAATTTCTGAACATTTTGCAAAACTCACTGAGAGTTTTCTACCATATTTCACGAGATGTATTTTTGGTTCCAGTGCCAAGACATGTATTGTTTTATAAAGTATGGATAATAAACTTTTTGTTGTAAATTGAAATTTTTCCGTAACTGTCGAGGTTGATTTCAGTATTTTTGATGGGGGTCTAATCTCTCCTAGATCAGAAATGATCAGAAATTGCATAAGAAATTAATTTTTTCAACCGAAAGTAAGGAGCGACATTAAAAATTAAACAAACAGATATTATTCCAAATATAAATGGCTGCCCCTCCCCCCCCTCACCCCCCAAAAAATAAAAAAATAAGAACATTTCAATGTTGCTTCTACATTAAATTTAAAGTAAAAACGGGCAAAGATTAATTTACAAAAACAAAGTTTTCTGAGGGAAGTAAGGCGCAAAGTTGAAACTTAAAACATCAAAAATTATTGATTCACTGTCTATCTAACATATATCAATAACATTAATATAAATAAAGCAACTAATTATATATTCCCTATGTTTTTAGGATTAGAGAAACTTTTGCGTTACTGAAAACATTACTGAAAAATTCAAGTGTAAAAAACAAAGAATATTTATTTTGGAGTCAAAGGTGGAAACGTAGTCTCATAACAAGAAACTAATCTATAAGGCCTTTCATAGCCTTATACGAGCTGTGATATTAGCAAAGCCACTGTATTAACATAATTATGAAATTTCTTTATTTGTGTCATTTATGATTTGTCTGGAATTTTTATATAATTAGCCCCTCTCTCTCTTTTTTTTTATCAAACATATCTCCTCGACCCCAGACTAAATTTCTGTACGACACAATCATGGTTCTTGCAGACAACTTTAAAATATCATTTTTTAAGCTACAATCAGTTATTTTTTCTGTTTAGTTTATTAAAATGTGCCCTTGTTTTTTATTTAACCGTTTATGGTTTATGTTAATTGTCGCGGTTTATGAAATTGAGCAGGGTGTGTTTAAGGGTGCTATCTCTTTAATACCCCTTAAAGAGTCATTCAATTATACAAAGCATACAATTAAAATTATCTTAAAATCACAAGGATAAAAGTAAATATTTGTTTTTAATAGCTGCAAAGTCATTGAACAGCATACAGAAATAATGAATTGGTTTATCAGGTAAATTTTGGTCTCACCAGCTATAATAGCAACAGTGAGTAACATACAATTTTAAATTGTAGCAAATACACTTTAGTATTACTCGAAATAAAGACAAAATAAGTCATAATATGAACTCTGGAAATCTGGTTATTCTTCTCTATACAGCGGAGAGTTTCAAGTTATGATACAAATTCTAAAGCGAGTTTATAATCCTAATACTATCAAGATGGCTTCACTTCGGATTTGTCTACAAATTAATCATGGAATGCTCTTTCCAGAACCAAAACGAGGGCCAATCATTGGACTGATCCATTGTGCAGAAGCGATACCAAATTAAATGGAAAAAAAATGAGCAACAATCCTAAAATACTTTATATTCATAAAGTAAAAAGTGTCCTTAATCGGTTTCCTTTACCATACCAAAACTCCTATATTGTTCTGTGTTTTTAGTAAAGCACCAGTTTTCTTTAATCTTATAAAAATAGGGAAATTAATTAGTTGATTTGTGTGTGTTAGATATATGTTAGATAAACAGTGAAGAAAATTTTTTGTTCATTCTAAGTTTCAAGTTCGTTCTCTACTTCCCTCAGAAAACTTCTTTTTTTTTATAATTTTTACTATGAGCAGCAAGCGGTTCATAGTCATCCGTTTCAGATGTTATTCCCTATGAGTTCTTGGAATGTCTGTGTTTCCAAATATTTTTCTTAGATTGCTAGAAAAAATATGAAAGTCCGTATCATTTTTGTCACTTATCCACTTTGATATTTTTTTATTACATAGAAGACAAAAAAGTAAAGTACCGTTTCCTTGTGACAGAATAAAGCCATATTTCACGTGTTCACCAGCCAGGCGAAAATCATAAGTTCTAGTGCCATTTTTAAGTGACAAAGTGATCGCATCACATACTGTTATATGTACACGGTCTTTTGCCGCATCCTCCCGCTCACTGAAGTTGGTACCAATTTCGAAAAAAGACCAAAAATAGGGAAAAGACGAAAAATAGGATAAAAGACCAAAAATAGGAAAAACAGGGAAAAATAAAAGTACAAGAAAGTACGGAAGAATCTTAAAAAGTTTGAGACTTAGGGAGAATAAGCTTGAAGGTCTCCCCCAACTCAGTGGGTACGTATCTAGTTGTAGCTACTTTGTATCGTCTGCATTTTTCTCCGGCTTACTCATGCTGTTATCATAGGCAGCGCGCTAGCGCTGCCTAAGTAAAGAACGTCGTGGGCACAATGTGTTTTTGGTTTTGTTTTTCTCCATACCCGGGCACTTCGTATCGAAGGAGTTGTCGTAGAAACTTCGAAAAGGGCTCATTCGATTGGAAATTTGAGTGGCTAGTGCCCTTTTTAATAGTCAAAAGTGATTGGAGGGCAACTACCCCCCCCCCCCGCCCATCATTCCCCCAAACACACCCAATCAAAATTTTGAGATAGCCATTTTGTTCAAAGTAGTTGATTTGCAGATAGAAAATATATTTTTGAGGAGGAAACTCCCCCACAACCCTCGGGGCAAGGGTTTTAAGTTATGCCCTGAGGGCATCTAAGGTTTTTAAAGAAGGCGTTGTCGTAGAAACCAAAACAGGCTCATTCGATTGGAAATTCAAAGGGCTAGTACCCTTTTTAATAGTCGAAAGTGATTGGATGGCAACTAGCCCCCCCCCCCCGCTGACGCCCATCATTCCCCCAAACACATCCAATCAAAACTTTGAGATAGCCATTTTGTTCAGCGTGGTTTATTTCCAGATAGAAAATATGTTTTTGAGGATGACACTCCCCCATAATCGTCAGGGCAAAGGCTGTAAGTTACGCCCTTGAGGCATATAAGGTTTTTATAGAAGGTGTTGTCGTAAAAACTTCAAAAAATGCTCATTCGATTGCAATTTCAAAGAGCTAGTGCCCTTTTTTAATAGTCGAAAGTGATTGGAGGGCAACTAGCCCCCCCCCCCCCACGCCCATCATTTCCCCAAACACATCCAATCAAAATTTTGAGATAGCCATTTTGGTCAGTGTAGGTAATTTCCAGATCGAAAATATGTTATTGAGGAGTACAATCCCCCACAGCCCTCAGCGCAAGGATTATAAGATATGCCTTGAAGGCATACGAAGTTTTTATTGAAATCTTTGTCGTAAATATTTAAAAAAGGAATCATTTTATGTGTAATTCAATGGGATAGTACCCTTTTTAATAGTCGAAAGTGATTTGAGGGCAACTAACCCCCCTAACCTAACCTAACATAAACCAGAGACGATACACACACAGAGACGATACACACATAGAGACGACACACACACAGAAACGACACAGATAGAGAGACGACAAACACACAGAGACGACACACACACACAGATGACAGACACAGAGACGACACACACACAGAGACGACACACACACACAGAGACGACCCACAAACAGAGACTACACACACACAGAGACGACACACACAGAGAGACGACAAAAACACAGAGACGACACACACATGAATGTGCATTGTCAGTTTAATATACATATACTGAAATTTAGTAATTAAAATGTTAATATTATGTGATTTATTAGAGTTATAAAAGTAAAAACATTTATATTTTTCAGTAAAGGGCAAATTTTGTTACGGGCTTGGGAAGGCATAGGGGTTTTGCGCCCAACTTATGTTAATTTCTGCTCGTTTTGAGTTTCACTTGGTTAATTATTGTAATTTCTATTTGTTTTGGGTTTCATTTATTTATCGATGCTGATTTATGGTAGTTTCACGCTTGGTAGATTATTTGATTTTATATTTGCTAATTTTTTGTTAAATGGAGTTCTTTTCTTTTCTTTGAAAAACTTATTTTGTGGAAAAAGTTTTTTTAATTAATGTGAAAAAAGGGGCAAAATATGATCCAGAAAAATATATACAGTGGGGGAAATAATAAATAGCTCACCTAATTTTTATCTATTCTTGGCGTTCCCCTCCTCAACGCCTCGCTCTTTACGCTAAAGTTTGACTCTGTCTTACAACTTTATCTTTTAAAACAATAAAAAACTTTAGCGTAAAGAGCCAGCCGTTGAGGAGGGGACAGCCCATTTTATATACAGAATAATTTCTATTCCGATAATAAGATATACGGCCATACATAGAAGACTAGGGGCAACCTACCATAGCTAATCACATGGAAAACTGCATACCCGTAACAGGAATAATTAATTCCTGAGTTAAGCTCCTTCTAAATTGGCTCCAAAAATGTCAATATTCTTGCAGATAGTTGAGCTTATTATTATTAAAGGCGAACCCTCAAAATTGAATCGAAACTTTGGTCGCAAAGGCCCATTAGCTCTACCTCCTGCCTTCCAAAAAAGGAAAATATAGCTGTAATAATCGCTGGGCTATTAGTGCTCCTATCAGGTGGAGTATTTGAGAGAGGACTTACTCATCTTTTTTTTTTCTTTGGAGAAAAATCTAGTCTAAGAAGACTAGGTCACTAAGGCTAGAAATAAGTGAAGATGAAAAGGTGACTTTGGGGAACGAAAAGATCGATCAAGCGAGCAGCTTCACTTACCTTGGTAGTACTATTAGTAAAGACGGTGGGAGCTGTGAAGATGTCAAAAGTAGAATAGCCATGGCTCAGAATGTTTTTTCACAGTTGAAAAATGTTTTGAAGAATAGGAAGATAAAAAGTCTCAAATAGGAAGATATAAAATTCTCATTAATTCTGGAAATAAGTTTAATAGATAAACATGAGTTTAATAGACAAGTACAAGTTGCCAGTATTCTGCGAAAAATCATTATTAGCATTTCTCTTATTATAAGAACTTTTTTCGGAGGCCTCGCAAGTTGATCAGAGTCCAATTTTAATTAATGTGAAAAAAGGGGCAAAATATGATAGGTCACTAAGAAGACTTGGTGCCAATTTTATAGAATATTTCAAACCTTACAAGTAGAAAAAATTGGTCCTTCTCAGAAAGCACTTTCTTTAATATTCAATGAAACTCGTATGCAACAGAATGAAAAAGAATTTGAAAAGATTTGAGGCGCAGGGGCTATCCCCCTGCTAAATTCTGAAAAATGCTTTTTTGGTATTTTCATTTTGAAAAACACCCCCCCCCGTAGAAAATACCCCTGGAAAAAATATCATACAAGAAAATACCCCCTCCCCCCTCGGAAAAATCGAAGATAGCGACGATGACCACGCTGCCTTTCCATAACAAATTACAAAAGCACGAAGAACAAATGGGAAATCTTTTTGCAAAACAGTGGAGATAATTTGAATGAATATTTCGGCCCTATGTCCAAGGGCCGTCCTCAGCACGACAAAAATATATAAAAGAAAAAAGCCTCACAACAGATCACCTTAATACATACGATAGAAATTTACAGTTTACTTTAGAAATCGAAATCGCAAATAAAATCCCATTCCTAGATGTGTTAATTATTCGTAACTTCGATAAACTCAATTTTACTATTTATAGAAAACCAACACAAAATAATAGATATTTGCATTTTAAGTCAAACCATCCCCCACAAATTAAAAGAGCATCCGGTTGGGATATCCCTCGTTGATCGTTCCCTAAACATTTGTTCTGATTCCCACATCACGGCAGAACTACACTTTATCAAGGACATGCTTTTTGGAAATGGGTATCCTGTTTTATTTATTAATAGTGTAATTAACTGTAGACTGAAAAGACACTCCCGTAAAATTAATGATAGTTTACCATGTGAGATTTCGGACAAACCCTCAATCATAATTTACCTCCCCCTACACCCCAAAAATCACTACAAATCATAAAAAACTTTGCACACAAAATAATCTATATGTAGTATTCCCAAATAATTTCAAAATCATAAATTTTCTAAATTCTGGTAAAGATTAAACCCCAGTTACTTGCCAAAGAGGGGTCTATCAAATACCATGAGATTGTGGCAAATATTATGTAGGTAGAACACACCAGAATTTCAAAAAACGCATACAACAGTATAAAGATTATATAGCCAAAGCTCTAAATTCTAATATTTCTTCTGTTTCATTTGATTCTGCATTAGGAAGCCATATTTTCGAAAATCCTAGCCACGATATACTTTTTGATGAATCCGCCCTTATTAGCAATGACCTAGGCATAAAACAGGTAGTCCGAGAATCAATTGAAATCCGAATTAAGATTAATAATAATATTTTTTTTAAATAGAGACTTGGGTGAATATACACTAAATGCTCTATACACAAATTTAATTAAAAATGATCTTACAAAATATTTTAAAAAACCAATAGACATTAACACAGAACCGGTCACAAAAAGAACTTTAAGGTTAGCTGCCAAAAACACTGGATTAGCAATAAGAACGTGTTTTTAAATGATTTTTCTTTCATCTCGTTGCATCGCCTTGTTTTACCTTACTTTTTATCAGTCGAATTTCGCTGAAGTAAGGATGCTAGGACTGCTATGAAAATTTTTTTAATTTTTGGTTTTATTGGTCGTATGTTGTTGTGAGACTTTTCTTTTATACATTTTTGTCTTGCTGAGGACGGCCCTTGAACATACTACTACTACTACTACTACTACTACTAACAACTCACCATAGCACCAAGCCGCCTGAGGCCAACACAGCTACGCACGATCCTCCTCCACCCCAATCTATTCAAAGCCTCCCTTTTTACACCCGCCCACGAAACTCCCATTTCATTTAAATCTTTCTTTATGACGTCCTCCCACCCCAGACGGGGACGACCTGATTTCCGTTTATCCCTAGATGGTTGGCCGAAAAGAACAATCTTCGGCAATCTGTAGGGCCGCAATATTCATCCAAATTATCTCCACTGTCTTGCAAAAATATTTCCCTATTCTTCTTCGTGCTTTTAATGTTTGTCGCGGAAAAATCCCCCCGTATTCCCCCTAGATAATTTTGGATGCTCATTAGAGGGGAAACTGAAAGTTCTACTCACCTATTTAACTCACCTATAAGCGAGAAATATGATTATACCACCGATGGAGCTATGGAATTGCGGGGCAGGGAAAGGGGTTTTACTTGTTTTTTTTGCATAGAAAATTATCAGTTTGAGTATGCTCACCCCCCTTTTTAATGGGGGGATACCTCATTAACGGGGCATCCCTGAATGTACATAGAACCTCACCAGCAAATATGCTCGGATCAAATCCTTTCAAAAAAATTGTTGTGCACTATCTATCTCGACAGTTAGATTGATGGTCCTCCACGTTTGGATGCGGGTTTTATAGTCCCCCAGGGGACAAATAGGATGACCCGGTCCATTACCCGCTATGAGAATAACAATCTCTTGCATAACGCTGTTTGTTGCTTAGCGAGAATCCTTTGTTCGTGTTGGAATCTATACATAACGGGACAGCTTTGTCTGTGTTAGCAGCAATGAAAGTAAAATTTGAGAACCCAAACAAGGGCTTGTGTATCACCAAAAAACCTATGTCATCTACATAAGTAAACATTGGACTAAGATCAATTTTTACAACCGGGGGTGCTCTGCTTGACTGGTGGGCCCTGAGGGTTTTTTCCCTACACCTTTAGGTTTTAAAAAATTCCGTAACAACCAAAAAATCCTCGAATAAAACATTTGAATAAGTAAGCAATTACGTAACTATCAAAGAAAAACACTCCACGTAGTATTACTTAACACTCAGGTGTACATAATCACTTATATCAGCGTCTTGAGAGGTTAGGAACTTCATGTATACCCCCTATACGTTCGTTCAAAACCAAAGGGCTCCCACTGCTATAATGTGTTATGAACTCTTTGTCTTTAACAAAGACCTTCCTTGATGACAAGACCCTCCATAGTCCCTGAGGAAAGGGCTATAAGTTACGCAATAATGGAATTACAAAAGGCGATAGATTAAATTAGATTATCAGACGTCGTAGCCCGGTTAATAAAGCATTACACGCAAGGTTTCCACCCTTAGTGATTTATCACTATTTTTAGTAATTTTCTATATTTCTTAAACAAAAAATCACTAAATTAGCACATAAATCACTAGATTATTGAAGAAAATCACTAAAAATCACTAAAAAAACACTAAAATCTTGTGATTTTTTTTTTCACCGGTTAGCAACCCTTGTTAGACGTTGAATCGGAATGTTAAGTGTTAAAGTCCTTACCGGGCATTTTTTTTCAATCATTGTTTTTTTGCCTTTTATATGATTATTTTTCTGATAATTCATTAAATTTTATAATAAATGTAGAATATTTTAAAATAATTTTTAAAATAAGCATTTTCATTCAAAAGGGGATGGAGGTCATCCAGTTTCATGGTTTCTAACTACATTCCTAGTAGATCAGTAAATCCATGTCCCAACCCCTTGCCACTTAGAGGTTGGAGAAGTGTAGGCATGTGTTTCTGGAACCACTCAAAGTTGTATATTAAGAGAAAGGTTACTTATCACTTACATTTACTTATTCAAATTATTTACTTATTTTACTATTTAAAAGACCGGATAAAACTATTTGTAATATATATAGAGAAATCATAGTGCAAAAAACCTATTTGCATTTTTTTTCTGTGATATTTTTCTAGTTGTCAGGTTACATTCCTTGTTGTCATTTCTAGTTGTCTGGTTAAATTCCGTAGGATTTTCAGGTAAACCTTGAAAATATTATTTAGAACAATAGCTACTTCTAGAACGCCAAGGATATCTCTGCGCGATAACAATCTTAGAAATTATTTCTTACTGTGGAATTCATTTTAACATAGAACAGTGCATGTTTTCTTGCTTGCTCTGCATGGCATTAAACTTGCAAAACATATTAAAAAGTTAAGAAAAAATACCTGAAGTGACCAAAACCATTTTACTAAGCATAACAACAAAAATGAGAATTCGGCATCCGACATAGATTTTTCCCGAATTATTTCCTAGAAATCTATAAGACGTACGGTATTTTTGTTCTTTGGTTCTCAGGAAGATAATTTAATGTTCAATAGTACTACGACATGAAATTGTTTTGGAAAGCTTACTCTCCCAGCTATCATAGCCTTTTCTCTGGAAAATTTCTGAACATTTTACAAAACTCACTGAAAATTTTCTACCTTATTTCACGAGATGTATTTTTGGTTCCAGTGCCAAGACATGTATTGTTTTATAAAGTATGGATGATAAACTTTTTGTTTTAAATTGAAAATCTTCCGTAACTGTCGAGGTTGATTTCAGTATTTTTGATGGGGGTCTAATCTCTCCTAGATCAGAAATGATCAGAAATTGCAAAAAAAATTATTTTTTTCAACTGAAAGTGAGGAGCGACATTAAAACTTAAACGAACATAAATTATTCTGAATATGAATGGCCGCCTCCCCCCTCGCCCACCCCCCCGAAAAAAAAAGAAGAACACGTCAATGTTGCTTCTACATTAAATTTAAAGTAAAAACGGGCAAAGATTAATTTACAAAAACAAAGTTTTCTGAGAGACGTAAGGCGCAAAGTTGAAACTTAAAACATCAAAAATTATTGCTTCATTGTCTATCTAACATGTATCAATAACATTAATATAAATAAACCAACTAATTATATTTCCCTATGTTTTTGGGATTAGAGAAAACTTGCGCATTACTGAAAACATCACTGAAAAATTCAAGTGTAAACAACAAAGAATATCTAAGGTGGGAACGTAGCCTCATAACAAGAAACTAATCTATAAGGCCTTTCATAGCCTTATACCAGCTGTGATATCAATAAGTTTTAGCATACAATTAAAATTATCTTAAAATCACAAAGGATAAAAGTAAATATTTTTTTAATAGCTGCAAAGTCATTGAACAGCATACAGAAATAATGAATTGGTTTAACAGGTAAATTTTGGTCTCACCAGCTATAATAGCAACAGTGAGTAACATACAATTTTAAATTGTAGCAAATATACTTTAGTATTACTCGAAATAAAGATCAAATAAGTCATAATATGAACTTTGGGAAACTGGTTATTCTTCTCTATACAACGGAAAATTTCAAGTTATGATACAAATTCTAAAGCGGGTTTATAATCCTAATACTGTCAAGATGGCTTCACTTCAGATTTGTCTGCAAATTAATCATGGGATGCTCTTTTCAGAACCAAAACGAGGGCCAATCATTGGACTGATCCATTGTGCAGAAGCGATACCAAATTAAATGGAAAAAATAAAAAAAATAAGCAACAATCCTAAAATGCTTTATATTCATAAAGTAAAAAGTGTCCTTAATCGGCTTGCTTTTACTATACCAAAACTCCCATATTGTTTTGTGTTTTGAGTAAAGCACCAGTTTTCTATAGTCTTATAAAAATGGGGAAGTATAATTAGTTGATTTCTGTGTGTTAGATATATGTTAGATAAACAGTGAAGAAAATTTTTTGTTCATTCAAAGTTTCAAGTTCGCTCTCTACTTCCCTCAGAAAACTTTTGTTTTTATATAATTTTTACTATGACCAGCAAGCAGTCCATAGTCATCCGTCTCAAATGTTATTCCCTATGAGTTCTTGGAACGTCTGTGTTTCCAAATATTTTTCCTAGATTGCTAGAAAAAATATGAAAGTCCGTATCATTTTTGTCACTTATCCTTTTTGATATTTTTTTATTACATAGAAGACACAAAAGTAAAGTACCGTTTCCTTGTGACAGAATAAAACCATATTTCACGTGTTCACCAGCCAGGCGAAAATCATAGGTTTTAGTGCCATTTTTAAGTGACAAAGTGATCGCGTCACATACTGTTATATGTACACGGTCTTTTGCCGCATCCTCCCGCTCACTGAAGTTGGTACCAATTTCGAATAAAGACCAAAAATAGGGAAAAGACGAAAAATAGGACAAAAGACCAAACATAGGAAAAACAGGGGAAAATGAAAAGTACAAGAAAGTACGGAAGCATCTTAAAAAGTTTGAGACTTAGGGAGGATAAGCTTGGAGGTTCCCCCAGCTCTGTGGGTACGTATCTAGTTGTGGCTACTTTGTATTGTCTGCATTTTTCTTTGGCTTACTCATGCTGTTATGTGAAAAAAGGGGCAAAATATGATCCAGAAAAATATATACAGTGGGGGAAACAATAAATGGCTCACCTAATTTTTATCTATTCTTGGCGTTAAAACCTCAATGAAAATACACATTATTGTTTATAAAATTATTTTATCCTATGTTTGTGTATAACGAGTCCTATTTTTAGAAAACCTTATATTCTTTAAAAAGTGATTCATTTGTTTTTCCCCAAATTTTGAAATAAATTTGCTATTTACATAGCAATGTTTCTTTACTTGAGGTATAATGCCCAAATTGGATGAAACACGGGTAGGTTATTCTTTTTTTCCAAGCCTTATTCCTAGAATAATAATAAATAATGTAAAATTAAATAACAGCAGAATACAATAATACTAATATTATAAAAAAAAAATTCAAGCATTCACGGAAATAAACCAAATAAACAAAAGTATAACTCCTTTATAGACCTCCCTCACTCACCGCGATACCTGCTATTATTTATATTTTATGAACCTGTCTATATTTATATATTAACTAAAAAAAAACAAGTTTTTTAAACTGAACGTAAGGAACGACATTAAAACTTGAAACGAACAGAAATTATTCCGTATATGAAATGGGCTGTCCCCTCCTCAACGCCTCGCTCTTTACGCTAAAGTTTGACTGTGTCTTACAACTTTATTTTTTAAAACAATAAAAAACTTTAGCGTAAAGAGAGAGAGGTTGAGGAGTGGGCAGCCCCTTTCATATACGGAACGATTTCTGTTCGTTTGAAGTTATAATGTCGCTCCTTACTTTCAGCTAAAAAAAATTTTTTTTTTAGTTAATTTCTGAACGTTTTTGAATTAATGCAGCTTTGATTTTGGCTCACCGTACATGAATAATTAAGACGAAATTGGCTTATTAATTTTCCCTTTTTTGGGCTAATTGACTTTCTCGAAATTTTGTTGTAACGTAGCTTACGAATTAACTTACATAACGAATTTCTATATATATATGTTTTTATTACGTATATTAGGGAGTTCGCCCCCTAGTCAGTACTTCATTCTCTGTGTTACATTTTGAATTTTGTTTAAATGATATGTCTCCGAGACGCCAAAACTGGTGATTCGAAGTACATAGCTCTTTCTAAATTACTAAAAAAAACTTAAGTGTAAACAGTGTGTTCTTGAATAGAAGATAACTTCCCTCATATACGGAATTGTTTTTGTTCGTTTTAAATTCTAATGCTGCTTCTTACTTTCAGTTGAAAAAAACTTGTTTTTTTTAATTTAATTTCTGATCGGTTTTTAAATAATGCTGGGAAATCTGGCACCCCCTTCATGGAAATGTCCATTCCCCCTATAAAATATCCTCCATGGAAAGATACTCCCCCGTAACCCCTATTCCAACCCCTTCCCCCCATTAGAAAAAAATTCCTCCTGAAAACGCCTGTATACTTCCCAATAACCAATATTATATGTAAACAATGGGCAGTTTATAACTTGCAGCCCTTCCCCCGGGAACTGTGGGGGATTAAGTCATCCTCAAACACATATTATTCAGATTTTCGACTATGCTGAACAAAATGGTTATCTCAAAATTTTGATTGGTTGATTTGGGGAAATAAAATGAGCGTGAGAGGGGACAAAGCTGCGCTCTAATTTTTTTGATCCCCTAAAAAGGGAACTAGAACTTTTAATTTCCGTTCGAATGAGCCCTCTCGCGATATTCTATGACTACTGGATCAATACGATCACCCCTGGGAAAATAAAAAAAACAAAAAAAAACAAACAAATAAACACGCATCCGTGATCTTTCTTCGGGCAAAAAATACAAAATTCTATATTTTTGAAGATAGGAGTTTGAAACCTCTAAAGTAAAGCTTTCTGATGTACCGAATCTGATAGTGCTATTTTCATTAGGTTTCCCTGCCGTTTAGGCCATGGTTCCCCCTTTTTTCGAAAATCAGACACATCTCCCCACGCAAGTACCTTTGAAAGGTAGGATTAAAATTTTTGACACTTACATATTTAAAATCAGGACAATAACCTGATTATTTTGATGTATCTATTGGTATCAAAATTCCTTTTTTTAAAGTTTCAGTTACTATTGAGCCGGGTCGCTCCTTGCTTACAGTTCGTTACCACGAACTGTCTGATTAGTATTTTACTTGGTATGAAAAGATCAATAATAGTTTCTTTATTGGTATTTATTTTAACTTTCATATGCTGTTGTTGTTATTGCTTCTGGGCTATCTGCCCTTTGCACATGTGACGTATATCAAGTCAAAATCTCACACCCCACTTAGAACTTAGTGGAGAGTCAAGGAAGAAATTTTTTCTAGCTTTTGAGGACAGTATAAGAATTCTGATGACACTGTACTTCCAAACCTTTTCTTCACATTAATAAAACTTCATATTAATAAAATGTGTCACATTTTTATTATGTAAACCTTGTACGGACTCCATTACGTTGTACAGGGACTCCCAAATCGATTTTAATTTTCCAATGGCTTTTTGACGGATCCCATAGATTGCTTTAGGTCCATATTGACCACTTTGAAACCACTGCCTTAGCAGAATGTTCTAAGTGAAATTGGAGTCACTTCAGTACGGTAATTCACTTGGTCTTCACTTAAAAAAAGAAGAGTGTAATAATTTTGTTTCAGTTTTGATACCTCTGGCTCGCTTTTGCACAAATGTCACTGGTTCTATTTTAAAATTGCATCCTCCTTAACGTCTTGATTCAAAATGGTGGTATTTCGCTAGACATTATAAACGATTTTTGTAAAAAAAAAAAAAAATGAATTTGATTGCTTTTAATTTGATTGATTTTTTGCGGGAAATATGTCACTTATTCTTTGCAATAAAGACAGAGCTGTATCCCTGACTGCAGATAAACTGGAACAAAACGAAAATTATGACCATAGACCCGTCTTCTCCTGCTGTAATTTTTCCTGTTAGTCTGGACGGAAGAACTAGCATAGAAGTTATCCAAAGGTTTACCTACCTGGGATCCACTATTTCTTCTGATGGCTCCATTCTTCCCGAGCTGCAAGCAAGGCTATCCAGGTCGTCTTCTGCCATGCGCAGGTTGAACCGTCACATTTGGCGAAAACCGAATATCAGTCGTTCAACCGAACTGCAAATTTTCAACGCCCTCGTCGGTTTTGTGATGCTTTACGGAGCTGAGACTTGGCAAGCATCAGCCGCAACCCTAATGGCAATCGATAGATTCCAGTCGAAGAGTCTGAGAAGGATAGGTCTACGTTGGGTCGAGTTCGTGAGTAACGAGAAGCTGCTGCATCTCACCAAGCAGTCCCGGTTTTCTACCCAAGCAGCGGAGCGTACCTTACGGTGGTTTGGACATATACTTTTAATGCCGCGCACTTACCTGAAAAGATGATCTTCGACTTTGACCCTGTCAAAGCCGATTGGAAGCAACCTCGTGGCCGACCAAAGAAGCGATGGTCTGAAAGCGTATCCTAGCCATCGTATTGCCATCCTAGCGATGCCAATTATCAGACCAAGTAAAGTGCAAACCCTTGCAATGGATCAAAGTGGATGCAGGAGGCAGACGTCACTCTCTACGCCAAGTAGCACCCGGCAGGAGACCTAATTTAAGTCAGTAAGTTTTCCTCAGCCCTTTTCGCTCCCTTTGCTTATAAGCAGTTGTTAAAACTGTATATTATAGAGCAATAATGTTATATTCTTCTTTTCTTAGATAATAAAGAAATAATCAGAGACGACTTCGTACCATGCACTGGTTTACCTACACTTCCCACGACTGAGATTCCAAAAACAGATACTGAACTTTTATTTGTTATTGACCAG
This sequence comes from Artemia sp. Qi Xiang Cuo, assembly GCF_049724085.1. Taxonomy (NCBI): domain Eukaryota; kingdom Metazoa; phylum Arthropoda; class Branchiopoda; order Anostraca; family Artemiidae; genus Artemia; species Artemia sp. Qi Xiang Cuo. The sequence continues at coordinate 92,561,140 of NC_142794.1, read as the reverse complement.
TTCACATTTTCAAATGAAGAAGTCCAGCGACAAACTGAACTCGCAGGGTAGGTTTTCCTGTTGTTTTATTTGTTTCTGTTACATGTATGATGGTAGAACAAGTATGGTCAGAGCAATTCATGTATAAAAGGCAGAAACATGTAGACTTCTTCGCTTGCTTCGAAAGCTTAGAATATCTTTATTTGGTAACAATCAAAATACACTACTAAATAAAAAAGGAACTGTTTTTTTTTATTTAGTATATACATGAAATCAATTGTATGTGTGTGCTATTGCATTTTTATTTGCTTGTCCGCAAGCTTTTTTTCAAAAAATCAGCTATTAATCGTATAGGTGCTTTGGAGTTAAAAAGCACCCATATGACTTATGAGGGTGACAATCCTCCTCAATACATATAGTCTACAGTTCTATTTTGAATTACTTGACTGCTGCTGGGTTATAAACGACCCTTCAAGAATGTTTTTTGGATATTTTCAACTAGTCCAGATCAAAAGTAGTTATAAATGCTACGGGAGTAAATATTTAAGAATCCAAGAACGCCTTGGGATATCTAGTTGAAACTCTCAACGTTTGAGGGGGGATGACTGAAAAATACGTATTTGCAAAATGCCTACAGAAAACCCTCCATCCTACAAAGTATTTATAGCAATACTGTTATTTTTACTCATTTTTCGTAATGGAAAACCGAACATAAGACTTCGAAAGCTGTTTGAGCTTAAATCGAGAAATTTGAGATCGAAGATGCTTGACTGGAGAAATCCTTAAATATTGCGTGGCACTGTTTGTAATGCTGATGTTTATTCAGTGTTGTCATGAGGTGAGCCTAGCAGATCAGTCGATCTTAAGCTGTTTTCAAGCACTTTTTTGGGGGGCGGGGGGTATTCTGAAATTGAGGAAAACCTGTCATTTAGAGGTTTGTAGTGTGAATATTAAAGAAGCCAGCACATATCAAAATATGAAATAATAATTAAAATGCTTACAACGAAAAGTGTTTAAGCTAAATTAGTCTTAAAATATAAGGAAATCAGAAGAGAATCCCAACCTCTGGGAGACATAGGAGTCATGCAGGACAATTAAGGAAAGTATCAAAGATTCTGATGGCTTTGTTTTGCATTACCTGAAAACGTTTACCGGAAAACTTTTAAAAAGAATCGGGTAAAAGCAGGACACTCTCCTTCCTACGAATAAATGATAGAATCTTAGTACCTGAAAAGGTACTAAGATGATCAGATGATGATCACAAATGATCAGAGTGACTATGAAAATATAAAAACTTATCAAAAATATCTTTCAAATGTTTAGATGTCTTACCCCTTCTGATGCTAAACCTAGAAATACCTAACTATTTGAATTCTATGATAAGCAATTAGAGAGATTATTTATATAAATCAAGAATATTAATGGTTCTAAGGACCCTATATCATTTCTTCGTACTTCCTAATACTGAACACATAAAAGATATAACCCTAGTTGCTTTTGCTGAATTTGGAAAGGCTATTAAAAACATAAAATGTTTGAATTCATTGAACACCATTCACTTTCAAGTAATTTGCAAGAGTACTGCATGTATTTATTTTTTTTTTGAAAAATTACGCTACTGAAAAATGATCTTACTTGAGGTTTTGAAAGAATTAAAATTATGTGCTAAAATTTACTGAATACTTGGTAAGGAAAGACAACTGAGAGCCTTTCAAACGAGTTTGTTCTTTTCTGCAGTGGACTTATTCTCTGCTCCTAATCATGTTTTGTCTCGCTGATTTTGTGTTTTCAGTAAAGCACGAGTTTTCCAAAACTAATTCATGGAAATAGTACGAGTCAATTTTTTATGATGTCAGTTCTCTCAAGTTTATTGCCTGTTTTTCGTTTAAGGTTTCTCGCGCTTGATTTAAACATTGGAATTGCCACGAGCCAAATGGAAGTATTGTCCAGCCTAGATGGAAGTGTGTTAGTACCCCAAAGCGCTAACAAAGCCCAACTAGCCTGCTCAATCCGAAACACGGTCATATGTGAGTAAATAATCTTAATGAACTGTATTAATATACCTTCATTCAGTCTAATATTTTTCAGTTTTGACATCCTAATACCACCAGCCGTCACAAATAGTTCTCTATTAGTTTTGCATTCTTGGGCATTATGAATTTTTAGGACTCTTGTATTCCATTGTAAAATTGCTGATAGTAATTTTTTTATTTTCTTATTTTTATTTCGCTATTACTGTTTCCTTTACTATTTTTAATTCTAACCATTTGTTGTCGTTTTTTTCAAAACTGACTTTTGTTAGTCTTGTATTGTTTTGCAGCTAAAAGTTTTAAAGTATAATAAATTACTTGAAATTCAAATCACAATCGAATGCTTTAACTTGACCAGGAATTTCACCCGATAATTACAAAATCCTAAGAAATAAGTAATCTTCTAAAAAATTTTCCTCAGTGCTTTTCGTTAGAACCCCACTTTATGCGTATTTTAATACTGAGTGTTCGTGGTCTTACGATCGTACTTTTTTTCCGTTTGAGATTGGAATGAAATTTATTTCAAAGACAATAATGCCTTTGAAATAAACAAAACTATATATGTAGTATCTTCAAAAGTATATAGATCAAGTGAAGCTCCAGATAAGCCTCGAGAAAAGCTTTGTAATGCATGTCAACTTCCTGAAGAAGAAGAAGAGCATAAATGAATCTGCACCTCTTCAAACATAGAAATCAGTAAAAATACTTGGTATCACATTTAGTGATGATCTCTCGTTTGGAGATCACATCAGCCAGACCACAGCAAAGGCAGCTGGTTTTCGAAAATCCTTTGCAAATCTAAGAAGGTTTGGAATGACAGAGCAACTCCTGCTTTCGTGCTATAAAACCTATGTAATGACCGTAATGATGTACGGCTGTCCTGCCTGGCACCCGTCGCTTGTAAAGGAGTACAGAAATGAACTGGAGAAAATTCAGAAAAGAGCCTGCAAAATAGTTTTTGTGCCGAATTATAAAAACTATGAACAAATCCTGAGCGAAATCAAGCTCCCCGCCCTGGATGAAAGGAGGCACGAACTGCTGATAAAGTTTTGAGCTTACATCCGGAAGCCCTCAACACACCGAAATATCCTTACTCGGTTTACTTCAGAGACCCACGCCTACAGAACAAGGTTGGCAATTCTGAAAGAGGGAAAAAAAATGTTGGAGTGCCCGCCTACACACTCGACAACAAGATATCTAAAATTCTTTGTGCCCTACTACGTCAGATGTTACAACAATAGTGTCCTGAAATAGAGGTGATGGTTCATCATTTGTGTTTTTCTTGGTGTTGTGTCTTTTTGTGCTTTTCTTTTTTTTGTGCTTAAATTGACGATACCCATGTTATTACAGTGTGATAAAGGGAACGAATAAAGATTATTATTATTATATGTAAATTTGAACGTTATATGTACTATTATAACCGCAAAATTTAAGTACAAAACTGCTACAAAATTACATATGTGGTATTACATATGTACTACATATGTAATTGTATTCAAAATTGGAAACAGCCAAATCATATCTTTATTATATGTACTTGTAAAGATACTTTACAGCCTCAACAAAACTAACAAACTAGTACCAGTATGCCTTATACCAGTGAACTTTAAAGCATGATCTACAAGTTGATTAGTTTATCTGCGTTTTTTTTTTTAAAGAATTCAAAGTTTTTTAATAAGCTTGACATTAGTAACTACACTGTGTTACAGATTGCTTTATAATTGCTGTTTATAATTTTATAGCTATACATAACCAAAGAAAGCTCCATAATGTCTTGGCTACTTTGCGCACGAGGTTTGATAGAGACAAGATTGAGGAGAGAAATAACAAAACAAGTGGTGCTAATGGCAAAACCGTCCTTTTTTCGCTATCTGGAAGGTCTCCAAGTACTCAAGAAATTGAAGATTTTACAAAAGAGTATGAACTTTTGAAGAATGAACACCCAGGTTAATAATTTTCTTTCTTTTTTCTTTTTTCTTTCTAGTTTTTGACCCTAATGAACTGAAAATGAAACTTAACGTGCGGTGATAAATCATGCAAACTAATGTTAGTAATACGCTCACTGACAACCAATTATAGTTTTTAAAGCCTCCAAAAGGTCCTCTATGTGAAAGTCATAATTTCAATTTAAATGAATAATCAAGAGTTCAAGGCCGTATCCAGGGACAGGAGTTAGAATTTGCCCCCCCCCCCCCGAATGTTTGTCTGACTCGTAAATACGTAACAAATGAATATAAACACATTTTTGAATTTTTGATGCGTTTTCCATTTTTTTTGTAACCCCTCCCCCCAAATAAAATCTGTTTGTACTCCCCTCCCCCTGAAAACAAATCCTGGATTCATCCCTGCAAGAGTTCCCCCTTCTAAAAGTATAAACAAGAATAACCAATTAAATATTGTGGTGTTAAAGTTGAAAGATTTTAAAAACAAGCAGACAAACCCAGAACTTTGACAACAACAGTACCAAATAATAAAAGAGAGAAACTAGTGGAATGTTTTGTTTATTTTTTCTGTAATAAAGGGAACAAAGTTTTTTTTTCATATCTGGAGGCACAACATTGAACGCGATGCAAGGAGGGTAAAGGCTGTGAAAAAGCCTGAGGAGGACAGGTTTTTTTATTATAACCCCCACCCACCCCGGACAAAATTCCGGGCTGTGCCCTTGATGCTAAAATATGGTCAATAATCGAAGTTAAAAATGACGAATAAAAATTTGAAAATTGTTAGTTTTTTTTTACTTCCGGACTATCCCTAAAATATTTCTGAAAGCTAATTAGTACGAAATGAGGGGTTTGAATCAACACCGGACAAATCAATTCAATCAATTCAATGTAATTTATTCCAATAAAAATAAAACATCACATCAATAACAATAAAGATCCTAGAAGATAACAGAAGGACCATAACACCAAAAAAAAAAAATTAAAGTGACACTGAAATTGGACAAAAAAAGAAACAAGAATGAAAAGAAATAAACATGGTTAATTAAAGCAAATTGGTTAAGAGTTGAAAGATTAAATTATATTGTCAAGTTTTGTTACATTATTGTACAGCGTGCGGAAACTTGTGGCTAGCTCAACACTGGAGGGTATTTTGTTCCATTGAATAATAGATTTGTAAATGGGAGATTGCTGGGCAGCACTAGAAACACATTTAGGGATAATAAAGCTCTATTGGATGAACGGAGACAGTGGGCTTCCGAATTATTAATATTATAATAGTTTAGTAGTTGAGGAGGAAGATTGTTGTGGAAAGCGGAGTAAGCAAGCCAAAAGTTTAATTTTTTTACGATTTGATCTAGTGGAGCTATACCGAACTCTGAGTACAAATCACGAGTTGGATATAGACGGGGAAGCCAAAAAACTGCTTTTTAATGGCACGGTTTTAGGCAAATTTTAGGTTTTTAGTTAAAAAACGATTTGTATTTCCCCACACTGATCCGCAATAAGAAAAGTAAGAAAAAATAAAGGATAGCTTGGATGTCAGGAGGAAGAAAATAATTCACACGGTTCATCTTGGCTACTTGTCTCAAAATTATTGCAGTGATGTAAGAAATATGATTAGAGAATGACAAGCGTGAGTCAATAAATACACTAAGAAACTTGGCAACCTCCACTTAGGGGAGGATTTCGGAGGAGTACTTGAGACCAAGAGCAGGTTGGATTACGTGTTTGTTGTAGTTAAAAATCACAGTTAAGAAAGGTAAATTAGAACGGTTAGCTAAGTTTTCATACGCTATTGCAAAAGATTGCCCTGAATTCTTACCGATACCGATAATCAGTGGGAAAATACACATTTATAGCAAAGAAATCTTTAATTCGAAAGGCAAGAAAATAATCGGACGCTTCAAATAGACTAGACCTAAGATCAGCTGAAAAAAATAACTTGAACACCCATTTTGTCTTCAATCATTGGCTTCTTGATGACGTACTCGCTAGACTTAGTAAAAAATCATTGGTTCAAAAAATTATTAAGAATCGATTGACAAAAAAAATAAACTAGAAATAGTGATAATTCACTTAGGGTGGTAATTAATACTCTACTCAAAATTGAAACCAAGTGTTCTTGCAAGTAAACAATTTTAATTTGACCCCAAAGACTCCAAACCACAGACAATTTTCATACAAAATCACCGTTGACATTCCAATATTGACACTTAACATCCTGGCAACCATTATTAAATGAAATCAAAGCTTTTATTGACAGCCTTTTGTTTACTTATGTGTTCAAAAAGATATTTTGTACTCAAACTACGATGGTCTTTAGTTTGGCAGTTAATGCTGAACAGAGATTCACCACACTGGGGTATCTTTACAGGACTGGTAGGTGGAGACACCGCATCTAGTACATATAGTTGTAGCTTTATGGTCGATCTGATGGCAATTGAAGCCCCTGCGCGGAACGAACTAATTGATTTAAATTATCTAAATGGATTTAAATAATATTCTACTCATTATGTAATATGTTATTACCTAATCATATGTATTTCTTCCGTACTAAAAAAAATATTCCCCCCCCCCCCAATCGTTTCATAGCAAAAGTCAGCCATGCTGATTTTATTTTGCTTTTGTCAGCTCGATTCGCTCAAGCAGTGGCTGGTACCGTTAGCTCTCTGTTGTTTATGTTTCCTTCAAAACGCTTCTCTCTCTTCGGTTGGTAAATTGTTTCTTTGGTTCTCAGATAACATTATTCCAACTCGTGTTTTGTAATTTGTTTTAGTGGGCATATCGTTCAAAACCATTCTCTCAGTTATAATATGGATAGGCCAATCTTAACACTATAAATGTACATGATCCCTGATACATGTATAATATACTTATAAATAGATATATCATGTTATACCTAATTTTTACTGCTTCTAGATGTAAGGCTACTGTTTGCAGTGGCTGGAACAGTCAGTTCTGAGATATACAAGTCATTTGTTCAAGAGCCAGAAAAAGATATCTTTAAGCTGAACTTATTCACTACTTATAAAGAAGCTGCCTCAGTCATTGGTGGTAGGGCTAGAAGCTGTAAGTATATTTTAAGCATCAATATGAATAAGCAAGTATAGCAATGAATAGAATAAACAGAAACATATTTAACTGCCCATCTATCTGCGTTTCTGTTCAGGGATTTACAGCTATGCACAAAGAAGGCTTTTTCTTAATCAAGAAAATCTGGAGAGTGAGGATAGCTGGTTCCGCACTTTTTGATTTTTACTTTGACAGCCTACTGGACTCTATATCTGCTGTTTTATTTTCATTTTCCGGAAATCAAACAATTTCAACGAAACAATAAATTCCTCGTAGGTCTATCAAACCACTTTGTACGATTTATGGTGGTTAATATGTATCAGAAATGAAAAATGTACACTTGTGGAAATTATAAGACAAATTTTTTTAGAATAAAAATTTGGTCCTGTGAATTTTTAAGTTTAAAATTCATCACCTTAAAGCCTGGTACTGTCGACATTTCTAATAGTTTTTCATTATTCAATTTTTTTTAGAACTGTTCAAGCTACTTCATTACTGCTTACTCGAAGAGACCCTACTGGGTCAAATCAGTTACTTCTACTGTTCAATAATCTTGCATCTGGGTATCAAAAGCGTTGGAGATACTTCGATTACGTTTTACTTGCGGAAGTATACATAAAGCATATTATATGTAACGCAATAGTTGTCCTTGAGTCTGTAGTAGCTGAAACTGGTGCTCTGCTATGAAGACAAACCCCTAAAGTCGTATATTTTGACAACATTCTTCGGAAATCTAAGCTTTAATTTCTACAGTTAATCCCAAAAGAAGCTGAAGTTACACCTGAAGCTGAAATACCCATCCTTTATCTAAGCTGGAAATTACATGCTGGCAGAATCAATCTCAAAAGTCACTCTTTGCTCTCCCCCGTAAACCCATAAAAGACCTTTCTCCCTGCAAAAACACATCCTGAGACTTTGCACATTATTTGTTCAACCTCATTTAGATTATGCTCGTCCAGCTTGGCACTACATACCCACTAAAGCACAAACTGAAAAAAATAGACGCAATACAAAAAAACCTTAAGGATGAGGGAAGTTCTTCTACCATTTTCTCCGAAAATTCAAACAAACAATTCTGGCTGGGACTATGGATTCATTTTGCTGCAGGTGTGGCTCTAAGGCTATATCTGACCCCCACTTTTCCGGTATTTTTTCCTCACCTCGCCTTCCCATTGAATTCCAAAATCATGAGATATGTAAGAAGAAAATTCATGTACTTTGCTTCTTCTCGTATACCCATGGCAGGTTTAAGAAACCTTTTGTAGCATGTTTGTCGAGTAGCATAACACAACTCGTCAGTGGAAAATAGCATATTTTTTTTTTCAATTTTCTGTTAGTGTTACAGGGAATAAAATTGTTCAGTTTCATTATTTATGCTGAAAATGAAGATTGTGTAATATGACAGTACCTTACGAAGTAATTGACTTTGTTAGTTTTAATCTATATTTTTATTCCATGAAAATGCAAATGCTAGATTTGTGTTTTAATTTTAAGCTCATGTTTTAAATCCATGCTCTTTCTTATTTTTAATAGATATCCATTTCTGACCATAGCTGTTTTTTTGTTTTTTTTGTGGACTTTTTGATTATAGTGCGTTTTTATATAATCTGAAGTTTCTATTCTCTCTCTGTTTGCATCAGTTTTGCGCGACTGACCTCTTTGGAAGTCCCTTTTGGGTTTGTTTTTTTGTTCGTTTTTTATTTTGAATAGCATGGTCTTCCCCATCAGTTTTTTTTATGATTTACGAGAATGCTTTTTTTAATCAGAAGAGACACAAATCCAGAATATTTTTCTTGTGATAGATGCTTAAGCTTTGCAGTAACGATGGGTAGATTCTTAACGGGCACAGTTACTTGTTTAAGGTCCTGTTTATTTTTCATTCTAAACTAGACTTTTATTCACCGATATTCTGTGTTAAAACGAATATTGTTATCAGTAAATTGAAAATGTCGAAGTGCAAATGGTAAAATTAAAAAGAAGACTTCAGTGCAGAATTTGATTTTTATTGCAGTTGGTTATAACTCAGACAAGTGTCCCGTGCGTTATCATGGGACTTTCTAAGAACAAAACTTCCCTTGAAATTTTGTAAAGGAAATAATAAACATAGAAAATGGCCAGTATTGCTGTATCAAAGACAGTTTATCAGAAAATAGGTTACTTGAGTTAGCAATTGCAACTACCTAAGAAATATTTCCCTAACTTTAAGCAAATGAACGGAAATTCTTTTTCAATTTACCTGACTTGAAGTATTGGATTCTCCTTATGATTGTTGTAAAACTGTTGCGACGTCATTGGTCATTTCTTTATTCAAGTTATCTTTGGCAAACTGTTTTATCTGAGCTAATTTTAATATTATTCTAGTGTCCGCCAAGCTGTTTTACCCAGAATGTTACTCAGACGTGGCTTTGGATGAAGCTTCTTTTGCTCATACTATCTACGTGACTCCGGGGACGCAAAAATTTTATAAGATTATGCCATCTACAATGCATTTGAGTCAAAATTTGAAAATCAAGGTAACTTCCTGTTTACTTGTTATTGTTGCTTTTTGATGCTTAAAGGCAAAAATCTGTTTCCTGTATTACTTTACATTCTGGAAATGATTTTGAGCAATTGTTAGAACCTAGACATGAACCGGTATGAAATACACCTCTGAATTATATGCCCCAAAATGATATTTTATCCATTTTCAGATATTTCTGCTGCCCGTTAATGTGTACATCCAGAAAAAAATAACCTTTTGCATTTCTAAAAATAAGTAGGGGAGGTTGGGGATGAACTGAAAAATCCAAAAATATCTCATTTATTTGTAAATGGAAAATCGAAATTCGATGTTTTCTAGATACTTCTCAGAATAAGGAATGCTTAAGATTTTTCTAAGATTTTTTGTTGTTAGAAAAATATTTAGGAACTTCTTCGAATTTCCCCAATATCTGTATTTACAATTTTGATCAAAGTGTCCGAACCAACCCCGTCTAGTGGGGTTGAAAAATCCATGTGGAGTATAAGCATTAAAGAAAAGGTAGATAGTACAACTTTTCACGATTCTAGAATAAAAAATGAATTTAGAGAAACAAGTGAAAAATATAATGGTTTTATACTTACAGCTTAGCACAACAGTGTGCAAGGTGCCAAAAAAAGGCCATACCTAAACAGTTTTTGCAGTTTAACTTTTGACAGGATCAATCAACCTAACTAGGAATTCTTCTTTAAGACTAGAAGGTTAGATGGCACTCTTACCAATTATTACAGAGATTTTCATCATTTGGTGTCTGAGTAACTGAGGGTGTCCAATTCAACCCACGTCCATTTCAACCCCGACCTCCCCTATCTATGAACAGAGAGCTAGTTAAACAAAGGCTCAGAATGAAAGATCAAAATCATGACCTTCCTCCCTCCCCCCCCCCCATAGATTTCTGTCGTCTATGCATAACCAATGTTGTTATTATAGTAATGTGTGTCCATTTGCATACTGAAAGAAGTAGTAATGCCTGAAGAAGTAGTAATGCAGTAGTAGTAATGCCTCATGGTGACATGTTCTTTCTTAAAATGTACGTACTCCATAAACAATAAACGGTCAGTATAGACATCTATTTTAGAGCTTCAATCGACTAAGTTGATTCACGTGTTGTTTGATAAAATAATTAGTAATAGTGATGAATTAGAATGTGTAACAAATCTTTGTCTAGCATCAGAGTTCGTGAAGAAGTCGTAAAGATCACAAGTTCATTAATTAAAATCATTACCTAACAACTGAGAATTTCTCGGTAGTAGTAAATCAAGTGCCCATCAGCAATACTCGAATCAAGGTTGGGATTTCAAAGGAAGTTAAAGAGCTTTAGCAACAAGCAAAGATCTTGTATCATTCCCTGATTACTACCAGGACCCATCCAAAATCTTTGTATGAGGGGCCTCTCATACTTTTTTCTCGAAGAATCATGAACCAACATTGTGAACTTAGGTCAGAACGTTCTTCATTTCTACACTGCTATTATACAGGAAATCGCCGATCGTAGAAAAAAAGAAAACATGAAATGATGAGGTATTTTAATAATTAGACCTGGTTCCAAAAGGGTAGTTGATTTGTGGAAAATCTTGAATCAGCTGAATAAGGTATATTTAAAGCTGTATGGTAAAGAAGCATATTATGTGATTCAAAGACAATATCATTGCTTTCGTATTAAAGGCGAAAAATTGCTTCTGTAGGTTAAAGCTTGGAAAATATGTCCATGTTTGTGCACTTTAGATAAGTGATCTAAGGGAGGCAATTGGAATAACCTGATCTAGGTCTTTGGACCTGATTATTGATTTTAATTTGTTTATACCAAAATTTATTGTGTAGTATTTACTGAGACAGATTTTTCTTTGCAGTCCTATTTTATTGGCATATATATGTGACCTGTCACAAATAACTGAATGGCACATTTCTTTGCAGTTTACGATTCTCCATGGAAATGTTGAGGTCTGTTTGTCAAGAATTCAGGAGCCACCTGTCTCTTCCAGTGCCCTTTCAGTCTGCCAAAAAAATGTCAATGGCGGGGAAATAATCGAATTTACTAACTATCCTGCACCATGTATGTCAGGAAGCTGTTCACCAATTTATGTTGCAATTAAAGCTGCTCAAGAAACAGATAGCGAATCCTGTCCAGGTATGAACTGCATCATAATCCTTTTAATTTTTTTTGTTGTTTAAAAATCAATTTCTAACCGTACAGCTTATGATGAAATGTATCTCGCAGTCATTATGGGCAAAAATACCGTTCAGGTATTTTTTAGTAATGTATTATGTAAAGAAGGGAGGATTAAAAAAAGAAAAAAAGAAATACATTGAAAATTCGTGGAAAACGCTAGAGATTGTGGTCGAAATCTGAAGAATATCAGGATTTTAGAGCAGTGCACATCCATAGTATAATATTGATATGAAGTTATTATGGACTTTAATTTTGGCTTTGATCAGTAAAGCTAAAAACTTTTTTACTCAAGATTTGGTCTTCGTGTCATTGCTAAATCTTGCTAAAAATCCTGTGGTCAGTAGAGAAAAACTGCTTTATTATACCAGAAAAAAAAACTCTGTTGAAAGCATATCTATGATATGTCCAAACTTGGTAAATTCTTGTTTAGTTCCACCTTCGTTCAATTCCATCGCCGATTAACTCAATCCTATTTAGCTCAATCCCATGCGGCTAAACCCCGTTTAAGTCAACTACAATTCCGCTCATCAAATTCAACTCCATTCAACCCAATCCCGATGCAACTTGAACCTCATTAACAAAATTGAAGCTAAAGCCAATGTTGAAGCTCACGGAAATCTTGGAGCTCGATGCAACTTGAAGCTCAAGCAAATCTTGAGCTTCTAATTTGTGCTAGTTCGGAATTATTCATAGACAAATTTGAATGACTGCTCTGTCAAACAGGGGTTTAACTGAATAGCAGTTGAGTTAAATTGGAGTTGGATTTGGGTTGACTTAAACAGGGGTCAAGTTAAATGGGTTGGGTGAAATAAGAGTTTAGTTGTATGAGGATTCAGCTGCATGGGGTTTCAGCTAAAAGAGGTTGACTTTGATGGGGATTTATCGTTGGGGGGAGGGGGGTTGAAGTGAATCAAACATTGTTGAATTGAGTTGATATTGAGATAAACCAAATTATATAAAATACTACTGCTGCTACTAACAACTCACCGGAGCACCAAGCCGCCTGAGGCCAACGTAGCTACGCACGCTCCTCCTCCATCCCAAACTATTCAAAGCCTCCCTTTTTATACCCTCCCACGATGTTCCCATTTCCTTGAAATCTTTATTTATGACTTCTTCCCACCCCAGACGAGGACGACCTGCTTTCTTTTTAGCCCTAGACGGTTGGCCGAAGAGAACAATCTGTCATCCTTTATCCGCACAACGTGCCCTAACCACCTCAACCTTTCTTTCATTATAGCCCTAGAGAGCGGTATTGAACCACATTTTTCGTACAGCCTATTGTTTGAAATACGGTCAGTCCGCCGGGTATCCAGAACAATCCTTAAGCAATTTCCCTGGAAAACATCTAGCAAATCTTCATCCGCTTTTCGAAGCGCCCATGCTTCAGAAACGTGTGCTAAAACTGTGTCCATTTATAACCTTAGATTTCCTCTACAGTTCATTTTATTGTAACCTTTCAGATTCAAACATAGATCGTAAGTAAGGTTTCTAAAAATAAATAACCTGTTTTACCTATATTTATTTATAACAGTTGGAGCCTAGGGCATTTGTAAATTTTTAAATTAAACAGACTATTTCATTTTGCTAAATTTCATTATCAAACCAAACACCCACAGTATCATTGCTGTTGCTTTATTGCATTGTGAAATACAAGAGAGACAACCTAATTTGTCATACTTTTGTTGCTATTGCATGATGAATATTATTATATTAGATGTTGTTGGATTAAATCGGGATTTTCGCTTATTTATAATTTGCTTTTTTTGTCCACTGGTATATTTTACCCGTCTTTCTTTATTTTCATTTGTATATTATACCCGTCTTTCTTTATTTTCATTTGTATGATTTTGCAAGTGAAAAAGCAGTTTAGAAAATTACATATTGAGTTAAGTGGGATTAAGTTAAACACCGGTTGATACAAATGGGTTCAGTTGAGTGATGGTAGAGATGAATTTGAGCTAAGTTAAATGCGTTGAGTTGATCCAGGTTGAGTTAAAGGGGGGCTGAGTTACACACCAAAAATGATCTACAAGACATCTACTAAACATAAAAATCATGATTTTAATATGACAAAATTCTTAAAGACCAAGGACAGAACCTTGGGGTACACCACATTCAATAAACAGCTAGACACATATTATTACCAATACTAAAATTGTCACTGCAAATCGACCAAACAAGAAACATTAAGAAAAAGCAAGGGCTGGTTGACGCATTTTCATAAAATTGACATTTCATAAGTAAAGTTTAGTAATATATAAGAAAAAAGCCAACAAAAACCCCTTTTTCCAAGATCAAGGGCTGAGTTCACACTAATTGTTGAATAAATTATAGTTTGCTCTATAGTATGCCCATTATGGAATTCCAAATTGTGCTGGACACAATATAGAGTGTTGTTCAAGATTTTGAAACAACCTCATAAACTATTGATGGAAATAACGGGCAACGCAATTCCAGGTATAATGTTTCCTAACACCTTACTCCTGCCTGACTTAAATAATGGTATAATATGAGCAGTTTTAAACAACACAGAAACTTACCGTGTTTAAAAAAATGTGATGATACGAACAGCAGTAGAAACTTTAAGACTGTGATACTAACTAAGTAACTGCCAGCCGTACCTTTCCTCCTATCATTAAAATATTTTTTACATCTTTAGAAAGTACTGGTAGTAAATTCAATGAACCATTCAAATCATAATTCCCCATATAATTATAAAAAGAAGGATTGTCCGTCTTCTCATTAATTCCATTTAAAAATTTACGACAAATACTCGAAAAGTAATTTCCAAACTCTTGGCAAACATCAACTATTCCTCTGAATAGGTGAAATCTCATCAAGTAAAAACTTAGTAGGATTAATCAAATTGTTTTTGTTCATTTCCCGATATTTTTGCCACGTTACCATGGTACTTTTTGAAATTTATTAGCATGGTACTTTCTTCAGTTTTGCATAGTAAACGATTAAATAAATAAAAATAATTTCTTATAAAATCGCTTTCCATTTGAGTGGCCAACAAAGAACTTATTTAATTAATCCCTTTCATCAATCGATCTGAACCATCCAAGATTTCATCACAGAGGTCTAACGATTAGCTCGATGAACAGTGCTATACTTATCCAACGTAATTACAATCTTTTCGTGAAATACTGAAAATGAATCGTCCTAATTTTGACTGTCAGATAATAAGATGCTCGATTTAATGGATATTACCCTCCATTTGCTAGAATTTAATAAAACTTCCTTTAGATTTAGCCATGGGCTTTACTTTTCAGCATTTATCACAAATTTGATAGGCACAATTTGATTTTAGAAATCCAAGCATTTTTAGCTTGGATTGAAAGACAGAATACATAACTATTTGAATCAGATTTAATCATCATTGAAAGCAGATTTAACCAATGACTGCGTCAGATTTTTGAAATTAATTAACATTGAAAGCAGATTTAACCAATGACTGCGTCAGATTTTTGAAATTAATTAATTATTATTTGAAAGGCGAGGTGAATTCCAGTTTCCATAAGTTTTCTGATGTCACAAGCTGACTTCAAGAGCTGAAATCACCGAGTGACTGGTGATAGATAATGAACCAACTCTAGGCACATATATTGTTCCTTGAAGTCTATCACATGATAAATAATAAAACAGACTGCAAGGTAAGGATAATGAGCAGCAAGTGATGAACAAGGATAATTAAAAAGCACAACTGGAGACTTTTTAAGAGAGAAAAACAGTTTTATTTCGAATTCCTCTACCTTTTTTTAATCTACTCCGGAGTAATTAAACAGCGAGAGCTCTATAGATCAGGAGGTTCAGAAAAAGTGGAAAAATAAAAGGAATTACCTCTATGAAAGAACGGAAATTTTTAAGTAATAATTGTTAAACTAATTAAACATGTTATTACGATAATTGCACTTGATGAACTATGGGGTTTTTGAACCGGATAGGAAAAGTTGCACTGAAGCAAATTTCAAACAATATTCCAGCACGAAATTAAATTTCGTTTCTTGCTCTTCATAATTGTATAAAAATAAATAATTAAAATCTCCTGGATACGGAAGTGGACTTCGTAGGGATTATGTAATGTGGGATTATGCAGTGAACAGGAATATCTCTTCGAGAAACTAACAAGCCTTTAGGAATCAAGAAATATTTACGTATATAATGACAGGACCAGTTAGATTTGAAATCAGAGGTTGATGGCGCAACTTGTTAAAATCCAGTTCACTGTTCCTCAAATTTTTGCAATTGTTTAAAACTTGAAAACAGAGGTTTCGACTAATGAAACAGACTTAACTAAAGGCAAAGGAAGTATATATGATAATAACTCGTTGGTTGATTCTGTTGTAACATTTCAGATCCTCAATGTGATTCGCCCGACCAGGTCAAAGTTGTGTGGACTCATGAAGGTATGATTTGCAGTAAAGACTTCAGAAGCGGGGCTCCTACACAGCTGGTCTCCCATGTCATTCTATTAGTTTTTACTATATTGCTTATCATTTTTTAATTTTTTTTTTAATTACTGCCATTTCATTAGCAACAATGAGAGTATACAAACTGTCATGAGATTTGTTAAGGATTCAAATTATTA
This sequence comes from Artemia sp. Qi Xiang Cuo, assembly GCF_049724085.1. Classification (NCBI taxonomy): domain Eukaryota; kingdom Metazoa; phylum Arthropoda; class Branchiopoda; order Anostraca; family Artemiidae; genus Artemia; species Artemia sp. Qi Xiang Cuo. The sequence continues at coordinate 92,544,834 of NC_142794.1, read as the reverse complement.
AAAGAATCATTGCCTGGATTAATGTTGTTCTTGTATTTTTCAAACTTATTCTTAGTTTATATTGATTTCCATTGTATTGTCTTTTCTTATAAAATAAATATTCAAAATATATACATCTCTATATAAGCCAATCTACTTGGTATTTAAAGGAGCTTCAAGGAATAAATTATTTTGGACTTCAGTTCTTTTGCGAGAATTTCAATTTTATGTTATTAAATTTTTTTTTAAAGAAACTAAAAAAAAAATTGCTCAAAAGAAACAAGTATAAAAAGTTTAACCCCCTGAACAAAGTTGAAATCAGAAGTATCACGGGACAAGTAACTTTTTTCTCCTTTGAACAAAACTTCCCCACGTTTAAATGTTGTTTGTTTTATCACTTTGAAAAAGATTGTTTTTAGTAACAAAGTACAATTGAATAGCCATGAAATAACTATAGGGGCAGACCTATTTTTCTCTCCGAGATAAAAATTTTCTAAACAATAAGGTTAAATGCATTTTAGGTGACACTTGAATCCACGGATTCACCGATTAATCTAGCCATTTTGAAACAAATATCAATCAATTATTTGTCAACATAAATCATATTTTTCAAGCAGCTAATACTCTGCTAAAGCTATTTTATATTTCTCGATTCAAATTGGCGGAAACCCATTGAAAATCAAGCAAACTTATCGGAAATTGCGTTGAAAAAAGAGGGAGATTTAAAATTTCCTCCGGATTGAACAACTGTAATAAATAGGATCAACTATATTAATTAGTCAGTTAAAATCAAAATAATTTATGAATACTAGTTTCAGAAATTTGAAGAAACAGAACATGTCGATCAGATAAAAAATACAGGCAGCCCTCGTGGAATAAGATATTGACGCAAGAGCCTAGTATTGTGGTTGGGGAATATAGAACATTTGCTCCAAATAATTGTAAATGGGCACTTTGAGCATTTACTCTTTGCAAGTTCACTTTTAACCGGTACTTTGGGACATATCAGATTCCTTTGATTGTAAGCGCTAATTATTGATGTTTGTCTGTTTATATATCTTTGGTCGAGTCATATTCTTGTATACCTTAAGAAACTACATCTATTCATAATCCAGAAATAACCGAGATTTTCCTCTTCCAAGACTCAGCAGAATCTTCACTAATCGTTACTATTCTAGTTTACCCCTCACTAGCTTGGGTCTACGAAATAAGCAAGTTACGAGCTCTGGATATTGCCAGTCTAGAATGTGCAGTTAATTAGCAACAGTTTGGTACACGTCCGTCCGAGGCGCTAGCTTTTGAGAAAGAGATGCCGCAGCTAAAGGTGGGTCATAACAACTGGTTGCAGGCGGCAATGAGTTGAAAGAGGAAAGAATAGATTCTTTAATTCGTTAGTAATAGTCATGTACTGAAGCACAAGAGAAAAAGATAATATATGCTGCAGCTGTGCCTGAAATAGAAAAATTACACATGAATATTCTGGGACAATTCTGGGACAAATTACACCTGAATATTCTGGGACGTTGATGAATTAATAGAACGGTTGAAAATTTTTAATGAATTGGTGCAACCATGTGATTTTAAAAATTCGAATGGCAACTAGACTAAAAATAAAACGCTTTATAATGTTTTGAATCGATTAGAGAAACAGCAATTGATAACATAGAGAGTTTAATAGAAACGTTTAAATTAAGATTTAATGAAACAAGTGAATCGGAATGGCTTAAAAAGGAGGTAGTTATTTGTTATGCATCCATGAGTATTTGCGAATATGCTGACAAAATTCAGTATGTTTGAAGCTGGGTATAAACGGATCAGACGAGACTATATAAAAAGGACCATGACATGCATTTACACAAAGGCTTATTAAAAATCTTGTTAAGTTAATATTCTCAGGAAAACTTGAAAATATCGGGGATGCTATTGTTCTTATATAGAGAGAAACTGAAGTCGATGAAGCAATGAAAAAATTTGTAAATATCACTGCAAGCCAGGATAATGCCAACAGCGGTAAAGTCAAAAAGTGTGTGAGAGTCAAAGCTGAGAGTTACAGTTTAGACAAGAGTTACGGGGGCGAAGAGGGCCCAGGTCCATCTTCAGATGATTTTGATGACCAGTCATATAGTCTCGGATCCTTAATGGCTTGGAATACCAAGCGTTACAGACATCTACCACCTCGCCCCGCGGAAAATACTAGTGAAAACAAAGATAGGCCAAACAGATATAGAGACAAGAATAGACCCAGATGGGAAAAGCAGCACAAAAATCGGAATTGGCAAAATAGAGTAAAGTTCATTTGCTATTATTTTTACAACATTGTCGTTTTCGGGGGGATTTGTATAATAGAAAGTAAATGCATGAGAAGTGCACAGATATATAAATTTACGTTTTGGATGTCAGTTAGCAAATGGTGGCCACTTTACTGCCTATTTTCATCTAATTAAAGCTCTGCGTTATATGACATATCACCGCCTCTGTTCATCCTAAAACATTAAAATAAAGCCAAACTCTTTAGAAATGTCTGAACTTCAATCAGTATCTGAACTTTAAAATATCAGAAATACCTGAACTGTTCGTATTAGTATGCACTTAAAACTAAGTATATGAGTCGAAATACTCCTTCAAAGGACGGGGTAATCATTTAAGAAAAATAGATTTACAAAAAATTATTTATAAAAGAAGGCAAATAATTATGGGTTTACTTATTTTATCTAGCTGGTATAGATGGGTCTCTAAATTATTAGTTTAAATCAGTAGAATGGCATCAATTTTTTTCAAACATTTACTAATGAAAGGTTGAAAAAAAGTGGAAATTCACACCACTTGAGTTAACCGCGGAAACGGAATGCAACTACAACATTACTTCAGAATTTCTTACATTCTCAATACCAACCAGTCACAGAATATAGTTATGTTTATGTATAGGACCTGCATATATTTGTCGATAAGATTATATATACTGTTATATATACAGCTGAGGATTTTTATACTTGTTTTGGTACATGCCATCCTATCATATTTCCACGATTAGTTGTCTATATATCAAAATTCTTTTAGGACAGTTCTCTCAATTAATGCTAAATAAAATTTTTATTTTTGTGCTCAACAGATATATTTAAACGTTTGAATTGAATATCTGAAAATTTCAAGATTAAAAAAAAAAAAAAAAATCTGCCTCAGCATGAAACTCTGAGAATTTAAATCCCCGATCTATACCTATCAAATAAAAAAATAACAAACACATAATTATTTGTTTTTTAAGGAGCATTTCAACTCATATACTTAGTTTGAAGCACATACCTACATGCATCTTTATTAGAGTTCATATTTTTCTGACGATTTTGGTCTTTATATTAATATTTTAGGATGAATAGAAGAGGAAATAGTAACGAAGAACCTTAAAATGACAGGTCTCTAGACTGACAGGACTAGCCATTATAAATGTTCACCGAAATATTGAGGTAGACATCGAACGTGTAATAAATATATGTGGCGGGTGTAGAAACAGAAAAATAGACGTTCTCTTATAAAATTGTGAATTCTATAGTTTAAGCAAGATATATCAAACTTTAAAAAGTGGAAAGATACACTACATTGTTATGAAAATTGAAATTTTGATTTTTTTTAAATTTTTGAGCTTTTGTCAAAATTGACACTGTTTATTAAAACACTATTCTTAAAAAGAAATAGTGATTAGTTAATGTTTTATTGCCTATACCTAAAACTCTCGTTTTAAATGTCTTCTATGTATTTCTATCTCTGTTCATCTTTGTTACACTCCAAATGAACTAGAATTTAATGTTTAATATTTTACGCAAATACGATTGTACTTTAATCCTCATTTCCTACTCTTCTCTGCCATCATAATTATTAAGTGATGCCATATAGTTAGGCGACATGCTAAATGGTTTGACCAATACATATGATCACAGAGAATGCATGGCTCCAAAAGATGGTTCAAGAGCATTTTTTTTGGAAATACAAAGCTTAACTCACTCGCTATAGTGGTCAGAAGTGCAAAGGCTAAAAATTATGCAAAAAATATTAAATATCATATTTTTTGGTAAATGGTGAGCAGCTTTTTACTTCTTTTTTTATGGCGGGGCGGTTTTTATAACCACCGTGTACGGGGTTACGTTGTACGTTGCTTTATAAACGCATGTACGTTGTTTTATAACAACGTGTACAGGGTGGTTTTTATATAACTTACTATTTTTTGTATCAATATTTTTACATTGTTGCAACTTCAACTGATTTATTAGAACTTTAATCCTCACCATATTTTAGATTGAATTTACGACCGTTTCCCACTACCTACCTACGACGTATAATTGTTGAGGTTCCCTTTAAATTGTTGGAATTTCTTTGTTCGCAAGTTTATCGGAGCAACCTAATATGTACCCCCCTCCCGCTAAGAAAAATCCTGCATCCACCCCTGGGTGTGACTGGTTCTTTCAAGCTTGCAACAAATACCCGAGAGGCCGAGATACCATATTTCCAGATATAACTTAATTTTGATCGATAAATCAAGTGTTTAGATACTGTAGCTTCGGAGTTGATCAATTAAGCACAGAGAGGAATCATCTATCGCGAGAAAAATTATTGATGATGCTCAATTCATTCAACTATTAAGTTTTCAAATAATCAATGGTCATCAGCTATTGATACTCTTTGCTACAAGTCTTGTGACTGCGTGTTCCGCAGTCACAGTCAAGGAGTCTTGTGACTCCTTGCCGCATGTATTCTAACTGAGAGTTTTGTCAGATTTCGTATATTTCATTTTTGTTCATCATTATTACTTCATACATTTTCTCTTGCCTTTCGCTTAAGTTGTTCAGATTCATTTTTCATCTTGAATTGTTTTCGATAGCATCATAAATATCTTAACATATTCAATACGATCATTCTTGGGTAAAAAAAAAAAAAAAAAAAAAAAAAAAAAATCCCGTACACGTGTCCAATCTAAGTTATATTTTCAAGCTACAAAAGCCTAGTATGTTAGTTTCCAAGATGGCGAAAAAACATGTTTACCAAATAATTTACATAAATTACATATTTACATAAATTTTCCCCACTTGTTCAGGCTCAAAAATTGTATATTAACGGATTTCCATTATTCCCAGCCCAGTTCCTAGCAGGTTAGCATGGTATGGATGAAGCCTTGGTAATAATAATGACCTAGAAGAATGAACATATTTATTCTTTAGCATAGGTTTTATTCCTCAAAATCCAACCTCCTAAGTAAACAAATAATGTTGATCCTTGCTACACCAGTTTTTGGAGTAAAACCATCTAACTTTGAAAGTATGTATGGATGAAAGATTTTTCTGGAATAGTGATAAGGAGAATTTCAGAGGAGTTTTAATTGTCTGAAATTGAAGCTGAAGTTTTACCAACATCTATATGGAATCCCAGAGTGTTGTTTCACCAGCCAAGAAAGAGTAGAAAGCAATAACACCAAAACCAGCTAAGGCTGCAAAACTCGAATTGATAGACAAATCTAGTGTTTTGTACGGTAGCTTCAGAGTTTATCAGTAAGCACAGACAGAAATCACCTCATTTTATGATTTACTTATTAATCTAGACCAGTATCCGCTATCTTTATGTCTGATATGATTGTTTATTCAAATTTTTATTCATTTTGGGTGTAATTTGTTCAAAAATACTAATATCTGTCCATTGGAACTGCAATAAATATAGAAATTTATTTCGGATCGTCTTAAGATTTTAGCAGAGATCTTTATTTTTCTTTGAAAAATTCCTGTTTAAAAAAATGTTCTTCTTTAATTACTTCAGAAAAGACAGAAATTACTAGCCTAAACATTAATTTAAGCAAAATACTAAAATAATAAAAGAATTAGAGAAACATATCCAGAGTTTGAATTACAAAAAAATCATATCACATTGAAATTGGGTGCGGTAGCAGGTAGAACTGCCTAAGCGTTACTACGCTTACTATTAAACACAGTTTATATAATTATCCAGTAAGTTTACCACGGATGATTTCTGGCTCTTCATTCTCGGTGCGAACAAAAAGCTCCTCCCACTTATTTGTGCACTTATTGGTGAGCCGGCCAAGTGGTTTTGTCAGTACTTGTTCCGTAGGTGATTATTCTTTGTCTACCCGTGAAAAGATCTAATGCCGCTTATGTTTATACGTTCTCTGGAGCACTCGCACCTCGGTCCGGGTTTTTATAATGGGCGAGATAGGGAAAGATCATACTGCTAATTATATAAACTGTGCTATTAAATAAGAATTTCAGAAAAAAATTAGATGCGAGGCTTTAAAATCCAAAAACTATGTTCATATGCATGGTTGAGAACAGAGAAATATTTAAGGCAAATTATTGTCATTAAACCAGGATCTTGTGCTATTTCCGGGACTTCAAGATTTGATTTTAAGATTATATTTTCCAGTTTCATTGGTTGCCGTTTTTGACTGTGTGGAAGAACTTATAACTACCTTTTTTTTTTTATTTTAGACAAAAGAAATAAACTTCAATCCACAAGCCATACTGGAGGCTTAATACGTAATGTTCTTTCTGTTTGTGTTTATGCCTCACATATCTAGGTATGTAAATAAAGGAGTTCTGGGGGGGGGAGAGATGAGCAGAGAGTCAGAGAGACAGAGAGAGAGAGCAGCAGAGAGAGAGAGAGAGAGAGAGAGAGAGAGAGAGAGAGAGAGAGAGAGAGAGAGAGAGAGAGAGAGAGAGAGAGAGAGAGAGAGAGAGAGAGAGAGAGAGAGAGAGAGAGAGAGAGAAAGAGAGAGAGAGGGAGAGGGAGGAGAGGGAGGGAGAGAGAGAGAGAGAGAGAGAGAGAGAGAGAGAGAGAGAGAGAGAGAGAGAGAGAGAGAGAGAGCGAGAGATAGAGAAAGAAAGAGAAAGAGAGGTTACGTTGGCCCAATGTAGCATGACTACTTTCTCACAAAGTAAAATGGCAAAACCCTATGCTGTATTACTTTGAAGACAGTCGGATAGCTAAAGGATTGCTATTGACAGTTTCTGGCTTCTATTCAAACCACTAAGTATGTCAATTAGGACAATCACCACAGGTTAGGCACACTAATTAGGTACACAGAGAAAGAAACAAAAAGAGAGAGAGGGGGGGAGGGGTTCGTTGTTCCTGTGGTTTTTTAACTGTTTCAGCAGCCTATTCGTTAAGAAACTCAAAGGTGAAAGTAATTACACTTATTTTGATAAGATTCTTTTTCTTTCTTACTGAAATATTTTTGGGAGGTGCCGTAGGAACTTCGAACGTTAGGGGTAACTTTGAACAAAATCAGTAACAAACAACGGGTATTCTCTTTCGAACAACAGTGAAATTACTCGATCGTCCTTGTTACTAGATTATTGATAAATGACATCTGAATCAGTTGATAATTCTTGCAATCAGGATCAGTCGAAATCTTGGCGTTTTTTATTTGCAAGAGAATTTAAGCTGTCCAAAATTGTGAAAAAGCGCTAAAAAAGTAAGTTACAATCCTTTACTTAGATAAACTAAATTAAGGCTTTTAGTATTATATTTTTCAACAGTTGAGGAGCCAAATGGTTAGGTTTTCAGGAAAAACAATTTAATCCTTGGGACTAAGCCTATCAGAGACAACGCTCTATCGTTGTCTGTAGCCAACAGCCACAAGCTTTCAATGCATTATTATTTGTTTTATTTTTCCTCGGTCCGTTTGTATAGAAGGGGTAGTCATGAAACTTTGGAAGGGGAATATTAAATTGGAAATTAAAAGATCTAGTGTTGTTTCTTAGAGTCAAGTGATTGGAGGGCAACCAGTTTCCTTCCCGTTCCATCTTTGCCCCCGGCCCCTCTGAGTGGTTACGCCACTGGCAATCCCACACTAGAAGAAGAGAGCAGGCCTCCATGTTTTGTTGGGTGACAACCTATCTTCTCACTTTTCAGCTAGATGTTGAAAGTCTGTAGAAGAAACAACATTCGCTTTGTATGCCTTCCACCAAAAACTACAGATATACTGCAATCACCTGACGGTGCCATTTTGCTCCATTGAAGAGAGCTTGGGGGAAAATGCTTGATAATTACAAAATTGATAACCCAAAAGAAACTCCAACAAGAAAAGACAAATTCCCCCAGCTTTTCTGGCTACTCCTGGAAAGCGTATTATCACATGGAAAAGACAATCTAAAGAATGACTTTGGTAAGTGCTTATCACACTCCAGAGTCATACAGAACCAACCAGTTCCAGCCCAGCAAACTTCACAATAGATTGTGAACAACGTTAGCAGATGTCCAGCAAGTTTTATTAGATGTACTGCAAGACCACAAATTTTACAAATTTGGGAGAAATATCACGGGCAAACTTCTTAGTATCGCACATGGGAAAAAGCATCCGGGCTGCAGAAGATTCGAGTTTTGAGTAAAACACGACTCATGTATCAGGATAGGAGAGTTGTCTGAAATAAAAGTTTATGAGTCGGCAAGCACTGGGCCTGACCCTTTTATTCTGTCAAGCGGAACAACAGCCAACACCGACTTCAAATTAACCAACAGCCTGCGTGGATGGACATTGGTTCATCACAGATTTCTTCATGGATCGTATTTAGAAGTATTTTGTGGTGTTGGAGGTATATGCTCCTTCTACTGGCGGCTTCCTGAACGTGATATGCCTGCGGAAAAACAAGGATAGATGCTTTTATTTTCTCAAGGTGAAAGAACCAGCATCCATCCATCCCGACCAAGTAGAGAGAGATCTTTCAGACCCTCAACTCACTCACGGCACTAAATTCTTATTTGTGATCATCACTTTTGTTTTCTGATACTTCACTACTTTGAATTTCTTTGCCTTTTTGTCTTATAATTAATATTTTGTTTCTCTCAATAAAAGAGTCTTTTTTAACTGAAAATTTCATGCCATATGAATACAAACTCCTCCAACTCTTGTTCAATGTTACCTGTCAAAGTTTTTAGTGCTCAAAGTTCAACACCCCTAGAGGTAACTTTGAACACCGTTTTAGATTTGATATAGCTTTCCCAACATGAAGACCAGCAGTTTGGGGCAGTTACCATTCAACACAGACTATTGTCCAAACACCAAAACAGGCTGTATTTTTCAAGATTTTGGTTCAAAGTTGCCCCTTTCTACGGTATTTATTTCTTTGACTATTTTAAAATTTACAGGCAAGAAATAGTCATCGAATGACTCTTTTGTTTCTCGGTGTTTTTCATTTGTCACCAAGAATAAAATGGCCAAGAATATGACATGCTTAAGAAGGCGGGCACCTAAATGGTTGAAAATATGACAACCCTGGAATAAACAACGTATAAAATGTAATATCGCGTCAAATTTTCGATATGTTGACAGATAGCGCAAAAAGATAGACCAAGATTTCTAATAATAACAGCTTTTTTTAAATCACTGTTTATTTAGAATTCCTCATACCAAGACTTATTTTTATAGTAAGGACGACCCGTAGATTAAACAAAAGTAAAAAAAACTTATACAATGTAAAAATAAAATAGAAACCAAACAAGAAAAAATCAATATCACGAAAAACGTAACAAGCCCCACCCTTAAAAATGAAGTAGCCAAAAACTAAGAGTATACAACATAGACTACCGCCTCCTTAAAAGCCATGAAACAACCAAATGTGCCACAAAAGGCCAGAGTACAATAAATGTTGTCGAAGATAGAGACATATCCAAGAGAGGCCATTGCTTTTGTTTTCTGTCCAAATAAAATAAAAACATTAATCGAAATGAAAAAAAAGAAAAAAATGAAGAGAAAAAGGGGAACCAACAAAAATTATAGAAAAAACAACAAATCGTCACCTGAAAGCGGTTTTTCCGAATCTTTTTTTTCCTAAAACCCGAGAAAACGAATTTGAAAATTTTGACATTTGTATCTCAGAATCAGCTATAACTAGAGCGTTGATTTTCTGACCATGCAACCTACTTTCGTTCAACAAAACGACAACTTTTGGCAAAACGGACCATGCTGTATGTGATTCGGCAAAACCGCTTTAAAGAATATACGAGTCGGCAAACGAAATCTGCAAATACAGGCAGTTAGAGACGTCTTACAGCAATGTCAATTAAAGTATTCAAAAGAGCATTTTTTTTTACACAAGATAGCGTTTGTAACTCAGTTTCGACAAAACCGCTTTCAGGCGATGAAATAAGGTAGCCATGCTAAAAACCGGAAAACAAGAAAAAAAGAGAAAAAGGAACACCGAAAGAAACAAATACAGAAATAAAGTAGCCCCATCTAAGAATTAATATTGAAATGGAAAAAAGAAGATAATAAGGAAAAACCACGGAAGGTAAGACACGAATGATATTGGCTACACTAAAAATATATGCAAACAGCAAGAAAAGAAAAGAACCAGGGAAGTCCACGGAAAGAAACCCAAAATAAGGTAGCCTCGCAGGCTTTAGAAGGGCCAAATTTGGAAAAAAAAACCTTATTTGGTAGAAAAGAGGACCAGGTACAACAATTGGAATAAAAGCAATGGCACTTTATTCGATGACCAGGATATACAATAACTTTTTTCTCGATGGGAAATGAAAATGAGCAGTAACCAGAAAAAAAGAAGATAATTTTAAAACGACTGGCAAATCAAATATACTTTTGGCAGTGACAAAAAAAAGAACAAAATCTTATCTCATCTTTTACAGATTATACTATACATTTAAAATATTCGCTACTACATTTAAAAGTTGTGACTCTATATAGAATCTATTTCAGCATCTCATTATATGCTTCATGAGGTAGTAATATAACTGTTTTTTCCCAAAAAAAACACGGAGGGTTTAGTTTCCAATAGCGGAGCGTGCCCACAATGTTTACGAAATTGGACTTCTAGTAATGAGCATACCTGCAAAAAGTGATGTTCTTATTTATAAAATGACTTTAAAAAGAGGAAAAAATCAGTTAATTGTAGTCACAAAAGAGTTAATCACGGAAATCCAGGAATCAAAAGAATTTACATTACAAACTAAAAATCTTTAAAATAATATTCACTGTAATATTTGGAGTTTGGATGACCTCAAGAAATGGAAATATATTGGTGAGGCAAACTGTCTAGTCACTTCAACTAGCACTAATGCAAAATATGTTGTTTAATATTCAAAACAATGCTAACTGCTTGAAGTAATCTTCCCCGTTATATCCAATAAGATTTAGAGTCTCTAAAAATAAAGGCTTTGGATAGACTACTAATGGCATTGAATAGCAAATCATAACAAAAAATTAATCAAAAATAATTCCCAGGGATCCCACAAATTTTTTTACGGGGACTAACCAGAAATGGTCAGAATTTTTAGAAAATGACCCATAGGGAGCCGTTTGAAATACCGTTGTAAGCTATTTTGCTTCAAATCGAATATATTTCATATTGCCCACAACCGGATGAATATTGCTACTTTAGAAAGCATCATATATTTAAGTTCATACTGCATTAATTTTCCCCTCTCCATCCAAAAATAACCTTCTTTTTAGACAACTTTAAAATAGAGTGCACAAGCTAAAGCTGCGCGACTTTGCCTAGCAAGATGGCAGTTGTTTCTGAGCTATCATTTTTTTTATGAATCAAGGCTATTAATAGTTGTATTCTATCTACCACAGTGTGATTCTCACATAGAACTGCGTCAGTGCGTTGCATTACTACGTGTAATCGTTGCATTAACACTTGCACGAAGACACATTTTCCTGCCCTAGAATGTATATCAGAATATATATTTAGAATGTATATCAAAAACAAATAAAATGTAAAATATTAAAATTAGTACACGTACGTGCTAATACCATTAGTTACGCAATTAAAATTAGCAATTTACGCCCCTTACCCTGAAGATGAACTTTATGATTCTTGCTTACAAGTCGCTTTCTAGGATAGAAGAGAAATCCCCAAATAATGAGACTAGAGTCTCCCAGTGACTGGGCCATCAAGGCCACGGTGTAAAATTTCTTTGTAAGTGTCCTTTGTTGAAGGAACGCCTACATAACGTCCAGTTAATCCAAAACTTCATACGGAAGATAGATGGGGTTCAGAAGTGGTGTATGACCTGAAAAATTCATCGTGCCCCCTTGGATCAAATAACTTGCCCCATAAGTTTAAAGCCCACCTAAGTACATCGATAGAGAAGTCCGAGAATTATAAGCCTAAGTAATGCCATGCTCAATTCTCGTAGTTGAAGGCACGTGCCCTTCAAGTCTCAAGTTGATCGGTGAAAGAAATCTGTTTAACTTCTAGAAAAAATTGGCGGTGAGAAGATAGGGCAAATATTATGTTAGAAGTGCCAAGGACCTGGTTTTTTCTTCCAATCGCACATATTGAAAATACTGGTATAAATCTGCTTCAAATATGGTGCAGCATGCTTATCTTTCTACTAAAAGTTAGTCGAGGATAGAGAGGAGGCATGCGCTGGAGTGGCAAAGGGTCCACTTCTTGCCTCCTTTAATACTGAGCGAAAGTAATTAGTGTTTCAATCAAGGTCCAATATACAGAACACGCTATCAAAGAGTTAGCGAGGAGAGGTAGGTTGGAGGGGTCACATACACATTTTGTGCCTAGCATTATCACACTTATTCTATTTAAGGAAGACGCCACATGATTGCCTATATGCAAAACAAAAGGCGGGGAGAATAGATGGGCTGGAGGATTTATGGGCATTTTTAATGGGATGATTAATCTTCATTATATTCTCTTTTATATTTCAGTGCAAACAAGGTGACATGGGCCAAACTATTTAACAACAAGTTAGTAGTAATGTGTGCCGGGGAAGAGGGCTTGCCACTGGCTAACTCTGTTTGTCCAACCATTCAAATTCGAAATAGTTGGAAGAGTATAGCTCAAGCAAGGGTCCAATATGCCTATTCTTCTGCAAAAGAGCTGGCAATGGGACAGGCACGGAGGCGGGGGAGAGGATGATGGACATGGACTATATATTTTCAATCTACTTTAGAATTTTTTTTTACTTAATCAATAGGGACAAATAAGCATTAAAATGATTTTATATATTAAAAAAACCTTAGTTAACATAAAATTTTATTCACTGTTTTATTAGTCATACGCTCCACAAGAATATTTTTGATAAATCCCATCTTCAATAGAAACATTTTCAACCATTTTATTATTATTATTATTTGCACTCTCGTTTTTAATAGTAACGTTTTCAAATATTTTATTTATTTTTTTTATTTGCACTCTCTTTCAACTGTATTGGCGGTGTTCAAGGAAATAGGTAATCTGGCTACTGCTTGATTATTTTTATGCAGAAATTTTTTTTAATCATGGTTGCAGTTATACAACCAAGAATATTTTTATTTGAATAAGAAATAAAGACATCTATCCCTTGTGGTAAAGTACATCCCGAAATTTGGCAATTCTATAATAAAGATAAGAATTGTCAACACAGTTTCTTAAACAGATTTACGCAAGACAAATGGTCATGAAAAGAAGTTTGACATATTTCTTCAGCGTTCCAATTCCCACTTATCCCTAACATAAAAAAATAACAATTAAAAAAATATATGTATATGTTGACCCAATTTTGTAAACCCTTAAACTGGCAAGGCTCACCGAAAGGAAGGCTGAGAAAAAAGTCTGCTTAAAAAGTCTAAGTAAAAAGTAAACTGAAACTGTCAAGCAATCTCGACAATACGACCATTCTAAAGTCCTTTCAGCTTAGCTTCTAAATAATAAAATAACGGCAAAAAAGTAGCAACATAGCAATGATTTCATCTTCCAAATAATCCGAGGCTTGGCAGAAAATATCCGTGATAAGTATACACCCCTTAAGCCGGTCCCTCCCAACAGTCTTTTGCTTGGGTATTTCTTGTTCACCACAGGCATTGACTAATGTCTCCGCATGAGTTGTATCTATAACATCTTTCTCTGAAAAAACTGCATAAGTGAACTCTAGCGTGTAGCATTTGGTAAAATAGGCTGCTTTAGAATTTCCAAGACTTGTCAGTGACTTTTTTGCTATGATTTGTCACATTCCATATGCTTTGGCGTTTTGTATATGAAGAATTGGTCTTTGAAATAAGGTATTGCTAATGCCTCATGACTTAGCATTAATGTTGCCCCATGAAATGAGGCTCATGAAATAATAATAATAATAAAAAAATGAAGCCGATACCTACTTTCCCAGGGATCTTTGGATCACAGGGATCCAGGGATTTCCCAGGGATCCAGAAAAACCATTTAACTTCTTCTGTTTTGTGCCAGAGATGGAGATATTCAGTTTTAATGAAGCTTATATAATTAGAAAATGTGAATTTGGTTTTTCGATTTAAACAGAGCAGAATTTTCTTTTTAAAGTTCAGGCAAGGGCAGTCCCTAAAATTGTTCTAGCATACCTGCTAAGAAACTGATAGAGCTTGCATAAGAGATCTGAATCTCTTGTTTCGTTTTAGAAAATTAATAGCTCTTGTGATGTGGGTTTCATACAGTGCCAATGAAAAATGACTTAGGAACGACTAGGAAAAATCTTTAAAGCAGGCTACCCAGAATATTAAAGTAACAATAATTTTTCCCCTTGATGGACATTAAATTCATCCATTGCTGAAAGCCACTATTTACTAAGATTTGTAGCAAAATATTATGACTTTTTCAGGAAAGTGTCACATTTTCCTCAGGATTTCCACATTGAAAAGGGACAACAAAGAAGCAAAAATAATCGGCTGGATTTAGCCGAAAGTGCCACATTTTCCTCAGGATTTCCACGTTCAACAGTGACATAAATAAGCAAAACTAAACGTCTGAATATGACAAAATTTTCATCTATAAAAATCTAAAATTTAACAAGATGTCTATTCCTAAAAACAACCAAACCTTCAAAGGAAAGCAACAACTTCGTAAGCTACAGGTTGCCATACGTTTTTAGCTTTCTTTCTTTTTGTCCTTACTACGTGCTGAAAGCCACAATTTACTAAGATTTGTAGTAAAACATTATGACGTTTTTAGCAAAGTACCATATTTTCCTCAGGGTTTCCACGTTGAACAGTGACAATAAATAGACAAAACTATTTGGCTAAATTTGACAAGACTTTTATTCCTTAAAAATTTAAACTTTAACAAGCTATCTGTTCCTAAAGACAATTACACCTTCAAAGGAAAGCAACAACTTCGTAAGCTACAGGCTGCCATACATTTTTAGCTTTCTTTTTTTTTGTCCTGACTACGTGCTGAATACTTCAGAGCCGCTTAACTGTGAATATCATTTCGAACTGAAAAGTTATCAAGAGAGTATTTGCAGGTAACGCCTGGAATATGGCCATGATTTCTTGAAAGACCTCGAAAAGAACGTTTTCACCTTGAACATTCCCTTTTCTGTATGTGCAAAGAAATTATTGAGCAGCATATCTAAAAGACTATATAAATAACAGAATTTACAGATTCTGTTTACTTGAAATAATCTGAAGAAGATACGACAAACCACTGCAACAAGATATTGTGACAAATTTAAGGTGAGATAGAGTAGGTGGCCTGGTCGCAGACCTGGTGCAAATATATCAACTATTTTGCAATTGTATGAAGTTAGGATTAGTTCAATACTAATAAAGTCATGGTTATATTGGAATCCATTGAATACATATTTTAACCCGTTTTTTTTTGACCCCGTATTTCCGTTTCCAATTTTTTTTTAAGTGACGAGAATGAGATATTAGGAAATTTCAGACTTACAAAATAGCGTTTTAAAACATAATTTGAAATCATAAAGAAGCGTGGTTACATGCCATAACCCATATAATTCTGGGAATTGGAGCGTCAATTTCAAGAAGAGGCAAGCAAGATGATGGCATTCAGCGTGTCTAACATATCAAATAGCACTGCTAGATTATTTCAGCTAGGCAGAATCAGGACCCATGAGTCAGCTGAGAGTAAGCATGTGTGTAAATGCAAGAACGGTAAAAGTGCAGTTTTAGTTCCCCCTAATAAAAGCAACTTATTTCTTACTATATATTATTCAGTCAATTGAGCTGCAATGAAGCACAGACAATGTCTAGTAAAAACAGCTTATAAACAAGTCACTTCTTACGGTGTACCCTAGTTTCATTGATAGGGCCTCTGCATCCTCCACAGCAAAGGGAACTAATCTGCACCTTCATCTGACAAAACTTTAAGTTAACCGTTTTTTATGGTATTTATGCTGATAGATAACAATGACGTGCTGTGATTACCCTACTAAAGTATTCATGATAAATATTGATTATTAATTGCAAATTGTCTTAAATTCTTAGTAAGAGAGGAATGTAAATGTATTGGGGTCTTGTCCAGTAAAAATGTACGTTTTTGCAGGGAAATCTTTGTTGCATGAACATAACAAGATAGCTAAAAGATACAAGTACCATTCAATTCACTGTTCATCGCTATCTAAGTATGATAATCACTTCTGCTGCAAATTCCTTTCACAATTCATTCATTTTCCATAAGAAACTTGTTTGTTTTTGTTTTGGTTAACCGGCACAATTCCTGCGTATGCTTACTAAGCTTGCTAGATGGATAATGATTGTTACGAAACTTTTTGTTATAATAATAATAATTTATTATGGCCTTTTTTTAGTATATTACAATAATGTATATATATATATATATATATATATATATATATATATATATATATATATATATATATATATATATATATATATATATATATATATATATATATATATATATATATATACATATACATATATATATATATATATATATATATATATATATATATATATATATATATATATATATATAGAGCTCGAATACCGACTCGACGTTTGCAGAGTCACAGGCGGCGCTCATATTGAACATTTATAAAAATCTGTCATAGAACCAACAAATATTTGTACTTTTCTTTGTAAATTTAACCAATAAAACATATGACCTTCAACATAAAGTGTATTTAGTTTCATTAAGATCCATCGAGTAGTTTCCGAGACATGGGCATTTAGAATGGGGTCAACCATTTTGGAACACCCTGTATATATATATATATATATATATATATATATATATATATATATATATATATATATATATATATATATATATATATATATATATATATATATATATATATATATAGACGACATGACAAAGTGACACATTTATTTACGGCCTTGAACGCTGGATTGAATAATATGTTTATTTCCTGTATTTGTCATTAGATCAATGTGTGCGGATAATATTTGATGAAAGAAAACTGGTATTCAAAGTGATTTCGATTTTTCAAACTCTAAAGCTCTTTTCAAAAAGAAAAAGTTGAAGAGATAAAAAGCAAAAATCACGAAAAGCAGTTCAATTTGTTTGAAACCCTATCTGAACGTTTATTTAGCTCAGACACATGGCAAGCTCATCATCTGCTAGCATGGATTCATTCAATCAATAGAAAGATATTTTGTCTACACTTTTGACACCAACTCATTTGATACAAGCAGCCAAAGCCAGAAATGGCTGCATAAAAAAGAATGCTAATTGAATCTGATGATTTGTTGAATATCTGTAGTGTTTGCAGTTTTTCTTTCAAAATTCTTTGTTGATTTTTAAATGAAGACACAAAAAAAGATTTACAAAATCTTTGATGGGAACCTTTTCAATTTTTTCAGCTAAATGAGGATAAAGAATTGTATTTTTCAAATATTGGGAGCAGTTGTTATCTGCAGTGTTTGTAGATATAAAGACCGGTAAATATAATTCATTTGCTGCAAATAACGAACAGTGTTATCAGCAATTTTCTATTTTTTTGTCTCACTGCAAGTGTTTTAACTGAATAAGATGAAATTTGCTGAATATAACGAAGTAAAACTAGCATCAGATTTAGGAATAAATGCTATTTATCGTTATAATCTAATTGCCAAGTAAAAAAATAATGATGCAACATATTAAGTTTTAGCATGTCAGTTAGCTTACTTTGCACAACCTCAAATCATGTCCCAAAGTTAGTAAAGCTCCTCATTCCAGAAGCATTACTGTTGAGCAGCCTAATGATGACTGTGTTATATTGAAATAAGCTTAACAAGACACGATGGAATACAGAAACCAAACAAACAAAAAATAAGAGAGCAAAAATGAATAATAACCTCGATTTCCAGTTTCCATCATTTCTACCAGTCAATTGTCTCCAAACTAATTTTCATTTAAAAAAAAAAAAAAAAAAAAAAAAAAAAAAAAAAGCTAAATATTCCACAATTCCTGTCATCAGAAGCAGGAGACTGTTCTCTTCACCACACATTATAGAATAAAGAGAACATCTCTCTTCCTAAATTTTCTTGGCTGATACGCGGTTGAAGGATAAACCATTCCCAATTCGGACTAACGATGTATATAGGCCAGTAAAACTACGAAAAAAAAGGACCAAACCTTGATATTTGAACAAAAGAAATTTTTTTGACGCCCAAAAGTTCATAAAAATTTGCTTAATAACATATTCAAAATCAGTTAAACTCGACCACGCAGAAATACCCCTTCTTTCAGGGAAAGAAGGGGAAAATCTCGAATTTAAATTTCTGCAATACTGTCTGGATTGAAAGATCTTTTCTATTAATTTGAGTCCAGGGAGACCAAAAATGACATCAGAATTGGAAAATTCCATCGCTTAATACCCCATTTCAACTCAAACAAGGTCAGAGGAGGGGGAGGGGGAATCAGAATCTTATTTTTGTAGTATTTGGTGGATTGAAGGTTGTTTTCTACTAATTCACGTCTGGGGAGACCGAAAATGTCATCAGAATCGACACATTTCACACACTTAATACCCCATATTCGCCCTAGGCGAGGTCAGAAGGGGTAAAAATACCATTTGTGGTATTAGGCTATAATAATATAATACATAATTGAAAAAACATATAATTGAAAGGTCATTTCCTATTAATTCCTATATATTTCCTACTTAAGTCGGGGGAGACCAAAAATGACACAAGAATTAGAAAATTCCATCACTTAGTACCCCATTTCCACGTATGCCGCTCTGCCGTTAGTGCTAGTGCAAAAGGGGGTTTGACCCCCCCCCCCCGGTTTTTTCCCACTCGTAGAAACGTAAAATTTGAAAAGAAATGTAGCAAAAAGGAAATATGTGAAAAATATTGGATATCATGGGGAAATCTGGAAATTTGGGGATGCTGTGGGGTCTAAGGCTCCCATCGGCGTCACGGATCCGGGAAGGGTCAAAGGTCTATAAAGCCCTGAGATAACGCTTTTCTCACTATACAGGATACCAATCTTCAGGTGAACATGGTATATTTACCACGCATCACCCGAAATTTTACAAATGTATCACCAAACAATATATTATTTTTTTATACTGTCCTCTTGAATACCTATTATAGACAAACCAATTCCCTTAGAAATCGATTTCTAAGGGAATTTTTGCATCAGGTGATGCAAAAGGGTCTAAGTTTTTAGGGAACCGTAGGTAAATGTCAGTGTTTTTTTTTTTTTACAGAACTTTTTGACGCGATGTCAACAAAACTGCTCAGGCCAAATGCACCCTTTCCCTTTCATTACGCCAATGCAATTTTCAAAATATTTGGCTACTTGAAGTTGATTGTAATTTTGTGAAGAATCCTAAAAATAACCTTTCTTTTAAGAAAAGCATGCCCTCATCTTCTGATGTAAAACTTCGAAGTTATCTCTGGGCACCCTAGGGAAAAAAAAGGCAAATAAATTATCAGGTGTAATTTCTGCAAAATGCCTATAAAGCCTAAGGAAGGCTCTGCCACGACATTACATACCATCTTAAAAGGAAACACAAGTTTGATGTGCACAAAGATAAAGTGTCTGCCGCTACTGCAGCAAATAACAAACCCAAATTAACTCAAAAAATATATCCAGTCTGGTTGCTTCTCTCTAGAAAGCTTCAGATGGCAGAGACACAGAGGTCAATGGATTAACGAAATCAAACAGTTCGTGGTAACGAACTGTAAGTAAGGAGCGATGCGGCTCAATAGTAACCGAAACTCTAAAACATATAATGTTTATAAAAACAGATACATCACACGAATTAGTTTTTAATGCTGATTTCAGTAATATAAATTTCATCAAGTTTAGTCCGCATCAAAAGTTACGTGCCTGAGAAAATTTGGCTGATTTTCGAAAAAAGGGGGAAACACCCCCTAAAAACTACAGAACCTTGATGAAAATCACACGATCAGATTCAGCGTATCAGAGAACCCTACTGTAGAGGTCTCAAGCTTGTATCTGCAAAAATGTGGAATTTTGTATTTTTTGCCAGAAGAAAGATCACGGATGCGTGTTTGTTTTTTTTCCCCGTATCGACCGTAATGGGATCGTATCGACCCAATGGTCCTAGAATATCGTGGGAGGGCTCATTCGAATGGAAATTAAAAGTCATAGCGCCATTTTTAAGTGAACAAAAAAATGGAGGGCAACTAGGCACCCTTCCACGCTCATTTTTTCCCCAAAGTCACCCGATCAAAATTTTGAGATAGCCATTTTATTCAGCATGGTCCAAAATATGATAAATATTTCTTTTAGGATAACATAATCCCCCAAAGTCCCTAGGGGGATGGCTGAAAGTTATGGGTTTTACTCAATGTTTACATATAGTACTGGTTAGTGGGAAGTAGCCCGCCTTTTTCAGGGGGGATTTTTACGGGCAGTGGTCGGGGGTTATGTGGGAGGATCTTTCCATTGTTGAAGTTTTCATGGGGAAGAGACATTGCTATGAAGGGGGCGCCAGATTTCCCAGCATTACTTAAAAAAAAAACGATCAGAAATCAAATTAAAAAAAAACAAAAAAAAACAAGTTTTTCAACTGAAAGTAAGGAGCAACATCAAAACTTGAAACGAACAGAAATTATTATGTATATGATTGGGTTCGCCCCCTAGTCAATACCTCGCTCTTTACGCTAAAGGATTTTTTAGTACCTTCATAAAAGCTATTTATTCTAGTTAACGGCCTTTGTGATTATGGGGTCATTTTTAAAGAATTGGAACAAAATTCGAACTTTAGTTTAAAGAGCAAGGTATTGACTAGAAGGCGAACCACCTAATATACGTATTAAAAATATATGAATATATAAGTTCGTTGCGTAAGTTCATTCGTAAATTACGTATATTTATTACTTATAAAAACGTTAGTAAATAAAATTAAACAAGTTTCGAGAAAGCCCTTTAACCAAATAAAAGTAAAATTAATATGAAATTTTGTTTTAATTATTCATGTACGGTGAGCAAAAATCAAAACCTGCATTAATTCAAAAACGTTAAAAAATTAAATAAAAACAACAATTTTTTTTAACTGAAAGTGAGGAGCGACTTTAAAACTTAAAACGAACAGAAATTATTCCGTATATGAAAGGGGCTGTCCCCTCCTCAACGCCTCGCTCTTTACACTAGTTAGACTCTTTCTCACAACTCTATTTTTTAAAACAATGAAAAACTTCAGCGTAAAGAGCGAGGCGTTGAGGAGGGGACAGCCCCTTTCATATACGGAATACTTTCTGTTCGTTTTAAGTTTTAATGTCGCTCCTTACTTTTAGTTAAAAAAACTTGTTTTTTTTTATTTAATCTGGAACAAGAAGAGCAGACATACGATGATTCCTAATTTCAGATCCGATCAGAAAAAGCTGCTCTGCGGAAGCTCTGTTGCAAAACAGTGTTTAGGGCCAAATTGTCACTTTCTGTGTTTGATAAGCCAGGTATTAAACAGCTTATTTAAAAAAATAACAGGACAACTGAAAGTACCATCCAGGAGAAGTATCCATCATCACATGAATATTGCTTCCAGAAAAAAAAGAAGTTAAGCTGAAGGCTACTCTAAGGTGCGCCACTCAGGTAGAATTTTGGCTGCTAGTCTGCATCCAGTCAGGCTGCTTCTCTCTAGAAAGCTTCAGATCGCACAGACACAGAGGTCAATGGATTAGTGCAATCTGGAACAAGAAGAGCAGACATACGATCATTCCTAATTTCAGATCGATCAGAAAAAGGTGCTCTGCGGAAGCTCTGTTACAAAACAGAGTTTAGGGACAAATTGCCACTTTCTGTGTTTGATAAGCCAGGTATTAAACAGCTTATTTCAAAAATAACAGGAGAACTGAAAGCACCATCCAATAGAACTATCCATTTTCACATGAATATTGCTTCTAGAAAAAAAAGAAGTTAAGCTGAAGGCTGCTTTAAAGTGCACCACTCAGGTAGAATTTTGGCTGCTAGCCTGCAAAAGGCTCTGGCTACACCACTGCCCATTACCCCAGGAAGATGAAAAATGAGTGTATGTCGTACCACTGTATTTCACATTTCCGGAAACTTAAGCATTCTCATACAGCTACAAAAATTCTTTCAGCAATCCATGTTGCAATCAGCAAAGCTTCCCTGACATGCACAATTTTGCGGACTGTCACTGGTTCAGGGAACAATGTTGTCAAAGCCTGTAATCTAGGAGAGTATCCCCAGAAACCCCTAGAACTTCATGTTTTGCATATTGTTGTCATTTACTGTTATACACGCTCATGGATTTTGATTCAATTGAAGCATAGGAAATGTTGTCTCTGAAAAGGATTGCTTGGAATCCTCTGATGAAGTTGAAGATGTCGAGCCAACTGATGAAAACGATTCAGATGGCCTTTCTGTTTCTGAGTCTGAAAACTCTAGAAGTGAAGATAAGTTTGCTGAAAATATGTGATATAACTGACGCAGTGTCTGCGGAAGAGGACGACGAAAGAAATGGAGAAGAAGGCTGAGGAGCTGGGATTCAATAAAAAGACGAGAGTACAGCAAAGGCTATCCAAAAATACGTCAGGCTTGCTCAAGCATTCATGCAAAAATTACTGAGAAACCTAAAAATTTCCACTGTCCAGCATGATATCTGTGAGAAACATTACTAAAAGAATGGCTTTAGTTCTCATATCCCTTTTGACATGAAGTTCGATGGAATAGCACATCGGAAGTGATTGAGTCTGCAAAAAAAAAAATAAACGTAGGGAGCTTTGGATTTTTTGCTTCTTTTTTTTTATATCCAACAGTAGCAACAATTCTACTAGGAGTCTCCTACTTTAGTCTAATTATTAGACTGTACTAGAAGTCGCTATTATCGTACTTTCTCCCTTTCGCGAATCCACCGTACTGATAAGTGTTTCTTCATATCCAACAGGCTATCGGGCATACACAGTCCTAGAAAGGCTTGAGTTTTTTTTTATAATACTAGAGCCAGTGATGGCCCCTATTTTACCATCCCTCAAAGAACTCATAGCAGATCCAGAGTTTTTGGAGCAGGGAGGGGGCTAGTTCGGCTAAGGAATGAAATTAATATCTTTGGATTAAGTATTTATAGCTAGTTAAAGCCAAAGATTAAAAGCAACCCATTCGTATTCTTAAAACAAAAGTTTGAAGGTCGATAGGTCAACTTGATCATTATCTCTACTCAAAACGGAGAAATCTTTTCAAAGCTAGCAGACACCACTTTAAAGCATCTTAGCGTAACTGCTACTAGTGTGGCGCGCAAATAGGCATTTTCGATTGTCGGTTATTTAATGCGGAAGCAGTGTGTCCCGACAATATCCAAGACACTGGAAAAGCGCGTATTTTTAAGTGATAAGTTTTAAGGCTCGAACAAAAGAAACTATAAATAACTTTATAATAAAAAAACAAAACTCATCAACTACTTTTTTTTCTTTAAGCTTAAAGCGTTAGAAAAACAGCTGTTTAATTAACTGCTTTTTAAACGGAAAGAGCTGTTTTGTTTAAACCAAAAACAGAACCACAAATAATAACAGGTCTCCAGCTCTTTTTTGACCTGTTTTGTTTCATTCAAGCCCAGTTTTATTGTTTTTGGGTTTATTCGAAAAAAATAGTGCCTTTATTTTTACAAAAATTAGGATGGCCACTGTTGGCCACTGTGATACGAAAATGACGGTAATTGTTTCCTCCTCATTTTTCTATCACATAGCCTGTGGCTACCAGGTTACAATAAGGAATTATACAAAAGATAGCGTACTTTAGCATTTAAATTAATAAGAGCTAAAGCAAGAAATACGTGCCAAGGCAAGATTTCATGGGTTCATCTTACTTCCAAACACTTATATTGCTTTTATATTGCACGGGTTGTTGTTATGACCTTCCAGACTTGTGCATATGGTCCTATAGGAAGCAGATTCATACTGTACTCCCAAAGTCAAAATACTGCCCCAATATAAAACAGTAAGCTAACCCAACCTAAGCCAATTCAGTCACGAGTTTCTATGCTGTAAACACAGCATAAACATATAAACAGTAGCGAAAATTCCTATACTCTACATTAAAGATTTTGAACATATTAATCAAACACCTCTCTTCATGACTCCGTCTTTTTTAAAAAAAAAAAATTTCTTTTTTTTTAAAACCTTATAAATAAAGGTAAAATTGGGGATAATGAAACATCATACATATCAACAAGCTATACATTACAAAACAATCTTACTATAAGAGAAAGGACAAAGATCAGTCAATCAGCTGTTTTTAAACAGCTCAAAAGCAGCTACTAACACCAGTACTTCTTGCTTCTTAAACGTATCCTATTATGCTGGTCAACAGCAATAAATCTGAACTGGAAATAAATAGTGACCACGGATATCAGCACATGAAATATTAGAATCAGAATGTGTCTTCCACAGTGAAAATTGCTACTACTAATACTACTACTTCTAGTAATTCGGAGCAACACTTTTTTCCTACCCGAATAATTTTTAAGCTTTCCTCTTTACTTTTTCCTACGAGCTTCCAATCACACTCCATTTCGGGAAGATATGCATTTGAAAGAAGGCATATCTAGCCATCTCAACATTTCTTTTATTATTTATATGCTCCATCTGCTCCAATATTATTTATTATGGAACCACAGACAGTGGGATCAAATCACATTTTTCTTGGTTTACTGTCATTGCATACAAAAACAGTAAGTACAACGAGAACCCAAAACTATTATTAGTAGATAACACTAAACAATCACCTGCATATATACGAAAAACAAAAGACTCATTAGAAAGATTAGTTTTAAGAACATATACAAATCACACTTTAGAAAGATGTACGTATCTATTAGTAACATAAATTAAAAATGAATATCGTTTTTTAGAAATTAAAGATACGTACTTGTACAGTACAGGAGGGATTGATTGACGATTCCAGAGTCAATACTTTGTCCTTAACATCTTCTAATCCTTGTCTAAGTTGCCTCAATGTTTCTTTTACTTCGTCTTCAACGGTTCTTGGTTGACTATCACATCTGCACGTTCTCTCCAGTTCTTCTATCTTCTTTTCTATTTTAACAACTTTTCTTTCAGTTTCATCCAACTTTTTTATGTGGCGCTCTGCATCATCAAATGAGGTTGGCTCAAGAAATTCTTCATCACTGCTTTCATTGCCAAAAGTAGGAGAGTAAACACTTCCATAGACTGAGTCTGAAGTAAAGGATTTGATAAAAAAAATTATACCAGGTTATAGTTAAATCTCTGGACTGTTGTTTCATGTATGTGACCTATCCCAAGTTTCTAGATAAAGACAAATTCAGCCCTAAAAATATAATAGGAAGAAACGACAAACAATAAGCCCCCATAACTTTCCTTTTATCTAAATAGAATACAATAAACAGCTAAGAGCTAGAAAATCTTTATAGAACTAACTATGCTTGGAGACCTTAGACGACATCTGTCCTGGCTTTTCTCTTTCTACAATAAGTCATGTCTTGATGCAACCTACTGGAAAATACAGGATAACTTTAAATTCATATATATATATATATATATATATATATATATATATATATATATATATATATATATATATATATATATATATATATATACATATATATATATATATATATATATATATATATATATATATATATATATATATATATACATGTATATATATATATATATATATTATATACATATAAAACATATACTCTTAGTTTGCTACTAAACAAGATTCTTGTGTTAAAGAAGTTGCAAGAAGCCTAAAAACAATACAAAAAAAGAATTAGGTGCTTTTTTCATTGATGATAATCGATAAGCCTTATTTGACAAATGGAGGTTTCAAATTTTCATTTCTTTGTCTTGATTCTGAATCTCTTTTCTAAATTCTATTATTTTTCTTATGGACCGTCTGAAATGCATCCATTCGATACCTGTGATATCAGTAAGTAGCAATATGATTTCGTCAATTGTCTTTGACTAAATACCCATACCAGCCAACCCATTCCAACATCAAAAGCTGCACCTTTACATTGATCCAACAGTTTAGAGTGAATCAGAGATCACTTGAAAATTTGACGTGGAAGCTGTCAACCTCAATTTAACCTAACAGAGCCTCGAACATTTTATTTTGCTCTATGATTCATTTAAGAGCGAGTAAAAGGGCTCTTGCACTATTCTTGGTCAAAGTGTTGCAACTCAACCCGAATTATCTGTTTAATAGGAGCCTGTCTCATTATCTCAAATTTTCGGCTTTTGCAAATTTCACTATATCTTCCGCAAAAGATCGGGTTTTCAGATAGTTTACTGGAGACAAATAAAATTACAAAAATCTGAGAATGTAGTAGTAAAGAAAAGTTGCTTTTTGGTATGCTGAGGTAACAAGAAAAAAGATGGTTAATCGAAAAACACCTTTATTTGCTCCATAGGCTTTGGAAATTGCAGTACTTGGCAAAAAAAAAACAACTACACAGTCTCTATTTGGCTTAGAAAAGGAAATGAACAAACATGACAAAGTGCAGATACTCCCCCGTGCATATATTTTTAAGCAAAAGTGATCATGCATAAATTTTTTGGCACTTTTGACACTTTGTAAATTTTTGGGCAATTTTTTGACACTTTTGCTTAAAAGCCCGTCTCCGAACGAAGTGGGAAGAAGTAAAAAAAGATTTAAAGGAATTTGAACCTTTTTGGAGAGTGTAAAGAGGGGATCTTTGAATAGAACGGGACGGAAGAGGAGCTTGCGCAGCTGTGTTAGCCTCAGGCGGTTTGGTTCCAATGTGAGGTTTTAGTAGTAGTATTATTTGCTACGTTTATCCCTTTTAATATATCACTAGTATACCAAATTCACTACTCATTTATTTTCTTTTTTAGAACCAGTTATTAATCTATGATTGGAGACCCTAGTTAAAAATAGGTTTGAAATACATATTAAGAAAAAACGGGAAAATTCAATACTTGTAGAAGAAAAGCTCATAATATCGAAATTGGTGGGCTGAAATTGGTCGTCGAAGGTTTTGCTATCGAAGCTTTGAATATTGGTAGATGTCAGGGATGACAGCTCAGGAGTTGGACTATTCTTTGATTCAGTGTTGTACCTAAAATGAAAATGAAGTAATGGCAAGTTTGAAGGTATGACAAGTAATGAAGTAAAGACACTGACACTGAAGTAATGATAAGTAATGACAAGTTTGAAAGCTGAAAGAAGGAAAAGTTGGCTGACAAAGTATATGCAAGTCCTGGCCACCGTCATTTTTATGAAACGTCAATGTTAAAGAAACTAGAATAATTTGTATTATTTTAGTAGCTTCTTTACAGTCTTAAAGTAGGCTTGATTCTCAAGCAGGCGATCAATAGAATTAATTACACTGATTGACTCTCTTAGGAATCATCTGCTTCAAACAGATAAGAGTCCCAATTATCTTTTAAATGAGCGTTAGGCTTTTAGATGAATAAGAGTCAGCACCGTTAGTTAGTTTCAAGATTTAGGTTCAATAGATCCAAAAATAAAACGTATATGATAAGGAAAATTCAATTGCTTGATACATAAAATCTCCTCCCCTTCAAGTCTACTTTGAGCTATGTAACTATGAAAAGTTATATATATAGACAGGAAAAGGTTGATCTTGACCGCGCATTTAACCAGAAATTCTAAAAAGAGTGAAATTTGCAGCTCAAAATTTCCATGATAAAGCCTAAAATAGAACTTGAAAAAGGTCCGTTTACGTTTACGCTTTAGAATAGTTTAACTCATCGTTTTCTTAATTCCGATCCAAAATCCCACTCCCTATGGGAATGTATTGATTTCCATACGATTCGCAATTCCAACAGTGTACTTTTTTTGGGGGTAGGGATGGGGGGGGGGGGCACCGACAACAATTTCAGGACTTTTTCAAGTCATATTTCGCAATATTAGCAAAAAAACATTTTTTTTTTACAAAATGTAGAATTCTCAAAACTATTGAATACTCCCTTTTATAGTTGGATAATCAAAATGAACAAAATGTTTTGCCAATAAATATGGGAATAGACATAGGAAGGGGAGGAGAAGGCTTAAGCTTGCGGCCTCCGGAACCCTGACATTTCTAAAACTGTTCGACTACATCTTATAAATACTAGACAGTTCACCTATTTTAAAAACTTGTGACCCCGCACAAATCCCCCCCCCTCATCAGGACAAAATACTACGTACATGCCTGATCACAGCTGATGAAATTTCATCAAAACAAATCTGTAGCGAGGTCAAGATACATCAGAAAAAAATATTCAATTAATTAAAAAAGATATTACTTTAACTTCATTGATGTATTGAGTGCAGAGATTTATAAAATTCGAAAGAAAACCATAAAAAAAATATTCTATAATCCAGTATAATAGATAGCAAAAAGCTCATGCACTTCAAATTAACAATTTGCTGAGCATTAATGTCAAAGTTACGATTGAACTTTCTTGAGTGGTGTATAATAAAATCAGAGATAGAAAAAGACGAAAAACAGATATTGTTAAGCAGAAGTGATCATTTCAATTGACCCGTTTCTTAATAGGGAGGCTAATTAAGCAGTACTGCTGCATGTAAATTGCTGCTTAAAAACCGATTGTTCAGTCTGACAGTTTATTTTATTAGCTTTATTTGAATAAAAGACAGATTCAAAATTTCTTTGCGAAAAAGCTGAATTGAACAGCAAAATCATCCAGGGAATTTCAGATCGTTCAGAGGAATTCAGTGATCGTTCAGCAAATTTATTTGTTCTAAAGAATCTTCTGAAAAAAATCTATTCTCATGGTTCGAATTCATCGTCATGGACACTAAAAACATAAACTATGTTTGTTTTTTACTTAATTGCGCCTGTTTTTTATGCTTAATATGGTAAAAATAAATAAATAAACAAAGGCAAAATACAAAAAAAAAGATTACACATAAATTACCAATGCAATACCAAGTTCTAAAAAAAGAATGAAAACGATATAAACGAAAGAAATGGGGAATACAAGCAAAGGACAGGTTAAAACTAGAACAATGATTTTTATTAGCATGATGAACAAACATAAACACCATAGCATAAAATAAATACTATATACACAACAAAAGAAGGGAAACAATATATGACACTTTGAACCTAGTATTTTATAGCCCTGGAAAGTCTCTTTAGGGCACATTATACAATTTCCGTGGAGGGGAGGAGGGTTGTTCTTGAGTCACAATATTAGACTAAGGATAATTGAGAAAATACAATTTATGTTTGTACTATTCGTATCAATGATGAAAAAGTCTCCTGTCAGCTATCAACGAATAGTTTTAATCATTCATTAATGGTCCTTAGGCTGCGTTCCTTAATTAGACTGCATTCCTTGTTGTAATTAATTTCAACAACGTATTCAGCTTTTAACCTAATTATTAACCTTTGTGGTAAACGAAGTCAAATTTTTGCTATAAGCTTTTATCTATATAAAACGTTTGCTTTATAAGATTCTCATAATTTTTGGTAGACTGAAAATACGACGAAACTTGCTGTCTGAACAAGGAATTATTAGACTTTACTGTTCATAACTTATAAGATGCATAAGTTGTTTTTGTATGGATTTTTTTTTGTGTATTCATTTTTCCGCAACTTATTTTGCCAAAAATTTGATATGTTTTTGTTCAGATGAAAATACAATGGATATTGGCTATCTGAACAGTGAATTACTAGACTTTACTGTCATATCAGAATTTATTTTCCCGCATGTTATTTTTTCAAAATTTTAGATAAATTTTTGTAAGGATGAAAATAAATGAAAATTTGCCATTATAAGAATTTACTGTCTCATGAAAAATATTAAGAGAAAATTCATTCATGCGTCATTTTTTGGGAGTGGTAAATGCCTTATTTAAGTTTTTGCCGAATCCATGACTGTACAGCATAAATCTTGCTGTATATACACATAAACCAAGATTCCAAAATATGACTCAAGCTGACAAGCTTGAAATATGACATATTTTGTCAAATATGACAATAATATAACTTAGGATGGACTCCTAAATAAAATAATGCATTTGCCTACATTTGGTGCCGGTGCAATAAGCACTTTGGAACAGCGAAACATGAAAAATCTGTGCTATTAAAAATTGTTCTCGGGCACCAAAACTAATGGAAGTTGATTGCAATCAATTCTAGAATAAGAAGCTGAACAGGGGTCAACAGGGGTTGAAAGCTTGGTGCATGAATTCCACTGAATCTAGAATAAGAAGCTGAACCACGTCAACAGGGGTTGAAAGCTTGGTGCATGAATTCCACTGAATCGAGGTAGACTGTTACTTTTCTTATCTTTAAAAATGTCTGGAGACACTACCTTGGATTTCACACACACCCAAAATTACAGTTTTGAGCAGAAAATATCGATTTTTCTCCACAGCTAAAATTTGACAGTTAATTTTTGTAAAAAAGTGTTAAATTACAAAAACAATTTACATGAATAATTATCATTTTAGCAGGAAATTCGGCTGAAAAATATTCCACAAAATGGGGAAGGAGTCATACCACCACCTATATAAATAATTATGACAATGCAAGATAAAAAAAAGAAAATAAAAAATCGTAATACGAACATATCAAACAGTTCATGGAGCTACAAGAAAGGACCGATGCTTAATAGTGAAAAAAAAGATCAAATCAAATTTTTGATGTCAATACATATATCAAAAGAATCAGATTTTTATAATTATTCCAAATATTTAAAATCCATCAAGTTTAATGTTAATCATCATAGGCTACGAGCCTGAGAATATTTACCAGATTCTCAAGAAAGGAAAAAATACCACCAAAAGACCACATGATCTTGACAAAAGTTACACCATGAAATTCAGCATATCAGAGAATCTGATTATACAGGAATCAAGCTCCTATCTACAGAAAAGGATTTTATTTTTTTTCAAAAAGAAAGATCACGGATGCGTTTTTTTCCCACGAGTCTCCGAGTCAAACCAATACATGTAGTAAATCGTGAGAAAGCTGATTCGAACAGAAATTGAAAATTACAGTGCCCTTTCTGAGCTGTCAGAAATTTTTGTCATATGAAAGTTGTGCGGTCTGCCATTCCATGACACAAAATATTAATTTTATCCAAAGAGGATCAACCTGGAATCGACTATAAAATCTGATATACCCAACCGCCTTAAAATTATTCGAAACTAAACTATATGCGCAGTTTCGCAGTTTCAGAGGAAGCAAATTCGCGTGGTGGGACATTTGCCCCTAAAGAGGCATATAGTCTATATAAAATAAACGATTAATAAAGTCACTTATTTAAAACCTTCCTTTAACCAAGTTGATTCGCTTGCTCTTTGAAAAGATTATGTAAAGGGATGTAAAAATGCGTACTAGCTGTTAAAAAAGAGGATCGGTGGCTCATTGTGCAGATGGGGAAGGGGGGGGGTATGCTTCATGCCTCAAAAACTAATTAATATGCCAGGATTTGTTAACTTTATTTGAACCATCAAATAAATATTAAGTTCAAACCTCCTTTCATTTGGATAAGCCTGAATATGGGTGGTGTGTGGTGACTTCCCCCCTCTTATTGCAGATTTTTTTTAACATAAAAAAAAATATATCTATATCCTTTCTGTTACAAAAGGTAGAGAAGTGGAGGGGCGATGAGGTTATGAAGGCTACTCTGGGGGCGTTTCTTGCCTGGAGGGGGGGGGGATATACTACCGAGTTCTTCATTTCATCAATGTTTGAACTGAAATATTGCGTCTTATATTTATTTGTTATATATTAAACAGTCCATGGCTACAACCTACAAGGAGCGAAGTAATCAAAACTTAAAAAAAGTTTTAATAAAAAAACATGTACATTAAAATAATTAAGCTCTCGTGGGATTTCCTTTTATAAATTTCTTGGATTTTAAATTTATCTAAAAATAACAGTTAGGAGTCTGAGAGAATTTGCCCTTTTTCCGAAAGGGGAAAACATCTCCACAAGCACAGACAATTTCGAACAAAAATTACATAATCGAATTCAACACATCAAAAAACTCCATTGAAGAGTTTTCAACCCCCTTTCTACAAAAATATAAGATTTCGTATTCTCCTCGAAAAGGAAATCATGGATGTGCTTATTTTTTGCTTCTTTCTCTGGGATGAGAGAACACATAGACACAGAATATCACGAGGAGTTTCATTAGAAATGCACCTGGAAGTTCACTGTTTAAGTAGCCCCCCCCCCCCAAAAAAAAGGTATCATATTCTACCACTTTCAGGCATAAAATGGCAAATTTTCCCCAAAAGATATCAAAAAGCCATCGAGTATAAATTTTGAGTGGCAATTTACATTTATCGAAATAAAGCATATCGTTCACATTCTAACTTTGGATACAAGTGAGATAACGTATATTCAAAATGTCTTGTCAGCAATTTGCTTCTACTTCGACCAAGGATATTCTTGAAGATAGTATAAGAACTACCATATTCGATAGCCAGACAGAAAAACACGGTTAGTCCTTTTGTTTTATTTCCTTCAATAAATAAATAGAGATATATATATATACACACTCACACAAACACACACATATATATATATATATATATATATATATATATATATATATATATATATATATATATATATATATATATATATATATATATATACATATATTGCGGTTTCCAGTTTAAAAAACCCTACTGCCAGATGGTGGCATATTAATTGCTAAGGATCCGCATAAAAAACAGTTCATATAAACATTGACTTTAAATCTTCATTTACCAAAATTTATTCTTCAGAAATTAATTTATAATTCCCCTTGATTCCTGGGAATATTTTTTGAATATACCCTTCATTTTGGTGCCAAAAGTTAATAACACCTCTATTATTGAAGAAAATCTTTTCCTATGTAGCATAGACGATAATATGGTGAGCAAGGGGGAGGGAGGGGGGGGGGTCATGAATACTTATAGAAAATTTTTTTCAGAAGGAGTTCAAAACCAGGAGCTTTGTTTTCATCGACATCTAAAAATTCGACATCGATTCTTCATTTTTCTATTTGAATACATTGTCAGGTACAAAAATCTGCTCGGACATTGTCATTTTTATTCGCTATTAGATCATGGATTGAGATATGTCTAAATATGCTTATAAATTTTATTGATTATGAATTGTTTCGCTATTAGAACATGAACTAAGATATGTTTAAATATGTTTATGATGAATTAAATATGTTTATCGTTTTTTTGTTTTGCTACACAAGAATTACGATTTTGACCCGCTTACTGTATTACAGACAAAAATTTCGATACAAATTTTTATAATAGTTGTAGTTAGAGCTTAACATAAATCTATTCAGGTCAAATTGAAGGTTATGAAAATATTGATGAACGCTTCAGTCACCAGCAATTTATCATCCCGTTCAGTTGGTCACGTCACTAACATTTATAATAGACTAAATAAAAGTATATTAAAATAAATGAGGCAGAAACGAGAAATACAAGGTTTGTATGTACACAGGGATGTTTGGAACGATCGTTTTTTTTATTTAAACACACTTTTTATAATAGCCTATTGCCTATTTTAGAGCATCTCGTATAATCTAACCCTCTCATCCGTCCGGGGAAAATACTGCATCCCAAAAAAACAGACAAGTCATTTAATTAAAAAAAGAAGAAAAATCATCCTCTTCTTACGAGGAAAAAAGAAAATGTCAGATAACTAATTCGATACTATTAATCTTTTATTCTCCCCCCTCTCCGTTAATGCTGAACTAGCATCTATAATCATTTTATTTTATCAGCAAAATCTTCGAAAAATAACTCTGATCATTTTCATCCACAATATGGCCCAGCTTTGTCACATTTGAATACTATGAGATATCTACATTTGTCAATAGGAACTTTTTTTGTAGAAACATAGCCTTTGGGATTTTTTCTTAGTATTTCCGAAATGTAAAAGAGTATATACCCAGTATCCAAATCCATTTTATTTTTCTTCAAAATTTCTTCAAGTTTCTCGATTTTCGTCGGAGATCCATTATCATAAACTATCTCATAAAAGGGTCCAAGAGTATCCAAAAAATCCGCTACGTCTTCAGTAAACGACATTGTTTCAACTATCTGTAAAAGACAAGCATTAGACTTTGTGTTTATTAATGAAAATACAGGGTGGAAATATTCTAATTAAACTATTTTTTTTATTTGATTAAAAAAAGGTCTGAAAGCTATTGAACCAGAACATGAAAGGATTTTTTCATTAAAAGCATAAAATTATACTTAGAAAATCAATTGCGAAATTGGGTAAAATCATTACAGACTTAAACACTTTTAAAACTTTTTCGCATGCTGACCAATGGTCTCTGTAGCACAGGCACCGATATTCTGATTCTCTTGGACGGGAGTGCAATGCGCAGTTGGGGCAAATCATCAGACGCTTCCTATCTTTTCCTCCAGATTTCCCAAGGTACACACTTAGAGCTGGGTCGACTCTAGCTGAGCTTAGAGTCAAACCAAGACTCAGAGCCCTGCCCTGACGGACACAGGATTTCAAGTCTGACGAGCCAACCACTCAGCTAGCACGGCCGAAGCAATACATACGCTTTACCAAAATTACAAAAGGGAAAACAGACTCGAGCAGCCAATCGTTGGTAGCCTATATCTCAAGTTAGGAGGTGCTTGGACGACGAGAATAAGGAATCTAATTTTCCCTAAAGTTAAATTAACTACAAATTAAAACTTCTGTGAGAGTAGTAATTAAACCCCTCATTTTTCAGCTTTGAGGTGCGGATTGTATTCATGTATAATTTTCAATTTTTTGAGAACCATATGTGACTTAAGGTCATTGACTTGATGTTCAAATTTCCATGTGGCATCTCAACGTGTTAAAGAAAGTCAAATATTTTCAATTTTCATTGTAAAACCATCAGAAAGGTAGCCGTCTTCCTGTTTTACTATTTTCCTTTTCTTAGTATCCCAAGAAATGCTATTATTAATACAATACTAAAACTAAATATAACTACTGGTTCTAAGATCTTTGATTTTGGAGTGTCTTTTGGTCTAGGATTTCAGGAAGGGAGTGGGCACCAAAGCCGCTCCCCCTTAGCACTTTAATAATGAAGTGCCTATATTATAATATTTGATTTTGGAATAACTTCTTATAATCTTTACCACCTATCCTTTTCAAAATAATATTTACCTATGTTTAGTATATCTGTAAGATTATTATCTTTTCTTCTTTCTTAATGTATAACTGAACAAAAACCCAACTGCTGTCTATCTGTAGTTTATGTGTTTCATAGGTTCATATCGATGAAGAATAGGAGGTCAGTGAAGGAGTGAAGAACGGAGATTTTAAATTAAAGTAAATAATTTAACAAGAGTAACAAGAAAATATACTATTTAAATTTTGAGTTCTTATCTTTTCATCTATCGTGAACTATTTTTAAAATATCCCTTTTTATGCCAAAGGAATTTCTTTTGTGTCTATTTCACAAAATCGAACAGAAAACTGATGCCAAAATAGAAATTAAACAATAAAATTGCCAAGTTGTTAAGCAATCTGTTTAATTTGATAAAGCCCTATTTCGAATTGGTGAACCATTAATTGATTTTCTATACATTTGAAAGGTATACAATTAAAAGAAAAAGAGTTTAAAAGGGTAAAAATTACTGCATATCTAAAGTGAATTGACAATAAAATTGATAATACTATTATTAATAGATAATAAAACTGATTAGAGTATATTGATAATACTGGACTACTAAAATAAATTGATCGTTTAAATTTTATGATATTCAGCACTGGAAGTCTCGACAATTTTTATTTTTAAATGTCTTTAAAATTTTAAAAATGTATTTTTTAAAATTTTTATTTTGAAATGACAAAACCTTGGCTTATAAGTTAATTTACAGACATATTTTTCAAAAACAATTATTTTTAAAGGCAAGTAAAGAGCCATATTAAAACATAAGATGAGCAGAAATAAGATAACAAAACAGCAACTAGCAAATTGCTTCGGGTAAAAAGAACAAATAAATATCTGGCCTTTAGAGGTTACCGGGGGCGCTTACACTACTCTTATCAGTGGAAATTTTGATTGGCTTAAAGTTTGAACTGATCATTCTGTTCGTTTATTCTTCTTCATTCTGTTTCATTCTGTTATCATTCTGTTTCGTTTATTCTGTTCGTTACATTCGAACAGACTGTAAATTCTGTTCGTTTAGGTTGAATTTATTCATCAATATCAACTTCTGTGGTAAAGTTCTAGATAGAGGCAACTTGTTATTTTTGGAAGTAACTGAGACGGGTAGATTAAACTTTTAACAATAAATACCCCACCCATACCCCAAGAAGGTTATTTGAAGCTACTGTCTCAACTCTTTCCTTTATTCTAGGGTTTAGAAGACAGGTTTATGGAAGACGTCTATCAAGATTTGGCCAAAAAATGTTTTACCTTAATTTTGGGTATTTCGTCTCTTTTTCCTTGGCCTTATGTTTTGAAAACACAAATCCTATGAGCTCAGCAGGATTTTAAGCTGCATAAAGAAGATCCAAATATGGAAAACAGTTTTAGAAAACATGTTTCGTAGGAATTTGTTAAACCATAAGCTCCCCAGACTCACGGAAGAAGTAATTCACAGAAGGCATATGGCTCTTTAATAACACTACACACACTACATAATTGGTTAAGAAATCCAGCCATGTATAGAGGCATTGCAGATGAGTAGGCAATTATTCAGAAGAAGTTCCCCATACCAGCAAAGTCTATTGCACCCACTTTCCCCCAATCCCCTTTATGGAATTGGTCAATTCCGATAATAAATACTGACTTCTCAAAGTGGAATAAAGATTTAACCACCATTGCTTTTGTCCAGAAAAAATTTGCAGAACTTAATACTATTACCTATAAAAATCACTTCCAAATATTTGTTGATGGGTCAAAAATAAATGAGAAGGTTGCAAGTGGTTTTCTCCTTCCTCACCTGAAAATTGCAATGGGCGAGAGATTATATAATACTGTATCTATAATGTCTGCTGAGTTAAATGCCATAATCATGGCATTAGAACACCTTAAGGAAAACCAACCTTTGATTGCAAATTCAAATAATATTATCATATATTCCGACTCTCTATCAAGCCTTGAGTTGCTGGCCTCAGCTCCTCAATATAAGTTGGACATTGACACTTATCATTGTCTCAGTATTATAGATAATCTTGCTTCAAGTGGCATAACAACTTATTTTCAGTACATTCCTAGCCACTTTGGATAAGTGGTAATCATCAGGTTGATGAAATAGCAAAAAATGCTATAAATATTGACCAGCCAAGTGGGAGACCAATCCCAATTAGAGATATTTACCGATGGAGGCTATCAGATATTAATTTTAATAAGATTAATCCTATCTTTTCCCTCTTTCCCAATAAGAATCTTTCTAAAATTTATCATAGAATTCGTTCTGGAACAAATGGACTAAAGTTCCTTGCATTCTCATATAAGTTTTCTAATTAAAGTGGTTCAATTCCCCTGTCCCCTCTTTGCAGGCATTGTAATATGAATAATGAAACAATTGACCATTGCCTATTTGAATGTAATGTGCTGACGTCTGCACAGCATACCTTGCTTTGTAAACTGTTAAAATGCTTCAACCACCACAAAATCTCACCATCAGTCAAGAGCCTAGCCAAATATACATACACACTGAGCATAGAAATCGATACGTATCATCTTATATTTCAACTCCTTGAGTCAAAAGATTTGATGAAAGATATCTGACAGTATCTAATAAACAAGAGACAACCAAGCCAGTAGCTCTGTAACCCACAGAGTGAAACAAAAAGAAAAGGGCTAAATAGTATTAACTGAATAGCCCGCCTGCTGTGAATTAGAAGAAGAAGAAGAAGAATAAAGTAATCCTAAAGTGCTGCTATTAAATAGAAGAAGAAGAATGCTGCCTCTAATAAACATAACTAAAGCAAGGAGAAAGGGTAAAAGACAGAAATGATTGAACGGATCACGATCAACAGAAACAAATGAGCAAAACGAATCTGACACTAGTTTTTCATCGAAATGACAAAACCTTGGCTTATAAGTTAATTTACAGACATATTTTTCAAAAACAAGGGTTTTTAAAGGAAAGTAAAGAGCCATCTTAAAACCTAAGATGAGCAGAAATAAGATCAAAAAGCACGATCGTCTTGACCTAGAGAATAATTCCTGGAAAGTTTCGAGACAATTACACACTCAAGATCGAACAAGCCTTAATTTTTTTCATTATAAACCTGATGTTTCAACAATTGGAAATCTGCATTATTTACAATCCTTGCCCCAAGTGCTACAGAGGTCGGATCATCTCCAAAGCAACATTTATTTAGTTTTTTTAATATATTGAATAAAATGGTTATCCTAAAATCTTGATAGGATGTCTGTGAGGGTCCGTGGAACAATGGGTAGTACTAGAGGGTATGAGAGTGGGACTGGCTACCCACCAATTACTTTTGACTCTTAGAAAAGGCCCTAAAGCTTTCAATTTCCAATTGAATGAGCCCAAAACATAGACTCTATAACCATACCATCCATACAGAAGGGCCAGGAAAAAAAGAAAGAAATTTTACATGGATGCCATGTGACTCTTTACTTAGGCAGGGCACTGCCTCATAGTAACGGTGAAGAGAACTTAAATTTTCGACATACTTGAGTCTAGAATGAAAGATTACCAAAACTACGGTAAGAACAAAAAATAAAAGATATTTCTTGTATTACACTTAGAAGGATGACAACCTGTATTACATGGATGACAACTCACCGGGGGGTGTCAAAAATATAAGGAAGTGGACTGATACAATAACTCCGGAAAACAGGATTTTTGAGCTGTTTTGTACATTTATATTTTGTCAAATAGAATACTATTTTGTCAAATATATATTTTTTCAAATAATACCTGCGGTTAGTAAAAATAAAAATCTATGTGTTACCTTCTTAAAACTACAATTCCGTTCCAACAACACATCAGACTTACAATTAAAGATGAAATAAAAACGCAAGGAGTAGTTCACAAAAGCAAACAGAAATGGGATTCACGCATACAGTTTATCCCCCAAAATGCCCCTCTGCCTTTAGTCATGTATATGCCTCACTTGCTTTAACATCCGAATTTATATTCGTATATTGTATTATTGTATACTGTATTTATGTTGGATAACAATCCCAAAATAGGCTTCTTGTCCTGTTTGGCACCTACATCAATTTCTATCTAACCCAAAAATCTTGAAAATATTCAGAAGTGGGCGCGCATATAATAATTGGGGCAAATTAAATATCCTGTGAGGACGGCTTGCAGACACTGAGGCTTCAGAAGCTATCTGAAAGGAGACACAATCTTGCGATGCGTTTTGGAAAGATACGCCTGAACTCTAATGCCCATCTAATTTTTTTTTTTTTCAAGTTCAAAGACCAGTTGGCCAAAAAACGTAGATAAAATCCTCACTTCATCTTGCAAATTCTTTTGTCCTTGACCCTGAAAGGCATTGAAACGGTATCTATCGTCCTTTGTTCCTACTTTGCGAAGCACTACAAGGATCAACTTCTTGAAAATGCTAGGTTAAGTTTTGATAATTTATTTTTATGTGTACTTCATATGATTATGTGGTGTACGTTCTTGTTATGTGACGTTCATTGCTAACTCAGCGCTATTATTATTCAGTAAAGTTTTTTGTATTTATGTCTAAGACAGCTCTATTCTTCCTTTTGCTTTGTAATCAGCTGAGCAGGCGTGGGCTCATTGTGACCCTTGCATTTTTAAAGCTCATCAGAGCCATATTAAACAGGTTAGGTAATCCTAAACTTACAACACCTTTTGCCTAATTTCCAGATAGGCCAACTATCCCAGCCTGATAAATAAGTAAATCAAGCGGTTAAATAAGCAGTAAATAAAAGCTGTGGTACATAATACAAAATAGCTGATAAAGAAACAAATAATGTAATTAAAAAATTACCTTTTTCAGCTCATCTATGTATTCTTTCATAGCTTCTTCTTTAGGCATATCTTCAAGTTTCTTCCATGCATCGTATTTAGCCTTGGCCACAATATTAAAAAATGACGGCGCTTTTATATTACACGGTCCATCCGTGGCTTGTTTGTATAGAGAATAGAATCTCAATTGCAAATGAGTTGACGGACTGAATGGCCCTAAAAAAGAAACGATTCTACAAAAGGAGAAAGCGAGAGATAAGAGAGGATTAAAAAATAAATAAAAACATTACGGTAGTTTAAAGTCAAACTGCAATTGGATTACCAATCAAATCTAAAGTTTACATTTGGACATTGAAATTTTGATATTTTACCATAAATGGACAAGTTCTTCAAACTGATTGAAAGTATATAGACTTGATTGAAAGTATGTAGCATGTTTATGTGATGTATAGGAGTTATGGATCATATTATAAATACGTCACTCAACACAGCGCCTATGCCGCGATGATAACGTTTTGGAGCTTACCAATCTGCCGCATTCTAAGTTCAAAAGGTCACTTAAAATAACATTTACTATACATGACAATGAGCATTAAATAAAGAGTATCACATAGGCTATAAAATAACCATAAGTCTGACAAAACAGATAAAATCAAAATAATCGTAACTTTTTTTGGATTTTTTCAAATATATGTTACTGTGAAAGACCTTTTCTCCGAAATTACTTTTTCTCCTTGGATTTAGTCAGCTTTTTCATTTTTATGCATGGTTTGATGGTGACAGGTTAGGTTAGGTTTCGTTAGGTTTTAACCCATTTCTGAGAATTATAACCTAATTTAGCCTAACCTAACTTTAACATTTACCATCAAACCTCACATAAGACTGACAAAGCTGATTGAATCCAAGCAGATATAAGGAATTTCGGAATTTCACCTTCTTCTTCTTCTATTTAACAGCAGGCGGGCTTTTCAGTATAACTATTTAGCCCTTTTCCTTT
The DNA here is from genome assembly GCF_049724085.1 of Artemia sp. Qi Xiang Cuo. Taxonomy (NCBI): domain Eukaryota; kingdom Metazoa; phylum Arthropoda; class Branchiopoda; order Anostraca; family Artemiidae; genus Artemia; species Artemia sp. Qi Xiang Cuo. The sequence continues at coordinate 92,503,764 of NC_142794.1, read as the reverse complement.
TGCTTCACTCTGTGGGCTACAGAGCTACTGGCTTGATTGCCTCATATTTATTAGATATATTCAGATATCTTTCAGCAGATCTTTCGACTCTAGGAGTTCAAATATAAGATGATAGATGTCGATTTCTATGCTCTGTGTGCAGGTACAGTTGGCTAGGCTCTTGGCTGATAGTGGGATTTTGTGGTGTTTGAAGTATTTTAACAGTTTACAAAGAAAGGTATGTTGTGCAGACGTCAGCATATTACATTCAAATAGGCAATGGTCAATTGTTTCATTATTCATATTACAATGCCTGCAAAGAGGGGACAGGGGAATTGAACCACTTGAATTAGAAAGCTTATATGAGAATGCAAGGAAATTTAGTCCATTTGTTCCAGAACGAATTCTATGATAAATTTTAGAAAGATACTTATTGGGAAAGGGGGAAAGGATAGGATTAATCTTATTAAAATTAATATCTGATAGCCTCCATCGGTAAATATCTCTAATTGAGATTGGTCTCCCACTTGGCTGGTAAATATTTATAGCATTTTTTGCTATTTCATCAACCTGATGATTACCACTTATGCCAGAGTGGCTAGGAATGTACTGAAAGTAAGTTTTTATGCCGCTTGAAGCAAGATTATCAATAATACTGAGACAATGATAAGTGTCAATGTCCAACTTATATTGAGGAGCTGAGGCCAGCAACTCAAGGCTTGATAAAGAGTCGGAATAGATGATAATATTATTCGAATTTTCAATCAAAAGGTTGGTTTTGCTTAAGGTGTTCTAATGCCATGATTATGGCATTTAACTCAGCAGACATTATAGATAAATTATTAAATAATCTCTCGCCCATTGCAATTTTCAGGTGAGGAAGGAAAACACCACTTACAACCTTCTCATTCATTTTTGACCCAACAACAAATATTTGGAAGTGATTTTTATAGGTAATTATATTAAGTTCTGCAAATTTTTTCTGGACAAAAGCAATGGGGGTTAAATCTTTATTCCATTTTGAAAATTCAGTATTTATTATGGGAAATGACCAATTCCATGGAGGGTATTGGGGGAAAGTAGGTGCAATAGACTTTGCTGGTACAGGGAACTTCTTTTGAATATTGGCATACTCATCTGCAATACCTCTATACATGGCTGGATTTCTTAACCAATTATGTAATGTGTGTGAGCTATTTGATTCTATTTTTGTAAGATGTTTTATCGAGAGAAAGCTACGTCTCTCCCTTATTGTTGTTAATCCACTCTCCATAAGCAGTGACTTGGTGCTTGTGGGTTTCCTAAGACCAAATATGAGACGTATTATATCATTTTGTGTTGTTTCAATTTTTTGCATCTGGGTCTTTGCACATGCACCATAGACAATGAGCCCATAGTCAATATGGGGTCTTATATGTGATTTATAAAACTGGAGTAAGGTTTTCTCATTACAACCCCATGGTGTGGAAAGAAGTCTTTTTAGTATATTTGCTTTTCTATAACATTTTTTTATTGTGTTTGAAATGTGGAGGTGGAAATTAAGTTTTTGGTCAAGCATGAGACCTAGGTAATTAATATTATTATCTTCTGGAATAGTTGTTTTATTTAGATTTAGTTTTGCATTAACATGGTTTCGCTTCCGGTGAAATTGGATTATTTTTGACTTGGTGGGTGCAATGGGTAAATCTGAATGTTGAGAGAATTTTTCAAATTGGAAAAGTGACTTTTGCAGATTTGACTGTGCTATCTGAAAGGTGTTGCCAGATGACCATAGCACCAGATCATCAGCATATTGTAGATTCGTGTGGGGTAGGTTCATGTCCCAGAGATATAGTGCAACTAGGAGGCAACTGAGGACTGCTCCCTGAGGTATGCCTTTGGATATTGTCTTTTGGGGTGAAGAGGCTGAACCAACACAAACAATGAAACTTTGCACTTCTATGAAGGATTTAATAAAGGATACTAACTTAGGAGGTACTCCGAGGTTTGCAAGTTTATTTAAAAGGATTTGGTGGTTCACATTGTCATAAGCTCCTTCAAAATCTAGGAAAGCTGCCACTAGGATATTATTTTTTTAGAAAGATTCATTTATTGCATTTGTTAGCAAAATGAAAGCATCTGTTGAGGAGTGGTATTTCCTGAATCCAGTTTGAGTGTGTGGGATCATGTTATTTTTCTCAACAAACCAGAGGAGTCTGTGATAAATCATTTTCTCCATTATCTTCCCCATCACAGGTGTAATCATTATGGGCCTATAAGACTCAGGGTTATCCTTTGGTTTATTTTTCTTTAGGATTGGTAGGAGGGACGAACATTTCCATATATTGGGGAACCTAGAAGATGCCCAAGCGTGATTATAACAATTTAGCAGTTCTTGTTTGTATGAAGGTGTGAGATTCTTTATCCATGTAGGGTGTATATTGTCATAGCTACTGCTAGTTTTGGACCTAATATGATGTATTGCATTATTCAAGTCCTGGATTGAAAATGGATTAGTTATGCACTCAGATCCTGGGCGTGGTTGGTAACAAGGGTTCATAGGAATTGTGGACAGTTTGCTTTGATTATTTGATGTTAGCTTATTAACAAAAAGAGTTGCAAATAGGTTAGCCTTTTCATTATCATTGTCATAATGGGTATTATTATGTATAAGCTCATACAGGAGTGGGTTGGGAGAAGTCTTTTTCCCACATATGTGGCTTATGACTTAATGTATAATTGGCTCATTTGTTTCTCTGGAGAGATTATTTGCAAAATTATTCCAGTATTTATATTTAGCATCTATTATAGTCCTTTTTAGATTAGATTCTGCTTGTAATTTTTTTAAATATGTAGTAGGTGTTGGTTTTTTTATGAATTTTGTCCTAGCTGCCTTTTTTATCCTCCATTTATTTAGGCACTCATTTGTCCACCATGCCTTAGGAATTTGTTTTGGGAATGTTTTCTTAGGTGTTGTCCTGGGGATAGCATGATTAGCTGTATTGATTAGTAAAGATGTCAACGCTTCAGCATGTGTGTCAACTGTTGTGTTAGAAATGCATGAACATTGTGTGAAACTTTTAATTTCATCATTTAGATTATTTTTGAAAATAGACCAATTTGCTTTAGTGTTGATATATTTGGATGTATGAGATAAAGTTTCAGCAGGTTCATTTAGGGAGCAAACTATAGCAAAGTGGTCTGTACATATACCATCAATTTTATTTATGTAAATTTTGTTCAAAAAATTTAAAGACACAATTTGTAGGTCAATTGTGGAGAAATTGCCACTTTTGGGGTTGAAATAAGTATTCAGGTTTGGAGGGGTAGCAACAACTAATTCATTATTATTTGAAGTCATATGCTCAATAAATTTACCAGCTTTATTTGCTGGTTTATTCCCCCACAAAAGGCTGTGGGCATTGAAATCACCACAAATAATGATATTTTTTAACATATTAGAATTATTTATATAATTAAAGAAATCCTTGGCATCTGTAGTTTGGCCATTAGGGTTATAAAAGCTTATTATGTAGGTTTTTAAATTATTCAGCCAAACACTTATACCAATTACATCAACATAATTTTCAGAATCTGGAAAATTGATGCCACAAAATTTTATATTATTATTAACTAATAAAGCTACACCACCTCCTTTTCTCTCTGAAGATCTATCCTTTCTCAGGATAGTATATCCCAGATACTTAATTTGTTGATTTTGGGTTAAATGAGTTTAATGGAGGCAATCAATATTAATGGAATTATTATTCATAAATGATATTAGTTCATTTATCTTATTTTCTTTGAGTGATCTTACATTCCATTGGAGAATTGATAAATGTTGTGTTGTTGATTTATTCTTCATATGACTGTGTATCAATGTTCAGCTTTGTTAAGAGTAAAGCAAGATCTTTTTTTGCTTGAATGAGCATATCATCTGGGATGTAGATTTTTGCCAATTCTGCAATAATTTTTGTTTTCTGTAGTTGATTCTGTTCATGGCCTGGACTGCATTACAGTTTAGAATGAATAAGCATATATTTGGGGATTGCATTTTTGGTAGTGCATCCTGTTTGTTGGTTAAGGGATTGATTCCTGGTAGTGTTTCTGGTTTGTTTCTTCTTGGGAGGGAGGGCCAGGCTGGCCTCATCTCACCGGGCAAGGAGGCTTGTTGGCTTGGTGATTCCTTCTGATAGGGATTTGAGCTATGGGGCTTAGAAGATGGTGTTTTATATGGGGTGCTTGATGCATTGGGGGCATTTGACTTGGGGGTTTTGGTTGGTTTTATTACAGGCTTTATTTGGTTTTGTTGGGCAGCATTTGCTTCCATTGCTGCAAAGGGGTATGGGATGGCCTTCTCTGTTGATATTTGGAGTGTTAGAGCTCTTTTCCTGTATGCAGGGCATAATGATTTATTTGTAGGTTCATGTGGGCCTTTGCAATTGATGCATGTAGGCTGTGTGTTGTTGCAAGTTGTCAGCTCTTTAGGATGGAAAGATTTACAATTACTACACTCTTGGAGAATTTCATTGCATTTGTTTGTTGTGTGTCCCAGTTTGAAACACTTCTGACACTGAATAGGCTTAGGTTTGTATTCCTTGTGTGGTTTGATTTGCCCAAATAGGAATAATTTTTCTGGGATATCAATTTTATCCTTCAGTGTGAATAAGAAGGATCTACTAGTTTTTAGGCCATTAGAGTTGGGTTTTCCAAGTTGGGTAACATCCTCAACTGGGATTGTGTTTCCAACCCTATCTGAAAGGCCTTCTTTTAACTCCTGAGTAGATATCTCTGGGGGAACATTGTAAACTACTATTTTTGTTGGTGATTGTTTAGGGTTCCAATTAGATGCAATAATTGGGTTATTCAGAAGGGATTTAAGGTTAATTATTGTATCTGCTGATTTCTGATCTTCTACAGCTATTAGCAGAGATTCATCACGGTTAATGTTAAGAGAGAATATTGATTTTAGCAATTTAAAAATTGCAACTCTTATTGCAGTGATCATTTTTATTTCAAAGAGGGTAGTGGGAGTAATTTTAAGGTAAATTCCTAAGTTTTTGGAGGGAGGATCTTGGGCAGGGAGAGGGGAAATGCTTTTAATTGGTGACATTCACCGGTGACTGTCGACATTTACTTCTTCTTCTTCTTCTATTTAACAGCAGGCGGGCTTTTCAGTAAAACTATTTAGCCCTTTTCCTTTTGTTTCACTCTGTGGGCTACAGAGCTACTGGCTTGATTGCCTCATATTTATTAGATATATTCAGATATCTTTCAGCAGATCTTTCGACTCTAGGAGTTCAAATATAAGTTAATAGATGTCGATTTCTATGCTCTGTGTGCAGGTATAGTTGGCTAGGCTCTTGGCTGATAGTGGGATTTTGTGGTGGTTGAAGTATTTTAACAGTTTAGAAAGCAAGGTATGTTGTGCAGACGTCAGCATATTACATTCAAATAGGCAATGGTCAAATGTTTCATTATTCATATTACAATGCCTGCAAAGAGGGGACAGGGGAATTGAACCACTTGAATTAGAAAGCTTATATGAGAATGCAAGGAAATTTAGTCCATTTGTTCTAGAACAAATTCTATGATAAATTTTAGAAAGATACTTATTGGGAAAGGGGGAAAGGATAGGATTAATCTTATTAAAATTAATATCTGATAGCCTCCATCGGTAAATATCTCTAATTGGGATAGGTCTCCCACTTGGCTGGTCAATATTTATAGCATTTTTTGCTATTTCATCAACCTGATGATTACCACTTATGCCAGAGTGGCTAGGAATGTACTGAAAGTAAGTTTTTTTACTGCTCCCTGAGGTAGGCCTTTGGATATTGTCTTTTGGGGTGAAGAGGCTGAACCAACACAAACAATGAAACTTTGCACTTCTATGAAGGATTTAATAAAGGATACTAGCTTAGGAGGTACTCCAAGGTTTGCAAGTTTATTTAAAAGGATTTGGTGGTTCACATTGTCATAAGCTCCTTCAAAATCTAGGAAAGCTGCCACTAGGATATTATTTTTTGAGAAAGATTCATTTATTGCATTTGTTAGCAAAATGAAAGCATCTGTTGAGGAGTGGTATTTCCTGAATCCAGTTTGAGTGTGTGGGATCATGTTATTTTTCTCAACAAACCAGAGGAGTCTGTGATAAATCATTTTCTCCATTATTTTCCCCATGACAGGTGTAATCATTATGGGCCTATAAGACTCAGGGTTATCTTTTGGTTTACTAGATTTACTAGACTTCAGTTTAACTTCTTCTTCTTCTTCTTCTATTTAACAGCAGGCACACAATCCACAATCCACAATAACACAATCCATGAAAACATGAAACAAGCAAATATGCAAAATTCAAATTTGCAAAGGAACATCAGCTGGCGGGACTTCGGCGAATAGACTTAATTTTTTTTTTTTACAGATTTGGTAATATTTTCAAGGAGCAAAATTTTTGCGTAGTTTGACCAGGATATGGCCAAAATACAATCGGAAGAAAATTCTCAGATAGAAAATGTTTATAACCATCTAAAACATTACATATACCTTACCAAATCTCAACAGCTTACCCCTAAGATGTTTCTGATTTTTTTTTTCCCTTAACATATTTGTTGGAAAATGGTTTTGGGTGAGGAGGGTTATCTAAAATTTCAAAACACATTTTTAAACCCAGATGTTCTAGCTTGTCTTAAGCTTTTTCGTAAAGATCTAAAGGAGGGTAATTCATGTTCCGAACTTCCTTAAATAAAAGACTTTTATATATCATTTTTTTAGCTAGAGAACTAAATTTTTCAGTCGTGAAGATACTTGTCTTAGGGAGGAGGGTGAAATTATGCAAAAACACTATTTTACTTCATTTGTTTTAATTGGAAGGCTTAAGTCCTTTGGCCAAGAGGAATACAATTTGAAAAATATTGTGGCTTGGGAGTATACACCCCCGAAAATAGGGCCAAAAAAGGACCAACCTTGTAGAACATACACCCTACCTAATGTTCTTCTAATATGTTTCTTTGATGCCCAATCCGAATGAAATATACCAAAGTAAGATAAAAATATAATACTTTAAAAACAAATTTGGGCTATAGGGGTGAAGTATAGCGGGTCTGCATGTCTAATGTGTTAGGTACAATTATTCTGCATATTATGCAGTAAGAATTTTTTCATATCTTTACTCTGTCCAAATACTTTACCCCCCCCCCCCTAATGTGCAAACATATAGCGCAAATTATAAATTTTCCATCTATTCTGTCACTTCTCTTTGTCATGTCTCCTGCTAAGCTGAAAGAAACTAACAAAAAAACTGGTTCCATAATATGTCAATGAATGAACAAATTGAGCACATATCATACAAGTACCAAATTAAGTAATCATACAAAAACTTTAACAAACAAACAATTCTAAACTTACATTTATTTTAAAATAAAATAATAGAATAAAAAAATTGTTTACCACATATACAAACTCAAAGGTGGGTATTAATATAATGTTGCCAAAGAACATCTACACTTTAAAGTAATAAATGTGATAAATAGCCTACACTACCAGGTTGACAGTAAAGATCCATGTACCTGTCATACAAGTTTTTTATTGTTTATTTTATCACCTTTACCAAGCCTTTTCCCTTGGAGCAAGTGGTAAAAAAATGAAGGAGGGTACTTTCAATCGTCAATCAAAGATTATAGATTCTTTGACAGACCAAAATCGATCAAAAGAACTTCATTGTCAGTCTGTACAATCAAAGGGTCCAAAATGGTGCCCTTGAGCCCATGCAATAAGTATCTCTTTTCTTAAACAGATACAGACTTATTAGACATTGCTGGAAAAAGTATTATGGAAGATTTTTTTTAGTCATAAAAAGAAATTTAGGTTAATACCCCCCCCCCTCCATACTTCCCTTATCTTTATGAGAATGTCAGCATATTACACATAGCAGAAAACACAGTAGTTTATCAATATACCTTGTTCTGTAATTCACTGCAAAAAATTTATACTGCAACTGCATCATAGGTAAAGCAAGTACAAAATCTAATGCTCAATATATTCAATCATCTTGAGTATCATGAACCAAACTTTCCTTCAACGTCCTGCAATCCCTCCTACAGTAGACTTGAAGACCTTAGGTAAGTAGGAAGGGGAAAGGCTCATGAACCAAACAACTAACAGCAAAATATGGAATGAAAAGTGAAAATAAATAAAATAACAAGAGGCGATTTGGAATCTTACCATCCTTTGGCATGCTTTGTATCAATTTTACAGCAGCTTCAAACTTCTCTTCAATAGTATGCTCCATTTCTGGCTTTATCTAAAAAAAAGAGCTAAGAAGTACTGTTTTTTAGATAATTTAAGAAAAATAGTTTGTGAAATTACTGATGGTACCTTTGGGAAAAAAGTTAGAAACACAACTAGGAATATTAGTAAAAATGCTTAGTGTTTAATAGAGTAAAAATGTTTTATGTTTAAAAGAGAGGAAGTGGGGTCTGTACAAGATTTATTTGAGTGATAAATCCTACAAAAATAGGAGGAATGTAAAGAAAATGGAGAAAGAGAATGTAAAGAAAATGGAGAATGGAGAAAATGGAGAACCTCCTTGATAGGAGGTGTGAAGTGGAGGCCTTGAAGTTACTCATCATTATGAATATGATTTTTGAAAAAGGGGAGTACCTAGCGATTTTAAGAAAACTTTAATTAAACCCCTCTATAAGAAAGGTGATAAGAGTGAGTGTGATAATTATAGAGACATTAGCCTGATTTCTCTAGGAAGCAAATTACTTAGTTTGATAATACTTTTTAAGCTTAGAGGTACTTTAGAGAAATTTTAAGAGAAGGACAGTGTGGTTTTAGGAAGGGTAGAGGATATGTTGACAAAATTTTCATTCTTGGATTAATAATTGAGAATTACCTGAGTCATCAAACACCTTCCACCAAAGTCAGGTTAAAATTAGCATGCTAGAAATTAAAATCCTTGTGTATTAAGACAGGGGCTCAAATCCTGGTGTTTCTGGTCATTGGTTATTTGATTAAAACTAAAGGTGAAGGCAAAGGGAATGACACTGGACTTCACAGTTTCTACTGGTGGTGCTGATTTCTGTTTCATGGCCCTTTAGCCAGGAAGTGCAACGGTGGGTTGGCTGCCAACCATCCTTTACTTTTGCACATCCTTCCTCTTTACCTTCCCCAGGTACCCATTTAGAGCTGTTTCAACTCTGGCTAAGCATACAGAATCACACCACTGACCCCTGTTCCAAACCAAATACGCAGCAATGCCAGGATTTAAGCCTCTGTCCTTGTGCACAAAGGATTTTAAGTCTAGCATGCTAATTTTGACCTGACTTTGGCAGAAAATTTTGCAGAAGGTGTCTGATGACTCAGGCACTTCTCAATTATTAATCTAACCATGAAAATTTTGTCAATACATCCTCTAACCTTCCTGTAAACACACTGCCCTTCTCTTAAATTTTATCTACAGCATCTCTAAGTCTAAAAAGTTCCATCATGGTAAGTAATTTACTTCCTACAGAAACCAGGCAAATGCTTCTATAATTCCTAAACTCACTCTAATCAACTTTGTTATAGAGGGGTTTAATTAGAGTTTTTTTTCAAGGTGGGAGTAACATTTTTTTTTCAAGGTGGGAAATCAGCAGCAAACAGGTTTGCTTTAGGGATGGGCCAATTGGTATACCAGGTTTTTCAACTGGCTTTCCTAAAGAAAATCCTAGTTGGACTGACAGTGTGGGACCCAAATTACCCCAATTAAATAGAAGAATCTCAGATTTATCAGAGTTAAGTTCCAGCCCCAATTTAAAATATTCACGCTCGAGTATGCTGAAGTTTTCTTCAATATGATGACCTAACCTGGTAAGATTACGGACATCATCCACATAACAGACAAGTGCTATGTTTGTTGCTGCCTTGATGCATGAGGATATGCATTTTGGTTGAGCATCTAAGATACCATTGTTCAAAAGAGTAGGCAAAGTAATAGCACCTTGACATGTACCTTTATAAACAGAAACAAAACTCTTCAGATTATTTGGAAGGGTTACTGGGACACAAAAGTCTATTTCTTGGAGCATCTGAAAGATTAGATGGATTGGAAACTGGCAAGTTAAATGGATTTGTAGTTTTGATGCATACTTTAAGCCATATAAATTTCTCAAGGAATGAATAATAGAGGGGTGAACACCTCTTTTTGCCATATGAAAGAGCATGGCTCCATGTACCAATGAGTCAAATGCACACCTAACATAGTGTGCTGCTAGAGTAAGACCCTCTTGGGCCAGTTCAGCCTTTATTAGAACATTAGTTATAGCACTAAGGACATCAATACACCCTATTTTATTCTGAATACCAAATGGGTATGGCAGAATGCTACAGTTCTCCTTTAGTTCATCTACAAAAAGCACCTCAAACAGTTTACAGAATGTAGTGGAGATTGTTATAGGCCTAAAGGTCCAACACTGAATGTTAGATTTGCCTTTCTTGGGGATAGGAGTGAGATCACCTTAAATTACCTTAAATCGCACTAGCCAGCGATAAGGACGAATCCTGTAGACGCCGGTCAATGATGATGGTGGCTCAGCTCATCGGGCGCATCCCAAACTGTGCGCCATGGCTTGCTGCACCAATCTCTGTCAACAGCTGACTTGAAGGCTTCAGTATTAGGGGACATGACTGCATTCTGGCTAAGGGAATTCCATAAGCCAACCACATGGTTGGAGAAAATTTTGTTTTGCAGCCTGGTATAAGCACATTTCTGGTAGAGCTTCAGGGGGTGCCCTCTTGTTCTTGACAAACTATCTAACTGGAATAAGTCAGGGATGATATTGTGGTTGCAGATCAATTTGTATGTCATCAATACATCTCCTTGCTTACGTTGGTATGTGAGAGATGGTATTTTGAGCCTCTGGAGTCTGGTAGAATATGGCAAATTTTGAAAACCCCTTGTGCATTTCGTTGCTCTCTGCTGCACCGATTCCAGAATCGATTGGTCAAGCTTGTTAACTGGCGTGGCAATGGACATCCCAAATTCTAATTTTGGTCAGATCAGGCCCTTTAGGAGCTTAGTAATCACTGCTGGAGATCTACTGCAGAACGTTCTCTTTATTATACCGACAGTTTGGTTGGCTTTGGCTACTGCAGACTGCGTGTGTAAGTTGAATTTGAGCTTGTTATCAACCAAGACTCCAAGATCTTTTTCGCAGTGACTGGTTGTAAGTGGCTGTTTATAACCACCATTGGATTCAATAAAATACTGGCTGAGAGGGTTGTTTGCTCCAAAGTGTATGACCTTGCATTTCTGGATATTAAATTCTAGTCGCCAGGTTTTTGCCCACATTGAGAGTGCGTCAAGATCTGCGTGGATGTCTTTGGTACTTTGGGGGTCATAAATTGGACAGATTATTTTGGAATCATCAGCATATAAGCATATCTTATTCTTCATGATTGAAGATGCATCATTAATATAGATGTTGAATAGAGTTGGGCCCAAAACCGTGCCTTGGGGTACTCCGCTTTCTACGTCTGCTGATTCTGAGAAGAAAATTGATCCACCATCGCCAAATACTCTTACCACCTGCTTCCTGTTGGTAAGAAATTGCATCGTCCAATTTATGACTTCATCGTGGAGGCCTATTGCATGGAGTTTAGAATTTAGCCTCCTATGACATACTTTATCAAATGATTTCACTAAGTCTAATAATATCATATCAACTGGGGATCCCGTGTCCATAAGTTCTGTGACATGCTTGTAAGCATCAATGAGGTTAGTATCAACTGATCGACTGGGGCGGAAGCCATGCTGGCTAGGAGATAGTAGCTTGTTCGCATTTAGGTGTTCAATAATGGCTGAATTAACTATGCCTTCAAGAAGTTTTCCCACTCCCGAGGTGAGACTAATTGGTCGATAGTTGCTGGCTTCATCTCTGCTGCTTCCTTTATGAACAGGTGTAATGTAAGCTTCCTTCCAGTCTTGTGGAATAGATTTAGTATTTAGGGACTTTTGGAATAGTAGGGTGAGAGGATGTGATAGTACTGCATACGTCTCCTTTAAGAGCCAAGGGGGCACTCCGTCAGGTCCTGTTGATTTATTTGGGTTAATCTTCTTTAGTCGAGTCTCTACATCTACTTTAGTAATATTAATGGGTGGCATACTTTTTTGAATTTCGTACTGTGGGGGGTCTGGAAGTGGGGCATTATCTGCAACTGTGAATACTGAAATAAACTGCTTATTTAATATCACATATGCAGAATATCACAAATGCAGAAAGACAACAGTAATGTAAAAGTGTCAAAATCATCTGCATGATCAATCCTAGATGTGACATGAGCAAATGGGTTCCATGGATAACATGATATGCACTAATATTATCTATACCAGATGAAGCTTTCCATTTGAGCTTGGAGGCTGCTGTACCTTGACTTATTAAATGTATGCATGCAGAAGAGTCTTGATCAACTATGAAAAGAATATTATTGTTGAGCTACTGAAAATCACTGTTCTGTAAATTGGAAAAGGAAACCCTCCAATATATTACAAAATACATTAAAAAGGCAAGGAACTGAAAAAAAAATAAAAAAAATACTGGAAGCTGTACATAAAGAATCACAACCAGGTGGATTATTACAAAAATACAAACATGTATCAACTGCAAAATATTACTAGAAAAATGACCAAAAACTATGAGGAATCAGTAGCACCTGCAATACAATCTAACCCTAAGAAATTCTGGAAGTACACATCATCTGGTAACCCTGGTAGGCATTTTGTTACCCAACTTCTACTAGATGGCATAAAAAAACTGTGACCCAAGAGAGATTCCCAATACATTAAATAAGCAGTTCATCTACTAGGTATTTAATTCCCTTGATAATACTCCAGTTCCAGATCCCCCAAGGTATGACATTTTAAATGGCATGGTGCCCATTACTATAACAAAAACTGATGTAGAAACCCAATTGAAGAAGATTAACCCAAATAAATCTACAGGACCAGATAGAGTACCCCCTGGTTACTACAAGAGACAAATGCAGCTTTTATCACATCCTCTCACTCTAATTTCCCAAAAGTCCCTTAGTACTAAATATATTCTGCAAGATTGGAAGGATTCTTACATCACACCTTTACACAAAGGGGGCAATAGAAATGAAGCTAACAATTATTGACCAATTAGTCTTGCATCAGCAATTGGGAAACAACTCAAAGGTATAGTCAATTCAACCATTGAAGTTCATTTAAATACTAATAGTCTACAATCACCTAATCAACATGGCTTTTGTCCCAATTAATCAGTTGACATTAACCTCATTGACATATACAAGCATGTTTTAAAACTTATGGATGAGAGATGCCTTATTGACATGTTATTACTGGATCTACCCAAAGCATTTGATAAAGTTTACCACAGGAGACTAAAGTCTAAACTCTGTGCAATGAACATCCATGATGATACTCTCAACTAGATAATGCAATCTCTTACCAATAGGAAGCAGGATGTAAGGGTATTTGGAGAAAACAGATCAATCCTCTTTAGAATCAGCAGATGTAAAAAGTAGAGTAACCAAGGAACAGTTTTCAGTCTAACTTTATTTAATATTTTCATCAACAATGTACCTTCAATCACAGAGAATAAAATTTGCTTGTATGGAGATGATTCCAAAATAATTGGTCCTGTCCATGACCCACAATGTGCCATAGCTATCCAGGCTGATCTCGATACATTGTCAAAGTAGACAAAAACCTGGTGGCTTGAATTTAACATCCAGAAGTGCATAGTCATTCATTTTGAAGCAAATAACCCTCTTTGCCAGTATTTTATGAAATCCAGCAATGGTTCAAAACAGCCACACATGTAGTCATGGTTTTAAAGATCTAGGAGTCTTGGTTGATGATAAGCTCAGGTTTAATTTTCACACACAGTCTGTACTAGCCAGTGCCAACCAAATTCCTTGTTAATTACAAGAACATTCTGCAGAAGATCTCCAGCTTTGATTACCAGGCTCTCAAAGGGCCTGATCAGACCAAAATCGAAATTTGAGATGTCTGTTGCTACTCCAGTAAATAAGGGTGATATATCAATTCTACAATCAGTGCAGTGACATGCAACTAAATACAAAAAGAGATTTCAACATCTTATATATGTTACCATATTACAAAAGTTTGAACTACCTTCTCTCACATATAGATATAGGTGAGGAGATGTAACAATGACATATGCATTAGTACATGACTAAAGCTGTAATCCCCAACCTGTTCCAGATACTCATTTCACCAAATACTAGAGACCACCCCTTGAAGTTTTATTGAACACACTAACACCAGGCTGCAACACAAATTCTTTTCTAACCATGTAGTCACCCTATGGAACTCCCTTAGCCAAAATGCTATTATGTTACCCAGTGCTGAAGCCTTCAAGTTTGTAGTTGACAAAGACTGGTGCAAGAAACCTTGGCTCACAATATGGGATGAACCTAACAAGTTACCATCATCAGTAACTGGCATTCACAGAACTCATCCTTATCACTGGCAAGTACAATTTAAGGTAATAACTGAGATCTTAATAGATAACTAGTTAGCTAATTTTTTAGAGTAGACCTATGTAGAATTTTATTAGTAGCTGACAAGTTGGCTAATTCAGGCTGAAATTTATATATAAGTTAGATCTAATAGCCATTTATATTAAACACCTAGTCATTTATATTAAACACCTAGTTGGCTTGAAAAATTTGTTGAGCTAAGGATTTTTTTCTCTACATATAGCATAAACTATGCTATTTCCTCCTGTTATTTGAGAATAATTTTAAGCCAAATCAATAGGTTTTTTTTTCTAAATTTAGGATATGTATTTGCACAGAACTTTGAACCTCATCAATTGATATTGAGCAAAAATATGAAGCTGAAAACAGTTTTCTTTTACCCTACATTGGGCTGTTTTTTAGCACTAAGATCTTACATCTAAGATCTTGTGTCTTTCTGCAAAGATTATCGTTTTTTAACTCATCTTTGTTCTAAGATCTTCCAGCTCACTAATGTTAGCAAAAAGTGTGAAGAACGCCACTGTTCTGCTATATAGAACAATGATGAGAGAACTTTGATGATATACTCATCATTGTTCTCAAACCATTGATCAGAGCAGAATGATGATAGATGTTTGCATAAAAACGACAAAAGATGTAAAATCTTAGTTCAAAGATTTCACTTTTAAGCATTTTCTGACAAAAGATGTCAGATCTTAGCACACTGATGAGTGAAAAAACAGGCCTAATTATTTGAGCAGAAGACCTCTTTTGCAAGGTTTCACTTTCATAAGACAAAATATTTTTAAAGGTCACTGCCCTCTAGAGAGAGAAGGAGTGGAGGTAGGTAGGCTACTTCAAAATACCTTCCTGGGACATACTTTAGTCTGTAGACCCATCCCTGAAAGTTTCATTTTCCTAACCTAACCCCTTTCCAAAACGGCTAAATTAAATTTTACCAAAAATCAAGAATGGCTGATAAATCTTATCAGCAAAATGTTTTATTGTGTTTCAATTGTTGAATTCCAAATATTTCTTTTTTCTTTTCTTCTTCTATTAGAAACTCACAGTTTGATATTTTAGTGGGATACAGCATTTTTTCCAGGGTCGAAACAAAAACTGGCACCTAATATTCGCAGAGACAAGTGGGCTGCGGGAAACGCAATGCGGTGCGTATTCCGCACCGTATCGCCGCAGGAGTGAAATCACAGAGTCTGTTCACATCAAAAATTTAGGACAACAAGTTTAAATTTGAGGAATTGATTCAACCATAGGCAATTCCATTAAACCATACACTGACCGCTCTCTTGATATTACAAAGAAGAAGAAAGAGGGTAAGTTAAAAAATTCGAATATTCACTTTTCAATTTCTTAAAAGATATCTCGAAGCTAAAAGACAAAAAAAAAATAAGCCATGTTACCAAATCCTGTGATTCAATAAACCATCAGTCTGTTTGCTGTACGATATAAGAATAACAACAGCAACAGCAACCTTATAAGAAAATCAAAATATATTTTCTTGTGATTATTATCTCTTCTAATCAGCAGTTGTACTAAACCAATTCTGCTCAAGTCATCCTCAGGGCTATACTGTTGTGTTTATCCGCCCCATAGTATAGTGCAGACGGTTTGATATCATTCTATTTTCCCTTCTTTTTTTGGTTTTATTGTTGTGTTTAAAGCTTTTTCCAATAGGCAACGATTAGAAGTCCTCCAAAAAAAAAGTCCCCCCAGATCCCAAATCAAATTCCAGTGAAAGTGTCATAGTGAAAGATACCCATCCTGGCTGGTCAAGCACCCTATCTCAAAGTTCTAGTGATAGCTCCAATTCGGAGAATAGGACAATGATAAGTGTAGGGGCTAATGTAACCATAAATGATGATAATGGGTTTCAAGAGGTCCTCTCTAGAAGTTCTAAAAAAGGAAAAAAATCTCCCCAATTAAAAGCATTTCCCCTCTCCCTGCCCAAGATCCTCCCTCCAAAAACTTAGGAAATTTACCTTAAAATTACTCCCACTACCCCCTTTGAAATAAAAATGATCACTGCAATAAGAGTTGCAATTTTTAAACTGCTAAAATCAATGTTCTCTCTTAACATTAACCGTGATGGATCTCTGCTAATAGTTGTAGAAGATCAGAAATCAGCAGATACAATAATTAACCTTAAATCCCTTCTGAATAACCCAATTATTGCATCTAATTGGAACCCAAAACAATCACCAACAAAAATAGTAGTTTACAATGTTCCCCCAGAGATATCTACTCAGGAGTTAAAAGAAGGCCTTTCAGATAGGGCTGGAAACACAATCCCAGTTGAGGATGTTACCCAACTTGGAAAACCCAACCCTCATGGCCTAAAAACTAGTAGATCCTTCTTATTCACACTGAAGGATAAAATTGATATCCCAGAAAAATTATTCCTATTTGGGCAAATCAAACCACACAAGGAATACAAACCTAAGCCTATTCAGTGTCAGAAGTGTTTCAAAATGGGACACACAACAAACAAATGCAATGAAATTCTCCAAGAGTGTAGTAATTGTAAATCTTTCCATCCTAAAGAGCTGACAACTTGCAACAACACCCAGCCTACATGCATCAATTGCAAAGGCCCACATGAATCTACAAATAAATCATTATGCCCTGCATACAAGAAAAGAGCTCTAACACTCCAAATATCAATAGAGAAGGCCATCCCATACCCCTTTGCAGCAATGGAAGCAAATGCTGCCCAACAATACCAAATAAAGCCTGTAATGAAACCAACCAAAACCCCCCAGTCAAATGCCCCCAATGCATCAAGCACCCCATATACAACACCATCTTCTAAGCCCCCTTGCTCAAATCCCTATCAGAAGGAATCACCAAGCCAACAAGCCTCCTTGTTCGGTGAGATGAGGCCAGCCTGGCCCTCCCTCCCAAGAAGAAACAAACCAGAAACACTACCAGGAATCAATCCCTTAAACAACAAACAGGATGCACTACCAAAAATGCAATCCCCAAATATATGCTTATTCATTCTAAACTGTAATGCAGTGCAGGCCATGAACATACATCAACTACAGAAAACAAAAATTATTGCAGAATTGGCAAAAATCTACATCCCAGATGATATGCTCATTCAAGCAAAAAAAGATCTTGCTTTACTCTTAACAAAGCTGAACATTGATACACAGTCATATGAAGAATAAATCAACAACTCAACATTTAACATATGACTGTGTATCAATGTTCAGCTTTGTTAAGAGTAAGATCACTCACAGAAAATAAGCTAAATGAACTAATATCATTTATGAATAATAATTCAATTAATATTGCTTGCCTCCAGGAAACTCATTTAACCCAAAATCAACAAATTAAGTCTCTGGGATATACTATCCTGAGAAAGGATAGATCTTCAGAGAGAAAAGGAGGTGGTGTAGCTTTATTAGTTAATAATAATATAAAATTTTGTGGCATCAATTTTCCAGATTTTGAAAATGATGTTGATGTAATTGGTATAAGTGTTTGGCTGAATAATTTAAAAACCTACATAACAAGCTTTTATAACCCTAATGGCCAAACTACAGATGCCAAGGATTTCTTTAATTATACAAATAATTCTAATATGTTAAAAAATATCATTATTTGTGGTGATTTCAATGCCCACAGCCTTTTGTGGGGGAATAAACCAGCAAATAAAGCTGGTAAATTTATTGAGCATATGACTTCAAATAATAATGAATTAGTTGTTGCTACCCCTCCAAACCTGAATACTTATTTCAACCCCAAAACTGGCAATTTCTCCACAATTGACCTACAAATTGTGTCTTTAAATTTTTTGAACAAAATTTACATAAATAAAATTGATAGTCTATGTACAGACCACTTTGCTATAGTTTGCTCCCTAAATGAACCTGCTGAAACTTTATCTCATACATCCAAATATATCAACACTAAAGCGAATTGGTCTATTTTCCAAAATAAGCTAAATGATGAAATTACAAGTTTCACCCAAAGTTCATGCATTTCTAATACAACAGTTGACACACATGCTGAAGCGTTGACATCTTTACTAATAAATACAGCTCAACATGCTATCCCCAGGAAAACACCTAAGAAAACATTCCCTAAACAAATTCCTAAAGCATGGTGGACAAATGAGTGCCTAAATAAATGGAGGATAAAAAAGGCAGCTAGGACAGAATTCATAAAAAAACCAACACCTACTACATATTTAAAAAAATTACAAGCAGAATCTAATCTAAAAAGGACTATAATAGATGCTAAATATAAATACTGGAATAATTTTGCAAATAATCTCTCCAGAGAAACAAATGAGCCAATTATACATAAAGTCATAAGCCACATATGTGGGAAAAAGACTTCTCCCAACCCACTCCTGTATGAGCTTATACATGATAATACCCATTATGACAATGATAATGAAAAGGCTAACCTATTTGCAACTCTTTTTGTTAATAAGCTAACATCAAATAATCAACGCAAACTGTCCACAATTCCTATGAACCCTAGTTGCCAACCACGCCCAGGATCTGAGTACATAACTAATCCATTTTCAATCCAGGAATTGAATAATGCAATACATCATATTAGGTCCAAAACTAGCAGTAGCTATGACAATATACACCCTACATGGATAAAGAATCTCACACCTTCATACAAAGAAGAACTGCTAAATTGTTATAATCACGCTTGGGCATCTTCTAGGTTCCCCAATATATGGAAATGTTCGTCCCTCCTACCAATCCTAAAGAAAAATAAACCAAAAGATAACCCTGAGTTTTATAGGTCCATAATGATTACACCTGTGATGGGGAAAATAATGGAGAAAATGATTTATCACAGACTCCTCTGGTTTGTTGAGAAAAATAACATGATCCCACACACTCAAACTGGATTCAGGAAATACCACTCCTCAACAGATGCTTTCATTTTGCTAAAAAATGCAATAAATGAATATTTCTAAAAAAATAATATACTAGTGGCAGCTTTCCTAGATTTTGAAGGAGCTTATGACAATGTGAACCACAAAATCCTTTTAAATAAACTTGCAAACCTTGGAGTACCTCCTAAGCTAGTATCCTTTATTAAATCCTTCATAGAAGTGCGAAGTTTCATTGTTTGTGTTGGTTCAGCCTCTTCACCCCAAAAGACAATATCCAAAGGCCTACCTCAGGGAGCAGTCCCCAGTTGCCTCCTTTTTGCCCTATATCTCTGGGACATGAACCTACCCCACACGAATCTACAATGTGCTGATGATCTGGTGCTATGGTCATCTGGCAACACCTTTGAGATTGCAAAGTCAAATTTGCAAAAGTCACTTTTCCATTTTGAAAAATTCTCTCAACATTCAGATTTACCCATTGCACCCACCAAGTCAAAAATAATCCAATTTCACCGGAAGCGAAACCATGTTAATGCAAAACTAACTCTAAATAAAACAACTATTCCAGAAGATAATAATATTAATTACCTAGGTCTCATGCTTGACCAAAAACTTAATTTCCACCTCCACATTTCAAACAAAATAAAAAAATGTTATAGAAAAGCAAATATACTAAAAAGACTTCTTTCCACACCCTGGGGTTGTAAGGAGAAAACCTTACTCAAGTTTTATAAATAACATATAAGACCCCATATTGACTATGGGCTCATTGTCTATGTTGCATGTGCAAAGACCCAGATGAAATAAATTGAAACAACACAAAATGATATAATACGTCTCATATTTGGTCTTAGGAAACCCACAAGCACCAAGTTTCTGGTTATGGTGAGTGGATTAACAACAATAAGGGAGAGACGTAGCTTTCTCTTGATAAAACATCTTACAAAAATTGAATCAAATAGCTCACACACATTACATAATTGGTTAAGAAATCCAGCCATGTATAGAGGTATTGCAGATGAGTATGCCAATATTCAAAAGAAGTTCCCTGTACCAGCAAAGTCTATTGCACCTACTTTCCCCCAATCCCCTCCATGGAATTGGTCATTTCCCATAATAAATACTGAATTTTCAAAATGGAATAAAGATTAAACCCCCATTGCTTTTGTCCAGAAAAAATTTGCAGAACTTAATACAATTACCTATAAAAATCACTTCCAAATATTTGTTGATGGGTCAAAAATGGATGAGAAGGTTGCAAGTGGTGTTTTCCTTCCTCACCTGGAAATTGCAATGGGCGAGAGATTATTTAATAATTTATCTATAATGTCTGCTGAGTTAAATGCCATAATCATGGCATTAAGGTAGAACACCTTAAGCAAAACCAACCTTTGATTGAAAATTCGAATAATATTATCATCTATTCCGACTCTTTATCAAGCCTTGAGTTGCTGGCCTCAGCTCCTCAATATAAGTTGGACATTGACACTTATCATTGTCTCAGTATTATTGATAATCTTGCTTCAAGTGGCATAAAAACTTACTTTCAGTACATTCCTAGCCACTCTGGCATAAGTGGTAATCATCAGGTTGATGAAATAGCAAAAAATGCTATAAATATTGACCAGCCAAGTGGGAGACCAATCCCAATTAGAGATATTTACCGATGGAGGCTATCAGATATTAATTTTAATAAGATTAATCCTATCCTTTCCCCCTTTCCCAATAAGTATCTTTCTAAAATTTATCA
Source organism: Artemia sp. Qi Xiang Cuo (assembly GCF_049724085.1). Taxonomy (NCBI): domain Eukaryota; kingdom Metazoa; phylum Arthropoda; class Branchiopoda; order Anostraca; family Artemiidae; genus Artemia; species Artemia sp. Qi Xiang Cuo. Next base: position 92,482,657 of record NC_142794.1, on the reverse strand, counting down.
TAGAATTCGTTCTGGAACAAATGGACTAAATTTCCTTGCATTCTCATATAAGCTTTCTAATTCAAGTGGCTCAATTCCCCTGTCCCCTCTTTGCAGGCATTGTAATATGAATAATGAAACAATTGACCATTGTCTATTTGAATGTAATATGCTGACGTCTGCACAACATACCTTGCTTTGTAAACTGTTAAAATACTTCAAACACCACAAAATCCCACTATCAGCCAAGAGCCTAGCCAACTATACCTGCACACATAGCATAGAAATCGACATCTATCATCTTATATTTGAACTCCTAGAGTCAAAAGATCTGCTGAAAGATATCTGAATATATCTAATAAATATGAGGCAATCAAGCCAGTAGCTCTGTAGCCCACAGAGTGAAGCAAAAGGAAAAGGGCTAAATGGTTTTACTGAAAAGCCCGCCTGCTGTTAAATAGAAGAAGAAACCATATCCTTACCTGACAAATTTGTTTCACTTGAGATCTATACCCGAAAATTTGAATCAAATTGACCCTTTATGATCAAAATGACTTTTATCAAACATTGTTGGATGGAATTTTACAGATAAAATCAGCATTTCAATTGCCTCAATGTTTGTATTCTACAATCCGCAATTGTTTCAACCGAATACGTTGGGTCTTTTTAAAGCATGGGTCTTGTGAAAAACCATAAGGTTGAGTTGGAAAGATACGCAGGATTTCCTCTGTAAAACGTAATTCACAATGCTTTGTGTGCTCTGTTTGAACACTGGGTCAATTGGCAAACAGCACTTGAACTCCCATCAATCAGGATGCTTGTGGCTTCGATGTCTGTTGCCCGATAAATCGATTGTCCTCAAATGTTCTGCTCCTTGGAGTTGAGGTTTATCTTTTGCTTGTCTAAGGAAACAGTATTTGGTTCTTTATGAAAGGAAAATTAAAGGAAGCGTAGAGAAATCCTGCATAATCCCTGTAGTTTAAGAATATGATACTCTTAAATCTGTCCCACTGCGGCTCTAGTGACAGGATTCTCTCCTTCTTTGGTTTGTCAACCCTTCCCGTCAATATTTAAAAATGTTTTTTTTTTTTTAATATTGAGACTTCACAACAAGTTAATTATTTTCGGGAAAGGTCTGGCTGTTTTCGTAAGCTAGGTGGTCTGCTTCTAGATATAGCTTGAAATCTTCCTAAATATCCAATTTTATGAAGGCTCTGGTAAGTTCGGAGGAGATTGCTGTCGACTTTGGGTATTCCAGCATGAATTGCTGGATGCTTTCAGCCGTTGATGGGCAAATATGACAAAACGGGCTTGTGTACTTATTCCAAGTTGTTATTCTCTCTGGAGAGTAACTGCTTGACTCTTAATTATCAGGTGTGCAATGTTGCCCCTGCAATCCATAAATTTGAGCTTAAGCAGTTTGTACTGTCTTGCCTACATTGTAATTTTGAAGTCTCTGCGCGCTCCTAAGGGTGCTAGACGCAAAGTTTTCATCAGTTTCAGAAGACCTCTGACTTGAAAGCTTCAAAGTTTTTTGGCCTTCTCATTGAATCTGATTTTTTTGTAACCGGCACGTGTTGAAAGGGTAGTTGTAACTTTTTTTGGCAAGGGCTATTCTCAGTTTTTGCAACCGATAGACGTCTCTGTCCGTAACTTTAAAGCAAACTCTTCCTATAATTCGTAAAGATTATTCGGAGTCCAAGAAAACCACTTCATTTTCCTGGAAGGTGAGTTTGCAGAAACTACCTTCAAAATCTTCTATATTGCAGTTATTTCTGCCGTAAGAATGGAGAAGCCATCGGAGAGCAGTTTTGAGTTGTAGAGGTTTATCTCAGGGATTATTTTGGCAGTGACTACTTAACTTGCTTGTACAGAACTATTTGTGTATATTTGTAAGTGAGTATGGAGCCTTTCCGATGCAGTCCCTTATCAACAATTAACTGGAGGAATATATCGACAGGGGATGCAATTCATGCCAATGAATTTAGAATGCAAGGGATGGCCGATTAAGCATTTGTTATTTGGAAACATATTAAGGGCAGTAAGGAGCACTTAAATAAAATATACTTTTTAGGTCTCTTCAGTTTTTTTCCCTAATCTTTAAGATAATTAATTCAAGTGCAGAGAAACAACAATGGTTTCAACGCTTTGCCCCTTCTTAAGCAAAATTTTTCCAAATGATGAAGAAATGTATAATTTACTGATGGTTAAGGACGTCTACCCTTAAAACCACTTTAAGTCCATGATGAGACTCGCCGAGTAGAATATTTTCTCGATAGAAACAGTTTAAGACAGCTTCTCGATCGTAGGTGCACGCTTGGTGAATATAAACTTGCTAAAAAGATGTGGCCAAAATATGAGTGTTCAAATAGTGCTGACCACTGCAAGTTGTATATGTCAAGTAATGTGGTCACACTGTTGGAGATGGTGTCTAAAAATACAAACAAAATTTAACAGCTACAATTTTTCTACTCCAAATCTGGTGACGGACCTCTGATGGAAATAAATGGACTTAATACCGATATTAACCTTACCTTACCTTAGAGCTTAGATCCTCTTGTGCCTCAAGAGGCACTTAGGGCATCCAAAAAGAGTCGACAGTCATCTCTCATTGCTGCAGCCACCCAGACTTCTTCCAATTCAGGTTGGATTAAGGCATTGAGATTTGCAATATCAGTCTGGTAGCTGCGTCGTAGGGTATTTTCGGGACGTCCTCTTCTTCTGGTACCACTGGGCTGCCACTGAAGAAAAACCTTCAGTAGTCAAGTCTCGGACATGCGGATCACAATACCGAGGTATCTCTACTTCCTATATTTGATCACTTTGTTTACCAGTGGCTGAGATGTCTTCAGTAGCATAATAACGTTTGTTACTTTTTCGGACCAGGGGATATTTAGAATGCGCCTTAAGCACATGTTTTCGAACGCTAGAAGTTTCTTTTCAAGTATTTGTTTTATGTACTAAGTTTCAGAACCATATGAAAGCATTAAGAGGACGTTGCTGTTGAGCAGCCTAAGCTTGAGTCGGAGAGATTGCTTCTGGCTTTGCAAAATTGGAGACAATTTCCTGAAAACTGTCTCAAACTAGCAAAATATAGTGAAAACTGGCAAAATATGGGTGTTCAAATGGTGCTGGTGACTGTAAGTTGTATATGTCAAGTAATGTAGTCACACTGTTGGAGATTGTGTCTAAAAATACAAACAAAATTTAACAGCTACAATTTTTCTACTCCAAATCTGGTGATGGACCTCAGATGGAAATAAATGGAATTAATACTGATATTAACCTTACCTTACCTTAGACCTTAGATCCTCTTGTGCCTCCAGAGGTGCTTAGGGCATCCAAGAAGAGTCGCCAGTCATCTCTCATTACTGCAGCCACCCAGACATCTTCCCATTCAGGTTGGATTGAGGCATTGAGGTTTGCAATATCAGTCCGGTAGCTGCGTCGTAGGGTATTTTTGGGACGTCCTCTTCTTCTGATACCACTTGGCTGCCACTGAAGGAAAACCTGCAGTAGTCGAGTCTCGGACATGCGGATCACAAGACCGAGGTATCTCTACATCCTATATTTGATCACTTTGGTTACCAGTGGCTGAGATGTCTTCTGTCGTATAATAGCGTTTGTTACTTTTTCGGACAAGGGTATATTTAGAATGCGCCTTAAGCACATGTTTTCGAACGCTAGAGGTTTCTTTTCAAGTATTTGATCTATGTGCCAAGTTTCAGAACCATAGCAACGCGTTGAGAGGACGTTGCTGTTGAACAGCCTCAGCTTGAGTCGGAGAGAGTACTTCTTGCTGCGCCAAATTTGAGACAGTTTTCGGAAAGATGCATTAGCCTGGCCAATTCTTAACTTGAATTCTCGCTGACACGATCCTTAATTGTGGATGGTACTTTCTAAGTACTGGATTTCTACGACTTGCTCTATCGTCTAGTGATTGCATCGTAGATCGAGTGGAGATCCAGTGTTCGCCATAATTTTGTTTTGTTGGTATTAATCTTAAGGCCAAAAGATTTGGCAGCGTCCCTGACTTGGTTAAGGTAATGCTGTAGCTTTTGTTTGCAGGACTCTAGGAGGCTGATATCGTCAGTGAAACCAACATCTCCGAGTCTTTTGTTAGCCAACTGGATCCCATGTCCATCGCAGGTGTGGATAATATAATCAATGATAAGAATGAATAGTGGTGGTGATAGCACTGAGCCTTGTTTCATCCCTGTCATGATACGGAAGTAATGGGTACTCCCGTCACTTGTCTTCACGCAGCATTTTGTGTCTTTGTCGGAGGCTTCAGTGATTCGAATGACCTTATCAGGAATACCGTAGTATTGGAGAATCTTCCAAAGCGTTTGGCAATGAACCGAGTCGAAAGCTTTCTCGAAGTCTATAAAAACCAAGTAAAGCTTATTGCACCATTTAGTCGCTTCTTCTAGCAGCATTCTAAGAGTAAATACAAGATCAGTGCATGATCTGTTTGGCCGGAATCCATGCTGCTCCTCTTGGAGATGTTCGTCTTTTTGTCTAATCCTTAGGAATTTCTTCTGTGCTCCAAATTATAGAGGAAAACGTGGTCCACCGAGTTATGCATGCAGTTCCTAAGCATTTAATCATTTCAGCCACAATTCGGTCTTCCCCAGGGGACTTTCCAGACTTCAGCTTCTTAGCAGCTTCTTCGTATCTCCCCACCAGAGGGTACTTTAATATTGCCGGCTAGACTTAGAAATGGCGAGTCTGGTATATCTGGAGGATCAGCAGGTGGTGGTCTATTTAACAGTTTTTCGAAATGCGTCACCCAGGCTTTGTTCACATTATTAGGGTCAGTAAGAAGTCGTCCAAACTCATCTTTGATAGGTACATCTGTCTTCGGACGTTTTTCAACTATCTTATTGGTGATGCGGTACACTGACCGAGAGTCTCCCCGTCTAGCAGCTTCTTCAGCCTTCTGAGCCTTCTGTTCAAGGCTACGGCACTTATCAGCAAAGATGCTCTTCTTTATCGCCTTATCAAGCATATCATACTCTATTTCAAGAGGTTGTCTTGCATCAGGGGAAATAGTGCTGAGAAAAGATTTTTTCTTGTCAGCCCTCTTCTTGATCAGATCCCACGATTCGACGGACATTCATTCATCCTTTGGTGAATTTTTCATACCAAAGGTTTTTTAGGCAGCATCATTGTAGGTTTTTCTGATAGCAGCCCAATCTGTCTCTGGACTTTCATCTCATAGCAGATCCAGTGTTTCAAATCTATTGGTCAGTTTTGAAACAAAGTGTGACCAAAATTTTAAGTCACTCAGTTTTGCGCAGTCATAGGGCCATTGCATAGCTTTTGTCACCTTTTTCGGGGCTGACAACTTCACTCTGATTTTTGCAGCCATCAGGCTATGGTCAGAGAAGATATCAGCGCCTCTAAATGAACGCACATCACATATCAATGTCCGCCACTTCCTACCAATAAGACAGTGGTCCATCTGGTTTTTTGTGTGTCCATTAGGTGAAGTCCAGAATTACTTGTGTATCTCCTTACGGGCGAAGAGAGTGCCGCCAAAAACCAAGCCGAAGGACTGACCCATTCCAATAAGCAACTCTCCGTTTTCGTTTCGTTCTCCAAGACTGAGGTTGGCCAGGATGTCGACACAATATTCTCTTCGTTGCCAACCTTTGCGTTGAAATCCCCCATGACACACAGAATGCCATGTCTGGGTACATACTTTATGGACAGATGTCAGTTCATTGTAGAACGTCTTTTTCTGATCGTCTATGGCTTCGTAGTGGGTGCATAGCACGCAACCAAGATCATTTTGGCATGTTCCTCATGGAATCGAGCAGTCATAATGCAGCTGTTCACGGGTTTTCAGCTAATCAGTGATTTTGTCCCAGGTTTTGAAATGACTATGGCTACTCTAGCTTCTCGTCGTGTTTCATGGCTGCTGAATATTAAAGTTTTTCCACCGCTGAGTAGTTGCTTTCCATTTCCCGGCCATTGCACTTCTGAGAAGGCCATGATGTCTAGCCGATAGCGGGTCATCTCCTTCTCTAGCTGTTCCACCTTAGACAGCTGTGCTATCGCCCGAACGCTCTAAAATCCGATTTTTAGTGGTATTTTCGCATTCAAAAATCTTGTCCGTTGGGCGGGTGTAGGGGTCGTCCCTGAAATGGGAATTCCGTTTTCTTTAGATTTTCCTTTTAGCAAAATTTTTTCCAGGGACAGATTGCTATAATTACTTACAGGGGGATTTGAAGACCGATATTGACCAACCCTTGTTTATTAGCAGGTCATTTAGGGTTGTGTACTTATTTCACGGGAATCGTATCTTCAAAACTGATTCAACTGGAGTGACGACGGGAGTAAAGTAGAATACAGTATTCCTAGATAAGAATTCCCTCTATTCATCATCTATGTCTCACTAACCTCTATAAATGACATAAATATGCATTTATAAATGGCATTTAGAAATCCCTCCGCCCCTGATATACCCGATATTGCCGATGTTGAGAAGAACGGGGCCATCAATTTTTTTTTCTAAATTGATCGTAATATACCTGTGGAGATACCTATGGTGCTGACTACTGCAAGTTGTATATGGGAAGTAATGTGGTCACACTGTTGGACATTGTGTGTAAAAATACAAGCAAAATTTAATAGCTACTATTTTTCTACTCCGAATCTGGTGATGGACCTCAGATGGAAAAAAAATGGATTTAACACCGATATTGACCAGTACTTGTTTATTGGCAGGTAATTTAGGATTGAATACTTATTTCTCGGGAATTATATCTTGATAACTGATCTAACTGGAGTGACGACAGGACAATAAGTGTCAATATCCAAAGTTTTGTAATCCGACCAAGCAGAATTTTCCTAAAATTTTCTTTGTAAGGCCTTCTTACATTTATGAACATCGCATGAAGTGTACATAGAAACTGCATCGGAACTGGATAAGATAGTTTTCTCTGTTGTACTTTGAAACTTTAACTTCTCAACAAGATCTATGGAATTTTTATGTAAAATTTCTGTGTGCTTAAAAGAGACTTAAAAATGGTGGCCAAGAACTTTCCTACACCTGTAGCTGGAAAACTATATGATGCTACACTAGGACGTAATGGAATATCTTTCTAGTGGATTTTAGGCAGAACATAAAATTTTGGGCTTAACAACCTTTGGGGTAAACTTTTTTGAACATTTGAGGGGTAATTAGTCTACTGTCTTTTAAAGTTTCTAATTCTTTTCTCAACTGCTGTGTGTATTTGTCTGTGGGATCACTTATTTTTCTTTGTAAGTATTTTTATCCATAAAAAGGGTATTTGCTTTCATTTCATAATATGCAGAATTCATAATTACTATTGTGTTACCTTTGTCTGCTCTTGTACTGTGTTTTTATCTTATTCTAAGTTCCGGGGGATTTTAATTTCTTCTTTTGACTGAGTTGAAAGGGACAAAGATGGCCTGTAATCGAGAATACTCTTTACAACTTCACCTCTGAGTAGGTCTGGATTTTCAGCCTCCCCATGAGAGCTAAAGATAGCAGACTCCATGCCCGTAATAATTTCCGACGTATTTATGGTTGTTTGAGCCATTGCAAATTTTTGTCCTTTGGAAAGAATACTTTGCTCCGTGGATGTAAAAACCTTATAGAATAGACTTTCCAAAGGAGGGCCAGAACAAAGTCTAGGAAGGAAAATCCTTTTTTGTTGAAACTGTTGAAATTCCAGCTTTGAGGATTTCTTCGACAAGCGAGTTTTTGCTAAATGAAAAACGTGTTGGAAAGACCTTTGTGAGATAGGTAAAATTTGGTGAAAATCTTGAACGGATAAAATCTGATATAATAAAGATTCGAGATTAAATATTTTTTTACTAAGGACGTATCTTTTGAATCTAAGGTCTTTTAAAATATATGTTAAGCTTTTGAAACCCTTTCTCTGGATAAACGGGCGTTCATATAGTGTGCCTAGATGTAGGTTGAAACGTAAAGAAGGTGGAAGAATTCGATCTCTTTTGCAAGTTTCTAAAAATTGAACAGACAAATAAGATTTGCATGTTTTTTAACAGAATTCAAAAAATCTAAAACAATATTGGTCCAATGCTCCGCGTGAGCTTGACGTATATACTTTCTTAGACCACACTCGCTTGCATGACATATGAAGCTAAGAGAGGAAAGGAAATAATAAATGAAAAATTAAACCAAAAATGGGTGAGAAAATGAGGATTTTGTCCGCCAGTGGCAAAAACATGAAGACGAAAAACAAGCAAATATTTAAAAAAGGACCTCCGCCAAGTCGTCCTCAGTGCTTAACAAAAAAGAAGAAAAGAAAAAAAACACAACAGAAATCTAAACTTTTGGAGTTTACTGTACACGATACGAACAGAAACTGAATGAAAGACCAAGCCAAAACGAATGAAAGGCAATATTTACCAAAGAGATTGAGCATGAATGTTTTGCTTTGCGATACTTTTTGCTTGTCTGTAAATTCGGTTTCATTAGGTACGCAAATAGGTTCTCTTAAATTTGACTTAGTGCAAATATCAATTGAGTCTTTTAGTATTAAATTGTTATAAATTGGGCTTAATGAAATGCCTCTGGTGTCTCTATTTATAGCCCCATTTCTGTTTATATATTTTTATCTCAATTACCTCTTTAAAAGACTGCAATAGGCTATTTACAGTAGATATTAGGATTACCTCCGCAAAATAAACAAGATGTGCAGGATTTTCGAAAATATGCTGGGCCAAGGCGGAATTAAAGTTGCAATTTTTATATTTGAATTTCTGAGACTTGTTTATGGAAGTTTTGCGCTCATGTAAATGTTCAGTAAGTTGTTGATGGTTCCTACCAGTGTAAAATTTCCCACATGAACACGGGACTCTGTAGACACCACTACCAATATATATATATATATATATATATATGTATATATATATATATATATATATATATATATATATATATATATATATATATATATATATATATATATATATATATATATATATATATATATATAAAAACACAACAGAAATCCAGTTCTCACTACTTTTTTGAATCTCACTACTTTTTGAAGATATGTCTGAAAATTCCCTGTTCGACACGCATTGGAGAAGTTCTCACTACTTTTTTGAAGATATGTCTGAAAATTCCCTGTTCGACACGCATTGCCAGCCCAGTCTTGATGCAACCTATTGCCCAAAATACTTGATAAATTCAATTCAAAATACTTGAATTGAAGTTATCAAGTATTTTATAATAGGTTGTATAGGTTGTGTCAAGACTGGGCTGGGTAACTGTAGGACAGAGAAAAGTCAAGACAGATAGTCCAAAGTAATTGAGAGGCAAATGTTTAAATGGCTGGGGCACGGGTAAATGGCAGGAGTATGCATGACTCTCTTATTGGACACATACTTGTCAGGTTAGTTTTTGGAAAGGCATGCCTGCCTAGAGTCTTAGGCATGCTGATCAAGAATTCAAAAAGAGGCAAACAAGGCACACCCGCCTATGGTCTTAAGAAGAATTTAAAATTGACATAGGACCATAAATTTGTTTGAAATAACAGGCAAACAATCGTTTAAAGCCATATATATATATATATATATATATATATATATATATATATATATATATATATATATATATATATATATATATATATATATATATATATATATATATATATATATATATATATATATATATATATATATATATATATATATATATATATATATATATATATATATATATATATATATATGATGTGTGTATATATATATATATATATATATATATATATATATATATATATATATATATATATATATATATATATATATATATATATATATATATATATATATATATATATATATATATATATATATATATATATATATAAAATACAATGTCAAAATTGCCCATGCCATCAGAAGGAACTATAACAAAAATTTTAGATTTATTACCACTTTCCGATCTGTAGCATAGTAAAAGATTTTTAAGTCATTTGAATGACAATAATGGTGCTGAAAATTATGCTTTAACCAATCAAGTCACCCTAGGAAGTAACAATATTTACAATTGAATTGTTTGCTAACTGAATTTTCCTCTGAATAGAAAAAATACTACCCATTGACACCGATCCCCAAAACAAACAATGAAACTAAAACAAACCGAAATTAAAACAAACAATGAAACAGCCAACAATGACTAATATACACCTTGGACAGGGCACGGAAGATGGATTGAGCTTCTCTAGTCTGTTTCCTGATTGCATCCAGCAAATCGGCATTACCTGTAGCAAAGTTTGAACATAGCGCAGAAAATACTCTACGAAATTCCATATCTACATTGTTTAGTACGACCTTTTAAGGCCTGGTTTTCTACTACTCAACTCAGAGAACAGATATTTATTGTGATTTGACGACAACGACGAAAAAGATGGTTTTAAAATATTGTTGATTACAACACGGACACCTAAATAAAGTTTCAACAGTAGCAATCATTCAACTCTAAATGGTAGGTAAAAACATCTTGCCAATGATGGTATGCAACAGGATGAGACGAGGTGGTAGGACACATTTAAATGCAAAATGGCTTAAACCCTGAAGAGAGACTGCGCAAAAATGAACCCAATTACATTCTTCGTCGAAATTGTAGGCATCGGAGTGATCAATATCTTAAACCAAAGACGTCTTTACTCAACGCAAATTATGCTAGCTGATCTTATGAATTTGGATGAGATGCAACGACGATACAATAAACCCTATAAATATAATGTATTTACAATTAGTATATTTAGTCGCTATTCTTATGGTATTTTGCTGAAATCTTTGGATGGTGAGAAGATTGCAATTGCTCTAGACACCATACTTTTCCAACATTCCTGCAATAAAATTCAGGCGAGTTGAAGGAGTGAATTTATCAATCCACATTTGAATAAAATTCAAATAAATACGGTTCAGAACTGTGCCATTATCTAACTAAGGTGGTATTGGCTAAACAATTAGTCAGAACCTTTCTCCACCTCATTTACAGGTATTGTCCACTCAAAAACACATCTTCCTTTATTCATGAGTGTTCACCCACGGAAGTTCATGGTGAAAAAGTACAGCTGAAATTTTTATCAACCATTACTTGCGTGAAAAAGAAATATCTCGAAAATCAAAGTTTTTTGAAGAAATAGTTCGAATAAATCGTATTAGCAATATTTTTGAAAGGGGTAATTATATGTAGTCCGCTGAACTATTCAAAGTATCAAGAATTTTGAAGACTCTACCGCTGACCTATCAACTTCAAACCCAAAAGATATTGAGATTTTGGGAGGATTTTGTGATTATACATTGCAAAAAATTGAAGACAATGGCTTTTACCAAATTAAAACGTATTAGAAACTCGAATGTGGGGTGTGAGAAAAAGTTGGTGGTTCACTTCCATAAGCACAATTTAATTCTTCGATAGTTTCTGAAGAATACGCAGCAACATCAACACCTAATGGTTTCCCTGTGACATTTATGTCCAATGTTTTCAATCTCCTCTAATGTAGTTTAAATAAAGCAAGTGATTATTGGCCCAAATTCTTCCCCCCCCCAGTAAATTTGAGGGTGGATGTGAAGTTGCTCTCATCGATTTTATTCTCAAGAAATACATATGATGTTCTAAGAAACGGGATGGTTAATGAGATTAAATTAAGACCCCACAATTGGACTATTCTCAATCGAGGGGTTTGTGCAGTTTACAGCTCTAATGAATACACCTTTGCCACCATACCCTGCAAAGAATACAACACTATGCATTAACTGTGTCAAGTTATCAACAACAACAAAAATGTTTAATCGAAAAAAGAGTGCTCTCATATTCAACAAAACAGAGGAGATTGTACAATACCAATCCAATTGAAAATTAAAGAATTATCTGCAATGAAAATTTACGTGAGGTCGTTTGTTTTTAAAATAATATAATTAAAGCTGACGTTTTCAGTGGATAGTATCATATTAATCATGTAGTCTAAGTGCCCTGTCTCTCCTTGGACACTTGTATATTCATTGAGAGTTTTTTCGTGGACCCCCCCCCTCAAATTAGTAACTCCAATGTTCCCCTTCTACGAATTCTAGAGAGATAAACTCCAGAAAACAATATTCACCAATACCATTTTCAACAACTCCAGTATGTTCCCGTTAACATTCCATATTTAGAACTTTGCCAGTTAACACTAAGAACTGAAATCGGAGATCTTTTAACTGTAGCAGAGGGCCTATGTCTCATTGCATTCCATTTTCGACTCGTTCAAGATGAACTTCAGTAGAAGTTCCCTTTTTTTCACCCCGACATTGAATGTTGCGTTTCCGCTCTGAGCCCCGCCAAATAAGCCATGGATCAGACTATAACAAAGGGCGTACTGCAATGCTTTGCTATTATCTTGGTAGTTGGTTTACTAGGCCATTTCGTTCTACACTACCTCTTGCCCAGAAATATATTTTACTAGCTTGAAAAAATTGTCTGCCTTAACACTACAGGACTAGGGCTCGAATAGAAATTTCATGGAAAGTCTTAATGAAAATATTAGATGTTCGGCAAGAGCTGTTGCTGAGCAATTTATATCTCAACAATTTGGAAAGGGTTAAAAATGGTACGTGCTAGTGATTCACTCATCAATCTCTATCCAGGTGAGCAGCGAAAGACATCATCAACAACGACGATGACTCTGAAAAAAGTATTAAAAAAGGAATAGAAAAATGTTTTTAGGATCAAAGAAAGACTTCTTCTCATAAAATAACTTATCTCCCTCGCAGAGAATCACATCTGTCAATTACTTCATCGTTAAATCTATTCAATGGTCAAAATTTTAACGTTAGTGTCATGCACGGCTACTATGAATACTTTTATTCTCAATAACCTTTGTCGAAAAACATATATTTTCAAATTTTTCCAATGAAGATTGTTTTATGGGTTTATCATACATATTATCGATATAAATAGTGCTGAAGAAGAATTCTGACAATCAAAATCTTGCCGCTACTGAAGGTCTATCCTATGAAAATTTTATCCTACTCAATTTGTTTAAACAAATTAATGTGTACTTTAATGTAAAATTGGTGAGTACTAACAAAAATTTATCAAACTATGCAAGCCACAAACAGTTTATGTTGATGAATCCAAAGTCATGCCAGGAATTAAGAGGCTAGGCTATGGGCTATGAATGTAGATCACATGTGAGTAATGATGGTCAGCTAACTTAGGGAATGACAAAAAAGTATAATTTGGTTGAGAAATTAGATCATGAGAAAATAAATATTTCCCAATGGTTGTCTCCCAACTTTAAGCGACTTAAATTTAACAGTTGCCCCAAGTAATTTCATCTTGATAAAAAAAATACTGCTGCACCTGGTGCAACAGTGACTCTAACTTCAACAATGCTTCGTTTCCGAAAACAGCAGTTTATAATCTCTGTTGCTTTGGTAGTAGAAAATTGAGATCCAATGGTAGCAATATCAAAATACTCGTTCCCCATATACTCGCCAATCGACGTCACAATACAGCATCTTCTCGGAGTTATACTGATTCATCATTGATAAAAAGAGAGATCTCCTTAAAACTCACCTTGTCCTTTGTAAACAATACTAGTACTGTTGGATCCTCGACTATCTCCCCCCCCCCCCCACGGTATTAAAGTTTTGGTTTATCCAATCGTGTATGAAAAGTTTGATAAAATTTATCGTTTGATAAAAAAAAAATCCTACAGGACTTTGTGCGGATTGACAATGCAATCGCTGGCTCATGATACACATCTATTTGAAAATGGAGTAACCAATCGCATGATTTAAAAACTTGTGTCGTAATTGTATTGAACTTGTCAGGTACTCAGGACATCAGTGTTAGAGAACTGGAAACGTGTGCTTAGAGTGTAAATTCGCCGACACTTTGACCAAAAGCATTCGGTTAATTTATCTAAGTGAATTTGAGACCTACTGACAAATAACCCTTGGACGGCAGTGTTCTACTCGACTTGGCACCATGAATACCAATCAAATGATATTTTTTTAAAAGGGACTCACATGTGAATAAATATATATTCTCTTGCATACCATTTGACAATATCAAACATGTTCAAAGTGATAATGCTAGTATTATTATTGTTAATAGTAGTACGTCGGATGTAAAGATTGACCACTGGCTATGCATTTTTCAAACTAGGAAATGTACTAAATTTTTCATGCCCTTGGTCTACCTTACAGATTCTACACACTCCATATCGAAATCTATATGAAAAATAATGGAAAATATGTAGTTCGAAATAGGCCAAGAGTTCAAGATTGTTCGACCAAGATATGAGGTTTCCATGTCCTATTGTATTCTATATTCCGTTGTTGAATATATATCTATAAAGAATGTCTGAAGATCTATAGATTCCACGACTGAATAATTTTATGGTGGAAAACCTTTTCATTTATTTTTACAATATTGATTTCAGTGTCCTGAGAATAAAGTGTACATGTGAAAATTTGTTTATATATATATATATATATATATATATATATATATATATATATATATATATATATATATATATATATATATATATATATATATATATATATATATATATATATATATATATATATATATATATATATATATATATATATATATATATATATATATATATATATATATATATATATATATATATATATATATATATATATATATATATATATATATATATATATATATATATTTTTTTTTTTTTTTTTTATATATATATATATATATATATATATATATATATATATATATATATATATATATATATATATATATATATATATATATATATATATATATATATATATATATATGTATATATATATATATATATATATATATATATATATATATATATATATATATATATATATATATATATATATATATATATATATATATATATATATATATATATATATGCGCAATGACTTAAAACAGCAAATTCTCTCTGCTGGCGAAAACAGACCTTCGGTCTTTGCAAATGTCCTTTGTAGAATGAAGGACAAAGAAATCAAGAAGTTGGCAAAAGCTGACAAGCGGAGATCTGTAGAAGAGAAGGCTAGACTAGCAGAGGAAGCAGCTAGAAAAGGAGACTCCAAACCAGTTTACAGGCACACAAATGAAACTTTAGTAAAGTTGCAAGCAGATCCAGCCGAGTGAAAGATGAGAGTGGAAATTTTCTCACCGAAACTGATAAAATTGACAGAAGGTGGGTATCCAACTTCGAGAAGGTTTTAAATAGACCGAGACCAACTTACCGAGAAAGCCTTCCTTCTATACCATTTCATAAGCTGAAAATTGACTAAAATCTCCGAACATCTGCCGAATACTTGTTACAGTGAAGAAACTCAAGAATGGAAGATCACCTGGTGAAGACTGCATAACTTCGTGAATAATTAAGACATCAGTAAGGACTTGCCTCTCAGCGTGGATAACACTGATTGCAATAGTCTGACAGTCCAAAAAGGTCCTTGGCGACTGGACCAAAGGGATAATTGTTAAGCTATTTAAGAAAGGTGATGGACTTATCCGCGATAACTGGCGAGGTATAAACCTAATATCAGTACCAAGTAAGGTTGTAGCGCTTGTAATACTCGAGCACCTGAAAGAAGCACTCCATCCGTATCTGAGAAAAGAGCAACATGGCTTTCGTACGGATAGATCTTGTTATTTAATTTTGGACTTATGATCCGGATTTGACCGAATCTAAGAAGAAGCGGTTACTGAGCCTCCTCCCTCTTTTGCAACACTTTCACCTGCTTAATTATTGAAATTTTGACCTGATTAGGGCCTCCAAACTGGCTCTAATTTAAGTGACATAAGGTATTTGCAAGACACTGCTGTTTGTTGCTTTTCTTCCTCTTTCTCCAAACGAACTGATTCATTATCTTTTTTTGTGCTCTACTGCACATGAAGGAAAAAAAAATACTTTATTATTGTGATACACACTCAGTTGAAATGCATTATTTTGTAATTAAGTGATTCCTTTTAGTATAACGACAGGTATCATGAAAACACAGACACAGAGGTAAATGAATGGTACCATTTGTCGAGTAGAGAGAGATTGAAAAGTCTGAAAAACTCTTGATTCTGCAGATTGTTTAGAGTTATGTCTTGTATCGGAGTTTCCCTAAAATTAACGTGTGGCATTATGTAGTACGTGCTTAAACGGCATTAGCAGACTCGTCTGTTTATTCGGATTTGAATTATACGTCACTTCGGGTTTTTCAAGCAAATTTGAAACTCCTAACTAATAAGGAAAATCGGTGTCAGTCGACAGCACATCGTCGGAGAAAGATCGGTGACGCGGCATGGCCCACCGCATTTTCCCTTAAATATCAGCTATTCACCACTGAAAGAAAAACGGTGCGGTATCGGAGTTTGGTTTGAAAGCTACGAAATTTATTCGTATATTGGAAATCTTGCTGAGGTTCAGACTTTTTCTGGAATATTTTTGATAAGCATTTTAGGCTAATCACAATCAATTTGTCTACCTTTCATTTCTTTCTGATGTATTTAAGGATAAGCAAATTTGTCTTCACATTGTTGCAAATTGAATATAAATTAAAGTGTTTCACAATAAAGTAGTTTCCTAATTATTTTAGTAAAGAACAGCCGCACCAACAAGATTCTGGAAAATTAGAAGTAGATGCAAATGTGATATATAAGCTCCATAGATAGTGTTTTAATTATTATCCGTAAAGTTTCCAACAAATAAAACGTACATGGTTCAACTGGCTACAAAGTCAATGTAGTAGTATTTTTAAATGTGTTTTTTCCCCTTTCGCGTTTCTTATGTTAGCGAGGCCGACACAGGGCTGTTGCAACACCACATTGTCTAGACAATGTAAATCCATTTTTTCAGTTAAATGAAATTAACAAAAATCGTAAATAAAACGTAGAAAATAAAAAGTGAACTGGATCGCTGCTTTTGAATAGAAAAGACGTTTATTTTCTCCGTTTAAAAGGTGTTTATTTTGTTTCGAATTACTATCTGACAATTTTAATTAAAGCATCGTCATAATTGGCATCAGAGACCCTGCCAGCAGCATTTTTTGTAAGCGGATCGTTTATCGTTTTTGGACAGCCGGCTTTGATCGGGACAGCAATATAATCGGACAACCATAAAAAAAAGAAGCAAACGACTGAATTTATAGTCAAAGCCGGCTTGATGCTGACTTGGTGAATAATTTCAAGCAAGACGAGACCTAACAGTACTTTTTAAGGACGGCCGAAACAGAATTGTTTGTTAAGGGAAATTCTTTGTGAACAATTGGTGGTGATAATGGGGTGAAAAGTTTAAAAACCTACCGGATTGATTGGAGAATAAGAATTTCAGTGATTGTTCGTGGGGCCAAGAAAGTCTAAGGACAAGACAAAAAAATAATTGCCAAAAATATATTGAGAACGTTACTAGTGTAATAACTAGTCATCTTGCTTTGCTACAATATCTAGTTTTCAGATATTGCGCTTAAAGTTCTCTTCAATAGGCTGAGTATATTTCTTGGATAAATAACCTAATATTGATAACATTTTTTTGGGCTGCGTAAACAAATCTTTTTGGCCTTTGACGATTCTCTCTATAATAATTATTTCGGCTAATTGCTGCTCCAAACCTCCCTGTAACAAAGTTGGTATCCTAAAAGGGCTTATCCAAGAGTTCCCTCTCAATCACTCGGACTGTCTGTCTTTCCTTTTTCTACAATTAGCCATGTCTCGATGCCTGTAAAATTTCAACTATCTTTCGTGGGGCCAAGAGGGTCTAAGGACAAGACAAATAAAATAACTGCTAATATGTTGAGGACATTATTCACTATCAGATTAAGAAAAATGATCCTCTATCAATGTTACTAGTGTAAAAACTAGTCATCTTGCTTTGCTACAATATCTTGTTTTCAGATATTGCGTTTAAAATTCTCTCCGATAGGCTGATTATATTTTTTGGAGAAATAATCTAATAGACATAACCTTCTTTTTTGGGGCTGCGTATACAATTCTTTTTAGCCTTTGGCTATGCTCTCTATAATAATTATTTTGGCTAATTGCTGCTCCAAACCTTTTCGTAACAAAGTTGGCATCCTAAAAGGCCTTGTCCCAGATTTGCCTCTCAATCACTCGGACTATTCGTCTTTGCTTTTTCTACAATTAGCCATATCTCGATGCAAGTAAAATTTCAGCGATTGTTCGTCGGGCCAAGAGGGTCTAAAGAGGAGACAAAAAAAATAATTGCTAATATATCGAGAACATTATTCACTATCAGATTAAGAACACTGATTCTCTATCAGTGTTACTAGTGTAAAAACTAGTCATCTTTCTTTGCTACAATATCTTTTTTTCAGATATTGCACTTAAAATTCTCTCCAATAGGCTGATTAAATTTCTTGGAGAAATAATCTACTAGACATGACCTTCTTTTTTGGGTCTGCGTAAACAATTCTTTTTAGCCTTTGACTATGCTCTCTATAATTATTATTTCGGCTAATTGCTGCTCCAAACCTCCTCGTAACAAAGTTGGCAATGGAAAAGAAAATAGTAAAAGAATTTTTAAATCAAAAGGCTCAAAAAATGATAAAAACACATTCTTGTGCAAAGCAAGCCAGTACTGACCCTGGAGAAGGTACCAGTGGTTTTTATAGGAACCCAAAAACAAATGTTAAAGATGGTTCTGAAAAGTCTAAAAGAATAAAGGTAAATCGAAATTAGGCACATGTTTTAAAATAACGCTAGGCCTACCAAGTTTTTTAGCCTGTATATTGCCCAATTATGGATGGGTTAGTCTAATAATAGGCTAAGATATTGCTTGGGAATTTTAAAGCTATCAAATTTTAAAATTAAAATGATGGAAAACCAGGTTGAATTTAGCCCAGACTAAATGTATTATAGACTATTGTCCCCTCTGAAGCAAATAGCCTAGCCTATTATTACTGAACTTACGATTGGTGGGGACTAGGTGATGCTTCACTTTGTTTAGTATCTATAAAATCACTAACAGGAGTCTTCTATTGGGCACACATGTTCAATGGCAGAGCACATGGATATCCACTCTGACTATTGGAAAAAATTAGTTTATAAGCTTATATAGAATGGTACTATCCAATCTCCTTATAATAAAAATTATTTTAGTCATCTAGTTGGAAAATTTAACCCTTCTGTATAGGAAAAAATCTAAATTTGCCAACTAGTTGACTAATAACTTCACCCCAGCAAAACTGTCATTTTCCAACTAGTTGACTAATAAATTCTCCCCAGAAGCACTTAAATTAGCCAACTAGTTTACAATAAATGTTGCCCCAGCAAAACTTTCCTTTTCCAACTAGTTGACTAATAACTTCTCCCCAGCAAAACTTAATTTTGCCATCTAGCTGGAAAGAAACATTGCCCCAGAAAACAATTAATTTTCCAACTAGTTGACTAAACTCACTCAAAATATTGCCTGGTTCTTCTGTGGTCTGATCAAGCCTTTTTAAAGAAGAAAAGAATTGTGATTCAAGTTCTGCAATGTGCTGTTGCTGCAAAAAGTATTTAAAAGCTGAAATCAAGATCTGCAGGCTCTTGAAAATAAGGTAAATACCGTAGTGTTTGGTAATAATATGCTTTTTGTGTTAGGATGAGTTGGTTAAGGTGAAATCCCTTTATCAGAGGCAACACTATAGCATTGCCTATAGTAAAGGCCATACAGCTCAAATGTTTTGTTGTTATTACCGTATTTATTTATATTTTTTTCCTCAGAGGCACTTCATATGGAAGGAGTTGTTGCATAAACTTCAAAGGCGGTTCATTTGTTTGGAAATCAAGAGTTCTAGAGCCCCTTTTAAGAGTCCAAAGTTATCAGAGGGCAACTAGCCCCTCCCCCACGCCCTTGTTTTCCCAAATGCATCCAATAAAAATTTGAGATATCATTTTTGTTAAAAATTGATCAAAGATCATATAACAAAAACTCCAGGGTAACCACCCCCCCCCCAGGGCCCGAGTGCAGGTATTTTAAGTTATGTCCTGGGGGAATATATGGTTTTTATGGAAGGAATGCTCGTACAAACTTTGCTTATCTTTCGCTGGAGGCTCGAATCACAGGTTGAAATAGTGTATACAATTATGTTTTGAATATTGATAGGGATCTGGCTACTTGTCTTTATACACTACACTTTTTCTGATATAAATCGTTTATCTTGACAATGTTGACATTCGAAGATAAACACTTTTTTTGATGAACGTGAACGTGAATAGTGTGATTCAAAAGATGGAAATGACTTTATGTGCTCTTTTATAAATTCTATCTCAATTCAGTTGACCTGTTTTGAGCTGGTTGGTGTGGAGTGGTAGCAGGAGTCTGGGTAAAACCATAGCCTGTCATTTTCGAAAAATAAAACCATCGATCTCTTTTTTTGTTAATCCAAAAGTGCTGCAGAAACATTTCATCCACGCTTGTTCAAGCTCAGTACTAGTCTAAGGTTATAAGTGAAGGTGGCATTTATTACTCGCCTAAGATAAACCGTTTCATGCTTTATTTTACTCTTCGGTGCAGCTTTTTTCATCAAATTGGTGAAGTGTTTGAGCAATTTGTCTTTGATCAGGTCCTAGCAGGAACCAATTACTGTCAAAAAAAAGTATTTTAAGGGAAGAAAACACTCATCCCTTTTAGGCAGCTAAGCTAAAGCTGTTATATACAGTTTTATACAGTGTTATATACAGTATATACAGTTTTAGCTGAGCTATAACAGCTAAGCTGTTATAGCTCAGCTAAAACTAGACTTAGTACCCTAAAAATTACACCAGTATTTATTCTTAGGCAGTCTTAGGCAAACTGCAGATCTTGAGGAGAGAAATCCTTTGTGTTTGTAGCTCATTTTTGCCAAATAGCTTATTTATCACCTTTTGGCTAAACACCACAGAATTGTTACTCTATTTTGTAATTTATAATATTTTTAATTTCTTTTTCCAATTGTTAAAAATGTTTTAAACTTTTTTGAAAAGGAAAAAAATAATATTGCACAGTAGCCCAAGTCCGCAGATATGAATCTACTCACTTTCCTTACTACTTCTCTCCTCTTTAAGTCTTCAATGTAACAAATACTACCCGTCTATTTCAGTTTTAACTCAACAGATTTCAGCATCATTTCAAAAAAAGTTTGTCATCACCCTCTCTCTACGGAAGTGTTCTTTGGGGTTGTGTTCTGAGGCACAAATTCTTGCACTCAGTATACAAGTTACCAACAGGGATGGTGTCTTCAATAATTCTGACTGAGAAAAGTTTTTTTTTGCATTGGCAAAGCAAGGCATTTAAAGCTGATATGCTAATTTTGTAGAAGTCATACTCTAGTCAAAACTTGATCTGTGATTGAATTGTGATCATTGTAAATAAATGAGATTTCTTTGATATGGTTCTTTAAGGTTTTGTTAGTATTCAAGTTGGGCTAAGCATTGAAGCAAGTTTGCGTTTTGTCTAAAAAAGAAGAGAACTGGATAACCTCTGCAGAACTAGTCAGTCTCTTGAGGGTGAACTGGAAGCTAAGATAGACTAAAAGAAACAAATTTCTGGGCTGATCCCATAATAATCAGAAAAAACGGTTAAGCTAGAGACTAACAGTGCGTGCAGCATATGAAATATTTATTACTGATGTCAGGCAAAATGTGCAGTTTATTTTTAAACTGCACCTGAGGGTAAGGGGCTTTTAAAATACGGTCTCGCGCGCTAATCTCGTATCTCAAAACCATATTTTTTTTTCAGGAAATAAAAAAAACCCATCACTTTTTGAATTTTGAAGCTGTAAGCACAGCGCTTGGTATATTGTCTGAGAAATAAATAGAAATATATTAGTTTAATTTTTTTCCTAGTTTAACTAGTTCGCCTAAAATTTTGACATACAGGACAAAAACAAAATTAACCAGCTTCAATTGAAATAAAGCAGAAATGGGTTAAGTATCTCTTTTCCTCTGGAAGGGTATCAGAAAAAGTGTGACAACCAGCGCAGAATTTTTCATTGCTTCCTTAATAGTTCGAATGTAGTTTTGGGGAACGTCAATTTTCATTCTATTGATTTTCACTTATATGGTTCCTTGTAGAGAATCGCATTCCATCTACGTATCCGCCTTCTTTAAGTATTTCTGCTCTATTACAATCTTCTTCACAGAAGCCAGTTTTTGGACGACTTCCTGGAAATAATTTTAATACCCCTTTTTTTGTCAAAAAAAAATTAAAAAAGAAAAAAAAATGAGGGACGACTGAGAGGCGAACCCATTTGCATAGTCTTTGTTGACAGAAGTTGGAGGTCTTAGCAACCCAACCAAGGTCAATATTTTAGGAGAGCATTAGTTAAGGCAGCTTAAGCAAGAAAAAGACTAGCTGTGAAATAGTTCTCACTGTAAAATGCGAGAAAAAAGAAGGACAGTTAATTAATCAATATCCCAGTTGATTTGACAGCTAAAATTTTGTACTTGAGCAAAACCTTGGTTCACGCAGATCCAGTTTTTTCTCAGGCAAAATGGATGCAGCAAAAATGCAAAATTCTTCACACCAATCTGGTCTAGTACATCAGTCAAAACAACATCTATCACCTCGAAGTACTTAAACAGATGAGTTAAAATATTTCAATGCAAGCATCAAGCCATCATAATGCTTCTTCTCCTTCTTCCAAAAAAAATCACGTGAAATATATAGGCTAATATATATATATATATATATATATATACATATATATATATATATATATGTATATATGTATGTTAGAATAACTGCAGAAATGGACATCAGACAATGAATGGAACTTGGCAGGTTTCACAAAAATGTGCATTTTTACGTGAAATTGCATCTCTGTGAACCTGGGGTAAAACTGTTAGACTATCTTCAAGACTATTTACTCCTAAATTCAGTTGTTTGATTTACCTTAGCTGTAGCCCATTTGTTAAAAGCAAATAATGTAAATTTTCATTGGACCGGGAACAGTATGTTTTTTTTTTTCTCTTTACGTCACGTCGTTAGCTAAAAAACTATTCTGATGAAAATTTAATTCCAAAATATATGGGTAACAAAACTGTTGATAGCGTAAGTTTGTTTCTAGCTCGTTGGTTAAAGAAAGTATTGCTGGGGAAAAGTTGCTAGTCAACTAGTTGAAAAATAAATTGTTTTCTGGGGCAATGTTTCTTTCCAGCTAGTTGGCAAAATTAAGTTTTGCTGCGGAGAAGTTATTAGTCAGCTAGTTGGCAAAAGTAAGTTTTGCTGGGGAGAAGTTATTAGTCAACTAGTTGGAAAAGGAAAGTTTTGCTGGGGCGACATTTATTGTCAACTAGTTGGCAAATTTAGGTGTTGCTGGGGAGAAGTTATTAGTCAACTAGTTGGAATAGGAAAGTTTTGCTGGGGAGAAGTTATTAGTAAACTAGTTGGCAAATTTATGTTTTTTTTTTTTTTATTTAGGAAATGTATTTACTTATCTTTCAAACCTTATAAATTAGGTTTGAGCAAATTTATGAAGAGGAAAAAATTATAGCTGTACTTCGGTTAAGAAGATGATCTATTTTGCAAGGTTTCACTTTTATAACACAAGATTTTTAAAGGTCATCAAAGGTCAGGACCCTCTAGAGGGAGAAAGAGTAGAGGTAGGTACTTGAAAATACCTTCCTGGGGCATACTTTAACCCATAGACCCATCCCTGAAAGTCTCATTTTCCTAACCTAACCCCTTTCCAAAATAGCCAAAAGAAGCTAAAGTAGAATTTTACCAAAAAATTAATTACAAATTCTAAAAATAAGACAAAAATATCCCTCCAGCAAAGGAACAAAGACAGATCAATGAAGGAACATACACAATTTATGTCCATTAAATGCAAGATAGAAATGAAAAAAACTTCAAATATGCATCTGTTTTCTTTAACAGACAGGAGGAATAACTTCCCCATATTTTGTCAAACCCTCCAAGCTTTGAAAAATTCAATCTAACTTTTGGAACCAGATATTAGAAAAGACTAATTATCATGGGTATTAATAAAAAAAATCCCTGGCTTCAAAGCCCAATAAAGAACTCACATTACATATCCAATTAAGAGGGAGACAGGGATAGAGACAGAAGTTGTAACTGAATATTCGCAATAGTGATAATTATATTTGAAAAAAAATCTGTATTATTAACATATTTTATGCTATTCACAATAAATTATAAAATTATTAGTCAACTAGTTGGAAAATGAATTGTTTTTTGGGGTAATGTTTCTTTCCAGCTAATGGCAAAATTAAGTTTTTCTGCGGAGAAGTTATTAGTCAACTAGTTGGAAAAGAAAAGTTATGCTGGTGAAAAGTTATTTGTTGACTAGTTGGCAAATTTATGTTTTTTTTTCAAAAATTTAGGAAATGTATTTATATCTATTTAAAAACTTATAAATTAGGTTTCAGAAAAATTATGAAGATGAAAAAATTATTGATGTACTTCATTTAAGAAGATAATCTATTTTGCAAGGTTTCACTTTTATAACACACAGATTTTAAAGGTCATTAAAGGTCAGGACCCTCTAGAGGGAGAAAGGGTGGAGGTAGGTACTTCAAAATATGTCCTTCCCAGGACATACTCTATCCATTAGACCCATACCTGAAAATTTCATTTTCTTAACATAACCCCTTTCCAAAATAGTCAAAAGTAGCTAAAGTAGAATTTTACCAAAAAATTAATTACAAATTCTAAAAATGAGACAAAAATACTCCACCAGTAAAGGGACAAAGACAGATCAATGAAGGAACATATACAATTTATGTCCATTAAATGCAAGATAGAAATGAACAAAACTTCAAATATGCATCTGTTTTCTTTAACAGACAGGAGGAATAACCCTCCAAGCTTTGACAAATTCAATCTGACTTTTGGGACCAGGTATTATAAGACTAATTATCCTGAGAATTAATAAAAAAAATCCCTGGCTTCAAAGCCCAATATATAACTCAAATTACATCTCCCATTAAGAAGGAGACAGGGAGAGAGACAGAAGTTGTAACTGAATAGTAACAAGCTTTGACAAAATTACAGCAATAAACTGAAAAATATAATTTTATTCTTGTAAAAATTTAATATCACTACTAAATTCACTTTTCACAAGCATATTTCTATCAACATCTTTTGAAGAAATACTCCTAGGTGAGGGCAAATCTGTGCTGACTTCATTGTAATCATTAACTCGAATTTCAATAAAAACGCCATTCGAATGAGATAATGGTTCTGTACTTTGATTTTGATTCAAAAGTGGAGATTTTGAGCTAATAGAGCCATTTAATGATGATTTTGCTCGCGCAGCTAAGTTAGCAGCAGATGAATCTGTTTTCTTTGCCTAAAAAAACAAACAAAAACAATATAAGCCACTAATAGGAAGACAGTAGTTTGAAAAGAGAAAAGTGTTACAGAAATAGCGAAAGAGAGAGAGATAGAGAGAGAGAGAGAGAGAAAGAGAAAGAGTATGCATGGGAGAAGTTATTAGTCAACTAGTTGGAAAATGAAAGTTCTGCTGGGGAGAAGTTATTAGTCAACTAGTTGGAAAAGGAAAGTTTTATTGGGTCAACAATTACTGTCAACTCGTTGGAAATTTTAGGTTTTTCCAGGGAGACTTTACGAGTTAACTAGTTGAAAAAGCAAAGTTTTGCTAGGGAGAAGTTATTAGTCAACTAGTTGGAAAAGGAAAGTTTTGCTGGGGCAACATTTATTGTCAACCAGTTGGCAAATTTAAGTGTTGCTGGGGAGAAGTTATTAGTCAACTAGTTGGAAAATGACAGTTTTGCTGGGGTGAAGTTATTAGTCAACTAGTTGGCAAATTTAGATTTTTCCTATACAGATGGGTTAAATTTTCCAACTAGATGACTAAAATAATTTTTATTATAAGGAGATTGGATAGTACCATTCTATATAAGCTTATAAACTAATTTTTTCCAATAGTCAAAGGGTGGAGTCCCAGAGCACATCTCTGTCCTAGAGCAGACTGAAGAGACAGAAGCTTCCAAGTATTTTATGTTGTTTTTACTGTTTTACCTGTCTTTCTTCTGGCCTCCATGGCACTATTTCCAGTAAATATCTTGATCAATAGAGTATTTAGATAGTTAAGAAACAACATTACTTGGTAAATTTTTACCAAATCATATTATTGACTTACAAATAAAGTGAATATACCACTCAATGCTTTTTTTATGCTCTTTCCAAATATTATAATCATTTTTGTTGGAAAGGAATTTTACCCCCACCCCTATATTCCAATTCAGGGTATATGTTTGCTTATTAGGGGGGTGAGGGTAAAGTTTAAATTTACCTCCCATTTACATCAGAAATAAAGTTCGCCCCCCCCCTAATGTGCAAATATATACCCTGAATTGGTATATATAGAGGTGGGGGTAACATTTATTTCCAACAAAAATGATTATTATAGTTAGAAAAAGCATAAAGAAAGGCATCTAGTGGTATATTCACTTTATTTATAAGTCAATATTATGATTTGGTAAAAATCTACTGATTACTTTTACAATCGGAACTTCATCCTGAATCCAAATGTGACATTTGTGTAAGTTGTAAATTCAATTCTAGACCATTTACTGACCCCAAAAGATTATTGTAAATATTGAGCAGTTCATATTATTGACTTAGCCTACAAATAAAGTGAACATACCACTAGATGCCATTTTGTATGCTCTTTCTGAATACCACATAATAATTGTTTTTCTTGCAAATTCAATTTTAAGCCCTTTTAGGACCCTTGAAAATGATGATTTGATTCCATAATTTTGGATGTAAAAATAATATTTGTTTCAGTAAATTTTTACCAAATCATATTATTGAGCTATGAATAGAGTGAATATACCACTCAATACCTTTTTTTATGCACATTACAAATATAATAATCATTTTTGTTGGAAATGAATTTTAGCCCCTGCCCCTATATATACCAATTCAGGGTATATATTTGCACATGAGGGGGGTGGGGGGAAAGTTTAAACTTACCTCTTATTTACATCAGAAATAAAATTTACCCCCCCCCCCCAATGTGCAAATATATACCCTGAATTGTATAAATAGGGGTTGGGTAAAATTTATTTCTGACAAAAATGATTATTATATTTGTAAAGAGCATAAAAGAAGGCATCAAGTGGTATATTCACTTTATTTGTAACTCAATAATATGATTTGGTAAAAGTTTACCTTTGTTTTAACCTTATTATTTCATTATAAACCCATTCTTTAAAAGTTGTATAATTCACAAACATTGATTTGTCAAGATTAAGTTGAATTAAAAAATTCAAAAGAAACCTGCCATGTTTTGTTCTTAATTTGTTAGGCCAATTAAAACTGGTGTTTCAGCTATATGTTGAAAAATATCAAAGCCAAAAGAAGAAACATGGCAGATAGAAAAATAGAGAATTTTTTTTAAATTTTTATCAAACTAAACTGTGAAAAATCAATGCTTGTTGATTATATAACTTTAACAAAAGATTTTATAATGAAACAGTTAGTTTGAAACCAATATTTTTACCCTTTACATGTGATAAAATATAGAAAGAAATTATCATTTTCAAGGGTACAAAAAAAGGCTTAAAACTGAATTTACAAGAAAAGCAATTATTATATTTAGAAAGAGCATAAAAAATAGCATCTGTTGGTATGTTTACTTTATTTCTAGGTCAACAAAATGAACTACTCAATATTTACCAAGATGATACCATTTTCTCTTATTTTAGATACCACTTATATGCCTGTGTTAGCATCAATCTTGTTAAAACTGGTTTACCTTCAAGTTGAATCAACAGTGACAAAATTGAGAATCAATAAGCATAGAAAATATATAATATGGGCTATATATTTGGATAAAGTTGGAAAGGATAGGTTCAGTTATGTTAGGTTAAAATTGAATTTGTAATGGAAACAAATTTCATATTTGGATTCAGGATGAAATTCTGATTCTAGAAGTAAATTTGTTTCTAAGCTATCTGATACTCTGTTAATCAAAATACTTACCATATTTCTAATCATTTAGCATCTTTGCTTTAACAGAGGACTTTGAGATGCATCAGTGGTCTTCACCCCATAGATAGTAGCTAAGAGACATGAACATTTGTTTTTTTTTTAGAATTATTGAGACTGCGTATGTTTGTTTTCATTGTTCACAGATTGTCTTGTCAGAAGCTTTTTCATGGTGCTGAAAACATAGAATGCAATGGAGACAATTGTGATCAAAGATATCTAGTTTCCTACTATTTTTAGATTTGGCAACTATATGTCACATCAATGTAGGAGAATGATTTTGAAAATTGCCTCATAGACTCTAATTTGGTAGTTAGTCTCATGCTTCAATAATTCCAGAGTGATGTAGCATGCTGGGCAAAGCTGGCAGAGACCAGTCAAATAAGCCTTTCAGTTTCATGGTTGGATCCTCCCCCCAACAAGGAATCCAAGGTAGACCAATGCTCCAACTTGCTCAATGCTGTTACTGTCCAGGAATGTGGAAGGAGGACTCCAAGAATGGGCAAATATCACTTTGGTCCATTGGTTCCATTTTTAAGAGTCAAAAGTAATTGAAGGCAACTAAAACCCTCCCCCACCCTGTCATGCCCTATTTTCTCCAAATGTATCTGATAAAAATTATGAGATAACAATTTTGTTCAAAATAGTTCAAAGATCAAATAACAAAAACTTCAGGGTTGACACAACACCTCAATACCCAGGTGCACATGTTGAAAGTTAAGCCCCAGGGGCATATAAGGTTTTGATGAAGGAGGGTTGCATAAACTTCAGATGGGACTCATTTGATTGGAACTTATAAGTTCTAGTTCCATTTTTAAAAGTCAAAAGTGATCAGAGAGTGACTAGACCCCCCTCCCCACACCATCTTTTCCCCTAATGCATCTGATAAAAATTTCTGAGATAGCCATTTATTTCAAAATAGTTCAAATATCCGATAACAAAAACTTCAGATTCAACACCTCCTCCCCCTCCAGGACCCAGGGGCAAGTGTTGTAAGTTACATCCCAGGGGCTTATATGTTTTTTTTTATGGAAGGGATGGTTGTACAAACTTTGGAGGAGTTTCATTTGACTGGAAATTGAAAGTTTTAGTTCCCTTTTTAAAAATTGAAAATGACTGGGGGGAGTGCAACTAGAATCCCCCCCCCCTCCATGCCCTCTTTTTCCCAAATGCATCTGATCAGAGTTTTGAGATAAACAGCTTGTTCAAAATAGTCCAAAGATCATAACAAAAACTTTGGGGTTGACACAACCCCCCAGGGTCTAGAGGCAAGTGTTATAAGCTGTGTCCCCAGGGTATATGTTGTTTTTATGGAAAGGGTGGCTGTATAATCTTTGGAGGTCACTCATTTGATTATAAATGAAAGTTCTAATGTGATTTTAAGAGTCAAGAGTGATCAGAGGGCAACTAGTCAACATCTTTTTCTCCCAAATGAATTTGATCAAAATTTTGAGATAGCCATTTTGTCAAATATAGTTTGTAGATCAGATAACAAAAATTTTGGATTCAACACAAACCCCCAGAACCTGGGGGCATGTTTTGAAAGTTATGCCCAGGGACATATAAGGTTTTTGTGGAAGGAAGTATGAAATTCAAATGTGGCTCATTTGATTGGAACTTCATAGTTCTAGTTTGATTTCAAGAATCAAAAGTAATTGAAAAGCAACTAGACCCTCCCCCCCTCATGGCCTATTTTCTCCAAATGCATCTGATCAAAATTATGAGATAGTAATTTTGTGCAATAAAGTTCAAAGATCAGATAACAAAATCTTCAGGGTCAACATAACACTCCAGAAGACGGGGACACATAATGAAAGTTATGCCCCAGGGACATATAAGGTTTTGTGGAAGGAGTGATCATATATACTTCAGATTGGGTGCATTTGATTTGAACTTGAAAGTTCTAGTTCCATCTGTAAGAGTCAAAAGTGATCAGAGGGTTACTGGACCCCCCACCCTCTTTTCCGCAAATGCATTTGATCAAAATTTTAAGATAGCCATTTTGTTCAAAATAGTCCAAAGATCAGATAATAAAAAACTTTGGGGTCAACACAGCCCCCCAAAGCCTGGGGGCAAGGGCTGTGAGCTGTGCCCCAGGGTACATTTGGTTTTTATGGAAGGGCTGGTTGTATAATCTCTGGAGGGTGCTCATGTGATTATAAATTGATATTTCTAGTTTGAATTTAAGAGTCTAAAATGATCAGAGGGCAACTAGCCATTGCCCTTTTCACCCAAATTAATTTGACCAAAATTTTGAGATGGCTATTTTGTTCAAAATAGTCGATATATTGTATAACAATGCCTCTAGGGTTGACACAGCTCTGCAAAACCTGGAGTCAAGGTATTTACCTTATTCCCCAGGGGCATATGAGTTTTTATGGAAAACCTGGCTGTATAAACTTTGGAGGAGGCTGATTGGATTGGAAATTGGAAGTTCTATTTCTCTTTTAAAGAATCAAAAGTGATCATAGGGCAAATTGCTTCCCTCATGCCCTCTTTCCCCCAAATCTATCTACTCTAAATTTTGAGTTCAACATTTTTTTCAAAGTAGTCCAAAGATGATATAACAAAGTCATCAGGGTTGACACAATCCCCAGAACCCAGGGCAAAGGTTATAAGTTATGTTTCAGGGCACTTCAGGTTTTTATGGAAGGTGTGATCATATACACTATGGAGAAAGCTTATTTGATTGAAAATTGAAAGTTCCAGTTTCTTTTCAAAAGTGATCAGAGTGCAACTAGCCCTGTCTCCCCATGCCATTTTTTCTCCAAATGTATCAGATCAGAATTTTGAATTAGATATTCTGTTCAAAATAGTTGAATTTTCAAGTAACAATGATTCTGGGTTGGAATTCCTTCCCCCCTCCAGCCCTAGGGGAAAGGGTTATAAATTATTCTAGTTACCCATTGTTAGCATAAAAGGTTTTTATGGAAAGCATGGTTGCATATACTTTGAAGGTGGCCTATTGGAATTTTTTTTTGCCCTTTTTAAGAGTCAAAAGCGGTCATAAAGTAACCAGGCCCCCCCACCCCTTGCGAATTTTTTCTCTGTTTTGTTCAAAATAGTCCAAAATTCAAATAACTATTACTTAGGGGTTGAAAAGCCCCCCATAGCCCCCAGGCTAGGGTTGTAACTTATGCAAGTTGACCATTGTTAACATATTAATTTAAAAAAACAAAGTTTTTCTGAGGGAAGTAAAGAGCAAAGTTAAAACTTAAAACAGACAAAAATTATTACTTCACAGCCTATTTAATATATATTAATATAGCTAGTATAAATAAACCAACTAATTATGTTTCCCTATGCTTTTAGGATTATAAAAAACTAGAACTTTACTGAAAACACAAAATAATATAGGACTATGGTACAGTAAAAGCAAACCAATTAAGAAAACTTTTTATAGAATCAAAATATTATCAATCCCTTTTAGGATCAATCCCTTTTAAGATAAAGCAACAATCCATTTTAGGATTTTCTTCATTGTTTATGTTTAATTTGGTGTCACTTCTGCACAATGGCTCAGTCCAATGACTGGCTCTCGTTTTGTATCTTAAAAGGACATGTCATGATTAGTTTGTACACAAGTTCGAAGTAAGGCCATATTGATAGTATTAGGACTATAGACTAGCATTAGAATTTGCATTATAGGTTGAAATTCACTCTTATATAGAGAGAAATAATTGGATTCCAGAGTTCATATTATGTCTTATTTGGTCTTCATTTCAAGTGATGCTAAAGCATATTTCTTACAATCTAAGACTGTATATTACCCACTATTGGTATTATAGCTGGTGAGAGCAAAATGCTGCTTGATAAATCCATCCAATATTTCTGTATGCTGTTCAATTACTTTGTGGTTATTAAAAAATATTTATTTTTATGCTTATGTTTTTAAGATAATTTTAATTTTATACTGAAAGTTACTAATGTCAAAACTCGTGTAAGACTATGAAAATCTTTATAGATTCGTTTAGTGTTGTCAGAATACATACTCATTTTTGACTCTTTAACCAATAAACCAGTATTTTATGCTTGACGATTGTGTTTTCAGTAAAGTTCTAGTTTTGTGTTATCCTAAAAGTATAGGGAAACGTAATTAGTTGGTTTATTTGTACTAGTTTTATTAATACATATTAGATAAGCTGTGAAGCTATCATTTTTGTCTGTTTGAAGTTTCAACATCACTCGTAGCTTCCCTCAGAAAAACTTGGTTTTTTAAAATTAATCTTGGTTTGTTTTTGATTAAAATTTAATGTAGAAAAAAGGCTGCCGTGGTCTTTTTTATTTATACGGAATAATGTACGCTCGTTTTAAGTTTTAATGTCACTTCTTAGTTTCAGTTGAAAATATTCACGAACATGACCTATGATTCAAGTGAACATACCACTCAATGCCTATTTTTTAGGTTTCTTCCAAATATAATAATTGTTTTTGGTGCGAATTCAATTTTAAACCCTTATGAAGAGAAGCTGTAACCACTTTGCATCCTATGTACCATCCTACCTTTTTTTTTTTTTTTATATAAATAGTTTCCCCACTTTTCTTTCCCTACTCAGCTTATCAAAAAATTGCATTTCCCTCTTAAATCAAAGAACAATATATTTCCGCTATTTGTCGAAACAATTGATAAATAGCAGAAAACACTCCCTAAAGAATATGGAGAAAGTAGGTCACATTTAGATGTTTAGCAATTAGCACTGAAAATACTTCCTAGAATACAATATTTCTTATGCCATATAAGAAACCAAATTTTCAACAATTCATCATTCATATTTTGAACTAGCTCATATTCACTAAGTACAGAAATTGAAGAAAAAATTAATTCTAGGGATTCAATGACTGATTTCCAACAAAAAATGGTAAGTCTGTTATCATTTTCCTCAGGTTGTGAATGGAAAATATTTATATTGATAGCTTGTTCGATTCAAATATTTGATCATATTTACTAAAGCAGCCACTGATGCCATAAAGAATTGCTCCTTCTCTCTCTGAAGAAACAAAATTTCAAATAAAATATCATTCAAAACATTGAATATAATAAGAAATCACTAATTTTCAAATCAAGGGAGTGTGCAGGAAAAGCAGGCTTGCCACCCCTAGTGATTTATCACTATTTCTAGTGATTTCTTAAATTGCCTAGTGATTTTTTTTTCTAGCTAGTGGTTTTCGTTCTAAAACTAGTGATTTTTACCTAAATCTAGGGATTTTTCATCATATAGGGCGTAGATTCATGATTCAATTGAATAAATGATACAACAAGCTAACTATTATAAAAAAACACACACAAAATAGTGATCCACTACAGTTCCTAATAAGTTTCAGATTAGCCTTTATACAAATATAACGCGTTTTAAAGCATGTGGATGTGAGATACAGCTTTCTAATGATCCATTAAGCACCTCCTTAATGTGTTCTGGTAAACTACTATCCATGAAAAAAAAGAAAAAAAAAAGGAGACAGATAATTGCTACCCATGCAAAAAAGTCATTTTCTTTGGTGTTCAAGGTAGGAGACTGTAATTATCCTACAAAAGGTTTTCGACCATGCTGATTCCCATGGCGTACGTTTTATTTCAATTCGATGCCATTTTCAAGGGGTTTCTTGCTCTTTCTACAAATAACCATAAATTTCTTTTCGCAATAAGCTTTTACTTCTAAGACAAACCAAAATAATAGTTACCATTCCTAAATTTTAAAGAGTTCATAGTAAATTCTTCCATTGGACTAATGAGACTTACTAAGGGGGCTGGGAGGGGGAGTATACGGTGAGGGTTCCTTGTAAATCTCCAATTAAGGGTTTTGGACCATAATTATTACAATGGTACTGTTTTATACTTCAAAGCTTTTCAACTTAAGAAGTAGCACAAAAGGTGCCATTTTTTGTGCTATTTAGCACTTACGGATGGCAAAACTGAATAAAATGACGTAGATATGAGCAATAGCTTTCAAATCAACCATTAAACATCTCTCTAAGAAGTTCTGGCAGCCCACTAGCCCATGGGCATAGGGAGGGGGGCAGGTGCCCCCCCCCTAAACCTTCAAATTTACATTAGATATGGCTGAAAAAGCAGATGGTTTGGAAAAAGCAGTTGATAAAACTCCACCACACTATCAACTGCCCCCCCCCTAGACAATATGCTGCCTACGCCCATGCACTAGCCCTTAGCTTTTCAACTTAGGACATGGCATCAATAGTGCCATTTGGCAGTTGCAGGTGGTGTAATTCATAAATCAAACGTATATATCAGAAATAGCTTTAATGTGAACTATTAAACATCTGTATACGATGTTTTTGTAGCCCGCAAGCCCCCCCTTGAGAAATGGCACAAAAAGTGCCATTTTTGTGCCATATGGCACTTGCAGATAGTGGAATTTATAAAAAGCACGTAGATGTGAGAAATAGATTTTTAATGAGTCATTAAACATATCTCTAAGATGTTCTGGTAAACCGCTAGTCCTGGAAAAAAAGGGAGACAGATCAGTGCTACCCATGCGAAAAAGTGATTTTCCTTGATGTTCAAGATGGGGGATTGTAATTATCCTACAAAAGGTTTTTGACCATGCTGATTCCAATGGTGGACTTTTTATTTCGATTTGAAGCCATTTTCAAGGGGTTTCAGGCTCTTTTTTGAAATCACCATAAATGTCTTTTTGCAATAAACTTCTACTTCTAAGATTAACTGAAACAATAGTTGCCATTCCTGATTCAGTGTCAAATGGAAATTTTTTCTCACTAGACAGTTTTTTTTGAAAACACGTTTTTCAACTTTGATTACTATGGGCTGTGGATTGCTCTTTACTAGGTTGCAGCTGCTGCTGCAACCATGATAAGAATTTATTTAAAAAAAAACAATGTTTTTCAAAGGGAAGTAAAGAGCGAAGTTGAAACCTAAAACGGACAAAAATTACCACTTCACAGCCTATTTAATATATATTAATATAACTAGTATAAATAAACCAACTAATTATGTTTCCCTATGCTTTTAGGATTATACAAAACTAGCGCTTTACTGAAAACACAAAATAATATAGGACTATGGTACAGTAAAAGCAAACCAATGAAGAACAATTTTTATAAAATCAAAATATTCTCAATCCCTTTTAGGATCAATCCCTTTTAAGATAAAGCAAAAATCCATTTTAGGATTTTCTTTATTATTTTACGTTTAATTTGGTGTCAGTTCTGCAAAATAGCTCAGTCCTACGACTGGGTCTCGTTTTGGGTCTTAAAAGGACATGTCATGATTAGTTTGTACACAAGTTCGAAGTAAGGCGATATTGATATTATTAGGACTATAGACTAGCTTTATAATTTGCATTATAGCTTGAAATTCACTCTTTTATAAAGAGAAATATTCGGATTTCCAGAGTTCATATTATGTCTTATTTGATCTTCATTTCAAGTGATATTAAAGCATATTTCTTACAATTTAAGACTGTATATTACCCACTATTGGTATTATAGCTAGTGAGAGCAAAATGCTGCTTGATAAATCAATCCAATATTGATTCTATATTGGTAAAGACTATGAAAAGCTTTATAGATTCGTTTAGTGTTGTCAGGATACATACTCATTTTTGACTCTTAAATCAATAATCCTGTTTTTTATACTTGACTTTTGTATTTTCGGTAAAGCGCTAGTTTTGTATAATCCTAAAAGCATAGGGAAACATAATTAGTTGGTTTATTTGTACTAGTTATATTAATATATATTAAATATGCTGTGAAGTAATAATTTTTGTCCGTTTTAAGTTTCAACTTCGCTCTGTACTTCCCTCGGAAAAACTTTGTTTTTAAAATTAATCTTTGTTCATTTTTGATTATAATTTAATGCAGAAACAACGCTGCCATGATCTTTTTTATTTATACGGAATAATGTATGCTCGTTTTAAGTTTTAGTGTCACTTCTTAGTTTCAGTTGAAAACTTATTTTTAATATACTTTCTAATTATCACCGATCTAGGGGAGATAAGACAGCTCTAAAAAATACTGCAAACAGCCTTGACAGCTAAGAAAAACTTTTAGTCAATAACATAAAGTTCATTATCCTTACTTCACAAAACAGTACATTTAATCAGGAACTTTTGTTTTCCGATGAGCATAAAGCTGTTTTTACTCGGCTGACTTCGCCTGAAAAAGCCATAATGAAGACAGGGCTTTATAAACCACCTACTGACTAGCAGAAACTAGAAGGCTAATGTAACAAAAGAAAGCTGTTTAAGGGCTCATTTAAAAGCTTGTATTTATACTTAATTACTTTTTATAAATTTGACTTGATAGCACATTCCTACAAAATGCACTTTCGGTTGTTTCCCCAACTTTTTTAAATGAAACAAGTGCCTTTTCAAATGAAAAGGCAATATTATATTCCAATATTATACGTTTGTAGGTAGTTGAAGGCGATGATTTTTTTTTGTCAAAATGATCTAAAATCATAGCATTTAAAAACAAAATAAGAGAAGAATTAGGTCTTGGGAGGAGGTTTAGTTGCCCTCCAATCTTTACGGTCTCTTAAAAAGGACACTAGAACAAAAAAAAACAACAAATAGAAACGTATCCGTGATCAGTCTTCTGGCAAAAACATAAATTCCACGTTTGTGCAGATCAGGCTCCGTGTTCTCGAAATACCTTAATCCATCAAAATCCCTTTTTATTCAGAGGGTAGAATCCTTTCATAGGTAGATATTAAACGTAATGAAATTTATGTATATGCAATATGTATAAAAACCCTACTCTTATCAATTTTTTTCGAACGTAAAGTTTTTAATTATGGTAACGAGTTAGGTGAGTCTATCATTAATAGCTGCTTAACACTATGAACTGTTTGTTTTCATAGAAGAAAACAAACAGCAACAGCAACCTTATAAGAAAATTAAATATTTTCTTGTGAACAATTATCGCTTATCATCAGAAGTGGTACCAAACCAATCCTGCTCAACTCATCCTCAGAGCTATACTGTGATGTTTATCCTCTCCATAGTATGGTGCAGACTGTTTCGTGTATTTGTATTATCCTTTCTTGTTTTAGTTTTTTTTTGTGTTTAAAGCTTTTTCCAATAGGCAATGTTCAGAAGTCCTGCAAAAAAAAAAGTCCCGCCAGACCCCAAATCAAATTCCAGTGAAAGTGTCATAGTGAAAGATACCCATCTTGGCTGGTCAAGCACACTATCTCAAAGTTCAAATGATAGCTCCAATGCGGAGAATGGGACAATGATAAGTGTAGGGGCTAATGTAACCATAAATGATGATAATGGGTTTCAAGAGGTCCTCTCTTGAAGATCTAAAAAAAGGGAAAAAATCTCTCCAACTAAAAGTATTTCCCCTCTCCCTGCCCAAGATCATCTCTCCAAAAACTTAGGAATTTACCTTAAAATTACTCCTACTACCCCCTTTGAAATAAAAATGATCACTGCAATAAGAGTTGCAATTTTTAAATTGCTAAAATCAATGTTCTCTCTTAACATTAACCGTGATGGATATCTGCTAATAGCTGTAGAAGATTAGAAATCAGCAGATACAATAATTAACCTAAAATCCCTTCTGAATACCCCAATTATTGCATCTAATTGGAACCCAAAACAATCACCAACAAAAATAGTAGTTTATAATGTTCCCCCTGAGATATCCACTCAGGAGTTAAAAGAAGGCCTCTCAGATAGGGCTGGAAACACATTCCCAGTTGAGGATGTTACCCAACTTGGCAAACCTAACTCTAATGGCCTAAAAACTAGAAGATCCTTCTTATTCACACTGAAGGAAAAAATTAATATCCCAGAAAAATTATTCCTATTTGGGCAAATCAAACCACACAAGGAATACAAACCTAAGCCTATCCAGTGTCAGAAGTGTCACAAACTGGGACACACAACAAACAAATGCAATGAAATTCTCCAAGAGCGTAGTAATTGTAAAGCTTTCCATCCTAAAGAGCTGACAACTTGCAACAACACCCAGCCTACATGCATCAATTGCAAAGGCCCACATGAATCTACAAATAAATCATTATGCCCTGCATACAAGAAAAGAGCTCTAACACTCCAAATATCAACAGAGAAGGCCATCCCATACCCCTTTGCAGCAATGGAAGCAAATGCTGCCCAACAATACCAAATAAAGCCTGTAATGAAACCAACTAAATCCCCCAAGTCAAACACCCCAAATGCATTAAGCACCCAATATAAAACACCATCTTCTAAGCCCCCTAGCTCAAATCCCTATGAAAAGGACTCACCAAGCCAACAAGCCTCCTTGTCCGGTGAGATGAGGTCAGCCTGGCCCCCCTCCCAAGAAGAAACAAACCAGAAACACTACCAGGAATCAATCCCCTAACTGACAAACAGGATGCACAACCAAAAATGCAATCCCCAAATATATGTTTATTTTTTTCTAAACTGTAATGCAGTTCAGGCCATGAACATACATCAACTACAGAAAACAAAAATCATTGCAGAATTTGCAAAAATCTACATCCCAGATGATATGCTCATTCAAGCAAAAAAACATCTTGCTTTACTTTTAACAAAGCTGAACATTGATACAGAGCCATATGAAAAATAAATCAACAACACAACATATATCAATACTCCAATGGAATTTAAGATCACTCACAGAAAATAAGCTAAATGAACTAATATCTTTTATGAATAATAATTCCAGTAATATTGCTTGCCTCCAGGAAACTCATTTAACCCAAAATCAACAAATAAAGTCTCCGGGATATACTATCCTGAGAAAGGATAGATCTTCAGAGAGAAAAGGAGGTGGGGTAGCTTTATTAGTTAAAAATAATATAAAATTTTGTGGCATCAATTTTCCAGATTTTGCAAATGATGTTGATGTAATTGGTATCAGTGTTTGGCTGAATAATTTAAAAACCTTTATAATAAGCTTTTATAACCCTAATGGCCAAACTACAGATGCCAAGTATTTCTTTAATTATATAAATAATTCTAATATGTTAAAAAATGTCATTATTTATGGAGATTTCAATGCCCACAGCCTTTTGTGGGGGAATAAACCAGCAAATAAAGCTGGTAAATTCATTGAGCATATGACTTCAAATAATAATGAATTAGCTGTTGCTACCCCTCCAAACCTGAACACATATTTCAACCCCCAAAAGTGGCAGATTCTCCACAATTGACCTACAAATTGTGTCATTAAATTTTTGGAACAAAATTTACATAAATAAAATTGATAGTCTATGTACTGACCACTTTGCTATAGTTTGCTCCCTAAATGAACCTGCTGAAAATTTATCTCATACCTCCAAATATATCAACACTAAAGCAAATTGGTCTATGTTTCAAAATAAGCTAAATGATGAAATTACAAGTTTCACCCAAAGTTCATACATTTCTAACACAACAGCTGACTCATATGCTGAAGCCTTGACTTCTTTACTAATAAATACAGCTAATCATGCTATCCCCAAGACAACACCTAAGAAAATATTCCCTAAACAAATTCCTAAAGCATGGTGGACAAATGAGTGCCTAAATAAATGGAGGATAAAAAAGGCAGCTAGGACATATTTTATAAAAAAACCATCACCTACTACATATTTAAAAAAAATACAAGCAGAATCTAATCTAAAAAGGACTATAATAGATGCTAAATATAAATACTGGAATAATTTTGCAAATAATCTCTCCAGAGAAACACCTGAGCCAATTATACATAAAGTCTTAAGTTACATATGTGTGGAACAGATTTCCTCTAATCCACTCCGGTATGAGCTTATGTATACAATAACCAATTACGACAATGATAATACAAAAACCAGAATATATTTAGCCCTGTTAGTTTATGAGCTAACATCAATTAATCAAAGCAAACTGTCCACAATTCCTATGAACCCAAGTTACCAACCACGCCCAGGATCCGAGTACATAACCAATCCATTTTCAATCCAGGAATTGAATAATGCAATACATCATATTAGGACCAAAACTAGCGGCAGCTATGACAATATACACTCTACATGGATAAAGAATCTCACACCTTCATACAAACAAGAACTGCTAAATTGTTATAATCACGCTTGGGCATCTTCTAGGTTTCCCTATATATTGAAATGTTCGTCCCTCCTACCAATACTAAAGAAAAAAAACAAACAAAAGATAACCCGGAGTCTTATAGGCCCATAAAGATTACTCCTGTGATGGGGAAAATAATGGAGAAACTAATCAATTACCGACTTCTCTGGTTTGTTGAAAAAAAATAATATGATCGCACCCACTCAAACTAGATTCAGGAAACACCACTCCTCAACAGATGCTTTCATTTTGCTAACAAATGCAGTAAATGAATCTTTCTCAAAAAATAATGTCCTAGTTGCAGCTTTCCTAGATTTTGAAGGGCCATATGACAATGTGAACCACCAAATCCTTTTAAACAAACTTGCAAACCTTGGAGTACCCCCTAAGCTAGTATCTTTTATTAAATCCTTCATAGAAGTGCGAAGTTTCATCGTTTGTGTTGGTTCAGCCTCCTCACCCCAAAAGACAATGACCAAAGGCCTACCTCAGGGAGCAGTCCTCAGCTGCCTCCTATTTGCCCTATATCTCTGGGACCTGAACCTACCCCACACAAAACTACAATATGCTGATGATCTGGAGCTATGGTCATCTGGCAACACCTTTCAAATAGCACAGTCAAATCTGCAAAAGTCACTTTTCCAGTTTGAAAAATTCTCTCAACATTCAGATTTACCCATTGCACCCACCAAGTCAAAAATAATCCAATTTCACCGGAGGCGAAACCATGTTAATCCAAAACTAACTCTAAATAAAACAACTATTCCAGAAGATAATCATATTAATTACCTAGGTCTCATGCTTGACCAAAAACTGAATTTCCACCTCCACATTTCAGACACAATAAAAAAATGCTATAGAAAAACAAATATACTAAAAAGACTTGTTTCCACACCCTGGGGCTGTAAGGAGAAAACCTTACTCCGGTTTTATAAATCAGATATAAGACCCCATATTGACTATGGGCTCATCGTCTATGGTGCATGTGCAAAGACCCAGATGCAGAAAATTGAAACAACACAAAATGATATAATACGTCTCATGTTTGGTCTTAGGAAACCCACAAGCACCAAGTTTCTGCTTATGGAGAGTGGATTAACAACAATAAGGGAGAGACGTAGGTTTCTCTTGACAAAACATCTTACAAAAATTGAATCAAATAGCTCACACACATTACATAATTGGTTAAGAAATCCAGCCATGTATAGAGGCATTGCAGATGAGTATGCCAATATTTAGAAGAAGTTCCCTGTACCAGCAAAGTCTATTGCACCTACTTTCCCCCAATCCCCCCCATGGAATTGGTCAAGTCCCATAATAAATAATGAATTTTCAAAGTGGAATAAAGATTTAACCCCCATTGCTTTTGTCCAGAAAAAATTTGCAGAACTTAATACAATTACCTATAAAAATCACTTCCAAATATTTGTTGATGGGTCAAAAATGAATGAGAAGGTTGCAAGTGGTGTTTTCCTTCCTCACCTGAATATTGCAATGGGCGAAAGATTATTTAATAATTTATCTATAATGTCTGCTGAGTTAAATGCCATAATCATGGCATTAGAACACCTTAAGCAAAACCAACCTTTGATCACAAATTCGAATAATATTATCATATATTCAGACTCTCTATCAAGCCTTGAGTTGCTGGCCTCAGCTCCTCAATATAAGTTGGACATTGACACTTATCATTGTCTCAGTATCATTGATAATCTTGCTTCAAGTGGCATAAAAACTTATTTTCAGTACATTCCTAGCCACTCTGGCATAAGTGGTAATCACCAGGTTCATGAAATAGCAAAAAATGCTATAAATATTGACCAGCGAAGTGGGAGACCAATCCCAATTAGAGATATTTACCGATGGAGGCTATCAGATATTAATTTTAATAAGATTAATCTTATCCTTTCCCCCTTTTCCAATAAGTATCTTTCTAAAATTTATCATAGAATTCGTTCTGGAACAAATGGACTAAATTTCCTTGCATTCTCATATAAGCTTTCTAATTCAAGTGGTTCAATTCCCCTGTCCCCTCTTTGCAGGCACTGTAATATGAATAATGAAACAATTGACCATTGCCTATTTGAATGTAATATGCTGACGTCTGCACAACATACCTTGCTTTATAAACTGTTAAAATGTTTTAAACACCACAAAATCTGACTATCAGCCAAGAGCCTAGCCAACTAAACCTGCACACAGAGCACATAAATCGATATCTTATATTTGAACTCCTTGAGTCAAAAGATCTACTGAAAGATATCTGAGAATATCTAATAAATAAGAGACAACCAAGACAGTAGCTCTGTAGCCCACAGAGTGAAGCAAAAAGAAGAGGGCTAAATAGTACCAACTGAATAGCCCGCCTGCTGTGAATTAGAAGAAAAAGAACTGTTTGGTAAAACTTATTGGGCCAACGTCCTATTTTTTAATTAATCCTGTAGCAAACCGGAGTTTTTGAAGCATGATGCATTATTACTTCATGTTTTAGTTACTTCATTCAAATATTTGAGTTATAGCAGAAAAAGGGGAATGCTAATTGAATTTTGAGCATAAAAGATAATTATCTGTTTTTCCTGTTTTCTGTTTTTTATTAAAATTTAATGTACTTTAATGTAAATTTTATACTTCCCTCAGAAAAACTTTGTTTTTTAAAATTAATCTTTGTTCGTTTTTCATTAAAATTTAATGCAGTAACAACGCTGCCATGATCTGTTTTATTTATACAGAATAATCTACGCTCGTTTTAAGTTTTAATGTCACTTCTTTATTTCAGTTGAAAATATTCACAAATATGACCTATGATTCAAGTGAACATACCACTTCATGCCTATTTTTTAGATTTCTTCCGCATATAACAATTGTTTTGGGTGCAAATTTAATTTTAAACCCTTATGAAGAGAAGCTGTAACCACTTTGCATCCTATGTACCATCCTACCTTTTTTATTGTTTTTTTTATATAAATAGTTTTTCCATTTTTC
The DNA here is from genome assembly GCF_049724085.1 of Artemia sp. Qi Xiang Cuo. Lineage (NCBI taxonomy): Eukaryota > Metazoa > Arthropoda > Branchiopoda > Anostraca > Artemiidae > Artemia > Artemia sp. Qi Xiang Cuo. The sequence goes on along the minus strand of NC_142794.1, from coordinate 92,439,657 downwards.
TCTCCCTACTCAGCATATCAAAAACTTGCATTTCCCCCTTAAAACAAAGAACAGTATATTTCCGCTATTCGCCAGGCGTTATAAGTTATGCTCTGGGGGCATATATGGGTCTTATGGAAGGGATGCTTGTATTAACTTCAAAGAGGTACAATTTGATTGGGAATCGAAAGTTTTATTTCAACTTTAAATAGTAAGAATAGATTGGAGCGCATTTAGCCCCCCCCCCCTCCACGCCCTTTTTCCTGCAAACCTATACGATAAGAACTTTGAGATACATTTTTTTTAAATATTTCAATGACCATATAGCGGGTTCTCAGTGGTCGACAGAGCCCCCCAGAGCCCAAGGGCATGCGTTGTAGGTTATGCCCTTGGGGTATATATGGTGCTTATTTAAGTGATGCTCGTAAAAACTTCAGAGATGTCTCATTTGATTGGAAATTAAAAGTTCTAGCTAAGTTTTTTCGAGTCAAAAGATATCGGAGGGTAACTAGCCCCCCACGCCCCTATTCCCCAAATACATCCAATAAAATTTTTAGATAGGCATTAAGTTAAAAATTTCTCAAAAGTCAGATAGCCAAATCTCAGGTGTCGTCACAACCCCCCGGGGGGCAGGTGTTGTAAGTTATGCTCTGGGGCATGTATTGTTCGTATGAAAGGGATGCTCGTATAAACTTCAGAGAGGGCTATTTGATTGGATATTGAAATACAGCCCTTTTTAAGAGTCAAAAGTGATCAGAGGGCAACTGGCCTCAAGCACTTTTCCCCCAAATACATCTGATAAAAAAAAATTAGGTAGCCATTTTGTTAAATATAGTTCAAACACCATATAACAAAACTGCTTTACGTATGGTCATTTCGTTAAAATAGTTCAAAGGTAAGATAAGAAAAACTCCTGTGTCGACACAACCCCCCCCCCCCCTGGGTCGGGGCAGGCGTCGTAAGTATTGCTCTGGGGGGATATATGGTTCTTATGGAAGGTATAATCGTATAAACTTCAGAGAGGGTTCATTTGAACGGAAATTAAAAGTTGTAGTTCATTTTCACAGAGTGAAAACCCTCCACGCCTTTGGGCGTATCGGATGGATAAGCCCATCCCGTAAAAATTTCGGGTGACCATTCTGTTAAAAATAGTTCGACCATGCTATAGTGAAAATCCAGGGTCGACACAACATCCCAGAGTCCAGGCACTGGCGTTCTTAGTTATACTCTGGAGATTTATATGGTTTTTTATAGAAGGGATACTCGTATAACTTTTAGAGTGGAATCATTTTATTGAAATTAGAATGTTCTAGTTCAATTCCAAAGATTCGAAAGAGATCGACACTTAATCTGGCTACGCCACGCCTTTTTTCCCCAAACCCATCTGATAAGAATTTTGATATTGTAATTTTGTTAAGAACAGTTCAAAGACCAGATAATAAAAGCTCCGAGGTTGACCCCATTTTTTCACTTTGATATTGTTACTTTGGTATCAGTTTTGATACTTTGATGAATATTTTATTTTTTTTTTTTTAAGTTTGATTTTGAAATAAGGAGTTTTTAAAAACTTGAAATTTTTTGCAATCAAAAACGAACAAAAATTAATTTAAAAAAGCTTTCAAAAAAAATTAGTTTTTTAATGAAAAGTAAAGGCCTTTTAAACTTAAGCTCAGCAGATACAAATACATTTAAAATTCAAACTCAAAACGACCAGAAATTACTCTTAAAGAATAAATGAAACCCAAAACGAGCAGAAATTAATTTAAAAAAGCTTTCCAAAAAAAAAATTTTTTTAATGAAAAGTAAAGGCCTTTTAAACTTAAGCTCAGCAGATACAAATACATTTAAAATTCAAACTCAAAACGACCAGAAATTACTCTTAAAGAATAAAAGAAACCAAAAACGAACTGAAATTAAATAAACAATCATAGCAAAAACATACAACAAGTAATGAAATAAATGAATAAATAGATCTTAAAGCGAGTAATGCTTAGATTGAATATGAAAATCAAGCTTAAGACGAAAAAAATATTTTCCTATTGAAGTACAAATGAAACTTAAAACGAACAGAAATTAAATAAACAATCAATGCAAACAAACGTAAGTAGTAAGGGTGTGCACAGTTTCAATTGCACATGGAATTGCACAAGAATACACACTACAGTTTCAATTGCACAAGAATATACACTACAGTTTCAATTGCACAATGAATGTATCGTTTGACGTGGGCATTTTTATGAGCCAATCAGAGGTTGTTCAATATACGATAATTTGATTTGTGGTTGGAATTTGAATAAAAGGAATGGTTTTCTCTGCGATTCATATTAGTAAGATAATTAAATTCAAAGATAATATTTTATTTGAGAGGATATGAGTGGAGAAAAAATGAGTATTGCATTTAAGTTATTGTAGATTAATGTTAGAACCGACAGTAACAACAGCAACTATATAAGATGAGCTGTAGCGGTGGAAATAACTGCTGGCTGTAGACTTTGCCTTGAATGGGACAGTATGTATGCCAGATAAATTATATCATTAAGCAAGTTTAAGCAGGAGGAGCAACTATGTTTTGCTGGAAAAGTGAATATTCTTCATATAAAGAAACTTTAGTCAGCTTTAAATGTCCTATTGAAAAATATTGACGAGAACAAAATGCATCAGTGAATATTATTATTATTGTAAATATGTTCAATAAAATTGTTTCTGAATCAAAGATATTTTTCTTTCTATAGTAGACTAGCGTGTATTTTCTTGAGTACAAAAGGAAAGTCTGGTTAGTCTGAAGTTTGGTGTGAGAGTGTTAAAGACTCTAAAAATGGATAGATTTGAGAAAGAGCGAATCTTGAGGAATCTAGTTCTTATGGAAATATGTTTTATTCTAGATGACGATTTTCTAGAGCTGTCTGTTCAAAGGAAGATATTTTCTCGGGGAATGCGTGTCGATATAATGAAATCTGATTCTCCATCATTATACTATTGTATGAAGCTTCTACGTCGTGGTCCAAATGCATTTACACAATTTATTGATATATTGATCACGACGCAGCAAAAGGATATTGTGGATATGCTTTTAAACATTAGTTTAGAAATTTAGGACTTTTTTTCATGAGAAAAATGGTGCTCAAGGATGATTCACTCCTCTCTCTCTATCTCAGACAATTTTTGTTGTTGCTAGCTCAGTTTCATTGTGGCGGTGAGAGTGTCAACACATGACAAAATGTTCCATACATGTCCGTTATGTATGTACACACTGGGCAGCTGGTCATCATCATGTGAGAATTGCACAATGATTGATGCGTATAATGAAAAGTGTAGAGTATGCAACCTGTTTAAATTGCATAGTGGATATGCTGTCCAAATTAAAGGTTGCAATTCCTGTCTCGAAGAGGTATGTGACTCTCATCCTAGAGGCCACCTATGCTCCAATTGTCATTATGATAAATGTAATCAGTGGGAGAATACATATACCGGTATGATTTGAAAGAATCCTGACCGTGATTTTAGCCTATTGCTACGAGATTGGTATCGTCGTGGTTTTAGATTGTTCTGGGAGGAGGAACCGGGTCAACGACTCAACTGTTGGAACAACAAAAGAATATGGTTTCTTCGTCATCGTTGTGAAGACAGTGGGTGTTATGATTATAAGCCCACTGATTTTTATTTGGCTGTGACGGAATGTGATTCGACACTTGAGAACACTGTTTGTGAAATTGCTTCAAATAAGCAAATTGAAACATGTGAATTCTATAGAATGAATGAGAATAGTATCATTGACTATACAAAGAGATATGACAAGAGTGAAGTCACACTCTACTGTAGAAAATGTGACCCTGACATAGCAGTACATCAGGATCAGTACACTGTGAATTCAGATAATCTACCTGCACTAGTTGTTGTCGACAAATACCTAGTAGTGGATGAAATCTAAAGAGTAGAAAAGTCGTTTTATCATGTATATAAATTTTTTTTATTAATAAACAATTTCACATACATTTTTAGAACATGTTATTCTTAGGGCACTAAAATCAATATTACATACACTTTTAAGTTTTTTCTCCACGCAAAGGTCATTTTATCTAATTACGTCAACGTATATATCAATAAGCCGCTTGTGAGTATAGCCACGGCACCTAAACATGAAAAAGAGTGGTACATAAGAACCACATGTTATTGTCATTCATTCTTGGACTATCTTCAGATTTTGAATCATACTCTCTCTACTGCTTTCAATAAAGTTGCTGATGTATGGAGCGTAGAATTTATATGATAGGCCAAGAGGATCAAAAAATTTGATATTCTTCGCTGTTTGAAAGATTATTCTTCTATTGTAGTTTCTTTTATCTTTTTTGATGTTATTATTCATTTTAATTTCTGCCCTTTCTGGGTTTCATTTCCTCAATGATTGTAATTTCCGTTTGCTTCAAGTTTGAGTTACAATGGCTTTATTCTGCTGCTCTTAGGCTTTAACATGGCTCTTCAATTATTGGAAAATGCTTTTAATATTGATTTCGTCTAGAAAAAAGGTTATGGAAAAAAAAGTTTCCAGAAAAGGTTTTATATGAAGTTATTATGAAAAATTCTGAAAAAAAAGCCATTTAAAAGTAAGTTTAAATCAACTGTTCTTTAAATCCAGCTGCTAAATTAACAAAGTAGTATCTTTATGGTAGTACTGCGATACTACCAAGAGGATCAAAAAATTCAATATTCTTCGCTGTTTGAAAGATGCATAGCCAATGACCGGTCTTCAAAGTCGATGGACTGCTATTAACAATGATTAGGGTATTGTTAACACTTGGAATGTTAACCTTGATTAGCTTTGAGATATTCTATTTTGTTGTGTTTTTGTTAATATTATGATAATTAAAAAACACACTGCTCGAAATTCTAATCGTTTTCACTGAATTGCAAATAACGCTCGAACCTTCACATGGTTTAAGGGATGATATTAACTGTACTCCTGTTCGTGGCAATCTCGGTTCGCTTTAATTTTGACTTGATTATTCATCTTAAGTTCTGTTCATTTTGGGATTAGCCTAACTTATTCTTCTATTGTAGTTTCTTTTATCTTTTTTGATGTTATTATTCATTTTAATTTCTGCCCTTTCTGGGTTTCATTTCCTCAATGATTGTAATTTCCGTTTGCTTCAAGTTTGAGTTACAATGGCTTTATTCTGCTGCTCTTAGGCTTTAAAATGGCTCTTCAATTATTGGAAAATGCTTTTAATATTGATTTCGTCTAGAAAAAAGGTTATGGAAAAAAAAGTTTCCAGAAAAGGTTTTATATGAAGTTATTGCGAAAAATTCTGAAAAAAAGCCATTTAAAAGTAAGTTTAAATCAACTGTTCTTTAAATCCAGCTGCTAAATTAACAAAGTAGTATCTTTATGGTAGTACTGCGATACTACCAAGAGGATCAAAAAATTCAATATTCTCCGCTGTTTGAAAGATGCATAGCCAATGACCGGTCGTCAAAGTCGATGGACTGCTATTAACAATGATTAGGGTATTGTTAAAACTTGGAATTTTTTCAATGAAGTCCGAAGGTATGCAATAGGACTTGTACTGGGACATGTATGGATCCATACTAAATACATTGATTATTTGGTTTGTGTTCATGGTGCTATGTCTAGTAGAACACTGCCGTCGGGTGTGATTTCCCAATAGATTTCAAATTGACTCAGTGATATTAGGGTGATACTCTCAGTCAGAGCATTGGCAAATGTACAATCTAAACGTACATGCCCTGTTCGTACTATGCTCATATCCTGAGTCCCTGACAAGTCCAAAACAAGAACCCCATTATTTTTTGAAAACATTGAATCGGTTATTCCATTTTCAAATAGTCGAGAGTCATGATCTAGGGGTTGCATGGTCAACTCGTACAGAGTTCTATAGGATTTTTTGTCAAATAAAAGAGTATGGAGTGGACTACCACTCACTTGAAACACAAGTCTAGATAGACCAAAAAAATTAAAATCGTCGGGGAATGCAGTCCAGAATCCAATGGCAATGGCACTCTTCACAAAGGCCAAAAACAATTTTGATGGGATTTCTCCATTGATAAATGATGAATCGCTATAGCTACGAGAGCCGGTGGCAATTTGACGTTGATTGGTGATCGTATGGGGAACAAGAAGTTTAATGTTGTTACCAATGGCTCTTTGCTTTTCCACTGCCAATGCAACAGAGCTCATAACCTGCTGTTTTCGAACGTGGAGAAATGCCGATGTGATGGTGACATTTGCATCGGGTTCTTCAGGAGGTGTTTTTCTCAAAATGAAATTTGATGGTGCCATCTATAACTTTATGTCAATACTAACATTGGAGGGTAATCATTGGGATACATTGAATATCTCGTGATTTAATTTTCCATCCAGATGATGCTCCTGGGTCACTGCAGTAGTCAACTCACCGTCAGGATTAAAACCATCGATATTCATAGCCCAATTGACTGTCCTTTCAACTCCTTATATGCCTTTAGTGTCATCATCATAAATTGTATATAGCTTGCATAGTTGGATAAATTATTGCTAGTGCTCACCAATGTTCCATTAATGAATACATTAATTTGTTTGAATAAGTTGTGTAGAATACAGTTTTCGTAGGAGAGACCATCAGCGGCATATGGAGTTGTATTACCTGGCTTTTTCCTCACTACAACATTTAAGTCAATAAATGTTGATGACAAATCAATGAAGTAGTCTTCATTGGAAAATATCTGAAAGTGTACATTGTCCGAGAGGGGCTGTTGGGGGTGAAATTGTTCATAGTAGCCATACTTGACACTAACATCAACATTTTCAGCATTGAATAGATTCAATGAGGAACTAATTGATGGATACGCTTCCTTATGGGGGAGATAAGTCATCTTAAGAGAAGAAATCCTTCTTTGATCTAACAATCTTTTTTTTTCTTCTTCTGCTTATTGGTCTTCCTTGTTTTCTTCCTCAAAGTCCTTGTTGATGTGCTTTACCATGTGCCTAGGTGGAGACTGCTGAGTGAATGATGTGCACGTATGCTTTTAAATCCCTCCCCTTTTTGTCGAGATTTTAGTTGCTCACCAACGGCTCTTGCTGAAGATCTAATATTTTCCTTAACACTCTCCTTGAAATTCTTCCCCGACCCCCAGTCCTGTAGTGTTTAGGCAAGAAAAATTTGATGCAGCAGGTACAAGATATTTTCTGGCAAGGGGTAGTGCAGAACGAAATAGCCTAGCAAACCAGCTACCAAGACCGTAGCCAGACATTGTAGTACGACCCTTGTAGTAGTCCGATCCATTGCCTATTTGACGTGGACTCAAAGCACCAACATAGCAATCGATATCGGGGCAGACAAATAGAATTCTTCTATTGTTCATTTTAGGTGATTGTGCTGTCGCCGATTGTGCGGGTCGAAAATGACATGTAATCACTGCTAAGCCTTTTGAAATTGCTATAGGATCACCTAATTCAGTTCTTAGTGTTAACTTACAGAGTTCCAGATACGAAGTGTTTAAGGGGATATACTGAAGATGACTTATATTTTAGTGATGAATATGTTCTTGCGTTGTTTTTTGTTCAAGAGTTCTTAGGAAGGGGACATTTAAATTACCTACTCTCGTTGTTTCCACAAATGAAGTATAGAAAAATATACAACGGTTCGTGGAGAAGGCAGGTGGGTAGTCAGCAAAAATGAAATTAGTGTTTTCGGCACTTTTACCATTTACTATATTGAGCTTAAAGCCAAGAACATCGTTTAGGTTATCATGGAGGATAACCTTTTCATCGGCAATAAGCGAACTAATGTAGATCTTGCCCTCCTGCTTTGAATAGTTGAAATGAAAAGCTCCTTTTTACGAGTGAAAATTCTCTGATCAATACTACAACATAAATCATTACCACTTGTGAGTTCCTCGTAAGGCAATTGAACTAATATATATCAAATTTACTGTATATTTTCTATTTTTTCTCGCTTGCTAAAGAGCAGACAATCAAACTAATTGCAAGTTATTGGAAAATCATTAGGTCTAACTTATACACTATCCTTACAAATCTTTATAGGTATATCGTTCGTCTTTCTTAGGATGCTATCGTCAAGAGCAACTTGATATGCACCGTAAAATTTGATGGTGGGGGAGAGTTTTTTCCAAAATCACACGTCGTATTCAAGTCGTTGTATAGAGGATCGGAAAAATTGGACATAAAAGTTACATAGAAATCATTGGGCATTGTCAATGTCTTCAACACCGATCCAAGAATCAAAATTAGAGTTGTATCCTAGCCACCGAACAAGTAACTATTTCTCATCCCTGTGAGTAGGTGTTTTTAATATCTTTTCAATTTGATAGGCTTCACAATTATTTTTAACTTTTTGTAATTCAAAGTCATAAAAGCCAACGAGAATATCTTCAGCTTTTGTATTGTGAATATGATAAGCTATGGGCTTAGTGTCTAGGATTTTTGCCACTTTAAAAAGTTCGGTGGACCACAAGTAATTCCCCTTTTCAAAAACATTAGTTGTCCTGTTAATTCGAACCGTATCACCAACATTGAATTTATTTTTCTTCTTGACAATCGTTTCATTGCAATACTGTTTAAGAAAGGTGTCAATTGTATCATGATCAGAATGATGAACTTCCGTTGGCGTAGAGTTGGACAATGATCGATGAGGTCGTTGATTATAAATCAACATGATTTTATGTAAATCATGAATAAAAGCCGGTGTATTTTTAAATGTTTAATATCATGAAATTAAAAGTCGAATAGCTCTTGTCAATTGTTCGGCCATTCCAGCCGTTATAGGACTATGTCTATGATAAAACAGTGTACTATATTTACCTAGTACTTTTGCAATATGGAGATTAACCAATTCACTACCACGATCCGTTTGAATTTTTTTAGATGAATCGTGTTATAGAATACTTTCAATGTCCTGAGCAACTTAAACGCCCCTCTTTGATCGCAATAAAATGGCATATGCATAGCGACTACAAACACTGATTGCAAGTAGAATGTACTTGTATGGTGTATTGTGACGTTGTTGAACCTCATTTAGTCAGGAGATATGCTTGCATTATATGCAGTGGGTAAAAGGCTTTAGTTTTTCGATACTGATTAGCACGAAGTCTATGATTTCTATGTAGAGTGTAACTTGATTTGTTTTGTACATAGTCTTGTACACTTTTAGTGTGAACACCAGTGACTTAGGAAAGAATGGTGGGTGAACTTAAACTCCCCACCTCACCAATATTTTCATAAACACCTTTCAGAACTTCAACCAATTTGAACGTAAACACGTTGTGTAACATCCGCTACCCCTTTGTATACTGGCAGTTGGTGGTTGGTGGTGGTAGTGATGACGTTGACTTGATACGTCTTCGCTTTTGTCTAGCTATCTGTGGTGTTCTAGTATATTCCAAAATTGCTTTAAAATCTTCTTCTTCTTCTTCATATTTTAATGGTGTTGTTGTTATTGTTGATGTTGATGCATGTTCATTTAATTTTTTTAGAATTTGTCTATTGCTAATAAGACTTTTGGGGAAGTTTAATGTATTTAGAAAGTTGTATAGATGAGCGTCAAATGATAATAGTCCTGTACGATTTGTAACCATGTGAAATATTTAATCATGCAGATTATAGCTCTTGCCCTGAATTATAATCCCTTTCCCATTGTCCTCAACTTGAATATCATCTTGACTACTCTCCGCGTGATAGGTTGGGGGTCGTGTTATTTGTTCACGATATGAGTGGGGCATTAGATTTCCAATTTTCATTTCAATTGAATCCAATTCCTCCTTCTTTAATTGTGTTCCAGCAGCAGCAGAATCCTGAGGAGATGATTCTTGTTTATGATCAATAGCAGCAGCAGTAGCCTTTACACGATAGGATTTATGTTTGTCCACTCGGCGAAGTGCATCTTGAAGTAAAAGCAGTTTTTTATCATCCTCAATATTCTCATTGTAAATGAATTTACTCAGGTTCTTCTCAAAGTGTTCCATGGGTGAGAGAGCGAGTTCTATTGGAGTCAATTTATAGGGTTTTGCCATTCTCTCTAGAGAAAACTGTTTACAAGTCCTACAATTATTGGCAGTAAAAGTGTGAAAAAGCTACCGCCCGCCTGAAGAAGTCGTTTCTTTTTAAAATTCTTTCCTTTCTTTTTAGAGGCCAATGTACGTACAATGGAACGATGTTGCTTTGCCTGTTGCTTAACTACTTCTGGCAGTTGAACATTACCCTCGGTCAAATTTAAACAAAGTTCAGATATTAGATTAATGAAGTCATTGTCAATACCATGTTTGAGTATGGCTTTCCTAAGCGGCGGTTTTGAAGTCCTTAGAACTGAAAACAGATGTCTATTTTCATGTAGTTTCTTCAGTGTCATGATAGCAACTAATAGGTCTCTTTAGTGTTCACGGGGAGATATACTGTAATTTCATGGTCAAAAATATCTGTGACTACACGCAGATCCTCGGGTTTATTTCGATTAAGATCCAATAGGATATAGCCGTAGGGCTTATTAGTTGCCTGATGGTATGCTGAAATCAACAATTTAGGTGTACCTGGGTAGATTTGTTTATTGAGAGTTATTAGTGATCAGGAATCAAAAACAACTCTGTAGATGACATAGCAAGTACAGTGAAAAGCAAGTGTTCGCATAAATTGGCTCTGATGAAAGAGATTGTGTAGAACCAGAGTAATGGAAATCTGTTCATGATGGGAGCGATCGGTGAACAGTTGTAGCATTTCCTTGGACCATTGTTCAATAGATTCAGCCAGATCGTCAATGATCAGCCAAGAGTTTGGTTCAACAATGCTGAAAACATCAAGTCCCTGTATGAATTGTATCTGCACCAAACCCGTGGTGGCAGCAATTGCTTTTATTTTATCGTATGACTGCTGCCACATACTGTGACAATAGTAGATTTTTTTCGGCTTTTCCACAAATATTTTATCGTAATTTTTAATTATTTTAGTCGAGACTGTTGTTTCGCGCGTCATTAGTGGCCCATACAGAGCTGATCTGAATAGTTTTTTAATTGGCTAACTGGTTCCTTTAACAGTTTACAAGGCCAACTAGCCTTAGGCAAGAGCTGTCTGAGGGCTAAAAGGAATCCCTATTACTACTACTACCTTCAAGAATGATAAGAAGATAACAAATGAAGAATAATATTTTCTTTTATTATATACATAAAAGAGTAACAATACTTAAAAAAAAATTACATTGAACATGAAAGCACATTAAACATGAAAAAATAAACTTTTTAACTTATTTATAATAAAAAATACAACATTTACATAGGCACATAGAAAAAACACTTAAATAAATACACTTTTTTTTATTTATAATAAACAATACAACATTTACATAGGCACAGAGAAAAAAAAACACTTAAATAAATACACTTTTTTTTTGTTTATTTATTTATAGAAAAAATACAACATTTATTAGAATAATAATATCACACTTTTATTTACAGCATTTTAAATTTTGCGTTCCCCCCTCCCAGCGGGGGGTGGCCGATGCGGTGGCCGGGGGCCCGCTGCGGCGGGCCGGGAAGCGCCGCGGGGCCGGGAAGCGGGGGGCCCACTGCGGTTGGCCCGGGCCGGGGCTGGCATTAAATAGTGGAAATTGATCTGCCTTGCACACACACACACACACACACACACACACACATTGAAAATTGTTTGTGATATAGAATTAAAAAGAATAAAAAAAAAACCAATTACCCCAAAAAAAACCCTCCCACCCAATTTATACTTTTTTAAATGAATTTAAATGAATTTAAGTTAATTTTTCTAGACCGAGTTGTTTTGTGTACTCTATACATTCAACTCGGTCTGAAATTAAATAATTACCGTGTGGTAGTACCTTCACACCAACCTCCAGTACATAGACTTTATCAGATATTGCCGATCTGTCTTTTTTCTCTACAATAAAAGTTTATTTTTTAAATTTTGAATATCGAATATACATTACATTAGCCCATTGCAAAAAAATAAGTTCCACAAATTTTATATAAACACACATTTCGAAATTATTTTTTACAAAGTGTGTAGGTACCCCCTTGCAAAGTTGTTTGATATCCTTGCTGTGCGTTTCCACACAGTATACCTTCGGACCAGGAAAAAGACCACTGGGTATCAGATCGCTATCCGTTTAAGATTTTAGCATTAACAATTGATATGAGGCCCGGTCTTTCAGTAGCTCTGGGTAGAGGGATTCGTCCCAGTTAGTATTGTCCACTCGTTAGCTAATTTAATCACCATTTTCCATATCATTAAATATATTTTAAGTTTTTACTTTTAAAAGGAGTGAATCAGTGTCCCCGCAATGCACTTGAACTTGTCCCACAATCGGCCACTTTGCCTTGCATTCATTATAATAAAAAGACAAAATGAGTTTCTTGGATATGTCAGTTATTTCACGTCCGCCTGAAATATTTTTGCTAAATGTATTACTTCTTTTCTTACGGTGTAGGAGAACCATGTCAGAGTCTATGATTGTGAACGATGTGAAGTTTGGATCTGCAATGATTCGAGCACAATCTTTGGGGTTGGTTACAATGTCACATCGAGTTCTGTGTCGTAAGCTCTCGCACATTTTACCGAAAGCTGAGTTCAAAATGAGTTTATAGACTTCTTTTTCAACTTTCGTTTTCGCTTTTGAACGCTTACTGACAAAGGTGTCAATAAACGTTTTCATGTAAGACTTTTGATCAAATTGGAGGGCTCTATGAATCTCTGTGACCTTGAAACTATTGGACACCATTCATTTCAATAGCATGTGATGAACAACGATATTCTGTTTCGGGTTGAGGTCGGCAATTAGTTTTTGTTTTGAAGGTACCCAGTGCATACTCCCGTCCTCTACTAAAGATAAATTGTAGGGGCTCAGATAGTCCCTACCCACCGGTCTATTTATGCACGGAAAAACAAAGTCTTTTACCGAGTCATGGATTTCCATGGGTATTTCACCGTCAATTTCAAAAAATCATCCCTGTGCCCCATTCTCCTCAACACTAGCAATGTTGGGGAAATTCGAAGCACACGGATTGTTAAGCCATTTATAATTGCCACACGGCAAACAGTAGTGAGACATTGCCGATGGGTAAAGAGAATTCATATCCAAAAAAACTGCTTCTGACTTTTCGTCGGTGTGCAGTCCACTTGGATCAGTTTTCATGATACGATCCCCGTGAAAAACATACCCCCCCCTCAATTTAATCTCAACAAAAACAATCATAAACCCAAACGTCATAACAACTAATTATTAATTTCATAATTTAATTATCAAGTACAACACCAAATGAGGAATGGAAAAATAATAAACTAAATCCAACCCAAATTCCCCATAGATTTTGTACGTATTTTTGTACCCATTGTCCAGAAGAGTGAGTACGTCACTGGCTAAGTATAGTTTACAATAATCCCACGCATTTTTACACCCGCCCTTTGCTTAAACCCTCTTAACAAATTCATATTCGGTAGTGGTGCACTCAATCTCAGTAAGAGAATTGTAGAAAGCTTCAATGAGTGGTAGTGACACCTCATCTAGCCTCGAGCCAGAGTTTTAATAGTCATTTGGATATTTACCCTTACAAATTAATAAATCATACATTTCATCATCAGGGAAGTGCTGTGTGAGGAGGGGGGAGCTATCGAAATTGTCACTTTTCTGTACCTGAATCAATTGACTCAAAGATTTGGGGAAAAAACTGAAAGAGTCTAAAAAACGGATTTTATTCAGGCACTTGTTACCCTTGTCAACTGTTTTCCACAGGAATTCTAGCAGCAGCAGCTTCTCCGATGATTTAGGTATGATATTATATGAAAAAGGACCATCTATCCATGCGTCGTCTACAACACAACCCTTGGCAATGCGGGCCAACGCCAGTAGAACAAACTTTAAGTCGTAATTGGAATTGTGTATAAAAAGAGGTATGAAATATTGTTGTCTAACGTTTAAATTGCATGACTGGTGTGCTACCCCTCTAAAGTTACTCCCTCCCGATGTAATTTGCTGCCACAAATGGTCATGGTCGATCATCTTCCTCCTCTCCCCATTCCCAACACCATCATCAAATTCCCCCTTGCAAACCCAACACATTTTACGATTTTTAATGGCCACTATGTCATATGTCGATAGGAATATAAGATAGTTTGTGTAACGAAGGTGTGAAATTGCACTATTTACTGTTTTGATTAGACTGGCCATTGGCAACCGCCTGAAGTCTTCGTTGTCACCCAACATCTCCCGTACATCTAGCACATGGAAGGTATTTTTGTAATCCCGTTGCGCGTAGTCTTATGAGACCCATAAAATTTCGGATATTATCACACAATTTGAATTTGACGAATCACACACGTCTGTCAGTTTAGCTTCGCAGTCCAAAGCGATCTTATTGCTCTGCAGGAGCGTGTTTTGAAAATTTTTAAAACGTAAGATCGCTCTATCTCCGCTTACCGTCTCCACAGCCTGGTATCTATGACGTTTACAGTGTTTCATGTGATGCTTTAACTTTAAATCAGAGCGAAATCTTGAGAGACATGTTGGTCAGTAATAACACACACCACGCCGATGTTTACCCTCACTTAGAACCCTACTAATATCCGTAATTGGATTGAAATTACCAATTGAATCGGAATCTGGGGGTGGGGTGTATAGAAGTCAAACCCAATGTTCTACTGATGCAATTGAAGGCGCTCGCAATGGAAATAATATACCCTTCTTATCGGAACGCTGAACCTCTTCAAATTTCGTGTCAAGATGTAACACTGTTACATTAATCTTTAAATGTGCTTTAACCCGATCAAAAATATTTATTCCATTTAGTGTCACGGGAAATCGACCATTTAAACAATTAAAATCTACTTTTGGGACCTTTGAACCCTCCCTACAATTAACTGCCATTTCATCCAACTTTTTCTAATAGGCATGTACTCGAAGTGGTATGTATGCTGCAATTAAAAATGCATACTTGAAACACTGCAGCCTCGTATCGAAACAGATTCGTTGTATCCCCCTACACCCCTCTAAATCTGAATGATATTTTAAAACTATAGCCCTCTCCCCACCACCTCTTACAATAAAATCCTTTTTAAACCTAAATGTATTAACATTTAAACTTTCAATAAATAAAACCACAGATCCACTACCACCCTCGTTATAATTCTCCCACTTACTTTGAATACTGTTAACCCAATTTAGAAAAACCTCCCCATAATTAGATAAATGTGGGCGAATCGCCAACATTTCTGTTTGCAAGTATTTCGAATGCATCTCACCCGTATTTTCATTTAAAAAAATATTTTGAATGTTATTGGTGCTTTTAAACTGACCCCCCGTCCCAAAAACCCAATTTTTTGTTCAAGAATGGCTCGAATCTTATCTTTATAAGAATGTGTAGTGACCGAGGGTTATGTTATTATACCTCCCAACACTATAGAGTTGAATAGGTCACCGAATTTGGCGCTGTAGACATTTGTGTGGTGCAACGCAGAGTTGGACAGAAAAAAATCTGGAAGAGGGGGTACTGGTGTTGTTGTTGTTGTTGTTGCTGCATAACTATTAGTACTAGCTACATCATCAATCGAAATGGTGGGGGGTGACACGGATTTGTCACTAACACCACCACTCCCAGTCTGCTTAATAATATTGATTGGATATAGCATGAGATCCCCTAGCAAATATTCCAAGGTTTTTTGGGAAGCTTTGTCGTGTCAGCCTGTTTTTTTTTGAGTTGGAATCTTGTTATTAGGACCCAGCTCAAATGCACTAGTAACATCTCCTAAATAATCATACATAAAACCATATGCATATTCCGGATCTTCAAGCAAATCATTATCACAGGTTAAGTCGTCTAGGCTAGCCATATCCCCAAAAACATCATTAAGGAAACCCCTATGCCATTCCATATTCTCTAGAACTAATGTAGGTTCATCACTGAACTCCGTTGGTGGTGAAAGAATTGGTCCTGTAAATTCATTTGTTTCATCACTCAATGGCGGTGGTGCTATATCATTAATCTGTAGAAAAAAGGTTTTATTTTTTATGTGAAATAACCATTATTTTTATTAAGTTAATAAACTACTTCAATTTTTCGTAGTCATTGTCCCACCACCTGAACAATTAAAAGAAGAAAAAAAAGTTACATTGGAATATGTTTTTCATAATGAAAAATGAACATGTTAAAAATATATATTATTTTAGTCAGGAAAATGAAGTCTTATATATTTAGTCAGGAAAATGAAGATATATAAAACTAATGGTTTTATTCCAAATAATTTTCAGAATAAAAATGCAAAAGAGGGGTCCAATTCTTTTGCTTGACCCCCTTGATTATAATTCTCAATAAAATCCGACCATCGTTCAACCGATGCAGTATGTTCTATGAACCCTTGCTCTTCAGCTTCGGTTAACGGGCATGAATCCCATACATTGGTTGCTGGTGTTGGTGTTGGTGTAACTTTCTCGACAATCCGAATTTTCCTATGTCCTTTGGCAACGGATTTGTTTGAAGTGCTGGACGTAGTTAACCTGGACTAAATAAATCATTGCAAGAGAAGAACTTTTTTTTTCTCCTTCCATATCAACAATTAAAGTGCAATTAAAATGCTGGATGGTCCTTTTTAGAGCCTCTCTTACAAGGGAGGACCTTTGGGAACTGGGAGCTTCCTTCAGGGTAGGAGGATCGAAGCCCTTTCGAGTTGGGGTATTGGACTTCACAACACTGTTCAAATAGAACTTGTGTATTATAACGACCCTAGAGTTTCAGCCTCAAATTCTTTTCGAAAACATCTTTTAAAATGTCACTAACTGTTTCGTCGAAATAATTGCTTGAAATGTCCAAAAAACGGTTTCGTCCAAATAATGTTTTTTTGACATCACTGCGATGACATATTTGGAAATTATTAAAAACCTTTTTCCTGTGTTAATATCTTATCTAAGATAAACATCCTGTTATTTGAAACCCCACTTTGTAACGAGCTATTAAAATTCAAATTAATACCCGTCGGATTACCATTCAAGCATCCTGATGGGACATTTGATAAGAACCGGATACGCACAAAGCTTAGTGCAAAAGATAACCCAGTTTAAGAACGATTGTTCAATCGTCAACTGTGAAATAGTGAATTGTTTTTATATAGTTAGTTTGTTTAAAGAAATAATGGATTTTTTGCATTAGAAAACATTTTGCTTAAAAGAGAAATTACAGGTAAAGTTTTATAAATCTATAATAAGCTATTTGCTACTTCTGTGTTATAGCCATTCTTTTATATACTGCTAATTTGGTTAATGAAATAAAATTAAATAGGATTATTATAGAACAGTTTAGAAACAAATTTAAGTTTTACTCATCAAAAGTTATGCGCTTGAGAAAATTTGTCTTATTTTTGAAAAATACGGAAAAGAAAGAAAAAAAAATTATATATACTTACAAATTCTGACTGCGCTTGTACACCTGAAGTCCCTGGTAAAGCATGAAGAGGAGTGTCCCCCCCCATCTTGATCGGATGAGATTGAAGCATTATATGAAAACATTCACTCTCTCTCGAAGTTTCTCCCAGGCTGAATAAGGCTTCGCTCAGTGCTGGCACTTGGCTTGACTACTCTTGGCTGGTCCATCGAATCTGTATTGGAACTGGCATATCTGATGACTGATGATCTTGTAGCTTGCATTGATGTGATATCATCCCATCTTGGTCTCTTTTCGGAGGGAGGGTAATTGCATGAATCCTCTTCCTTAAAAAAGAAGGTAAAATTTAGCATGAAAAAAAACAATTCCCTTTTACAGAAGAAAAAAATGTTTTATTCTGGTGTTTGTAGCACTCTATGGCTTAGCACTTTAGAAATATTTAAAAAGAAAAACTTTTTAAAGTAAAATTTTTGGAAAATTTTGAGTTTGGAGGGAAGGGGGATTTCAAAAACATCTCCCCCATAATATAATTTGTCCTATAAAGTCAATTCTGATGTTTGTAGTGCTATAACTATTAGCACTTTAGAAATATTTAAAAAGAAAATATTTTAAAGTAAAAATTTTGGAACATTTTGAGTTTGGAGGGAAGGGGGATTTCAAAAACATCCCCTTTTTACAAATCAATATTTTTCTGCTCAAATATTCCTTCTCGAATATAAACCCGTCATAATGAATAGCCTTTGGGTCCTAGTATGCTACCCAGACTGGAATATGCTTTAAAAAATTAATAGCTTAATAAATACATCTTTCATAATTTGACTTTGAAGGATGAAGATAAGAGAAAAAGGTTTCAATTCATGACAATGAGCCAAGATATTACCTACTAAGCTTTGGAAAGTACTAAGAATTTTCTCCTAAAATAACATACCCCAAAATTACCTATGAATAAATTGTAGGTCCCACCTATATCCCCTCCTTAAGTTTAGATCTGAGGTCCAGCGGCTTTACTCACCTTTAATTTGACCCTAAAAAGAATATTTGTCAAGGAGGCCCTTGCCGCTATCCTTCTATGGTATTGATAATTCCAGATAACGCATATAAAAACCTGTTTGGAAATTGTCGTTCTTGTTAAGAGGATTAGACCCAGATACTTTTAGACCAGAAACTCTACTTTTTTTGATAATGTGAAAAACCACATTTTGAACGAAAAAGAACTAAAACTACAGAATTATGCTCCTAACAGAGCAATG
Organism: Artemia sp. Qi Xiang Cuo; assembly: GCF_049724085.1. Taxonomy (NCBI): domain Eukaryota; kingdom Metazoa; phylum Arthropoda; class Branchiopoda; order Anostraca; family Artemiidae; genus Artemia; species Artemia sp. Qi Xiang Cuo. Next base: position 92,421,034 of record NC_142794.1, on the reverse strand, counting down.
GAAAAGGGAGTTTTTTTTGTTTTACATAATAAAATTGCTTGCGTTGCTTTTTATATCTAACCTAAGCATTATATTTTTTAAGTTTTGTATTGTTGGAGGAGAGGGGAGCTAAAGACCCCGTACATTTGAAATTAACATTAGAACGATTTTTTTTTTTGGAAAAAATTAATTAAACTGTAATAACATTGAAAATTTACGAATTAAATGTTTTAACATTTAATTATTTGTAGTTTACTTAAAACGATGTCTTGAAACATAACGAAAATTTGAATGTAGTGACTGAATGTTTTATACGGTTTCTCAAGGACAAATAAAAAAACGGATGTTGAGTTACATAATTTCGTGTGTGCTCCCAAAACATCTCTGACTACTTTTTATCACATCAGTTTTTTTTTAAATTATATTATTACGATCAAACTCTCAAAACATATTTGACTACATTATAAGTTGCCAAGTTTAAAAAACCTCAACCTTAGTTTCATAGCACCCATTATAGTGTGCCAACTTTTAAAGTATTCACACGTGAGATTCTCACATAATTCAATTTATTTTTTCTTGTATTTTTGTAGGGTTGAATATACGCTTGAAATCTATTACACTTTTGAGCAAATTCTTGTAGGGTTCTTGTGTAATTCCAATGTACCGTTCATATTGTATACACTTTTGACCATAGGTTTTTCTTGCGCAATTCAATGTATTTTTTCATGTATTTTTGAAACTGTACTGTATAATCTTGTGCAATTGAAACTGTAGTGTATATTCTTGTGCAATTCCTTGTGCAATTGAAACTGTAGTGTATATTCTTGTGCAATTGAAACTGTAGTGTATATTCTTGTGCAATTCCTTGTGCAATTGAAACTGTGCACACCCTTACTACTAACATACAATAGATATTAACGTAAATGAATAAATAAATCTTGAAACGAGTGAAACTTAAATTGAATATGCAAATAAAGCTTGAAACAAACAAAAATCACCACAAACAAGAGTTTGGGTATTACCTCATTCTCTCACTGTAAAATTCTGAAGCCTACTGCATCATTGGTGGTTTACTGAAAACCATCGTTGTTTTAAACAGTCGTCGGAAGCATAAACAACATCACAATTAACATTTGATTCAAAATAATAAAAATTTTTGAAAGATAAATAAGTTATAGAATTTATTTAACTGTAATTTTGTTTTTATGTTCAATGGTGTGAGAACTGGAAAAGAAAGTATTTGTAATATAATCCGTTTTCAGTTAAGCGCCAATGACACAGTAGGCTTTTGGTTTTTATTTACAATTAGGAAAGGAGGCAGTATCCAATCACTTGTTTGTAGTGAAACTATATTCATCTTTAATAACTTTAAAAAGAGCTAATAAATTAAACTGAATATTTGATTTATAATGATATTAATTGCTGACAGCTCATCAGTTCAAAATGTTACTATAATTTTAATGTTTATTTTCAGAGATAAGTACAAAAGAAAATATTTGTTTGTTCTTTTTTGAATCACCATAAATTTCTTTTCGCAATAAACTTTTACTTCTAAGACGAACCAAAATAATAGTTACCATTCCTAGATTTCAAAGAGACCATAGTGAATTCTTCCAACGGACTAATGAGACTTACTAAGGGGGCTGGGAGGGGAAGAATATGGGGGGAATCCCTTGTAAATATCCAGTTAAGGGTTTGGGACCATAATTATTACAATGGTACCGTTTTATGCTTCGAAGATTTTCCAGTTAAGAAGTGGCATGAAAGGTGCCATTTTTTGTGCTATTTGGCACTTACGGATGACAAAACTGATTAAAATGACGTAGATATGAGCAACAGATTTTAAATCAACAATTAAACATCTCTTCGAAAGGTTCTGGTAGCCCACTAGCCCTTAGTTTTTTAACTTAAGACATGTCATCAATATTACCATTTGGCAGTTGGATGTAGTGGACCTCATAAATAAAACTTATATATGAGAAATAGCTTTAATGTGAACTATAGAACATCTGTCTACGATGTTTTTGTAGCTTGCTAGCCCCCCCCCCTCCTTGAGAAATGACACAAAATGTGTCATTTTTGTGCCATATGGCACTTGCAGATAGTGGAATTTATAAAAAGCGCGTAGAAGTGAGAAACAGCTTTCTAATGAGCAATTAAGCATCTCACTATGATTTTTTGTTAACCCGCTAGCTCTGGAAAAAAGAGGGACACAGTGCTACCCATGCAAAAAAGTGATTTTCCTTCGTGTTCAAATATAGGGGACTGTAGTTATCCTCCAGAAGGTTTTCGATCATGCTAATGTACTATTTCGATTTGACGCCATAGTTAAGCGGTTTCAGGCTCTTTTTCGAAATAATCGTATATTTCTTTTCGTAATAGAGATTTAATTCCTGAATCACATATGACAGCGGTTATTGTTTCCTATTTAGTTTCAGAATACATTCTCTTCTCACTGGACAGTTCTTTTGAACACGTATTTTTCAACTTTTGATTACTATGGGCTGTGGTTCGCTCTTTATTAGGTTGCAGCTGCCATTGCAGCCATGATAAGGTTTTTATTGAAGAGATGATTGTATTAACTTTGGAGGGGGCTCATTTGATTGGAAATAGAAACTTCTAGTTTTTATTTTAAGAGTCAAAAGTGTCAAAGGGCAACCAGCCCCACCCCCTTCCCTCCAAAGGCATCCATTCAAAATTTTGATATAGCCATTTTGTTCAAAATAGTCCAAAGGCTAAATAACTATGCCTCCGGGGTTACCCCCCCCCCCCTCAACCCCCAAGGAAAGGACTGTGAGCTATTCAAGTTGCTTATTGTTACTGTGATAGTTTGATACTGTGAGGAGAAAATCCCCCATAGCTCTTTTTTAAGAGTCAATGTGATGAAAGGCAACAATCCCCCCCCCCACTCCCTTTTCCCCAAAGGTGTCCATTCAAAATTTTGAGATAACCATTTTGTTCAAAATAGCTCAAAGGCCCAATAACTTTGCCTCAGGAGTTGACCCCCCCCCAACCCCAGGGCAAGGGCTCTGAGTTATGCAAGTTGCTTGTTGTATTTTGATACTTTATTTACTTTGATACTTGGATTTACTGATTTATAGGGCAACTTCGATTTACAGGGCAAGGGCTGTAAGCTATGCTAGTTGCAAATTGTTACTATTTTAGTTACTTTACTTTGATACTAGTTTTGATGCTTTTATGAAACTTTGATGTTGAAAAAAAAATTGACTTTGAAACAGGGAATTTTGAAAAACTTTAAACTTTGGCAATCAAGAACAAAGAGAAATTAATTAAAACTTTCCAAAAACGAAGTTTTTCAAAGACAAGTACAGGCTGTATTAAATTTAAGAGCAGCAGAAATAAAAATCTATAATAATTCTAACTCATAACGATCAGAAATAACTATTAAATGAAACCCAAAACGAACACAGGCAAACAGGCATTGCAAACAAACAGATGTTACAACAGTTACCATATAAATGAATAAATACATATTAAAACGAGTAAAATATAAATTGAATAGCCTATACAAATCAAGCTTAAAAAGAACAAATAAATCTTGTAATATTAAAGAAAAATAAAACCCAAAACAAACAGAAATCATGTAAACAATCATAGCAAACAAACATACAACAGATAGTAATATAAATGAATAAATAAGTCTTAAAACAAGTAAGACCTAAATTGAATGTACAAATGAAGCCTAAAACAAACAAAAATCACTACAAGCAAGAGTTTGGTTACTACCCCCTTACCTAACTGTAAAAGTATAAAGCCTTCTGCATCATTGACGCTTCACTGAAAACAAATTATATTACAAATATTTTATTTTGTATTTATTACAACATTGAAAATAAAATGAAAACTCCAACGAAATAAAGTATGGAACTGATGAGTATTCAGCAATTAATATCATTATATATAAAATATTCAGTTTATGTTTATTATTTCTTTGCAAGACAGTTCTAGACACACATAGTTTTCAGTAAAGTGCCAGTGATGCAGAAGGCTTAGTAATTTTAGAGTTAGGGAAGGCAGTAGCCAAACTCTTGTTTGTAGTGATTTCTGTTTGTTTTAAGCTTGAGTTGTATATTAAATTTAAGTTTTACTCATTTTAAGATTTACTTATTCTTTATACTACTGCCTGTTGTATTTATGTTTACAATGAATATTTATTTAATTTCTACTCGTTTTGGGTTTTATTTATTCTTTAATAGTAAAAGATTTAATACCTGTTGTAGGTTTGTTTGCTATACCTGTTTATTTAATTTCTGTGTCTTGGGTTTCAATTATTCTTTAATTGTAATTTCTGTTCATTTTGAGTTCAAATTATTATAGGTTTTTGTTTCTGCTGATCTGAAGTTTAATATGGCCTTTACTTTTCTTTGAAAAACTTCTTTTTCACAAAGTTTCTTTTAATTAATACATGTAGGGACTGTTTGACTTTTCAGGAAAAAATATGCAACCATTTGGCATTATTTCCTCTGCAACTAGGAAGCCCAATTTGTATTTTTGATTCTTTGAAATCGATTGGCTATCTAGGAATTTAGTCTATAATCTATCAATTTATTAATACTAAAAATAAACAATTACAAACGTAAGGTTTTTACAAGCCCAAGAAGCTCAGCTTTTAAAGGGCCAGCAAAACAAAATAAAACACTATTATAAAGCATATAAAAAAAACATACATATAAAAAAAAATAAATAAATAAATAAAAAAAAACTGGATCAAGAGACATTTATGAAAATAGGGAATTTAGAAGGAAACTTAACATATAACTGAAAAAAAAATATTTAAACGAAGTAAAGAGATTAAAAATTAGGATTTAATAAAAAAAAAAAAAATCAGAATATTAAATGAAGAAAGAGAGACATATAAATTTGGATGGAATTCAAAAAAAAAAGAAAAAAAGGGAAAAAAAATTACTATAGGCTACTGGAAAGACCCGGTGAGAAACTGCCTTTGCAGAAAGAGATAGAGGGACACCAGGAGGGATGGAGTTCCATAGTAAAATAGATTGATAAACAGGAGACCTCTGACCTGCTGTTGATGATCGTCGAGGTTGATGTTGTTGTTGATGATGTTGTTGATGATGTTGAGGATTGATGATGTTGAGATGATGTTGACAACTGATGATGTTGAGGATTGAATAAAAAAAAAAAAAAATCAGAATATTAAATGAAAAAAAAGATACATATAAATTTGGATGGAATTCAAAAAAAAAAGAAAAAAGAGGGAAAAAAAATTACTATAGGCTACTGGAAAGACCCGGTGAGAAACTGCCTTTGGAGAAAGAGATAGAGGGACATCAGAAGGGATGGAGCTCCATAGTAGAATTGATTGATAAACAGGAGACCTCTGACCTGCTGTTGATGATCGTCTAGGTAAAATGAATCTGCGATAAGAGCTACGTAAAAAAGAAGAGTACCTACCTGAGCCTGACAGAAAGTAATCGATAATCGATTGCAAGTTTTCCTCCATGGGGCAAAATTGTGCCACAAAATGGCAGAAACTGCCACTTTTCAATGACAAAATATTTTTTGTCCCTTTTAAACAACTTTTAATTTCCGTTTGAATGAGTCCTCTCCTGATTTTCTGCAATTTCAGAAATTTTACAAACTGTGGAAAGGAGTTACAAATTTTTTCTTTTTCAGATTTTGACCTCTAAATCTTTAAATTTTCTAGATTTTCTAGGTTTGTTTCACAGTTTTTGTTTTGTTTTTTTATTTGTGCAAAATCTTTTAATCTTTACATTTTGACAACTAAACCTTTACATTTTAAGAATTTCTAGTTGTACTTTTTAGTTCAGACCCTTTAAATTTTCACATTTTCACCACAAATCTTTCCAATTGTATGATATTTAATTTTTTTCAATTTCAAGGTCCAAAGACTCTTAATTTCCAGATTTCTAAGAGTTATAATTTTCAGATTTTTACAACTAAATCCCCTTCATATTCCAAGAAATTCATTTTTTTTTCATTTTGAGAGTACCAAGGTTGTTATGTTTACATTTTGACAACTAAATGCCTCATATTTTAAGAAATTCTAGTCTTAACAATTATGGTGTTGTAAGGCTTTTAATATTCTGGTTTTGACAACCAGCCCTTCAAATTTCAAGAATTACTATTTTGTTTACATTTTTAGCTCCCAGTCATCTAATTTTCGCATTTTAGTAATAAAAGCCCTCATATTCCAATCAATTCAAATATTCTGCACAATTTCAGAGTTCTAATACTTAATCTTCAGATCTTAACAACTAAATCTTTAAGTTTTTACGGATCTCTCATATTGGCTACATGTCACAGACACTTAATCATTTATCCTTTTTTTCTCCTCTTGATGTGCAAAAAAAAAATCTCAGAATGAGGCTAAGAGCTCCAAAGCAGGAACATTTTAAATGACTTGTAATTAATAAAATACTAATGGATAAATGAAGAGGGCGAGTTTATGAATATTGAAGTTCTCATTTATTGTGACTTCTGTTGACTGAGAGACCCTGTATTTCCATCCAGAGAATGGATTTCATGCCTTGTATATTGTAGAATTCATCATTTGAATGCCCATTGGAAGAAGATAACACCTCTACTGAAGTAGAAGGCAAGAAATTGTTCTCTAGTGGAGATTTTGTGACAGTGTATGCTTCTGGACATTGTCTATGGCCTGGAATCATTGTAGCTGATGAGCATATGCAAGAGACAGGAGGTACAAATAGCATTCCAACTTTTTTTTTAATATTGCTTTTATTTGCCTTGTTGCCACAACCAAAGATACTGACCAGGCTCTATAAAAGATTTTTTAAGTCTAAAATAAGAGCATTTTTGTATTAAAGTGTCGGATTCTCTAATAAAACACTTAGTTTTGAATATTTGAGCTAAGCCGAATCTTCTCTAGCTTATCTTTATGACAGTCCCAAGTGTCTTTATGAGTTGATGTCTATGCAAAAATTTTCTCGTCTAGACAATATTCAGGAGCTGAATATTGCGGTGAAATTGAAAACTAAAGAAAGAGTGTAGCTCTGAAAAATATGTTTCCCTTTTTCCTCTTGTCTGTGACTAATACTAGGAACCTGCATTAAATGGGAAAATTCTTGAATAACTGTCTACTTTGTGCATTTTGAAGCTGCCTGTGATGAAAGGGATTTGCTAAAGTTGGACTCCAGTGTGCCTAAGGACTAATATTCACCAAGAATTTTGGTTTTGTCTAACTCTGGTTTTGTCTGAATCAGGGCCTGATAATATATTCCACAGTCTCAAAGGTATTGAAAGCTATTTTCTGTAGGTTCCAATGTACTCTCCTTTGGGAAAATCTTCCGTGGAAAATTTACCCCGTAAAATTCTCCTGTGAAAAATTTACCTCGGAAAATTCCCCTCCCCCCAGAAAATTTTGCAATTCCTCTTGGAAAATTCTCCCTATGCATAAAATTGAGCAGCCAAAGGAAAATTGAGACAATTAAAAAGACCGAAGACAAATGTAGACTGTAGGTTTTTTCTTGTTTGAAATTTTTGGTAAAGGTATTTTTCTTGTTTGAAAATCCTTTTCGTGAGTTTCTGATTTTTTTAAGTTTCTATTAAACTTTTCAGTCATATATTTCATGGAAAAACTTTCTCACAATTCAAATAAGCTCTTAACCTAGTTAATCAAAGACGTAAAGTCAAAATAAGAAAACAAACATATTGCAAGATTATAGTACAAAAAAGATAATATATGTTTAGGCTACTCTTGCAGAATCAAGTTGAAAAATTAGTTTTCTGGGGTCTACACATGCTCCTTTTGCTTACTATAATGGATTCGGCTTGATGCTTCATATTCTTCCATCTTGAAATTTTCTGAGAAAATCGTTTAGTGTAGATGACACAGATAAAAGGCTTTGCCCAGTATGAAGTCTCAAATGGGTATATAAATTAGAAATTCGAGAAAATGATTTGACATATATCTTGCCGGTAGAAGGCTTTATCCCAGTATGAATTCTCACATGGTTGAATAAACTACTTTTCTGAGAAAACTGCTTAGCAAATATGCAACAATTGTAATAATTCACTCTCATATTCTTGTTTTCGTTTCGCCCACTAGTGATAGGTAGAGTGTGGGTCTCAAATTGATTGTTAGTATCATCTGTTCCTGATAAATCTTGTAACACTTCCATTTTTAATTTTTTGGGTGGAGCTTCTTTTGGTTGACAAAAAATGTCCCCACCTAATTTCTTTTTCAAATTGGCAAGTAAGGAGCCATAATTCCCTGTAGGTTTGTTGGACATCTTTTTTATTGAAAATTAATATGTTGAGTATTTACTGGTAAAAGGAAAACTCAAAATTTTCAAATTTTAGGGCTTTTGTATTTTGCAGGGTGGAGGGAGAGCGAGAAATTTGGGCAAATGTTTTTCCCTAGTTCAAGTTGTCTGTGCTAGGTTTCATAGCATTCCCTTGTCTATTCTGAAGGGCTTTGTTTGAAAGCTGTGGTTTGAGTTGTTTGTGCTAGGTTTCTTGGTATTCCCTTGTCTCTTCCGAAGAAGCTAGTTTGAAAATTATGGTTTGAGATGTTTAGTTATGCTGTTTCATGGTTTGAGTTCTCTGTCCTTTCCTTCTCTATTTCAAGGTTGCCTTGTTTGAAAGTTATGATTTGGAATGTTTAGTTATGTCCTTTCATGGTTTGACTTGTCTGTGCTAGGTTTGTTAGCATTCCTTTGTCTTTTTCGCAGGGGTATTGTTTGAAAAACACAGATTAGTATTTGTAGTTATGCTGTTTCGTGGGTTGAGTTGTCGGCCCTTTACTTGTCTATTTTGAAAGGGGTTTTGTTTGAAGGCTATGGTTCGGTATAGATAGACAGATAGATAGATAATGTATTTAAAAGCCAAAGGGCATATACATGAATATTCAATCAACTAAAAAAAAAACAATGAACTTCAATTAAACAATTAAAACAAGAAAACAAATTTATACGAGCAACTAAATGTTTCTTCTCGTTAATTTTTAACTACAGACTTTTCCTTAAATTCAAAACTTCCCCAAGGTAGCTGTAAACAGCCTCTATCACGGGTTCCGTCCTCGACTCAAGAATACTAGGGAAAGAAGGGGTGTCTATTCCAAAAATACTCTCTCTTAGGCTTGGAAGCCCCGGCACCGTGTGAGAAGATGGTTTACATCCTCAACACCCTGATTACAAAACGGGCAAGAGTACTTCAAATCCGTTCAACCCCTATTTCTATCAAATACTTTCCAACGACCATGCAATGGAAGGCTATTCGCTCTGAGCTGGAACCATATCCTAAGGCACTTAGTTGGTAAATCGAGCTTAGTTTTTCTGTTTCGTGGTTTGAATTGTCTATGCTAGGTTTCTTTGTTTATTCCGAAGGTGCTTGGTTTGAAAGATATGGTTGATATATTTTTTTTTGCGGTTTCATTGTTTGACTTGTCTGTGCTTTCTTTGTCTATTTCAAAGTTACCTTGTTTGAAACTTATGGTTTGGCATATTTAGTTATGTTGTTTCATGGTCTGACTTATCTGTGCTAGGTTTAGTCTATTTAAAAGTGTGATGTTTCAAACTTGTGATTTGTTACAAATAGCTATGCTGTTTCATAGTTTGAATTATCTGTGCTCTGTTTCTTTGTCTATTTCACAGGTGTGTTGTTTGAAACTTTTGGTTTGTATTTAGTTAACCAAAACATTTAGCTATGTTGTTTCATGGTCTGACTTATCTGTGCTAGGTTTAGTCTATTTAAAAGTGTGATGTTTCAAACTTGTGATTTGTTACAAATAGCTATGCTGTTTCATGGTTTGAATTATCTGTGCTCTGTTTCTTTGTCTATTTCAGAGGTGTGTTGTTTGAAACTTTTGGTTTGTATTTTCAGTTATATTTTCAGTGTCGTGGTTGGAGTTGTTGGTGCTTTCCGTGTCTATTTCGAAGGTGTTATGATTTAGCATGTTTAGTTATGCTGTTTCATGGTTTGCCTCATCTCAACTAGGCTTCCTTGTCTATTTCAATGGTGGGTTGTTTGAAACTTATGGTTGCTATGTTTAGTATTGCTGTTTCGTGGTTTGATTTGTCGGTGCTTTCCTTGTTTATTTCGAAGGCTTGTTGTTTGAAGCTTTTCTTGGCTATGTTTAGTTTTGCAATTTTGTGGTTTGACATTTGCCTTCTTTCCTCTTCTAATCCCTGGTGTAAAACTTGGTCTAGTCTTTTCCCAACTTCTTGGTCTCATCTTGTCCTCTTTTCACTCCCTACGACTCCCGTTTCTTGGATTAAAACTTGGTCCAGTCTCTTCCTTCGACATTTGCCTTCTTTTCTCTTCCCTCCTCTAGCGTAAGACTGGGTCTATTCTTTTCCAAACTTCTTGGTCTCATCTGGTTCTCTGGTCTCTTGTTTTAGGAAGACGCATATTGCAAAAATTAGACCGTTTCCGAATATAATCAAAGAATTGTCTCCAAGCGAATGCCCTGAAATACCGTATTTCGCTTCTGTTTATATTTGGTTCAGTTTACCTCCAGCTTTAAATCTATCTACGAAAAATTCGAAATATGAAAAGGAATCGCAAAACTATGTTCTATGAAGGCTATAAATTGTTGTGAAAATCACAAGTGAACGGAAGCAAGACAATGGGAGTCAAAAACAAAAGAAATGTAGGCAAACTATTTGTATCTAAAGCAAGAAAATGTGAAATGCTCAGATAGCATATCTTAAGTAAATTCGGAAAAAAGCAGATAAAAGTCACAAAAAAATGCTGTGGCCTAAAAGTGTAACCACAAAGGGCTCCGGTAAAATACTTGGATATTAATAGATACACCAATTAGGGGAAGTCGGAAACCCCCTAAAAGTCTCTCTGGAAGTACAGCGGGGTTGCGACTTCCCATAATTGGTGTATTTAGAGCACGTCTGACCTAAAGAATCAGCATATTTTTCATGGGATTACCTAAAAGTATAACCACAAAGGGCTCCGGTAAAATACTTGGATATTAGTAGATATACCAATTAGGGAAGTCGAGAACCCCCTAAAAGTCTCTCTGGAAGTACAGCGGGAGTTGCGACTTTTAACCAATCATATTATTCAATAAACTTATTCCGAAATTAGAAGCATACTTCACCTCCGTTTTTACCTTTTGTTGTCTTTAGCTGCTGCTGCTCTGTCATATTCTGAGGGAAAAAAAAATCATGTTGGCTCTTTTGTGAACAATGGACGAAGTTCATTGCTTACAATACTCCATCGGGACTGTGGGGGGTCAAGTCATCCTCAAAGACATAGTTACTACATTTTTCGACTGTGCTGAAGAAAAGGGCTATCTAAAAATTTTTGATCGGGTGACTTTTGGGGAAAAAGGGGCGTAAGAGGGGACTAGCTGCCCTCCAATAGTTTCAGTCACCTCAAAAAGATACTAGAAATTTTAATTTATGATCAAATGAGCCCTCTTCCGATCTTCTAGGATCACTGGTTCGATATGATCATCCCTTTGGAAAACAAATTAACACGCATCCGTGATTTTTCTTCTGGCCAAAAAAGCAAAATTAAACGTTTTTCTGTGTAGGAGCTTGAAACCTCTAGATGTAGCTTCTCTGATATGCTGAATGTGACGTACTATCTATTCTTATCAAGACTCTGTTTCCTAGAGTCTTGGTTACTATTGAGCCGCATTGCTCCTTACATACAGTTCGTTACCACGAGCTATTTGATTTTATGCTTGTAACTCTATAAACTTCCATAGAGCTTTCGGATTGTGGACAGTAGAAATGACCCTATAACTCCGAACACTCACCCCTGCTGCCACCTACAACTTTTTTTAACACCAAGTATGTGCATAGAGTCATTAGGGAGAACACATGGTTAATGGGGTCAATGACCTAAATTTCCAAGGTCGATGTTGTTGTTGTTGTAAGTGCACGCTCTCAGCGAATGTCAAGGTAACACGTGGTTAATGGGGTCAATGACCTAAAGTCAGTCATTAATCAAATTGTCTCCGGGCAAAGTTTAATAATGTCTGACAGGTACTGTCAATCATTAATCAAATTCTTTCCAGGCGAAGTTTAATAATGTCTGACAGGTGATGTCAAGATTGATTGATATGTCACGAAAGGGGAATTAATTTGTTGTTTCTAAGGGGAATTATTGATTCAAGAAAGGGGAGTTAATTTGTTGTTTCTAAGGGGAATTATCGATTCACGAAAGGGGAATTAATTGTTGTTTCTAAGGGGAATTATTGATTCAAGAAAGGGGAATTAATTTGATGTTTCTAAGGGGAAGGTGGGGAAGAGATATATTGATTGCGTAATCGAAAGGAGAGAATTCCCGAGAAATTGATTACATAATCGGTAGAACCTTATAAGGAGCTCGTGACGGGAATCCATTTATGGGCATAGAATGACGTAATCAACTAGGACAAATGGATTTCTGAGAAATTGATTACATAATCGGTAGAACCCTATCCGAAGGTTATGACGGGAATCCATTTATTTGCATAGAATGACGTAATCAACTAGGACAAATTGATTTCTGAGAAATTGATTACATAATCGGTAGAACCCTATCAGAAGGTCATGACGGGAATTCATTTATGGGCATAGAAAGACGTAATCGACTAAGACAAATGGATTTCTGAGAAATTGATTACATAATCGGTAGAAACCTATCAGGAGGTCCTGACTGGAATCCATTTATGGGCATAGAATGACGTAATCAACTATGACAAATGGATTTCTGAGAAATTGATTACATAATCGGTAGAACCATATCAGAAGGTCATTACGGGAATTCATTTATGGGCATAGAATGACGTAATCGACTAAGACAAGCAAGTTACTTTCTTAATGTCCCTCCTAAACCCATTTTCCAACTTGAAGTACTTATTTTTTTCACCTACAACTATACTTTACAGCTTTTTGGATACCTCAACACCAAGAAATACCTTTCAAAGACCATTTTAAAGCAAGTTACTTTCTTACTTTACCTACTAAACCAATTTTCCAACTTGAAGTACTTTCCTTTTTAAACCACAACTATACATATGATCTTTTTTTATAAATCAACAACAACAATTACTTAACAAATACAATTGCTGAGAAACTGACATACATGATGTACCTCCTCCAACCAATATCAAACTTTTTTTTCTTTTCAACCACTCCCAATAGTTATAATGTAATATTTTATGATACCTCTAAAAAAAGACATATTTTTATATCTCCATTTCTGAGCTAGTTATTTTCTTAATGTACCTGCTCAGCCCATTTTCCAACTTGAAGTACTTATCTTTTTCACCCACAACTATACTTTACAGCTTTTTGGATACCTCAACAACAAGAATCACTTTTCAAAGACCATTTCAGATCAAGTTACATTCTTAATGTACCTCCTAACCCAATTTTCCAACTTGAAGTACTTATGTTTTTCACCCACAACTATACTTTACAGCTTTTCGGATACCTCAACATCAAGAAATACCTTTCAAAGACCATATCATAGCAAGTTACTTTCTTAATGTTCCTACTAAACCCATTTTCCAACTTGAAGTACTTATCTTTTTCACCCACAACTATACTTTACAGCTTTTTGAGTGTCCCAACACCAAAAAATACTTTTCAAAGACCATTTCAGAGCAAGTTACTTTCTTAATGTCCCTCCTAAACCCATTTTCCAACTTGAAGTACTTATCTTTTTCCCACAAAACTATACTTTACAGATTTTTCGATAACACAACACCAAGAAATACTTTTCAAATACCATTTCAGAGCAAGTTACTTTCTTAATGTCCCTCCTAAACTCATTTTACAAGTTGAAGTAATTATCTTTTTCACCCAAAACTATAATTTATAGCATATTTGATACCACAGAATCTAGAAATACCTTTAAAATACCATTTCAGAGCACTTTACTTTCTTATTGTCCCTCCTAAACTCATTTGCAACAGGAAGGCCTTATCTTTTTACTCCACAACTCTACTTTACAGCTTTTTTGATACCTAAACACCAAGAAATACCTTTCAAAGACCATTTCAGAGCAAGTTACTTTCTTAATGTCCCTCCTAAACCCATTTTCCAACTTGAAGTACGTATCTTTTTCACTCACAACTATACTTTACAGCTTTTTGGATACCTCAACACCAAGAAATACTTTTCAAAGACCATTTCAGAGCAAGTTACTTTCTTAATGTTCCTCCTAAACCCTTTTTGCAACTTGAAGTACTTATGTTTTTCACCCACAACTATACTTTACAGCTTTTTGGATACCTCAACACCAAGAAATACCTTTCAAAAGGCATTTCAGAGCAAGTTACTTTCTTAATGTCCCTCTTAAACCCATTTTGCAACTTGAAGTACTTATCTTTTTCATCCACAACTATACTTTACAGCTTTTTGAATACCTCAACACCAAGAAATACCTTTCAAAGACCATTTCAGAGCAAGTTACTTTCTTAATGTCCCTCCTAAACCCATTTTGCAACTTGAATTACTTATCTATTTAACCCACAACTATAATTTACAGCTTTTTGGATACCACAACACAAAGAAATACATTTCAAAGAACATTTCAAAGCAAGTCACTTTCTTAATGTTCCTCCTAAACCCATTTTCCAACTTGAAGTACTTATCTTTTTCACCCACAACTATACTTTACAGCTTTTTGGATGCCTCAACACCAAGAAATACCTTTCAAAGACCATTTCAGAGCAAGTTACTTTCTTAATGTCCCTCCTAAACCCATTTTCCAACTTGAAGTACTTATCTTTTTCACTCACAACTATACTTTACAGCTTTTTGGATACCTCAACACCAAGAAATTCCTTTCAAAGACCATTTCAGAGCAAGTTACTGTCTTTATGACCATTCTGCGACACTTCTACAACTAGAAGTAATGAACTTCGAGACCAACAAATTTGATTGACATCATTTTTTGTCCCTAAACACATATACATACAATTAAAAGTAAAAAAATGAAAAATCTACATTAAAAATGTCCCTCAAAATACCATATTACAAGTAGAAGTACTTATCTATTTTACCAAAACCTATACTTCAAAGCGTTTTTTATACCTCAAAACAAAGAGATACTTTTCAAAGACCATTTCAGAACCCGTTACTTTCTTAATGTGCCTCCTAAACCCATTTTCCAACTTGAAGTACTTATCTTTTTCACCCACAACTATACTTTACAGCTTTTTGAATGCTCCAACACCAAGCAATACTTTTCAAAGGCATTCCAGAACAAGTTCTTTTCTTAATATGGTTCTTAAACCAATTTTACAAATTCTAAATTTTTCCATAGTAGATAGAAAAAGCTATATCATAGCTGTGAATAGTTTCTCGAAAGATAAGCAGTTCTTTTTCAATTTTAAATTTTCTCAATGAAGTGAAGAAAAGTTCAAGTTCTCTTCTGAATTTTCTCAATGAAAAATAAATTAGTTTTTATTCAATTCTATTTTTCCAAATAATATAAAAATTTTCCACTTTAGTTCAGATTGTTCTCAAAGGGATGAAAAATTTAAAATACTGTTCCAAATTTTCTCAACGAAGTGAAGAAAAGTTCAAGTTCTCTTCTGAACTTTACCAAAGAACACACTTCAATTCTAATTTCTCCAGAGAAAACAAAAATCTTCCACTTCAGTTCTTTATTTCACAAAGACATAAAGAAATTTAATGTTCAATTCTAATTTTTCGGCAGAAGATAGAAAAAGTAATAGCATACTTGTGAATATTTTCACGGAAGATAAAAAGTTCTAGTTCAATTTAAAATTTTCTCAACGAAGTCAAGGAAAGTTCAAGTTCTCTTCTGAATTTTCTCAATGAAAAAGAAATTAGTCATTGATCATTTCTATTTATCCAAATAATATAAAAATTTTCCACTTTAGTTCAGATCTGTCTCGAAGAGATGAAAAATTTAAAATACTGTTCAAAATTTTTCACAGAAGATAAGAAATTTCAAGTTCTCTTCGGAATTTTACCAAAGAACACAATTCAATTCTAATTTCTCCAGAGAAAACAAAAATCTTCCACTTCAGTTCTCTATTTCACAAAGACATAGAGAAATTTAAAGTTCAATTCTAAATTTTTCGGTGGAAGATAGAAAAAGTAATAGCATACTTGTGAGTATTTTCATGGAAGATAAAGATTTCTAGTTCAATTTTAAAATTTTCTCAACGAAGTGAAGAAAAGTTCAAGATCTCTTCTGAACTTTACCAAAGAACACACTTCAATTCTAATTTCTCCAGACGAAAACAAAAATCTTCCACTTCAGTTCTTTATTTCACAAAGACATAAAGAAATTTAAAGTTCAATTCTAATTTTTCGGTGGAAGATAGAAAAAGTAATACCATACTTGTGAATATTTTCACGGAAGATAAAAAGTTCTAGTTCAATTTAAAATTTTCTTAACGAAGTCAAGGAAAGTTCAAGTTCTCTTCTGAATTTTCTCAATGAAAAAGAAATTAGTCATTGATCATTTCTATTTTTCCAAATAATATAAAAATTTTCCACTTTAGTTCAGATCTATCTCGAAGAGATGAAAAATCTAAAATACTGATCCAAATTTTCTCAACGAAACGATAGAAAATGTTCAAGTTCTCTTCTGAACTTTACCAAAGAACACACTTCAATTCTAATTTCTCCAGAGAAAACAAAATCTTCCACTTCAGTTCTTTATTTCACAAGGACATAAAGAAATTTAAAGTTCAATTCTAAATTTTTCTGTGGGTGATAGAAAAATTAATACCATAC
Organism: Artemia sp. Qi Xiang Cuo; assembly: GCF_049724085.1. Classification (NCBI taxonomy): domain Eukaryota; kingdom Metazoa; phylum Arthropoda; class Branchiopoda; order Anostraca; family Artemiidae; genus Artemia; species Artemia sp. Qi Xiang Cuo. Next base: position 92,404,361 of record NC_142794.1, on the reverse strand, counting down.
TTTTGATTATTTTCACGGAAGATGAAAAGTTCTAGTTCAATTTTAAATTTTCTCAATGAAGTGAAGAAAAGCTCATGTTCTTTACTGAATTTTACCAAAGAACACAATTCAATTCTAATTTCTACAGAGAAAATAAAAATCTTCCACTTCACTTCTTTATTTCACAATGACATAATGAAATTTAAAGTTCTATTCAAAATTTTTCGGTGGAAGATAGAAAAATTAATTCCATACTTGTGATTATTTTCACGGAAGATACAAAGTTCTAGTTCAATTTAAAATTTTCTCAAAGAAGTGAAGAAAAGTTCATCTTCTCTACTGAATTTTACCAAAGAACACAATTCAATTCTAATTTCTACAGAGAAAATAAAAATCTTCCACTTAAGTTCTTTATTTCACAAAGACATAAAGAAATTTAATGTTCAATTCTAAATTTTTCGGTGGAAGATAGAAAAAGTAATACCTTACGTGTGAATATTTTCCCGGAAGATAAAAAGTTCTAGTTCAATTTAAAATTTTCTCAACGAAGTGAAGAAAAGTTCAAGTTCTCTTCTGAATTTTACTAAAGAACACAATTCATTTCTGATTTCACCAGAGAAAATGAAATTCTTCCGCTTCAGTTCTTTATTTCACAAAAGACATAAAGTAATTTAAAGTTCAATTCTAAATTTTTCGGTGGAAGATAGAAAAAGTAATACCATACTTGTGAATAATTTCCCGGAAAATAAAAAGTTCTAGTTCAATTTAAAATTTTCTCAACGAAGTGAAGAAAAGTTCAAGTTCTCTTCTGAACTTTACCAAAGAACACACTTCAATACTAATTTCTCCAGAGAAAATAAAAATCTTCCACTTCAGTTTTAAGTTCCCCAAAGAAATAAAGAAATTTAAAGTTCTATTCTAAAATTTTAGATGGAAGATAGAAAAAGTAATACTATGACTGTGATTGTTTTCCATGAAGATCAAAAGTTTCACTTTATTTATAATTTTTCTTAAATTCAGTTCTGATTTTTCTCAAAGAGATGAAAAATTTAAAGTTTTGTTCCGAATTTTTCATAGAAGATAGAAAAAGTTATACATTGTTTGTGAATATTGAACATGAAGATAAGGAACTCCACTTTAATTCTGAGTTTTCTCGAAGAAGTACAAATTGTACAAGTTCTTTTCTGAATTTTCTTAGAGAGGAGAAAAAAGTTAGCTCAATTCTGAATTTTACCGATGAAAATGAAAAAACCTTCCACTTCAGTTCTTAATTTCTCAGACATAAAAAATTTAAAGTTCAGTTCTAAATTTTTCTGTAGAAGATAGGAAAAGTTATACTATGATTGTGATTATTTTCCAGCGAAGATAAAAAGTTTCACTTTAATTCTAATTTTCTTAAGTTCACTTCAAGTTCTGTTCCAAATTTTTCATAGAAGATAGAAAAAGTTATACATTGATTTGAATATTTGACATGAAGATAAGGAGCATCACTTTAATTCTGAGTTTTCTCGAAGAAGTGCAAAATGTTCAAGTTCTCTTCTGAATTTTCTTAAAGAAGTGAAAAAAGTTAGCTCATTTCTGAATTTTACCAATGAAAATGAAAAAATCTTCCACTTCAGTTCTTAATTTCTCAAAGACATAAAAAATTCAAAGTTCTCTTATAATTTTTCCAAGAAAATAAAAAGGCTCCACTTCAGTTCTGTTTTTTTCTCAAAGAGATGAAAAATTTAAAGTTATATTCTAATTTTAAATTAAATTTTAGGTCCTTTGTCTTATGGATTCACCCATCAAATTTTTTAATTAGAAAATGAGTGACTCGTTCTATTATTAAAGACAATCGTTCAAACTCGTTCATCTAACCTCCAAAACAATAGGTTAGGTTAGGTATAAATAAATATTAATAAATAAATAGAAACATTTCTACGTGTTTAAGTTAGGTTATGTTAGCTTAACTTATCATGAGAGCTCATGATAAGTTAACCTAACCTTTTCCGGCGAGTATGGTTAGGTTAGGCTAGATTTAGTTAGGTTAGATTAGGTTAAGTTAAGTTAGGTTAGCCTAAGTACGCTTCACTTAAGTTAGCTTAGGTTAGGCGAGAGACCGGCAATACGTTAGGTTTCTGATTAGGTTAGGCTAGATTAAGTTAGGTTAAGTTAGGTTAAGCTAGGTCAGCCTACGGACGCGCGCGTACGTAGGCTAACGTAGCCTAACTTAACCTAACCTAACTTAATCTAACCTAATCATACACCTAACTTTTTGCCTGTCTCTCACCTAACCTAAACTAACTTAAGTGAAGCGTACTTAGGCTAACCTAACTTAACCTAACCTAATCTAACCTAACTTAATCTAGCCTAACCTAACCTAACCATACTCGCCGGAAAAGGTTGGGTTAACTTATCATGAGCGCTCATGATAAGTTAAGCTAACATAACCTAACTTAAACATGTAGAAATGTTTCTATTTATTTATTAATATTTATTTATACCTAACCTAACCAATTGTTTTGGGGGTTATATGAACGAGTTTGACCGATTGTCTTTAATAATAGAACGAGCCACTCATTTTCTAATTTAAAAATTTGAGGGGTAAATCCATAAGACAAAGGAGCTAAAATTTAATTTAAAATTAGAATAGAACTTTAAATTTTTTTATCTCTTTGAGAAAAAAACAGAACTGAAGTGGAGCCTTTTATTTTCTTGGAAAAATTAGAAGAGAACTTTGAATTTCTTATGTCTTTGAGGAAATAAGAAATGAAGTGGAGGCTTTTTCATTTTCATTGGTAAAATTCAGAATTGAGCTAACTTTGTTCACTTCTTTAAGAAAATTCAGAAGAGAACTTGAGCATTTTGCACTTCTTCGAGAAAACTCGGAATTAAAGTGATGCTCCTTATCTTCATGTCGAATATTCAAATCAATGTATAACTTTTTTTATCTTCAATGAAAAATTTGGAAGAGAACTTTAAATTTTTCATCTCTTTGCAAAAAATCGGAAGTGAACTTAAGAAAATTAGAATTAAAGTGAAACTTTTATCTTCACTGGAAAATAATCACAATCATAGTATAACTTTTCCTATCTTCTACAGAAAAATTTAGAACTGAACTTTAAATTTTTTATGTCTTTGAGAAATTCAGAACTGAAGTGGAAGGTTTTTTCATTTTAATTGGTAAAATTCAGAATTGAGTTAACTTTTTTATATTCTTTAATAAAATTCAGAAGAGAACTTGAACAATTTGCACTTCTTCGAGAAAACTCTGAATTAAAGTGGAGTTCCTTATCTTCATGTTGAATATTCACAGTCAATGTATAACTTTTTCTATCTTCTATGAAAAATTTGGAACAGAACTTTAAATTTTTCATCTCTTTGAGAAAAATCAGAACTGAATTTAAGAAAAATTATAAATAAAGTGAAACTTTTGATCTTCATGGAAAACAATCACAGTCATAGTATTACTTTTTCTATCTTCCATCTAAAAATTTAGAATATAACTTTAAATTTCTTTATTTCTTTGGGGAACTTAAAACTGAAGTGGAAGATTTTTATTTTCTCTGGAGAAATTAGAATTGAAGTGTGTTCTTTGGTAAAGTTCAGAAGAGAACTTGAACTTTTCTTCACTTCGTTGAGAAAATTTTAAATTGAACTAGAACTTTTTATCTTCCGGGAAAATATTCACAAGTATGGTATTACTTTTTCTATCTTCCACCGAAAAATTTAGAATTGAACTTTAAATTTCTTCATGTCTTTTGTGAAATAAAGAACTGAAGTAGAAGATTTTTATTTTCTCTGGTGAAATTAGAAATGAATTGTGTTCTTTAGAAAAATTCAGAAGAGAACTTGAACTTTTCTTCACTTCGTTGAGAAAATTTTAAGTTGAACTAGAACTTTTTATCTTCCGGGAAAATATTCACAAGTATGGTATTACTTTTTCTATCTTCCACCGAAAAAATTAGAATTGAACTTTAAATTTCTTTATGTCTTTGTGAAATAAAGAACTTAAGTGGAAAATTTTTATTTTCTCTGTAGAAATTAGAATTGAATTGTGTTCTTTGGTAAAATTCAGTAGAGAACATGAACTTTTCTTCAATTCGTTGAGAAAATTTTTAATTGAACTATAACTTTTTATCTTCCGTGAAAATAATCCTATGTATGGTATTAATTTTTCTATCTTCCACCGAAAAATTTAGAATTAAACTTTAAGTTTCTTTATATCATTGTGAAATAAAGAAGTGAAGTGGAAGATTTTTATTTTCTCTGTAGAAATTAGAATTGAATTGTGTTCTTTGGTAAAATTCAGTAGAGAACATGAACTTTTCTTCACTTCATTGAGAAAATTTTAAATTGAACTAGAACTTTTTATCTTCCGTGAAAATAATCACAAGTATGGTATTAATTTTTCTATCTCCCACCGAAAAATTTAGAATTGAACTTTAAATTTCTTTATGTCTTTGTGAAATAAAGAACTGAAGTGGAAGATTTTGTTTTCTCTGGAGAAATTAGAATTGAAGTGTGTTCTTTGGTAAAATTCCGAAGAGAACTTGAACTTTTTTATCTTCTGTGAAAAATTTGGAACAGTATTTTAAATTTTTCATCTCTTCGAGACAGATCTGAACTAAAGTGGAAAATTTTTATATTATTTGGAAAAATAGAAATGATCAATGACTAATTTCTTCTTCATTGAGAAAATTCAGAAGAGAACTTGAACTTTCCTTGACTTCGTTGAGAAAATTTTAAATTGAACTAGAAATTTTTATCTTCCGTGAAAATATTCACAAGTATGGTATTACTTTTTCTATCTTCCACCGAAAAATGAGAATTGAGCTTTAAATTTCTTTATGTCTTTGTGGAATAAAGAACTGAAGTGGAAGATTTTTGTTTTCTTTGGAGAAATTAGAATTGAAATGTGTTCTTTGGTAAAGTTCAGAAGAAAACTTCAACTTTTCTTCACTTCATTGATAAAATTTAAAATTGAACTAGAACTTTTTATCTTCCATGAAAATATTCACAAGTATGGTATTACTTTTTCTATCTTCCACCGAAAAATTAGAATTGAACTTTAAATTTCTTTATGTCTTTGTGAAATAAAGAACTGAAATGGAAGATTTTTGTTTTCTCTGGAGAAATTAGAATTGAAGTGTGTTCTTTGGTAAAGTTCAGAAGAGAACTTGAACTTTTCTTCGTTTCGTTGAGAAAATTTGGAACAGTATTTTAGATTTTTCATCTCTTCAAGACAGATCTGAACTAAAGTGGAAAATTTTTTTATTATTTGGAAAAGTAGAAATGATCAATGACTAATTTCTTTTTCATTGAGAAAATTCAGAAGAGAACTTGAACTTTCCTTGACTTCGTTGAGAAAATTTTAAATTGAATTAGAACTTTTTATCTTCCGTGAAAATATTCACAAGTATGGTATTACTTTTTCTATCTTCCATCGAAAAATTAGAATTGAACTTTAAATTTCTTTGTCTTTGTGAAATAAAGAACTGAAGTGGAAGATTTTTGTTTTCGTTGGAGAAATTAGAATTGAAGTGTGTTCATCGGTAAAGTTTAGAAGAGAACTGGAACTTTTCTTCATTTCATTGAGAGACTTTTAAAATGAAATAGAACTTTTTATCTTCCGTGAAAATATTCACAAGTATGGTATTATTTATTATATTTTCAACCGAAAAATTTAGAATTGAACTTTAAATTTATTTATGTCATTGCGAAATAAAGAACTGAAGTGGAAGATTTTTGTTTTCTCTGGAGAAATTAGAATTGAATTGTGTTCTTTGGTAAAATTCCGAAGAGAACTTGAACTTTTTTATCTTCTGTGAAAAATTTGGAACAGTATTTTAAATTTTTCATCTCTTCGAGACAGATCTGAGCTAAAGTGGAAAATTTTTATATTATTTGGAAAAATAGAAATGATCAATGACTAATTTCTTTTCCATTGAGAAAATTCAGAAGAGAACTTGAACTTTCCTTGACTTCGTTGAGAAAATTTTAAATTGAACTAGAACTTTTTATCTTCCGTGAAAATATTCACAAGTATGCTATTACTTTTTCTATCTTCTGCCGAAAAATTAGAATTGAACATTAAATTTCTTTATGTCTTTGTGAAATAAAGAACTGAAGTGGAAGATTTTTGTTTTCTCTGGAGAAATTAGAATTGAAGTGTGTTCTTTGGTAAAGTTCAGAAGAGAACTTGAACTTTTCTTCACATCGTTGAGAAAATTTGGAACAGTATTTTAAATTTTTCATCCCTTTGAGAAAAATCTGAATTAAAGTGGAAAATTTCTAAATTATTTGGAAAAATAGAATTGAATAAAAACTAATTTATTTTTCACTAAGAAAATTCAGAAGAGAACTTGAACTTTTCTTCACTTCATTGAGAAAATTTAAAATTGAAAAAGAACTGCTTATCTTTCGAGAAAATATTCACAGCTATGATATAGCTTTTTCTATCTACTATGGAAAAATTTAGAATGTGTAAAATTGATTTATGAAGGAGATTAAGAAAAGAACTTGTCCTGAAATGCCTTTGAAAAGTATTGCTTGGTGTTGGGCATTCAAAAAGCTGTAAAGTATAGTTGTGGGTGAAAAAGATAAGTACTTCAAGTTGGAAAATGGGTTTTGGAAAGTCATTATGTAAGTATCGTGCTCTGATTTTTTCATGTACATTTTTTTATTTGATTTTAGGGAAACCAAATTACGCATGATATATTTGTGGGGTATAAAGAAAATTACACAAAGTATTTTTAGTTTTATATAACTGACATATATAATGTTACTATCACAGTATGTGTGTTTGAAAAGTATGTATAGTTGATGAGGTAACAGATTTGCTGTAAAGTAATAGCCCTTGAGGACGAGTTTATTTACTTTAATATCGGGAATATGGTATGGAGTGACATAAAGAAAGTAACTTGCTCTGAAATGGTCTTTGAAAGGTATTTCTTAGTGTTGAGGTATCCGAAAAGCTGTAAAGTATAGTTGTGAGTGAAAAAGATAATAACTTGAAGTTGGAAAATGGGTTTAGGAGGGACATTAAGAAAGTAACTTGCTCTGAAATGGTCTTTGAAAGGTATTTCTTGGTGTTGAGGTATCAAAAAGCTGTAAAGTATAATTTTGGGTGGAAAAGATAAGTACTTCAAGTTGCAAAATGGGTTTATGAGGAACATTAAGAAAGTAACTTGCTCTGAAATTGTCTTTGTAAAGTATTTCTTGGTGTTGAGGTATTCAAAAAGCTGTAAAGTATAAGTGTGGGTGAAAAAGATAAGTACTTCAAGTTGGAAAATGGGTTTAGGAGGGACATTAAGAAAGTAACTTGCTCTGAAATGGTCTTTGAAAGATATTTCTTGGTGTTGAGGTATTCAAAAAGCTGTAAAGTATAGTTGTGGATGAAAAAGATAAGTACTTCAAGTTGCAAAATGGGTTTAAGAGGGACATTAAGAAAGTAACTTGCTCTGAAATGCCTTTTGAAAGGTATTTCTTGGTGTTGAGGTATACAAAAAGCTGTAAAGTATAGTTGTGAGTGAAAAAGATACGTACTTCAAGTTGGAAAATGGGTTTACGAGGGACATTAAGAAAGTAACTTGCTCTGAAATGGTCTTTGAAAAGTATTTCTTGGTGTTGAGGTATTCAAAAAGCTGTAAAGAATAGTTTTGGCTGAAAAATATAAGTACTTTAAGTTGCAAAATGGTTGTAGGAGGGAAATTAAGAAAGTAACTTGCTCTGAAATGGTCTTTGAAAGGTATTTCTTGGTGTTGAGGTATCAAAAAGCTGTAAAGTATAGTTGTGGGTGAAAAAGATAAGTACTTCAAGTTGCAAAATGGGTTTAGGAGGAACATTAAGAAAGTAACTTGCTCTGAAATGGTCTTTGAAAAGTATTTCTTGGTTTTGAGGTATACAAAAAGCTGTAAAGTATAGTTTTGAGTGAAAAAGATAAGTACTTCAAGTTGGAAAATGGGTTTATGAGGGACATTAAGAAAGTATCTTTCTCTGAAATGGTATTTGAATTGTATTTATTGGTGTTGTGGTATCCAAAAAGCTGTAAAGTATTGTTGTGGATTAAAAAGGTTAGTACTTCAAGTTGCAAAAAGGGTTTAGGAGGGACATTAAGAAATTAACTTTCTCTGAAATGGTCTTTGAAAAGTATTTCTTGGTGTTGAGGTATCCGAATAGCTGTAAAGCATGGTTTGGGGTGAAAAAGTTATGTCCTTCAGGTTCGAAAATAGGTTTAGGAGGGACATTAACAATGAAACATTCTCCGAAACTGTATTTGAAAAGTATTAATTGATGTAGTGGCATCATAAAAGCTGTAAAGAAAAGTTGTTGGTGAAAAAGATAAGTACTTCAAGTTAGAAAATGGGTTTAGGAGGGACATTAAGAATGTAACTTGCTCCGAAATGGTCTTTGAAAAGTATTTCTTGGTGTTGGGACACTCAAAAAGCTGTAAAGTATAGTTGTGGGTGAAAAAGATAAGTACTTCAAGTTGTAAAATGGGTCTAGGAGGAACATTAAGAAAGTAACTTGCTTGTCTTAGTCGATTACGTCATTCTATGCCCATAAATGAATTCCCGTCAGGACCTTCTGATAGGGTTCTACCGATTATGTAATCAATTTCTCAGAGATCCATTTGTCCTAGTTGATTACGTCATTTTATGCCCATAAATGGATTCCCGTCAGGACCTCCTGATAGGGTTCTACCGATTATGTAATCAATTTCTCAGAAATCCATTTGTCGTAGTTGATTACGTCATTCTATGCCCATAAATGTATTCCCGTCATGACCTTCTGATAGGGTTCTACCGATTATGTAATCAATTTCTCAGAAATCCATTTGTCCTAGTTGATGACGTCATTCTATGCCCATCAATGGATTCCCGTCATGACCTTCTGATAGGGTTCTACCGATTATGTAATCAATTTCTCAGAAATCCATTTGTCCTAGTTGATTACGTCATTCTATGCCCATAAATGGATTCCCGTCAAGAGCTCCTTATAGGGTTCTACCGATTATGTAATCAATTTCTCGGGAATTGTCTCCCTTCGATTACGCAATCAATATATCTCTTCCCCACCTTCCCCTTAGAAACAACAAATTAATTCCCCTTTCTTGAATCAATAATTCCCCTTAGAAACAACAATTAATTCCCCTTTCGTGAATCAATAATTCCCCTTAGAAACAACAAATTAATTCCCCTTTCTTGAATCAATAATTCCCCTTAGAAATAACAAATTAATTCCCCCTTCGTGACATATCAATCAATCTTGACATCACCTGTCAGACATTATTAAACTTCCCCTGGAAACAATTTGATTAATGATTGACAGTACCTGTCAGACATTATTAAACTTTGCCCGGAGACAATTTGATTAATGACTGACTTTAGGTCATTGACCCCATTAACCACGTGTTACCTTGACATTCGCTGAGAGCGTGCACTTACAACAACAACAACATCGACCTTGGAAATTTAGGTCATTGACCCCATTAACCACGTGTTCTCCCTAATGACTCTATGCACATATTTGGTGTTAAAAAAAGTTGTAGGTGGCAGCAGGGGTGAGTGTTCGGAGTTATAGGGTCATTTCTACTGTGGACATCTATGAAGTGTATTGGTATCTGTAATCTAATTATATCCCAAATATGTAAAATAGTCTAAAATAGTATTAACTAATACTATTAACAAATAGTATATACTAAAATTGTTTGTAGCCATAATTGTTTACGTTTCTCCTCTTGTTCAATTATTCTGTGGTTAAAAATTGATTTTAAAAAAGCTTGCGTGACCTAATGATATCCAGCCTAAGATTTAAAGTGAAGCTATGAAGAGAAAGAGTAAATTGTTTATTCATAAAATGGTGTTTTTTTTTCTTTTTTCAGTGTCAATAGGGGAATGGGGAGGCTTATCAGGATATCAAAAATAATTTAAAAATATATTTCGCAATTTTTTTTCAGGCTTTGAATGTTTGCAAGATGGGTACTCATGGGTCTACTGCTTTGCAGAAAAAAAGTGCGTTGTTGTGTGTGACAAGAATATTTTTGACTTTGAATTGACCTATGATGAAATGTGCAGACAAAGAAAATCCAGATCTACTCGTCAAGGACTAAAAGAAGCTTTAACTGTTTACGGTATTTTAAAAGACAAACCAATGTCATTAGATATATTTGAGTGGGCTAATGATGGTTTCCCTGGCCAAATTTCTAAAGACAGTTGGCCTTTTGGTATTCATTCAGAAATTCTAAATTTAATCGACGAAGCGCATTTTTATCCCGATTATAAGCAAGACTGTGATAGAGCTGTTCCTAATTCTCCCGTCAATAGAATGGCAATGGTTGCTGAGAGTATTAACCAGACAGCAACTGATAGAATTTCTTTACTTCAAAATTCACCAAGGAAGCGCAATTCAAAAAAATTGCTTCCTGAATATCATAATAAGAAAAGGTGTCAAGAGTCTAAAGATCGCTTAAAAAAAGGTGAGGAAGTTTTCGAATCTGATTGTGATTTATCTTGTTTATGCTTGGTCTGCTTTGAGCCCAGCGGCTTGTTTAATCATCCATATTTTAATGGAAAAATGTGTACAACCTGCAAGGAAGAGCTGAAAAGCGGGCTATTTGCCATAGACTCAGATGGTAAGCATTTATGCTGTCTCATATGTTCATATCCTAAATGTACTATTACGTGCAAAGACGAAGAGTGTTTAAAATCGTTTTGTGATACGTGCCTCCAGCTTTTCTTAATTGTTAAGGACTCTGATGATTGGTCTTGTCCTATATGCTCTTATAGTACCATCAGATACATACAACCCAGACTGAAGTGGCACAATTTCTTGGCCGAATTATATCAGCCTCTAGTGAAAGCTAGTATCTCTCAGTTTCTTCCATATGCAAAGGCTAAGGCTCGTGTTCTATCTTTATATGATGGTATTGGAACTGGTTTATTGGCGCTAAAACAGCTCAATTTCGAAATTGAAAAATATTACGTATGTGAAATTGACTATGATTCGGTTAATGCTACTTTGGTGAATAACTTCGAGCTCAAAGATATTATTGAATGTATTGGGCAAATTGAAATGTTAACGCGGGCAAAGCTGAAGAGTTTAGGGCGTATAGACATTTTAATTGGGGGTCCACCTTGCACTGAGCTTAGTGGAGCAAATGTTAATCGTCGGGGATTGTACTCAAGCAGTGGGTTTTTAGTTTTTGACTACTACAGAGTCCTGAAATTTCTTGAAAGAAGTCAGAAAACCCACATGTTTTGGCTTTTTGAAAATGTACCGTCTATGGCAGCCCGTTACCGTCAAACTATTTCTAAATTTTTTGAGTGTGATCCCGTCGTAATTGATGCTGCTGCATTTAGTGCTCAGAAGCGACCGCGTCTTTTTTGGGGTAATATTCCAGGGCTGTGCAATATTTTTGACTCTCCTGGTAGTCCTGTGGTTAGTGATCTTATTGAAGTAGACACTAATCGTGTATGCAAGTTTTCAAAACTAAGGACAATAACAACTAACCCAAATTCACTCTTTCAAGGACCCAAAAAGACAAAACCTGTTAGGAATACTCTGACTGGGGAAAGAGACCAGATTTGGATTACGGATATTGAGCGGGTTTTTGGTTTTCCAAAGCATTATACAGATGTGGCAAATGCTAGCTTTCGAATGCGATTAAAGATGCTTGGCTCTGCCTGGTCAGTTTTTGTGATCAGTCGAATATTTGAGCCCCTTAAAAACTACTACATTACCAAAAAAGAGATGACTTAATGAGCTCTTGCCTGTTTTATATTAATCCAAGCCTTTAAAAGCTGTTTTCACTTTTCTCGTTAATTGAGGTATCAGCCTGGATCCGGGATTTCAATACCATTTTTAAATGGTCGGCTTTGATTTCAGCGGGGTCAAAACTCCAAATCCTAAAATATGAAAAAAAGACTTAGATACACGTGGTTTACGACTGGGCGATTTAATAGTTATGGGTAACAATTTAATGGCCAGACAACCCCTGAATGGGATAATATAGGTTGCACATTGCCCTAATAACTTCGTAGCTTATATACATATGCTGGACAGCTGGGGAAAAGAACGAAGTCTTAGAAAAACTAAGATAACTTCCAAAATTTAAAAGCAATTGAAGTCTCATCTAGGTTGTAGTTGTTTCTCTTCTTAAATAGACTAGTTAGTGTGTTAAGGTAGCTGAGATGGGAATAGTCAAGAAAATAATCGGTTGTAGAAAATTCTGTAAAATGTGACGTTACTCATTTACTCATTTTGTTTTATTTTACTGACAGTATTGTGTTGAAGGTATTTTACGTCATTGTATTAGGGTCATCTCTGTTCTTACGACTTTCCGTTTCTGAATTTCGATTCGTTAATTATGCATCTCGTTTTTGAATTTCGTTTTTAATTCTATGCATATTATGTGTCTTACGTTTCCGAATTTTGATTTTCATTCGACTTTGCCTCTAGCCATTAGTGCCCTCTCCTTGTCTTTTTTTCTTTTGAGTCCATGCAGTTACTTATTTTCCCTCCTTTTTGTATTTATATGTTGTTACTTTTTTTATGTTTCTTATTTGAAATTATAGCAATAAAATATCTCATTATCAGAAAATGTTTTTGTTTTTTCACTACCCAATGTACAAATATATAAAAAAAAACAGAATTTGAAAATAAAATCAGTGATTAAGATTCCTAAGAACTGAAAAATAGGCTGCAAAGAAACTTAACATAAATCAAACTGCAGTCACCGCTTGCGCATCTCCTATGTAAAAATTAGAATAGTTTTCGAACGGGGTGACTTAAATTCAGTCTTTTTAAGTTCGGTCAAATTATAAACCTAACACACCCTTTCCCCAAAACAATTATTTGCAATTTTAATTTTAAATACAACATTAAAAGAATAATAATTGTATTTATTGTATAAAATATTTTTCATTTACCCTTCATGTTTGGGGTATCAAAAAATAATATTATTGTTTATACTAAAATAAAACTAGAAATAAAGTTAAATATAAAAAATTTACTGGAAGTACATTGCTGATATGATTCGTCATGTATATAATAAGTCGAAAATTAGGAATTTCCCTCTCTGTGAAACTGACGTTTTTTTTTTACATACGAAGCGTAAACGCTAGTACTGTAGGTTTTTTTTTATCTAATAGCTAATCAATATGGCAGCTGGAATATTCCATGCATTGTTTTTTTCTTCAAGCCTTATTTTTTGTACTTTTAGCTGCGATTCAGCATTGAAATCATTCATAATTAATAACTTGAAAAGGACACTAGAAGTTTTGATTTTCATTCAAATGTACCTTTTCCAAATCTTCTAGGACCATTATTTTAATACCTTCAGCCCTGGGAAGAAAACAACAACAGCAACAAAAAGAAGCATCCCTCTCACAGTTTTACCAACAATTTAATGGTTTTAATGGTTTTTTATATTTATAAAAAATAATTGGATTTGGATTTTATAAAAATCCATGTGTATTTTACACATAAAACTTCAACTTACGAAGAGCCAAATAAGTGGCGTCGTCAAAGAGCCGAAACTACTTTCGGATACTCACTAATTAATTCTTCACTAGTTAATTCTTGATTACTAATAATAAGCGTGATACTACCATAAATCACCACCGATAAATAAATGAAACCCAAAATGAACAGAAATTACAATAAATAACCTGAAAACGAACAGAAATTACTGAAAAAATATAAATGTTTTTACTTTTATAACTTTAATAAATCAAATAATATTAACATTTTGATTACTAAATATCAGTATATGTATATTTTTATAAATTGAATTGGATTTTATAAAAACAATGGATTTAATGGTTTTTCAACCTGATATACCCCTTGAAACAGATTTTAAACCACCTAAGCAATTTAGAATTCCCCATAAGATGGCTTTAGTGCTAGAAGAACATATACAAGCTATGCTAAAATCCGGTATAATAGAGGAATTCATATAATCCAATAAATGGAGGATTTTATCCTCGTGAGCTCTCAAAATTGATTGGATGAGATAATAGAAATTTGAAGTCAATTTCGCGGAAAAGAGGTTATCCTTCTGGCTGCATAGGAGATTTACTAGTTTTCCTAGATTTACTAGGAGGATACTAGTTTTCCCCCAATAAAATAGCTATTTTTTATTTTCAAAAGCTATAACTCTGATCGCACATAATGTTCAGCGTAATGGGATGTTTCGTTTCACTATGTTACTTATTTGTTTTAGTTTTTCATGTTTCGTATATGAAATCATAAAATAGCCTATAGATATTGTATAACTGAATTTATTCTTTTTGGATTTTTGTCGCATAATGCTCAGTCTTGGATTTTAATTTCATATGAGATGTAGTTTTTTCACTTAAGAGCCCTTTCAAATCTTGGTTATGTAGGTATCACGTTTATCAATATCGAAAATAATTTTAATAGCTTATACGTTTTCAAATAACCTCGAGTGTGAAAAACTTTTAATGAAAGTGTTCCTTAGAAATCTTACTTCGGTTCGGATAAAATAAAACACGACATCATGACCTACATTACATTTGTATTCTGCTGGAAAACGTTTTTATTTCAATGAAGTAGCAGCTTTGATTTTATGTTAATAATTAATTAAAAAAAACTTTTTCCACAAAATAAGTTTTTCAAAGAAAAGTAAAGAACTCCATTAAACCAGAAATGGGCAAAAATAAAGTCAAATAATCTACCAAGCGTGAAACTTCCACAAATCAGCATCGATAAATAAATTAAACCCAAAACGAATAGAAATTACAATAAATAACCAAGTCAAACTTAAAACGGGAAGAAATCAACATGAGTAGGGCTAAAACCCCATATGCCTTCCCAAGGCCAGAACATAATTTGCAATTTACTGAAACAACATAAACGTTATTACTTTTACAACTTTAATAAATCCGATAATATTAACATTTTGATTACTAAATATCAGTATATGAATATTAAACTTACAATGCACATTCACTTGTATTTTTTTCAGTAAAATAAAGTTTTGTTCAGGGCATAACTTGCAACCCTTACCCTGAGGGCTATGGGGGGAGTGTCATCCTCAAAAACATAATTTCCGGACTTTTTAACGACGTCGAACAAAATGGCTATCTCAAAATTTTGATTGGATGTATTTGGGGAAATGGTGGGTGTGAGAGGGATGTTAGTTATCCTCCAATCACTTTCAACTATTAAAAAGGGCACAAGCCCTTCTAATTTCCAATCAAATGAGCCCTTTTTGAAGTTGCGAAAATCTAACCAGAATCTACAGTATTATGTATTTGGCTTGTATTAAAGCTATCTGACCATATTGACTTAGTTCTACTTTTGCACTATCCCCTGAATTTCCGGGTATTTCCCCAAAAATCTATGCGTCACCCCGATAAAAAATTTGGTTCCCCGAATCGCCAAAAGTCACCCAATCACGGCGCCAGCCCTGTCGATTTATCACTAGTGACATTCCCTGCCAAATATTGCTTTGCATACCATAATTCTTCACTACTCTCTTGTTTGTTAATTTTCGTCACTTTTGTTACTTTGCATAAAAACCCCTATGCCTTCCGAAGGCCAGAACAAAATTTGCACTTTACTGAAAAAGATATAAATGTTTTTACTTTTATAACTTTAATAAATCAAATAATATTAACATTTTGATTAACAAATATCAGTATATGTAAATTAAACTGACAATGCACATTCATTTGTATTTTTCTCAGTAAAGTGCAAATTTCGTTCTGGCCTTGGGAAGGCATAGAGGTTTTGACCCCAACTTATGTTAATTTCTACTCGTTTTGCGTTTGACTCGGTTATTTATTGTAGTTTCTGTTCGTTTTGGGTTCCATTTATTTATCGATGCTGATTTGTGGTGGTTTCACGCTTGCTAGATTATTTGATTTTATTTTTGCTCATTTTGGTTTAATGGAGTTCTTTACTTTTCTTTGAAAAACTTATTTTGTGGAAAAAGTTTTTTTCATTTAATAATAAATAATACATTGTGCCAACATCGTTCTTTACTTAGGCAGCACGATTGCGCTGCCTGGGATCTTGGAAATTGTGAATTAGAAACGTGGAAACAGTGAGTCGGAAATACAGAAATCAAATTACTAGTTTTTTGTTCATAAATGCCCTGTTATCTCTGGCTATCTACTGTCCATGTAATATACAACTGTTTTTTTTTTCTTGAAAATTACTTTCAATCATTTCGTATGAAATTTCAGTCTTTAGTTTGGAATAAAGCACAAAGGATATAAGCACATAAATCCGTCGAAATGTTAAAATCAGCATATACATTATACGCTAGTCTTTTTACTAATTGGAATAGTGTCATAAATTTCTGGAACTCTCATAGAGTACCCTGGCAATGCAAAAAATATTGGAGGATGTTCAGAAATGATTACATCTCCCATTGATTGGCATACATGTTATACAGTAATTGTAAATATAAGTGAAACATTTTAAAGAAGGTGCTTTTGGTAGTCAAATAGTTCTTGTTTGCTAATAAGTCCAGGAGTTATAAAGGATACTAAAAAGCTGTAACATGGAGGGAATTGTTGGGAAAACCACGCTGGGCGCTCATGTGATTCGAAATAGAGCCAATAGTGACTTAAGGGAAACCAAGTCCCCCCCTCGCTCGCCCCCTTGGCCTTTGTAGATATTCCACCGTCCACACTGATAAAAACTTTGAGATATTCTTTTTCTTTAAAGTAGTCACAAGGTCCAATAATAACCTCTTCGGGGACGACATGACCCTTTACAGCCCCTGCGGCTATGGCTGTAAATTATGCAATTTGTCAATTGTTTACATGTTATATTTATTATTCGGATAGAAGGGAACGTTTGATCTTTCAAGTGTCCGAAAATGCTAAAGGGTTTTAGATAAAACTTCCGGGAATGTGTGGGTGTGGTGGTGGTACTGAGCTAAGTCTAAAAACACTATGTGCATTCAGGTTATCAAAAGGTCATATAGGCAATATCATAAGGTGACTATGATTATTCAGTTGAAAGTTTTGGGGTTAGTATTACTACCACCGGTTCAAGTTCAAGTTTTATTATTAACATATACATGTATATAATTAACATAGGCCCATGGGGAGACAAGCTCGAAAAACTAGGCCTAGACAAAGATACAATAAGAAATTACACTACACTACAAAGATAAACATGACGGTAAAGATACAATAATACAACAATAATATAAAAGTAGAAGCTAGCCCAGGATCAATAAATAAATAAATGAAATAATTCAACACTATTAAATATAAATTAATACTAGAAGATAGCCGAGAGGCCCACATTCACCCAGAACAACAAACCAAACAAATAACTTTGTCTTATTAAAAAGACGCTTAATTAAAAGTAATCCTGAACTAAATGAAATTTAAGATTCCTTTTTATTAAATGGATAGAAGAAAAATTGTCAATAAGATCCTTGTGAGCATCCCAGCACCGGGCTATTGACACGAACGGAGCGAATTTAGATCTCTCAGTACTATACTTGTCAATGTAGATACTGTTATTTTGTGGCGTGTTATAATGATGCAAATCTTGTGATAAGGAGAACAAACTTTGATTGAGGTAATATGGCGGTAATTTCTTAATGTTATAATTAAATTTGAAAATAATTGCTCCAAAAGTAAATTGTTGAGAAATTGGAAGTATATCTAGATAAGTATATAAAGATGCTGTAGAAGACTTATTTGGAAGTGCAATAGGCGATGGAATAAAAAGTTTCAGGACTCTTAGGGCTCTATTTTGTAAAATCTGTATTAGTTTAATATGGCTTTTAAATGTAGATAAATATACTAAAGAACAATAATTAATATTAGACTGAATCAGAGCAAAATAAATGCTTCGTAAAGCAGAGTAGGGCAAATAATGCTTCAACCTCCGCATTAAACCAACATACCTTGAAATCTTTAAGCGTATATTTTGAATGTGTGTTTTAAAAGATAAGCTTTCATCAATCACAAGTCCAAGGTACTTTATCATTTTCACCCGAGATATTGATAATAGATACTTTGAAGAAGTAACTCGGGTAGTACGAGGGCATATATTTAACTTTCTGCCGTAAATTATGAAATTAGTTTTTGATAAATTCGAAGCAATAAAATTTGAAGAACACCATCAAGAACATTATAAAATGCAGTATCAAGTTTTGCCTCCAACTCCTCGTCATTCCTCTCAGAAATTGAAACTGCCGTATCATCAGCAAAATGTGTGCTGAGACATGGGATTGCCAAAGTGCAGTGAAGATCATTTATATAAATTATAAAAAGCAGAGGACCTAGGACAGAGCCCTAAGGTATCCCAACCATCAAGGACTGAGGAACTGGCGAAGAGAGGAAATTTCCTCCATCTATTTATTGCTTTCTCTGATCAAGATAAGATTTTAACTAGATCCAACGCCTGTCCTCGGACACCACAATTATCCAATTTACGAAAAAGAATACAATAAGATATTGTATCGAATGCTTTTTTGAAATCTAAATATATTGTTGCTGGAATTTCACCTCTGTCTAGGCATTCATGAATAAATTGGATGAGAGCAATGATAGCATGTTCAGTATTGTGTCCAGACCTAAAACCAAACTGGGAGTTTGTAAAAACAAGACGATTTAAGAAAGTCATAGAACCCCTTATAAATTGCCTTCTCAAATATTTTAGAAAATGCTGACAAAATAGAAATAGGACGGTAATTTGAGGGGTTTTCAGGAGAGTCACTTTTGTGAAGTGGAATTATCCACGCTTCTTTAAAAGCAGGCGGGAAATATCCAGTTTTAAATGAAAGATTAATTATATGCTGTAATGGTAAAATTACTGCAGGCAATATTTCTTTAACAATTATAGAACCAGACCCGTCAATTCCCGCTGAATTACCTGGATTTAGATCACACACCATTTTTGTTATTTCAGACTGAGAAATAGGCCCAAGAAAAATTGAATTACTTTGAGGAGATGGAAGGTATGAAGAAAAATGTTTATTACTACGTGAATCAAACTGGTTCATTACTCATGAAATAATTTTCTTTCCTATGCTAGGAAAATAAGTATTCAAAATATCAGCCACTTTCTCCAATTTTTTAGTAGTCGAACTATTTTCTAAACTAATAACTTCAGGGAACTTAGAATTCCTTTGTTTTTTTTATAACAGAATTAATTAAAGACCATGTTTTGCGAGGAGAATTTTGAGCTTCTTCGAAAGACTCTTTATAATACCTATGTTTCGACAATCGTATCAGTGCGGTTAACTTATTTTTGAAAATTTGAAAATTTTAAATAAAATAATCAGTTGGATTCTTTAACTGCTTTTTGAATAACTGTTTTTTTTTCTTAACTGATATCAAAATTCCAGACGTTATCCACGGCCTTATAGGAAATTTTTCTCTGCAAGTTTTCTTCGTAACAAATGGGCAACTAGAATCAAGGCAGCAATAGAAATTTCTTAAGAAAGTATCAGTTGCCACATCTGTATCCTCCGTGGATATTACATCCTGCCAATCCAACAGACCAAGGCTTTCATTCAGGTGCTTTAAAGTAAATTTTGTTTATTAACCGTACTTGACCTTCCTTACCTGCGGTATTTTATAAGTAAAAGCTAAATCTGAAACCAGGAAATAATCCAATATATCCCTTAAAATAGCAAAATTCTTTAATTGGTAAAGATGTAAAAATATTATCAATGAGACTGTGGTAATGTGATTTTATTGTATTTAAGTGATGTAGTGGTAGATGCCTTTTATTCTTCCTTTATAGGGGAGATAAACTTAGGCCCTAAGGTAATTAAACTTTGGTAGCGTGCCTTAGGCTATGACCGAGCTAATGAGGCGTACCAACTGGGTATGTTCGAGGACTAAAGGTAGATTGTATAGAGGTTGTCTATAACACAATACTTTTATTCAGTTAACAAATAATAATACCAGATATATATATTCTGCTGGGACTGGCTGTCCCAAGTAGACCACAAGTCTCAGAAAACTACAATAATATATAATAAGATACTTAGACACTTACACTGATCCGACACTGTTCCAAGGTATTTCTAACAAGATAATAAACGGGCAGAGGTTCGCCCTGCAAGTCAAAGAGTCTGTTATCAGTCTCAAAAATCTGAGTATATATATGAAAAACCAACCATGTCCTTCCGGTACATTGACGCATTTAGCCAGGAAATTGGTTATTGAGCAAGTTCCCTCCAAGCTTACACATTCCAGGATTTGTATATTTATCTTAATAAAAAGTGGTATTTCGAAACTTTGTATTTGTGTCTTAATATATTTTTAATAAATTCCAAATTAACTAAATTAGAAAGGTTTACCACAATACTCTCCATTAAAAAGAAGAGTTGCCCACAACTCTCAATACTTTACTTTTTAAAAACGACTTAATTTTGTTTACAGCTATTATGCTGCCATCTTTGGGTCATTATGTGCATATACCCTCAATGAGTTTCCTGAGGGTCATTTTTCTGATCCAATATAGGCCATGTTCTTTTTTTGTCGAAGGATTTCAATTTGAAATTCATCCTTGTTTCTCTTTTTCTCTGTCTCTAGGATTGAATAATACTCTTTTTACCCTTTTTATATCTTCTGTTTTAGCTTGACCCCAAGCGGCTTAAGCATTATATTAGTGGTTCTGCTTAAATTAGATTTTAAGTTATATTCAAAATGATTATAAATTATTATGAGTTTAAATTTAATTCCCATTGATAATTTAATTTATCTGGGTTTTTTGGTTGATATACCGTTTATGTTTCGTGGTTTAGAAATGCCTTGGATAAATTACACATAACATTTTTGGTTTGTAAATTTTCACATATTTTTCCAGCACAAAGCATTTTCAAATATTTTAATAATATAAGCCATTTAGGCTATGTAGCACATTCTCTAGTCCTAAATTAAGTTCTGATTTTATCTCACTTTACGATGAACTGTTAGCAAAGTCTGTAATACTGCATACAGTTGCCAAAATATCAGTTGATCTGGTATGGTTTGGTTTCTGATGGTATGAGATGTTAGTACCAGGATACATTTGAAGTGGCTTCAAAATTTGTTACTTTCCGAAATGAGTCAAAAAATTATTGAAAAAAATGGATCTTAAAGGATGTTACGAAAAATTTGATTTCCAAGGAAAAGCTAAGGCTGTATCTAAATAAATATTCACATTAGAATACACATAAAGCATAATTTGTTACCTATATATAGTAAAATGTAACACTCAATTTTGTAAAGTTTAATTACTTTAATTACTTTTCTCTACTTTAATTACTCCAAATATAATATACCGCTTAAATCGAAACATTATGTTTCTTGCTGGATTATTCTTTTCAAACTTAATCCTTAAAGGATTGTTTCACAATAAAAATATTTATACGCTGAATCGAAGTCAAACATTTACATATAACATTAAATCATTATCTAAAACTTAAAGTAAATTAAAACATAGTATATATATATACAAGCATTGTGTAATAACTTACACAAGTATTTTTTTAATTCGCAAAACTAGATAGGATATTTAACTACTGGTTAAAACTTAAAGAATTAAAAAAATAAAACACGGTATAGACTAGCATTGGAATTAATTCCAATTAGTGTTTTGTTAATTGCTTATAAAGTATTATTGTAGAATACTTCTTGAATGATACAAAAAGCAAAATAAAAAAACAAAAATACTCAACATACTAATTCACTATATTTACATGGATAGTGTTTAGGTTATATACATATATATTAACAGAAGTTATGTTGATACATAACTTAATTGTTAAAAACAAATAATAATTATGTACCCTAATAATTTATTTAATCACTGCATAATTTGTTCTTTTTATAACTTTTAAATAAGTCCGTCAAGACTTTTATCAGATAAGTCTTAACTGCAATTAAATATTTACAAAAAAAAATCAACTCCAACAAATAGATTTATACACTATAACTGATGTGATTAGCGTCTATATAAGGGCTTGGCAATAGTTCATATAAAGTGAGTTTGCTATTAAAATTTCTATATTTACAATTTTTTTTACGATAACAATTCCATGTTTATAAATGGTTTTAAAAATATATTTATAACTGTATATATTTTCTCAATTACATTTGTTACCACTATATATATTTTACATATACGACTATATACATTTTCGTATCTTTGTTTTACAACTTTGGCTATATTTCGAGCCAATTTGTGTCATTTAACTGTCACTAGCTTACTATATGCCTGTTTGTTTATTCAGACTTTTGAGCTTTTTAATTCTTTTCGAATTTTTAGGTACTAAAAATTTAGCTCTTCGTCTTTTTAACTGTTTTAGCACTATCAATTGACTCGTGCCTGCACTCTGAAGGTTTGCTTACCAGGACTTTCTTCTGGTAGCTCCTATAACGTTTCTAAGTGCTCTTGTCATCAGCTACAGCTAAAAGGACTATTATGAACCTGCACACACAACCATTAATTATTTATAGTATTGCCACACTTTTTGATTTGTGGCCACAGTTTTCTCTTGGGCAATTCTTTATCAAACAAAGGGGCTCTTCTGAAGAAAATATTCATTGCCTTCATGATACACATTAATTTATTTTTAGACATACAAGTGATAATGACTATTTTCACTTTAACTTCCTAACTTTTCGTGGTCTTGCATTTATGCCATTCTAGTCATTTTTCCAAAAACGGCTCCTACATAAGAGATCATATTCTTTCCTGTCTACTTGGAGCATATCTCCAATATTTCTATTAATCTCGGCCCGAGTTCACCACTGTAACGGTGGCTCCGTAGTATTAATGCTACTTATTTAGTACAATTTTCGTACTAGTCTCGTTCGGTCAGTTCAATATGCGCGTATAACAGAGTTTAACTGACTCCGTTGAATTTCTTTTCCTTTAATTTTGTCTGGCCATATTTTCAACTTTAACCCTTCTCTGTTTTTTTTTATTATTTACTTTAATGAAGCCTAAGGGTTTTTTTCGAGTTTTTTTTTCGCTTTTTTTCAGTAATAAGTTCTTTTTTAAGCCTATATTTATATGTTTCCTGTTTTATTCAATAACTTTTACAAGTTTTTGTGCTGATTGCCCTTCTATGGTCAAATTCAGTTTCTCCTTATTTCTAAGAGGGAGAGGGGGGAGTGTGTCTATTGCTGCAACCTGTATTTTTTTGCAATTATTTAAATTTCTTCGTCCGAAAAGTACTGTTCGTGTTAGAAAAGTGCAGTATTTTTTCAGCTTATTTTTAGAACACTTTTAATTAAGTTTTGCCCCACATTTGCTAGTTCTCATTTCTTCCTAAGAATGCAATTTTTACGATATACTGGTTGCCAATTTTATCCCAGCTTTAATTACTATTTTATTTGCCAAAGAAAAAGAGACAATAATTCCCTTGCAAGGCTAAATAACTCTGAATGCTGTGCTCACTGTCTGTGGTTTATTGATAAGCTTGAATCTGGGAGGATTATATGAATGAATTTCTGTTCATTACTGCGAGTTTTTTTTGTTGTGTAATGTTATATGTTATTTTCAAAGAAAAATGGATACGTTTAGTTTATGTTAGGGTTCAATGGATTGGGATCTGGGTGTTTGGGTTGGCACAGGTGAAAACCAATTGTTTAAACTAGGGTTCTCCTGTGCCAGTTCGTTTTCTCAGATCCAATGCATCGCTATTCTTAAAATTATTACCTTAAACTATTATTGTGGTTTGCTTGTGACGATGGGGTTAATTTTTGGCTTATTCTTAATGGATTTTGTCGTTGGCTTTTACCTCTGGTAAATTTTTCAGTTATAATTTATTTTTATATTGCTTTTCGTTTCTTTTACCTAGCACCTTTTTTGCTTTCTAACATTATTCTAATTTTCGCTTAAATCGTTATAGCGCTTAATTATTATCTTAATTTTTTTTTCTTTTTACCTTTTCTAATCAATAATAAAATTAATATATTAGACTATAACTAATTATAACAAGATTACAGTTAGCTTATACATGTAGTGCACTTAATGTAAACTCTTGCTGTTTTTCTTACTAATATTATTTTTAAATTTCTTTTAAAGCAATTTTTTTCAAATTCGACTGGAGTTGCCACCTCAGATAATCAAAAGTCAGTAGATGCATTGCATGTACTTAACAACGGAGACCAGCAGTGATTGAGCTCAACTCCAAATTTGCTAGCTTCCAATTCATTCAGTATTCCAGTATTCATTCAGCGCTCAAGCAGTGAACTTCAAACGGATTATAGTTTTTGCAATAGCCTCAAGGTATGACAGTAATTTTGCTTTGAAACGACCGAATGATAGTGAACTGATTTTGGATTACGGAAAAGGCTTTGACGCGCAAGTGACTTTTGCGTTAGGAAATAAGAATCGTATGAGAGAGTGAGTGATTGATTATGACAATATACAATACGGCCAATTAAATATAATTACGGCAAACAAACTATAACTTTCAGAAAGTCTATTAAAACTTTATTGACCTAGCTGATTCAACTGAATTGATCTCACGTAATTAAAGAAAACATTCCAGAAAATTATTGTTTATCATATGGTTTATTACATTAACCCATGCGAACTACCACGTCTATTGTGACTTAAGTGGATTTTGTTAAGCAGAAATTTGAAAGATTATTCATTCAGCACTCAAGCAGTGAAAATCAAAGAGAGTATAGTTATTGCAATAGCCTCAAGGTAGGACAGTAATTTTGCTTTGAAACGACCGAAAGATAGTGGATTGATTTTGGATTACGAAAAAGACTCATTCAGTGCGGAGATTGTACGCTTGCAGTGGATTCTTTTCAAGGATTGCTGATTTTGTGCTGTTTGAAAGCGGGCCCCTCTGGTTAATAATCAGTAATACGGGGCCCTTGCCAGTAAGTCTTCGTTTCATGGAATTTTGATTTAATTTAATAAGCAATTGCGGGAGATTATTGATTAGGGTTAAGATTTCTCTCACGTTGGCGCATTTTGACCAAAAGCACAGAGAACTCATGGATGAAATTCCCAGCCTTGAGAATGGAATTTTTGCTCGAGGTAAGGAAAACTCGGATCTAAAGCAAGAGAATTCTGTACTTAAATCAAAAGTGATTAACTTGAAAAAGTCGTGTCTTCAAGCGGAATTGGTTTCAAAGAGGCAGAACATTATTTTACACGGTATACCGATTGTTCAAGGTGTATATCCTGAGACTGCTGCTCGTAAACTGTTCAGTGAGATTGGAGTAGCAAATGTAATTTCGTTACAGATTGTTAAGTGCTACCGATGCAATGCAAATAAGCAATCTGGTGTTAACACTAGAGCAACCAAACCTGCGAGCAAACTAGGGTTAATTTTCGTGTCATTAGCTAACATGTCGGATAAAGATGAGATTATGAAAAACTGTGGAAAACTGAAAGGTTCCGGAAAGAGTGTTAGTTCTGACCTTCCGCGAGATTTGGCACGACGCCGAAAAGAGCTCCTTGCCTACGGTTATAGTCTTCGCACCTCGTCTGACCATTCAGTGAAGGTTGCTGAAACGCGAATAATGGTGAAAGGAATTAATGTGTATTTTGAAGAGAAAAAGACGGCCAAATCTAAAAAATGGTCCCGTCTTGATGATTCGTGCTATGATCCCTTTAGTTTTTCGGCTTCTATCTCTAGTGCTTTACCTCCGTCTGTGGTTCCATTTGTTGATGATGACGAATAATTATTTGTTTTTTCTTTTCATCTTGATTTTGTCTTGTGATCGTTTTTTTTATTATTATTCTCCCGTAATTGTTCTTATGTCATAATGTTTCCTCTTTTTTTTGTCATTTTTGTTTTTCTTGAGTTTCATTATTTTTGGCCTTTGTTTCTTTTTCAGTTTTCGCATTAACAAAAGTTGAGTTCGTTCAGTTTGCCAAGTTGCTGTCCACTTATCATTGTTTCGCCGATTCCGGGCTGGGGAAGTTGTGGCGCAAGTTTGATTAACCATATCTGTAAGTATTATGAATTTTTCTAACTCAGGCCCCGCGGATGTTTGCTCCTTGGATAGGCATTCACTTCTATTGCAAAGTAACCCACTTGATATTTTGAGTATTGTTAATAATTCTGTAGGTCAAGATAAAAGAAATTCTGTAAATTTTTCGCCTTCTGTTAGTAGTAAGTATGTTTCTAATTTAAAGGAGGACTTCAAACGAGATGATCATTTTTCGGTGCTTCATCTCAACACTCAGGTTTATGTTCGTGAATTGATCAGTTGAGACAGATAGTTTCTGATGGGCAACCGGATATTATTGGATTATGTGAGACTTTCTTGGACTCACATAATGAAATGCTTCTAGATATACCTGGTTATAAAATGCAGTGACTAAATCGTCGAAGGTTAGCAAAAGGTGGTCACGCATTGTATATATCTGATGATCCTCCCTATTCCGTTCGATCTGATTTATCGAGGAATGAAGAATGCGTCTTTGAATCCTTGTTTATTGATATTAAATTACATGGCAAGGCTCTGATCGTAGGTAATATTTATCAATCTCCGAGTGGATCCGTCCCTTCTTTTCTTCAGATCCTTGATGAACTTTTGGATTTAATACGGAGACGTCCTTGCGAACTTATATTAATGGGAGACTTCAACCTGGACCTGAATGATATGGCGTCCTCTACGACGGTGGATTTTCTTTCAACAATACTTGCTGCCGGAACTCTTCCAACAGCCTGCATCCCGACACGTCTAACTGAGACTACAACATCTTTGATCGATAATATTTTCTCTTCTCTCAATTTGATTAAGAACTCAGTAGCCGTGAGTGTCATTTCAGATCATTTTCCTGTGTTTTCTACTTTCGGTTTTGTAGAGTTGATGAGTAGGAATATCCCAGCTTCTGGTTCGTCTTTTTTTTAGGTTTGGTCCAAATGAAGTGACCCTCCTCAGATCTCGGTTAGCTGATAACTCATGGAATATTATTGATGAGGAGTTAGATTTTTGTTCACAGTTTGATTCTTTTTATGAGTTTGTGAAAGTGTCTATTATTGATGTATGTGCTGCGTCCCCTTCTAATTCTAGGTCAAAAAGGTCTATTCCTCTAAACCCATGGATGACCCCTGGCCTTCTTAGGAGTTGGAGAAGGAAAAATAACCTTTGGAAAGCTTATAAGTCAGCAAAGCCATCTTCGAGTGCTGCACGTCTTCAGCTATTCAAACGCTACAGGAATGTTTATAACTCTTTGTGCCGGAAGGCTAAATCCCTCTATTATTCAAATAAATTTTCAGAATGTGGAAAGGATATTCGAAAAACCTGGCAGGTGATCAATTCTGTCCTTAAGCCTTCTTCTCGTACTTCTTCTGTCTCTTCAAGTCTTTTGGTTGATGGTGTCGTTGTTGAGAGTGAGCTGTCTGTTCAAGAAGCATTTACTTCATATTTTGCTAATATTGGGAAAACTACTGCTTCTTCAGTTAGTTCTTCGCCGTCACTACCCGATTATAAATCTTATCTTGGTCCGCCCTGTCTCAAGTCAATGGCGTTGGATCCTGTTTCTGTGGTTGAAATAGCAAGGATTGCTAATAGTTTGAAAGGTTCATCGTCGTCTGGCCCTGATTGCATTTCTACGAAGGTAGTCAAGTTCATTTTTCCTTCGATTATCCCTCGTTTGACAAAGCTTGTGAATCTATCTTTTGAAAATGGGGTCTTCCCCAGTTCTCTCAAGCGAGCTAGAGTCATCTTTTTATATAAAGGCGGACCAAGGAATGATCCAGCTATTTATCGGCCTATATCGTTGCTGTCTGTTTTTAGCAAGATTTTTGAAAAGGCCATGCTTTCCCTTCTACTTTCTTTTTTAGAGGCAAAAAATTTCTTTCATGATTTTTAGTTTGGTTTCCGAGCGCAGCATTCAACTGAGCATGCATGTGCAACTCTTTTAAACTTTCTCCACTCGGCGCTTGACTCTGGTTTGATTCCTGCTGCTATATTTCTTGACGTCCGTAAAGCTTTCGATTCTTTAACCAGTGGGATTCTGCTTTTTAAGCTATCACATTATGGTGTAAGAGGCCATACTCATGCCTGGTTTGATTCTTACTTTTCAGGTAGAACTATTTCCGTAGATTCTCTTTTCCGTTCTTCGTCTGAAGTCGCGTTTGGTGTCCCTCAAGGCTCTGTTCTTGGGCCGCTTCTATTTTGATTTATGTTATTGACCTTATAGTGGTGGTTACGAGACAGAAACCTACAGTCTGCTGTCGGCTATGTCATCCTGAATTATTTAATGATCAACAGTCAGAATCGCCTTCACAGGATGAGGACACTCTTGTCGCATTCGTGGATGACAGTACCCTTGGTACTGCAGTAAGAACGGAGCCTGAGATACATCCCAAACTAGTGGACCTTTTTGATAGAGTTATACTTTGGTTTGATGCTAACTACCTGGTCCTAAATGTTGCTAAGTCGAGTTTTCTAATTTTCTCACGTATTTCTCAGGCTTGCCCTCAGTTATCTGAAATCCATCTGTCTAGGGGTTCTCTTAGTAGACCTAAGGATCGGTCCGTCCGATTTCTAGGTATTCTTCTGGATGAAAATCTTTCTTTAAAGAATCATATCGGTCTAATTAAATTGAAGATCTCCAGGAGTCTTGGAATTTTGAGAAAGCTTAAACATATGGTTGGAACCCTTGGTCCCAGTTTGTTCAGATAAATGTCCCCCCAGATTCCTTTCTTTTGGCCCCTTAATTATTTTCCTTCCCCGAGTAATAAATATTAATTTTCCTTTTATTTTGTGACGCCACTTTTGGCCCTCTTAATTGCGTAGTTGCTTAATAGACCACGAGGTAATAAATTGCGCAGTTAGGGAGGTTGACCTGTAAGTTAGTAAGTCCTAGGATTGGCTGGAAAAATTCATTTACCACCCCGTACCCCATGTGGCAGCACGCGGCTAGCGGAGCGGGCTGGGAGAAAGAATTCCCTTTTTAAGTTCAGTTCTTATACAGCGTGAAGTGAATACAGTAAGACTTTTTATACTATGTACTCTTTTAACTTTTAAGCTTAGGTCGAGTCTAAAGAGATAGTTAGAAATCTTATCGGTAAACCTTTGCTTTAAATGTGTCCCTAGACCATCCGATCACGCTAGTATATACGGAACTGTTGGACTAACCGCGGAAATCCCACTATTTTGGGCCGACGAGGGATCTCCCCCTCCAGCAAGTGGCATAACAACTCTTTGCGCCATTTTTGCCTTTAAAAGTGGTGACCCCCGTACGTTAATCCTCCAATAAGTTGTGCCAGCGGTACCCACGCATCTAATAAGTGGTGGCAGCAATTTAAGGTCTTATCAGTAAATCTGATAATAAAAGAATTCCGAGTTTTCGAAGAGACGGGTTAATTTGGCCTAGAAAGTAGCCTATCTTGGTAATATATAAAAAGACAAAAATACGCAATCAATTAATAGAATTATGAAGCGCTATAATGGGCTGTGTGCCTTGTTAGACAAAAATAAAAAATAATAACGTGAAATTAATGAGTTGAGTTTACAGTGGGGGAATCTCCGTATTTAAAAATATTACAGGGTTTAAGGACACATAAGAAAACGTTGAAAGTTGAGTTAGTATATGAGTGAATTGGCGGACTTCGATGTAATCTTCAGTGACGAAGGTTGTAAGAGTATTGAGGACGGCAAATTAAGAGAATTTGTCAGTTTGTGCGCACATTGGACAAGGAAGGTAGGAGGCACCTGTCCTATTGAGTAATCTGCCCAGGAGGAGATTATATTTGGAATACGAGTATCCAGGAGGGATACGCGATTTGTGGTCCAGGGTAGTTCCCCTGTTTGAGTTTAGTCCAGCTAATTCACTAGTGGAATATTTGCGCGGTTTTTCAGTCTATTTTCTCGTCCAACCCCTGTTAATTGGTTTTTCGGAGATATATTTCACTCGCGTAAAAGTGCTTGTTGTGAAAGAAGTCGTTATTCCCTAATGAAGTCTAGACATTTCGGTTTTTTGAAAAAATGTTGAACTTGCTAAAATTGACTAATTGAATAAGAGATATTATAATCGGAAAGAATTATACGCGGTAAAATGAGGGGGTACGAAGTAAACAAGGAAGAAATAATATGTGAAAAAAACAAGACGAACTCATCCCTCAGAGGCTGTGCCAAATGAAGGGGAGTTGCGGGAAAGAGACAATACGGATAGAGAACGAACAGATTCAGAAAATGAATTAAGAAGAAATAATGACAGACGGAATCAAAGTAGTCCGAGTAGAAAGAGCAGTGTTAAATCGAGATCCAGCAGGGGCTCACGAAAGAGTACTCAAATAGATATGGAACAACAAATAGTAAATTTAATAAAGGAAGAAAGAAGAGCTAGAGAAAAAAGGAAGAGGCTAATAGATTAGACAGAGAACGAAAAAAGGAGAAAGATAAAATATAAAGAGAGACAGAAGAAAGATATCACCAGGAGTTTAAAAGAACCATGATGGGTCTAAGAGAAGCCCGCTGGGGAATTCCAGAAAGTGAGATTTTATCACAACTAACTTCTAGGCTGTCAGATAGCCATAATAATTTGTCCAAGAATCAATGGCTAGAAAAAGAAAATTACCAGACATTAAACACTTTTACGGGAAAATATGCTACTTCGTTGACAAGGCGGGGAGGTGTACCGGCCCATAAAGCAAATTGGGAGGCTGTGCCGCCCTGTCGAAAAAACAAAATACTTGATACTCGGGTTCAAAATGTTGATAATCCACAAACATGGGATGCGGAAGTAAAAAGACCACAAGATATTGAAAAAAAGACGCGCGAGAATGATTTTTCGGGAAAATTTCCAGAAAATGGAAAACTTGAAAACACTTTTAATGAATATGAGTCGCTAAAGAGTATAGGCCAAAATGAAAAACTGATTGTACCAAAGAAAAATGAGACGAAATTTATTGTACGTGCTTTTCCTCGGGAAATTCGAAAAATTTTAGTAGAATATGAAAAACCAAATGTCGGAGTTCAGTTCCCATTTGATGACGAAATATTTGTTGCTGCGGTAAGAATAAAGAAGACTAAAAGAGAGAAGAAAGATATTAAGCAGAACTACAATAAAGAAAGGCAGTCGAAGATGGACACTAGAGTCAAATTCAGATTTCATGATGATTTAATTAATGCTACTATAAAAAAAAAACTAAGAGGGAGAAAAGAGATATTAAACGGAGCTACAATGAAGAAATGCAGTCAAAGATGGTGGACACTGGAGTCCAAATCAGATTTAACGATGATTTATTATTTTGTGCGAATGAAAAAACTGAAAAAAGTAGAGATGAAAAGAGAAGCGTACAAAAGAGCAAAAATTTGGAGATTCAGTCTCCAGTGGCGAAAAATTAAAAAAATGTTGGATGGGCTGTGCCTAGATGACATAAATAATAGGGGGGACAAAGAGGTCCAAGAGCCACTGGGAAAATTACGAAATTATGATAAGACGAAAAAACTTAGGAGGGAGGACAAGACCCATGACATAGGATTGACTTGTCAACAACGAGTTACGGAAAGATTGGGAGATACTGAATTGTGGGTTGGATTGAAAAAAAATGGGAAGAAATCTGAGAATGATTTTATTAACTCAAAAGAGGGTTTTCTTCCTTTATGAGGGGGAGGAATCCCTTGGGGAAGATCCCCTGCGGGAAGATGTGAAAGATAGCCCCTTTCCTCAATGCACAATTGGCGGACAAGTGGTGATCCCTTTACTGAAGCCTTGTCTTTCCAGTCTTCAATATTATCTTCATCCCTCATCGCCGAGCATTATTCATTCAATTATTTTAGGGGACAAGACCCAGAAAAAAGCGATTCAAGGTTCCCTCAGATTCTTACTTCATTTTCCTGAACTCCTTTCGTTTTCAGAGGCCTGTGTATTTTTAGCCTTAGACTGTTTGAAATTATGCCAAGGGGCAATTTACTTTTTTATTGAGATGTGGGGTTGTTTCCACAGATGGAAATTAAGAGGCTAGTGCATCCAATTTTTCACGATGGCTGGCATCATCGAAAGTGCCAGGAACTGATTCTCTGCTCCTCTCAAATGTAAATTCGTGAGAGCAAGAAAATTTTTGTTTTTGATTGCGCTGTGCACAATGAATCTCTACGAATCTTGGGGACTTCAACTTTGAAAACCAAATGCGGATGTCAGATGATCTAGACCATGGTGGTCCTACAGTAGAGACGTGTTGAGGACGACCGATCCAGAGCCAAGCGGTGGAAGCACAGGCATTGGTAGAAGAGAAGATAAACAAGTTTAGTGATTTTAAGTTTGATGTTATTTATTCTATGTCTGATTTTCCAGCCAATCCACTGGAGATGCGGGCCATTTATCTTAGGAGGGAGGTGTTGGAACCCTTAGTCCCAGTTTGTTCAGATAAATGTCCCTCCCAGATTCCTTTCTTTTGGCCCCTTAATTATTTTCCTTCCCCGAGTAATAAATATTAATTTTCCTTTTATTTTGTGACCTCATTTTTGGTCCTCTTAATTGCGTAGTTGCTTAATAGACCACGAGGTAAGAAATTGTGCAGTTAGGGAGGTTAACCAGTAAGTTAGTAAGTCCTAGGATTGGCTGGAAAAATTCATTTACCACCCCGTACCCCATGTCATAGACACGCGGCTAGCGGAGCGGGCTGGGAGAAAGAATTCCCTTTTTAAGTTCAGTTCTTATACAGCGTGAAGTGAATACAGTAAGACTTTTTTATACTATGTACTCTTTTAACTTTTCAGCTTAGTTCGAGTCTAAAGAGATAGTTAGAAATCTTATCGGTAAACCTTGGCTTTAAATGTGGCCCTAGACCATCCGATCTTGCTTGTATATACGGAACCGTTGGAGTAACCGTGGAAATCCCACTATTTTGGGCCGACGAGGGATGTCCCCCTCCAGCAAGTGGCATAGCAACTCTTTGCGCCATTTTTGCCTTTAAAAGTGGTGACCGCCGTACGTTAAACCTCCAATAAGTGGTGCCAGCGATACCCACACATCCAATACATATCTTTCCTGGATCGATTCTAAGAATTCTGTTTCATTGCTTAGTCCAGTCTTACGTCTCTTATTGCCATACGATGTGGATGTCAACTTTTTATTCTCTTTTGAAACCACTGTCTAAGATATATGATAAAGCAAGGAGCCTTATACAGGAAACAAATTGTTCTGCACCTAAGCCATTACTTGATTTGCAGTCACTTTACATTTTGTCGTGTGCGTCTTTCACTTTTCTTCAACTCCATGGGGATGCTCCTGCGGCCCTAAGAGCTACTCCATCTTTCGTCACTGATCAGTCTACGTATCATCTTCGTAATTCAAGCAACATTACCATTCCATTTACTCCATCAGTGAGGTCAGATTTTAATCCGCTGACCGCATGTCATATGGTATGAAATACCCTACCTGAATCAGTTCGAAAATGGTACTCGTTTGGTACCTTCAGAAGAACTGTAAATGATATTTTAATGTCTTGATGAATTATTTTTAAAATTTTTTTTTTTTTTTTTTTTTTTTTTAAGTTGTTTATAGTAATATTGTTATTTTTATTATGTTAAGATCTTTTTTTATGATGGGGTGGACGTCTCTGGGCCGAGTTTGATATTTTGTTATGAGTGGTGTTTACCATGTGTGCAGCATCTCACCTGGCTTGGTTTCGGCTGATTTTGAGTGGTGGGCGACAGTTTGTCATCAGTATTACTGATATTTAGGTGTGTTTTTTTTCTTTTTTTCTCTCTGCTTTTCCGGGCCATGGAGCCCTGCGGGGGAAAATGTTGTAGCGTTTTTTTTCCTTTCGTCTCTTTATTTCCTTTCGTCTCTTTAAGGCTCTGAATTCGAGCGTGGTTTTGTTACCTCGTCAAATATCTTTAATCTTTGTTTTTCATGATGTTTGGCCTTTTTCATAAGTGATTGAGCTATTTGTGCTGCTGACGAAGGAACTTGTTACTGTCCTTCGGTTTTCTTTACTTTTCTCCATAATTTCTCTCTTCAGAAGGTTTTTCTTAACGATGGCCCAGGTTTAGTTATATCTATTTCTGTAGAAGAATTATCGGTGTCACATTCTGTTAGCTCGCGTCTGGTAGATGGTGTTTGTTCCAGAAGCCATTTTTGTGTTAAGACTGTAGGTTCCTTGTCTAATTGTTCTTCCTCTTTGGATTTCACCTTTGGTTTATCATGTTTTAAACCATTAGGCTGTGTTTGAGGATCTTAATCCCTAGTATTTGATGACCATCGAATATTTCCCTTTTTCTCTTGTTTGTTGTGGAGAGTTTTTAGTCAAGAGTGGGCTAAATACTCCTTCTACTCCTCCCAACCTTTGCGGTCGTTAAAAGGGTCAAAAGATTCATTTGGTCTTCTGGAAGATGCCTGTGTAACTGTTCCCTATAATTTTTTACCTAAAGGAAAAGGTTCTAATTTCCAAGGTTTTGAAAAAAAACCCTATTTCATTCTATTATGGTGTACTACTTCTTCCTTTTCATTAAACTGATGCTTTAAAACATATGTAAAGTTATTCGGTGTAATCTTTATAATCCTGTAGGGCCCATTCTATTTGGGTTTTAACTTTTTTGTCCCTTCCAGGTTAGTTTTGTATACGTACATCAAGTCTCCTAAACAATAATTTGTCTTATTTTTGCTCGTTCTGTCATGTTTTTCTTCTTGTTCAGTTTTCATATCTTCCAAATTGTCTTTAACTTGTTCCATAGCTTTTTTCATTCGCATCACCATTTCTTGCTTATATTGGTCTAGGTTGTAATATATTATATCACTTTGTATTTCATCTAAACAAATTCTGGGATCTCTTAGATGTTGTAAAAAAAATGGCGTTTCTTTTAAAGAACGTGAAAAAGCCGTATTTATTGCCGTAAGACTTTAATGGTAAAAGCCATAAGACTATGAATGGTAAATGATCAACCTAAGTTTCCTTTTCTTCTCTTGCATGTAACCCCAGCATGTAAGCTAATTCCCTATGTTTGCGTTCAACCTTTCCGTTAGCTGATGCCTTATAAGACGAGGTAAACCATCGTTTCAACCCCAGATATTCCGTAATTTCGTCTAATAATTTGGCTCGAAAACATGGCCTATTGTCACTAAGTAAAACTCTAGGAAAAATTCTTTGGTACAAAAAGAGGCGGTGGACCAAAACTTTCGCAATGGTTTTTGTCTTTTCGTCTTTAATTAGAAAAGCGTATAAGTATGACTTAAAGTGGTCAACTACGGTTAGTACCCACCTGTTTCCTTTCCTGGAAACTGGTAAACTTCCTCCTGTTCCCCAAATGTCTGTTGACATTAATTCTCCTACCCCTGAAGGGGTGGGTTAGAGACCTAATTTCGCTCAAAGGGTCTTTGGTGGCGACTTTTGTTTGGCACACTCTTGGCAGCTTTGTATGAAAGCTTTTACTTTTGAGTACATTCTTGGAAAATAAAAATTTCCTTTTATTCTCCCAATAGTTTTCGCTTCTCCAATGTGACACCCATTAGTTGTGTGTACCATCTGTTAAATTTCTCCATCCAGCGATTTTGGAATTACTGGAATAACTTTTAAGTCATTTTTTCTATATTCTTGTGATGCTCTGTAATATCTTACCAAAAGATTTTTACTTTCATCAAGATCAAAATTATCCAAGTCCTTCAAAAAATTTATAAAGTGCTCTGGCAGTTCCGTTCCTTTTGACAAAAAGGATTTCATCGCTAAACAAAAATCATCTTTATCCTGATGATTCGAAATATTTTCATTAGATAGTATTTCTAGCCCCTCCAATTCGATCTGGATGGTTGTTATCAAATTTCCTTCCGTATCAGGATTTCGTGACAAATAGTCTGGTAAAATGTTTGTACGGCCCTTTATATATATATTGGGGTAAATGAATATGCTTGCAGACGTAGTATCCACCGTGTCAGTCGTGCTGAAGTATTTTGCATCGTATGTAGCCAAATTAGGGATTTTTGGTCTACGCGTAAAATGAATTTTTTTCAAAGCAAAGATTGTCGAAAATAATCTGTAAAAACTACAACCGCGAGGCATCTTCTTTCAACCGTCGAATATTTTTTTTCTGCCTCCGTCAGTGACCTGCTGACGTATTGGACTATTGATTCTACTCCTTCTGAATTTATTTTTAAAAGTATGGCTCCAATACCGTACCCCGAAGCATCTGTTTGTAAACAGAAGTCTTGTCACAAATCTGGTAGTTTAAGTATTGGTGCCTGTAATAATTGCCCTTTTATTTCATCCAGTGCTTGTTTTGCGTCCGCTGGACATTCGAATTTACCTAATTTTTTCAAAAGGTTTGTCAAAGGTTGTGCTATTGTGGCATAATTTTTAATATATCGTCTGAAATAGCTTAACAAACCACAAACTGATCTGCAGCTTTTTTATCTTTAGGAGGCTGTAAATTTTCTATGACTAAATTTTTTGGATTTGGTGAAATAGTACCTTGGGTTATCAGATGTACAAAAAAAACTAATTTTCGTACTATTATTTTTAACTTTTCTGGTTTTAGTTTTAAGCCTGATTTTTCAAATTTTTCCAGTGTTTTTATGAGTCCGACCAATTGGTCTTCCAGGTCTTCATTAAACAAAATTAAATCATCTAAATAAGCCAAGGTATCTTTTTTCCTTCCTGGTTCGTTATCTTTTAATACTAAATTCATTAATTGACTAAAACCATTTGGGCAAAATGATAAGCCAAAAGGCCTACGTTCGAATGTGAACGTTCTTCCATCGTCTAAGATTACTGTTGCCTTATTCTTTGTTTCTTGATCTAAAGCTATTTGCCAATATCCTGCTATTAAGTCAAAACTAGTGTAGTATTTTGTACCTCCTAGCGAATCTAAAATCGTATCAATTCTTTGTAACTTCATCACGTCTTTTACCGTAACGACATTTAGCGCTCTAAAATCTATACATAACCTCCAGGTGTTATCTTTTTTTCTGACTATTACTAGCGGAAAACACTAATAGCTAACACTTTGTTTAATTATACCCTGTTGTTCCATTTCCTTTATTTGGTCATCTAGCCATGGTTTTAAATGATAAGGTGTTTCATACGGTAACTTTTTAATTAGAGGATCCTGTGTTGTTGTTTTGTACGTGATTAAGTGACCTATTTTGTAATCCGTTTTTTTTCCTGTAAATGTCCATCTAAAGTCCTGAAGAATATTTCCCACCCGGGTTTTTACGTTTTCCGGTAAATTTTTTCAATCAAATTTTTGCAAAAAATCCGTTTTTGACATTCCATATTTTTCTTGTGGCTGCGGTTTTAATGAAAATATTTGTTCATGGCTAGTGAAATTTATCCTTAATTCTGGACTATTTAGAGATTCGATTTCTGAATTTGAAATCTTTTCCACTGATCC
Source organism: Artemia sp. Qi Xiang Cuo (assembly GCF_049724085.1). Classification (NCBI taxonomy): domain Eukaryota; kingdom Metazoa; phylum Arthropoda; class Branchiopoda; order Anostraca; family Artemiidae; genus Artemia; species Artemia sp. Qi Xiang Cuo. Next base: position 92,367,138 of record NC_142794.1, on the reverse strand, counting down.
AAGCTCAATTTGGTTCATTTTTACTTTATTATTACTTAGATTTGATAGTTTTAGGTATGTGATACCATTTTCAATTTTAATAACTTGATTTTCCACGAAAACCATGGGGTATTCTTTTAGGGTGTATCCTCCTATCATGGCATCCAATGTTTTAACCTTTCCTTCTCGTGTATTTAATGTCGCTAGAACTTGAGCTGTTGTTCCCCCTTCTATTGTGATTTTCCGCTTATTTTCAGGTTATAATTTGAATCGTAACTGTCCTTATCTGTTGTTACGCAAATTTGCCTATTAGTTTCATTTGCCTGGTTTATGGTTATTGTATCAGATATGGGCTCCCATATTATCCCATATTTCCTGATGGCATCTACTCCTAGAATACAAGGAAATGGTAGCTACTTGCATATTATCACTATTACTGTTATTTCTTTATCCCCTGTGCTAAATTTTAATGGACATTCCCCCAAAATTGTCTGCCTGTGCCCTGTCACTGATGTCATAGTATTCTGGCATCTGCTTACGCGATTTTTTACACTAGGAGGAAACCTCTTAAAAACTTCCTCTCGAATTAATGATTTTGATGCACCCGTATCTAGTAAGCATGGTTAATTTTGAAAACACTCAATTTTAAAACAACACAAAATAGGTAGACTATTATTATTTGCATTTGTATTGCAACATTCTAAACTATATAGGGGTCTTTGTAAGGAAACAGCTCTGTCGACCCTTACAGGCTGGTTTCTCCGTTTAAATGCCCACTATTTGTCCAAAAGTTTCTGGGGTTATCCCAGTTTTCTTCAGCCTTGCTACTTTCACCCTGGGTATTGTTAACCGTTTGCCTCCTAGGCCTAAATTCAGGAATATTATTAGGTGTTTGTCAAGTATTATTTGTTCCCTGCCTTCCTAAATTTCTGCCCCCCTGCGTTCTGAACTGATGTCTTGTACGTCTGGCCTTCTTTGCGTATTCTATGCCAGCAATCTGCTGCATTGTGGTTTGGTTTGATACAATAATAGCAATTAAATTTTTTCTTAAAGTGTTTGTGGGTTTCCTGATAATTTCTAAATATTTTTGATCTGTCATTGTTGGTTCCCCAACTATGTGTCTTTGGTGGGGGTGGGTGCCCATATCTTCTATAGTTATTATCTGCTAATCTCTCAAGGTTGTGGAACCTTTTTGGTTCACGATTTGGCTCCTCAAAGTTCACCCGCTTCTGTCCCCTTTCATATTTTATTTTTTCTTGGGCTCCTGTGTTATTTATTGACATCTGATCAAACTTTTTAATAGCCTCGTCAATTTTTACCTCTGTTTCGACTAGTTTTATACCCTGCTCTAAATTTTCAGGTTTCCGTGATAATATTAGTCTTAATAGCTTATTTGGTAACCCTTGGGTAAAAGGTAACCCTTGGGTAACCCTTTGGTAACCCTCGTCATTCCCGCTTTTCTCTAATTGTAAGCATACAGATCTACAAATTTTGTCGGCATATTCCCTGATACTAGTTGAGGCATTGAATGTTACTACCTCTGTTCTAAGCCTCTCGGAGATGCTTGTCTCTATGAATCTCGTTTTAAAAAATTCAATTAGAGTACTGATGTCCTTGGGCTCTTTTTCCTTAATTGCCTCAAAATTTTTAAGGGCGCTTCCCTTTAATCTGGCTGCAACATATTGCTCTTTGACCTTATCCTCAAACGATTCTGTTAGTTCGTCGAAAATTTTTAATTTTTCGATAAACTCATCTACATCTGAAATTTCCGCGTATTCGGGTATAATTTTTGCAATTTGAAGTACCGTTTATAGAGAAGTCATTTTTTCCTCTGGTAAAGCCATTTTATTTCAATCTACTATTTTTATCTAGCCCTCTCGACTCAGTTTTTTCAACGGCCACCAGTTGTGGTGACGTGGTACTTATGGTATTTAAGTGGTGTAGTGGTAGATGCCTTTTATTCTCCCTTTATAGGGGAGGTAAACTGTGTCTCTAAGGTGTTTAAAATTTGGTAGCGTGCCTTAGGCTATGACCGAACTAATGAGGCGTACCAGCTGGGTATGTTTGAGGGACTAAAGGTAAATTTTAGCGAGGTTGTCTGTAACACAATACTTTTATTCAGTTAACATATAATAATACCAGATATATATTTTCTGCTGGGACTGGCTGTCCCAAGTAGACCACAAGTCTCAGAAAACTACAATAATATATAGTAAGATACTTAGACACTTAAATTAATCCGAAACTGTTCCAATGTATTTCTAACAAGATAATAAACGGGCAGAGGTTTGCCCTGCAAGTCAAAGAGTCTGTTCTTAGTCTAAAAAATCTGAGTATATATATATGAAAAACCAACCACGTCCTTCCGGTTCATAGACGCATTTAGCCAGGAAATTTGTTATTGAGCAAGTTCCTTCCAAGCTTACACATTCCAGGATGTGTATCTTTATCTTAATAAAAAGTGGTATTTCGAAACTTTATATTTGCGTCTTAATGTATTTTTACTAAACTCCAAATTGAGTTAATTAGAAAGGTTTACCACAAAAGAAGCAGAACTTGGTGAAATTCTTGTAGGTATAAGGCAAGTAGGAAGCAGATATGCAGAAAACTAAGAAGACAATAAATCGACAGAAGATTCATTTGAAGCTTCTAGAAGGTCAATATTGAAATCTTTAGAAAAGATAATATCTTTGTTTTGAAAATGAGGTACATGCAATAAATCATGGAGTTTATAAAGGAGAAACTTGACTGGAGAAGAAGGAGGTCGGTATACTACGCAAAAAACTATATCTTTTTTTCCAAGACCAATTTCAGTCACCATTACTTCAGAAAGTATTTCCTCATGAGAACCTTTTAGATTTGCAAGGCGTCGAAGAGAGATACCTTCTCTAACTAATACTGCTAAACCACCTTGGCGCCTTGTCAGTCGATTTTTGGAAGTAAATTGGTATCCAGGAAGAGCAACATGAGGAGTCGGGTCTGTAAGAAAAGTCTCACAGAATCCAACGACAAGATAGTTTATGAACTACATCGATAAGATCATCCTGTGAACTAAAAAAACCTCTACAATTTAAAAAACCTGTTCTCACAATACCGGTACTGGGAAGATCAGAAACTTCGGAAGGTAATTTATATTTACGTTTTGGAAAATTGTTTAGCATGCCATCATTTATATCATTTCCACAAATTTATCATGACTCTGGAAAATGGAAAAATCAAAAGGACTAGACTCTAGGTCTCTCAGTCTATCTCTAATACAATTATCATCCAATGTAAATAATCAGAATTATTATCAGGACTAGCAGAAACTTTCGCAAAATGCACACCGTCTGAGTCTTAACGTAGGAAAAACAACTGAACCAGCGAGAACTCGAAAATAATGATGAAAGAAAAAGAAACTGCTTGAAAATAAATAGAAACAAGTGAAAGAAATAGAACTTATTCATTGTAAGACGAAATGCGGATACAGAAAAAATTATTGTACTCAATTACTTAATATAAATAGAAACACACAAAAAAGACAGAAAATAAACTTATAATAAGCTACAGAGGGACAAAAAACCTCACAAAAAAATAATAGATTCTATGAACAGAGAAACATTACATAAAGTAATAAAAATAATATCACCCAACGAATATCATTATTAATCACCGTAACTATTCAATCTTAACCCACTGTGAAGACGGAGACTTTTTACACTCGAGCCATAATTTGCTCCCTTTTTGTTTAATACGCGTAAGATGAACCGAACCCGAATCACGCATGTCCTTTCCCTTAGACAATAGCTCATTCCGTAGAAAATTTAGCTTTGGTGGGAGATCAGTGCAAATGCGATTTCCACTACACTTCAACTTATTCACCTCACTGAAAATCGATTCTACTTCTATTATTATGAACGCGCCTTGTCTACTTGTGGCTGTGATTGTAACTACGATTTCTTGGGACTGCGGTCACTTGTGGCTATAACTGAGACTAATTTTTATTGAAATCTCCTGTGACTGCAAATGCGACTACTTGTGACTTTTATGCAACTACTTGCATATACAACTGCAACTACTTCGAACTGTGACTGTGACTACTTGCAGCTGGGAATACGTGCGACTATAACTGTTTGTGGCTGCAATCGTGTCTACTGGGGACTGTGGCTATTTTCGAATAGTTGCATTTGCGGCTTCTATTGCGACCACTTTCGACTGTGACTGCAGCTTATGACTGTAATTACTTGGAAACGTGACTGTGACATTTGTGACTTCTTGCGACTGTGACTATAACTAAATGTGGCTTTGAGCACGACTGCTTTTGACCTCGATTATGACTACTTGTGACTGCGACTTCTTGTTACTACGTATGGATGGCGGAGAAATAATATAATTTTCCATACTCTTTGAGTAGTATTTTAGTAATAGTACGTCTATGGGTATGGCATCAAAAACTGTAATGATGAACTGGGGTAACACTGTACATATTTTCATAAGAAGAAATAGCATATAAAACAAAGAAATAATGCTCAGAGGAAAAGGAAAATTCGAAGAATGATTGAGGTTACTTAAACTAGGCTATTCTTTAATTATACATTTGATAGGTGTATCAGTTTCGTGTTTGTATACTTCAAAGGGACCATGCAAATAGAATAAAAGGATAAATTTGGAGGAGTCCAAGCTATTCACCTACAAATAGCCTAAGGTGAACATACCGTTTGCTGCTTCTTTATGCTTTTTCCAGATTTATCAGTCGTTTTACTCATAAATTCAATTTTCAGCCCTTATGGACAGCCAGGGATAATCCCTGATTCTCTTATTTTTGAATTACCTCTAATGCTTGAATTAGGCCTAGGCTTAGTCAATGAGCTAACAGTTTTTTGGGACTGTTCAAGGACAGTTTTTAAGATGAATGTACTAGGTAAGGGCACCAATGATTCAACAGTTTTCATAAAAAAATAATTTTTATCTTGAGGGCCTTATTTAAAGACTTGGCTTGAGAAGGGTTTCAGTAGGCCTATATTAGAAAAATATCTAGGAATTTAACCATTTGATTATAAATGTAAAGTTTATCATAGAAGGGTACAAAGCCCTAATTTTCCTAAATTAAGGGCTGGGCACATGTAGCCTAGCTGCTTTTGGGAACTGATTTTTAAATCAGCACCAGTTTTAAAAGAAATTGGCATTGATTTGAGCTTGAAAATTTTCTAGTAGCCTATTCAGCACCAATTTACAAAATCAGTGCCAATTTTCATTATGATCACCAGAAAAAGACAGGGATACAAATAAATAGTCAGCCAGAGATGTCTGTGGTGAAAGACCCTGCTACTGAGCTAAGAAATAAACTGAGAACTAAGCTGAGATCTATCATGCAAATATTAATAAATTCCACTTGACTATTTGTGTCCATGATTCTTTTTTTTGCTATTTTGCATGATTCTATTCTGCTATTTTTTGTCCACTGATGCTGAAATTGGTTCCCAAAATCAGCTACATGTGCCCAGCCCTTTAGAGCATTTTCATCTACAAATTCAACATAACAGGAAAAGTATCTGTTTTCAACACCAGTTGGAACCCAATTTGACACATGTCAAAATACTTATGGAATGATTGTGGGCAGAACCTTGTGCATTCTATGTGCCTCAATTTTGTTTAATGTGCAAAATTATAAAACACTATTCAGATAATAAAAGCATAAAACTGACAAAATTGTTTTATACTTAGGAATGAAATTAGATAATCATATGGAGTGCAATTTCATGACCTGGATTACAGGACTCTTTTCTTTTTTTTCACTATGTTGCAGATATGCTACAAGAATAGCATCTTGAAACACTATTTGGAATGGCCTACTTCCTTTGAGCTTTAACAGTGAAGCAAAGATTTCTTCATTGTTCACAGTGAAAATGTCATCAAGATTTGGCCATTTCAAAGAAGATATGATATTGTAATCCACTTAAAATTTTATTTTTGACTATCCTTTGTCTGGAAAGTCCAGAATCCTTTAAGTATGTATGTCTCACTTAAGATTATTAGAGATTATGACACCAAGGAGTTTAACATGTTAAACTAGCATTTTGGTTAGGATAGGGTCTAAGAAAACCAGAGTGGATTTCAAGAATTTTGGGAAGTTTATCATGATTATATTTGACTTAGTAGAATTTAATTTCACACATAAATTCTTAGCTTCAGCCAAAACATGAGCTAGGATTTTGAGGGGGTTACTTTTGATATTTCTATGACATACTTCAAGGATCAGAAAGTCATCTATATATGTATATCTTTGTGGCAGTCCCTCACCAATTTCATTAATCATTGCTTGATATAAGAGTTGTTCCTTGAGTTATTCTACACTAAGTAGGAGAGATTCAGAGAAAATATTTTGGTGTTTTACAACAACTTGGGATCTATTTGAAATAAAGAATTGAACAAAATTTACTAAGAGAGAGTCTACTTCAAAGTTAATCAGTAAAAAACAAGTTAGGATGTTGTGATCAAACAAGTCAAATTCTTAAAATAGGAGCTGGTATGAGACCAAGCAGCAGTTTCTTGGATGATAGCAAAATCTAGTATCTGAAAGTAAAACTATAATTTCAAAGAAAAACCTTCTTTAATGTTTTTTTTTTCAAACTTTTATTTCTAAATATTAGTAGAAATAATGATTATCAAAATCTCTTGTTGTTAAGAAAGCACCTGTAAATTTGGCAACTGTGTTTTTGTCAGAGGAACCTGGAATTTCTTATATCAATTATTTCTTATTGGTTTTACATGTTCAGTGTTTTTACAGTCATCTATATTATAACAGTGCTTGTTACTCTCTGTCAAAAATTTCAATAAGGTTAGTATGATATATTTGTAAAAGAAATCCCTTGATTGAAGCAATATTTACATTTGAGTTTGACTGAAGGAACCTTTTTAGTTAACCTGGTGTTCCACTTCATCAAACAAGAAATTTTGACACTTGAAATATAGTTTTGACAATGTAATATTTGTTGCCATTTTAATTAAATTTTATCAAGAAAAAACCATGTGGCAGCATTTCAGTAACAATCAAATGTATCTTGATGCATTGGTGCTGATCCTAATTTTTTTTGGGAAACATAACCAAGTAATGATGGTTTGAACATTACATAGCTGAAAAATTGCTAGGAGCTTCTTTTGTGTTAAAAATAGGAAACTGATTGAAAGAATGTTCTTTTCTTATATGGGTGTATTGGATATAGTTTTCACATTTGTGTTGTTAAATTATAACAATGGCTTAAATAGATGGCAGTCCAAGTCACAGGAAAGCAGAGTTATACTATTTTGAACAAAAATTTCAACTGTGGTTACAAAATTGCACTGTTGAATTGTTGGTGCCTTTATCCTGTGCTTTCACTTTCAGTTTTTATTTGTATGAATTTTTCCTCTGTTTCAATGAATTTAGGTTTTTTTTTGCATATTTGTTTTCAAAGTCAATTTTTATGGACTCTCCCCTTTTTCTGTCAAATTGAATTCTGGAAGGGATTTTAAGAATGGGCATTGAGCTATTTTCCTACCAAGCTTGTGTGCAAGGCAAGAACCTTTTGGATTGTCCCTCAATATTACAATATTACATTTAACTTTTGTCTATGTTCTATGCAAGGGTGCCAGCAGAAAATTTTCAGGGGGAGGGGAGATGCCAAAATAGCATTGGTGGTTGGGTGATAAGGAATATATTTCAGGATATTTTTTTTTTGTAGGAATAAGTTTATTTTTAAATACTTTTAGGGAAAAATTCAAATAAAAAGAGTAATTTAAATTGCATGCAAAATGGTACAAAATACAGTAAATTTTAAACAACAAGGATTTCTGGCAAAGGGATCAATTTATTTTAGTCAATAATATATTTAATTATTACCTTAAATTACCTTAAATTGCATCTTCTAGTGACTAAGGTTGAAGAACCTCTTGATGTTGCCAGGTAATGTTGACTTGATAATCTTCATATCACAGTTGGATTATCACTATTTACATATATACAGGACAACAGTTCATAAAACAATTCATAATGACAGGACAATTAAGACAATTTTCATATTTAGAGGACAGTTTGGTTTTGATGTTGGGTTCCCTATATGTATTGGCAGCTGGGCATATTTGGGGGTTAAAGAGGGCAGGTGGCATCTAATAGATCCTAATCCATGGTGCTGGTTTGTCCCACTATGACTTCAATGACTTGCCACTCTAATCATGGTCAACACCAACTTTGAAGCTTTTAACTGATCTGGCTGACATGGTAGATTTGCTAGGTGAATTCCATAATGGAACAATGCAATTGGTGAAGAAGCTGAACTTCTTGTGCTTTCTGCTAAATTTTTGATACAGTTTTATGGGATTTCCTTGTATTCTGGTGTAATCACTATGATCAAAAACGGGCTTGATGGAGTCACTGGTAATCATCTTAAATGCAAGGATGACATCTCCTTTCTCTCTACGGTACATTAGGATAGGTAGGTCAAGCTTTTCTAGTTGTTGCTAGGAGATTTTTTTTTCGCAAAAGGGAGCTTGGTTGCTCTACTCTGGACCTTCTCAAGAATCTCCATGTCACACTTAAAGTGGGGGTTGGCAATCAACATACCAAACTCAGATGGGGACAAACAAGGGCTGTGTAAAGCGTCTTGATAACTCTTGGTTGGCGACTTGTTACTGATTGCTTGATCAAACCAAGGACCTTGTTTGCCTTAGCTGCTTGGTTCTGACAGTGACTATGAAACTTAAGCTTATCATCAATTAATACCCCAAGATCATGCTCTTCCTTGGCACTCTGAATGGGTGACCTGCAGAGTCAATGATGTGATAACTATGGCAGGGATTGTTTGGACCAAGATGAAGGACTTTGCATTTGTGTGGGTTGAACTCAAGCATCCAGGTTGTTGCCAACAGACAGAGGTTGTTGAGATCTTCTTGCAGAGGAGGGAAATTTTCGAGAGAGGCTGCTGGATTTGTCTGCATAAAGTACCAAGCCATTCTTGACCACCTCAGGACCATCATTTAAATAAAGGTTAAACAGTGTTGGGCCTAGTTTGGTCCCTTGGGGGACACCACTCTTAACATGAACTGGTGTGGAGTAGATGAGGTCACCTCTTTTATAATATACAGCAACAATCTGGGTTCTTTTGGATAAGAAGCTTTGAATCCACTGGGCAACATCATTATCTGTCTGATATACCAACAGCTTGATCATCAGGTAGCAGCGAGACAATTTATCAAAGGCCTTAGCTGGATCCAGTAGTAACACGTTTACTGGGAAACCCTGCTCCAGCAGATCAGTTACAGATTCATAAGCTAGTATAAGATTTGTTTTGATAGACATGCCTTTCCTGAAATCATGCTGACCACCAAAAAGAAAGCCATCATTGGTCATATGTGCTATGATTGCATCATTGACTATCCCTTCAATAAGTTTGGCCACAACTGAGGTCAGGCTAATAGGTCAATAGTTTTCAGGCTGGGTTCTAGATCCTTTCTTGAATGTTGGAGTAATTATGGCTGTCCACCAATCTGCAGGTAGGCTACTAGTCTGAAGAGACAGCTTGAATAGCAAACAGAGTGGCTCTGCTACTGTATCTGCAAGTTCTTTAAGGAGCCTGGGATGTAAACCATCTGGACCTTTACCTTTGTTGGGGTCTAGTTTACTCAGCCTTTTCTTAATCTTGTCCATTTTGATGTAAATTTTTGGCATAAGGTGCTTGACCACCGTGGGGTCAGGGCACAGTGGCTTGTCAGTGGTGTCCACTGAGAATTTGGCTGCAAATTGGTTGTTTAGCAAACTTGCAATGTTCTCTAGATCTTCCAGGTTTTTTCCTTCATGGTTGAGCAGGAATGCCATAGTTCCTCTACTCTTATTTTTAGCATATATGTGTCTCCAGAACTTCTTTTGGTTATCTTTGATGTTTAATGCCAAGTTATCTTCATAGTCAGCTATGAAGTGTCTAGTCAGTTGCCTCAGTTTATTCCTAGCTCCTGCAAACCGATCCCAGTGGCATGTGCAAATCTTCCTACAGTTCATAGCCCTTTTAATAGGCTGGTTCAGGTGTGGCAGTGTTTTTGGGGCCTTCACAAATGAAAACGAAGTACATGTCCTCTCAGCTTGTAGCAGAGTATTCTTAAAATTTTGCCAGGCTAGCTCAATGTCTCCCTTGACAATCACTAGGTCCCATTTTACTGCCCGTATTATCTCTCTGATTTTGCTGTAGTTGGTGTAAGTTTGTTTAGTGCAATTATTTTTCTGTTGACTAAGCAGTAAGTAATGGCATATACAGACGTGGTTGCTGGCACCAATAGGGGGGAAGACCTCAGTGTTAACTAACAATCCTGGGTTGTTAGTGATTGTCAAATCTTGAAAGGATGGCGTTTGGTTATTTTTTATACCGGGTCGGTTGGTCTATTACCTGATATAAGCTATTGCTACCCAAGTATTCAAAATGTAGGTTACTGACAATAGAGCTTTTAGATAACTCAATCCCTCAACCCATATTACATGCGGTAATTTCAGTTCACCAGGAAGAATTAATTTCTAATTATCATTATTGGAGGCTTATTCAGCCAACTTAGTAAGAGTTTGGGAAGACGCAGGGATATCTGGACAACTGTGGCTTCTATATATACAACCTAGCAGTAATTGTTTTCCCTCACTGATAATACCGACAAAAACACTCTCAACCCAAGGGGAATAATCATGATTAAAAGATAAATCTCTAACCTGTAATCCTTCGTTTGTGTATATGGCAGTGCCTCTCCTGGGGTTAATAGACAAATTTGAGAACAGGCAATATCTGGGTATCCTGATATGGTTTTCTGCCAGTGGGTTGCTTGAGTTCTTGGCAAGATTGTGCCTTTAATCTTGAAAGAAAATCAAACCCAAACCAAAATTACAGAAAGATTTATTGCTTTGGTAGATTATAACAGATGCAGACTTGTTTTTGTGCAATTTTCTGCACCTTAGACCAGTTTACAGAAGGAGTAGAGATACTCTAAAATCATCCTGCCTACATAGATACCACATTTTCATTGTATACCAGCCATGTAAAATGTACATCTTTCATAACAGGACAATTCTCCCCCTCAACCATAAATCCCTTATATGTTCATAGATTAAAAAAATAGAATAGTGAAAGAAAAACAAAATTTAAACTTAACTATTCAGCTGTCAAATTGACCCTTTTTCTTTTTATTGTCCAATTTTACTAAACAAAACAAATATGTTCAATTTTTTTTTTGTCACAGAAGAATCTTATTAAGTACCATAGTTTGTGATAAAAAACTGGAAGTAAAAAGTTTATATTCACCAAAACTAAAAATGGAATTCTTGTGGCAATTGCTATCTGGCAGTATTGGCTTTTTATGCTGATTCTAAATATATAAAATTCTTTCAGTTTATTGTTACACACCAAAAACCAAATATCTGAGAAAATTTGCCTGATTTTTGAAAAAAGAAGAAACACCCCCCCCCCCCGAAAAAACAAGCAGTCTTATTCAAAATCCTTTTATAAGATACATCAAATCAGATAATCCTACCATAGAGGTTTCAATTTTCAATCTTCAAAGTGTAGAATTTTTCCTTTTTTTTTAGAAGAAATATTATTAATAGATGTTTATTTGTTTTGTTTTTTCTCAGGGGTGATTGTATCAAACCAAAGGTCCAAGATAAATGGGAGGGAGCTCATTCAAATGTTAATTTAAAGGTCTTTTTTAAGTGACCATACTGATTGGGCCAGGGAAAATCTTGTTTTCTGCCATTTTGGGGCACCAAACTACAATTTTACCCCAAAGAGCACAAATTTACAATCAATATAAAATTCTGAGTAGCTGTTTAATTGATTTGATACTTTTTAATTGATTTAAAAGTATCAATAACTATATTTTAGGCTTCTCAGTTGGAAAAAAAGTAATGCCACATGGTGGCAGTACTGGATTCAACCAAGTTGTTTTGTTTTATTTTTAATGAAATTAGGCTATGTTTGGTGATCTGTAATTGCATATAAGCTATAATGTCGGGAGAGGGGTGAGTCATTGTTCAGGTAGGGAAGGCTGGGGATGGTTGGGCATATTTTTGTTCTAATAAAAAGTTTAGCCAAAGTATGAAGGCTGGAATAATGGTTTTGACATAGAAAGATGCAGCAATCACTGTTCTAACTTCTTTGAGTTTTTTTTAGATTTATATGTCCATTATTTTTTTGTCACCAACCTTTTTAACAGGTGAGGTCAAAAGTGACCAATGTGGCCCAGAGGTGGGCAGGTTGGTCATGGACATGGGGTAGGTTGATCACAAAATGAGTCATCTTCGTTTTATTTCTGAGACCTGACACAATTACAGTAGTAGTCTTATTTCATTTACATGGTGTATATTTTGCTTCAAATACATTTTTTTCAACTTCAAGTACAACAAAACTGAAAAATATATGGCTTATTCAACTGAGTGGTCCCCAAGACAAACATCAAACATTAGTGCTTTTACAGCACGTTTAGTCCCTCCAGAGGTCCTGGGAACTGGGAGTTTCAACACAATATCACTTTGAGGGACTAGAGCCTTGTCAATTACTTCTGGGAAAACAAATTTCCATGTGGGAGATTTCCTACAAACGATGGTCACAACATATCCCTTGCTCGTTTCTTCCTTCACTTCCCCTGCAAAGTTTTTTTGTCTTCTTCTTGCTGACAAATGCCAAAAGAACAAAATCACCCACACTGATTTTGTCCTTTTCAGTTGGAATGTCATTCATATCAGCCTCAAGATCCAAGTCATCATCATAGACCATTTCTCTTTAAATATCAGAGCTTGCATCAGCTTTGGCAAAAAGTACCCTTACTTCTGTAGTCTTTTGGCTTGATTTACTGGTGTTTCTCATCCCACTAAAAAAAGACTTTCCAATTTTTTGTTTCTTCTTAGCTGACAGCTCTTCAATCAAGGCATTTTTAACTGGTGTATCTTTGAGAACTTGAGATTTGCCCTTCTTTCATTTGAAAGCATCAGCTTTTTTTTGTGGAGCTTTTGGATAGGGTCTTACTACTTCTGGATTAGTAGTAGCAGACACTAATGTTAAAAGAGCTTGAAAAGTTATCAAACACCCTAGTTCTGCCTCTGAGTGGTTTGAACTATCCTCTGCATCAATTGCATAAGACACAGTTCTTTGTGAAATATTGGATGGCTTGGGTCTGTTGGCAACATCAGCAGCTAGGAAACACAAAGGCCATTTAATTAGAATAGATAGCTCTTTTGAAAGTACTAAAAAAAACTTTAGCATAAAGAGTGATGTATTGACTAGGGGGGGCCTCCTCTTGTACGTAATAAATTCTGTTTCTTTTAAGTTTTAATGTTGATCCTTACTTTCAGTTGAAAAATCTTGTTTTTTTAATTTAATTTCTGATCGTTTTTTAATAATGCTGGGAAATCAGGCTTCATAGAAATGTTCCTTCCCCCAAGAAAACATCCTCCATGAAAAGATCCTCCCACGTAACACCCTCCTCTCACCCCCCCCTCCGAACCAGAAAAAATCCCTCCAGAAAACGTCTGTATACTTCCCAATAACCAATACTATATGTTAACATTGGGTAAAGTTCATAACTTACAGCACTTAGCATGGGAACTGTGGGGGACTAAGTCATCCTCAAAGACATATTTATTAAATTTTTGACTATTCTGAACAAAATGGGGGTTCAATCAGCTACACGGGGGTTCAATTACAGGGGTTCAGTTGCTTGGGGTTCTGTTACACGGGGGTTCAGTTACACGCACACCTGATGAAGAGGATAGCTTCACTTACCTGGGCATTATTATTAGTAGAGATGGTCGATGCAATAAAATTGCTAAAAGTAGAATAGCCGAGGCCCAGTTTTTTTTTTCTTGTTGGTGAGAAAACTTTGGGAGAAAAGGAAGTCAAATCTGCAAACCAAACTTAAATTATTGGAAGCTGCAGTGATAAAAGTGGTCCAGTATGGTTGTGAAATTCAGGTGCTTCAGGAGAGAGAAGAGGATTGGGTAGATCTTTCCCAGAGGAATTATGGGCTATAATGGGAGAAAGGTTTACATCGATAGGACACGTTCTGTGAATGAGGGATTGCAGATTGCGAAATATTTCGCTTTTCAGCCATCCGTCTAGGCCCAGACGAAAAGCAGGCCATCTCTGAATGGCACGGGAAGGGATACTAAGTAAAGATTTAAACGAAATTAGCATTAGGGAAAGCGTCACAAATAGAGTTTTGGCTGGTTTTGGATGGCGGAGGATCTTGGGCAGCTCTGTTGGCCCGAGGTGACTCGGTGATGCAGTGATTTGTTAGTAATAATAGTGGTAAATATTTAACTGCGTTAATGAACATTCATCATGGTAATATTTAACTGCGTTAATGAACGTTTATGAAATACTGCTGAAACTTAATTTTGCTTCAAATTTTAAATTGCTTTAAGTGCTACTGATTGATTTTTATGGTATTTGTTTAGAAATTGAATTTTTACACATTTTGAAGAGATGGATTGAAAGGAAACAAACAAGAATTTAGAAATAGAATTATATCTGCTAGATAAACTATATTTTTGTCTCCAAAAATTTAGTTTTTCAAGGTTTGAGCAGTATTTTAGTGTTTAAAGTACCAAAAAATTTACATTTTTCGCCACTTCCTGTGTCCCCTGACCCTTCTGAGCTATATTTATATCTCAAAACCTTTAATTTCTAGATTGTCTTTTTTATTCAACCAAAATTTTGGAGTCTATAAAAAATCACATTTACGTCTATAGGCCTTTTTATCAAAACTGCACCATTGCATATCTAGGTCTTTTTTTAGTCATAATTGAATTTCCGGTTCTTTTCCAAATTTTAAAGCTATATTTGGTTGTACAGAGTTCCACTTAGCCACTAAAAAAAAAAAAAAGAAAAAAAAAACATTTTCCTTGATGCTTTCAGGGGAAGCATTATGCCTAAAAAATTCTGCTCAGAAGATATCTTGTTCTCAGCAAGCTGTTTGCAGTACTTGTTTCCCAGTGAAAGAGAAAATTTCTCACACCATTAAAAGCTGCTCGAAGTTTCCCTTGACTGTCGTACGGAGCATTTATTCATATCATTTTGCAGGTTCTCAATGCAGTACTGATTGGCCTTGGAATTATTTTAATATTACCTCTCACTATATGGTTTTGGCGGAGAGTCCCGAAAAAAGGTGGGCTACTTAATTTTATATTTTTTTTTAATGAAAAATTGCCTTTGGCCCGATATAAAACTAAAACGTGGCATTATAAAAAATGTAAAATAAGTGTTTATGCATAAAACTATATATATATATATATATATATATATATATATATATATATATATATATATATATATATATATATAAATATAAATATATATATATATATATATATATATATATATATATATATATATATATATATATATATATATATATATATATATATATATATATATATATATATATATATATATATATATATATATATATATATATATAATATATAATATATATATATATATAATTTGTAATTTATATTATATAATTATAATTTAATTTTTAATTATAATTTATATAATTTATAATTTATATTTTTCGGCTTACTGATTATAAGTTTTTACCGCGAATGTGCTACAAATGCGGGTCGCTAGAGCATATATTGTCGGGCTGCTCTAGCGTGGAACGTTGTCTCAAGTGTCTTGGTAGTGGACACTCTCATTCTAGGAACAACCCTTGCCAGAATGAACCTTGTTGCTTCCATTGTGGATCTCATGAGCATACTGGATTTAGCTTTCGCTGCAAACGGCTAACCGAAAAAGCTGCAAAGAATAAAAAATGATTAGTGCAAATAATATATTTCTGAATCTGAATGGATTTGGTGATAAACAACATGTATTGCAGTCTATGCTGCGCGATCTGGATATTTTGTGTCTGCAAGAGCATCACCTTTCGACCACTCTACTAGTCTTCTGTCGAGTCTGTCGCAGCAGTTTAAGTATTTTATATCTCCAGCTACACCTACAGGTGGACGCCCATCTTGAGGCGTTTGCATTTTTCTTCAAGAGAATATTCCAGTTTCAGTGTTTGCTGTTAATCGTTTGCTGTTCTCGTGCTATTTACCAACAAATTCTCATGCTATTGATTCTGATTTTGATTTCAATTTTGCATGTTTAGAATTATCGCGATTTGTGGCGAAAGTTCCATCAGATTTCCACTGGCTTATTTGCGGGGATTTTAACTGCAACATTGCTATCTCTGATGTCCGCTCCTCCGCTCTTTTATCTTTATTTTCGGTTTTTACTATAGTTTCAAAAGATGCGGATTTTACGTATGTCCATAATTCTGGTTCTTTCTCTAATCTAGACCATGTGCTTGTTTCAAATGCAGCGTTATTGCCACAGCCTGTTCATGTTGGATTGGGTATGCCTATTAGTGACCATTTTTACCTTTCTTTTCATTTAAATATTCAAATTCCATCTTTTAGAATTATCCATCGTTCTAGTCAAATTGTAAATAAAATGATCTGGGATCGGGAAAAATGTGCAAATATCATGAAAAATCAGATGCTCTTTTACCTAAAATAATTGTAAATTATTCTAAGGATGTTGATCAAATTGATATTGATCTATTTTACCTTGAAATTGTTCATAGTTTAAAAGTCAGGGCTAATAAAGCATTTACGGCTGATTCTTTCCGTCGTGGATCTCATGTTTTAGGTTGGAACCTTAACCCGATTTTAAAGCAAAGCCAAAAGAATGCATCTCTAGCTTTTTACCTTTGGAATTGCGCAGGAAAACCGCGATCTGAACCATTTTATGATGGTATGAAATTAACTAAACGCGTTTTTTGGGCTGAGTTGCGTTTGCATAATGAAATTATAAAAGATGAAATTGGTTCAAGGATTACTAGTGATAAGAATGAGCTTTGGAGTTTGGTTAATTCTGGACGTCGTAATAATAATTGTTCACCAGATTCTAATAGTTCTCTGAAACTAGATGATTAGATAACTCATTATAATCATGTTTTTTCCTCCGGTGATCCGGCAGTTGAATCACGGCTTGACTCTTTATTATCGGAAGAAATTTCAAAGCCCCACCCAAATAGTAAAATATCTGTTTCTGTTGAAGATGTAACGGTAGCAATTAATGCTCTAAAAAGTAAGCATTCTTTTGATCATGATGGTATACATTCAAACCATATAAAATGGGCATTCCCCAAAGCAATCCTTCTCCTCGCTACTCTTTTTACTATTCTTTCATCTGAAGTTCTTCCAACTAGCTTTTTTCGTGCTACCACTTCACCCCTTTCAAAAAAAGGAGGGAATACGAATCGATGTTCTGATTATAGGCCGATAACTGTTTCGTGCCAGATTAGCAAAGTTTTTGAGTTAGTTTTATTAAAGTATCTGGAGTCTTGTAACCAAGGCCTGAATCAAATTGGATTCCGCAAGGGTTTAAGCATGGATGTTGCTCATACCCTCCTTTCAAGAATAATATCCTTTTGTAAGCAATGGGATAGAGTTTATACACTTGCGTTAGATTTTGTGGCGGCGTATGATTCAATTATCCATTCTTGGGCTATGACTGCGCTTCTGAAGAATAATGTCCCACTACCAGTAGTTTTGGTTTTAAAAAAGTGGTATGGCTCCTCTCGTATTCGTATTAAGTGGAAGAATCAGTTTAGTGATTATAAAAAACACATACACATTTGTTACTCTTTTTCGCTACATTAAAACAATAATGCGCTAGAGGAGTAATAAAGAGAAAAGAGCAAAACACGAAGAATCATCAGCTATACAACAAAGTGACAACCACCACTGACGAGAAAAACAGCCAAAACATAAAAGACTGCTCAGACCGGGGACTAAAATTCTATTCTACCGTATATAGAAGATGGCTAAGCGGAAAGTCTGATATTTTCTTGCAACGGTTTTCAAATCGAGCCGATAATTCTTCCATCTTCTCAGATATATCAAAGACATGGTATTTTTTACAAATGTATGAGTTACGGAACCATAGAGGAATACCAATAAAGAATTTAGCAAACCGGTAAAATTGAACTCTAATTTGTTTCATTTCTGTTGACGAAAAAAGTTTCCAAAATGGAGTTAGAAAAAACACGTGCGGTGCAGACATAGAGTTGTAGAGCTTTCCTAATATATACTATTCAAATTGCCCTTTAACGTTTGCTAGCAGACCATATGTTTTGCGAAGTTTCTTTTTCAACTCATTAATAACCAGAGTGCGTGTCGCTATTATCGATGACCCAAAATGAGCACTTAAATACTTGAGTGAATCAGACTTAGGAAGTGATCGATCCTACTTTAAGGGATTCTGAATGTGTCTTTTCATTCTGGTTTACTCTCATAAACTCAGTTTTCGACGGTTCAATAGCAAGGCCAATATTAGACAAACTAGCCTGAAGAGCCTCAAAAGCCCTTTCCATTGATGACAGGTTATCAGCGAGACGAAGTATGTCATCTGCATACGACAGGTGACTAATATCGATATGGCCATCAATAATATAGGGTGGGATGTTTCTCGTCGCAGTTCTAATTGCATTTTTGAATATTAACGGACTTAAAACTGAGCCCTGCTTTACCCTGTGCCTTACAGGAATTGGACATGTCAAACCGTCACTAGAACGGACCCGGACTATTGATTTCTGATACCAATTCCAAAGGCACGCGCAAATAAAGCCGCTAGTTCCGCTATTCAACAGAGCAACTAAAGATTGTGGATGCAGAATTGAATCAAAAGCCTTAGCTATATCAACCGCGCATACATACATACTCCTTTTCATCATCTTGTGACGTTCCATTATAGACAAGAACACAGAATGTGGATTTTGGACTCCTAAACCTTGCCTGAAACCAAATTGATGATCCCCAAAATCACATTTTTCACGCAGAAACGGGTAAATGATTTTTTCAAGTAACTTGCTAAGAACAGAGCATATGGTTATGGGTCTATATGAATTGCATAGCGCGGGATCCTTATTCTTTTTAGACACACTTGTAACTAGCCCCTCACATAAAGTCTTAGGGTGTAAAGTCAGGAGGCAGTTCAAACTTTGTGGAGAGGAAGAAAGGGAGATTAAAATTTCTTTTAGTTCATAAGGAGTCGTTGACTCAATCAATTTCGTTGAGGGAGTGAAAACTATTGTTATAATTTTGCTTTCGGGTAGTTCAATGTCGTTCAGGCTTCTTTGTAAAACTGGGGAAGGTGCCCCTAAATACTTGTGCCAAATTATGAAAATTTTGTCAAGTATACCTTTCACTGTCACAGCAACCTGTCACTTCGCGATACATTGAGTAATTCACCAATTATTACCGATGCTGTCATCGCTGATGCTACTACCACTTAGCCTATGTCTAATTGTAAAGGGAAAAAGACACCCACTTCCACCCCTTCTCTACTTGCAATGGTTTAAAGATTGTGTAAAGACAAGCTTGTATTCACTAGTAGAAGGGGAGGTAAGAGAGGATATCACAGGCCCCCACAGGAGCTCTTGGTTGGATATAGCTTCTGAATCATTGACAAAATCCCGCCCCAGGCTGTTATACAAGATATCGTGCAGTCCTCAGTAAGAAACCTTGAAACTACATTGAAAGCTGAAATTTCAAAGTCAATCAGTGATATTAAAGCACAGGTGTCCGCTCTTGAACATCAAGTCGCTGATAAATGCTCAATCTCTGATGTGCGTGCTGAGATTCAGACCCTTGTTCAACAAGAGACTGCTAGCATAAAAATGATTTTTCTCAACATCTTGACAGTAAGGTCCAGCGCCTTTTCACTGAAGAGCGGGATAGGCAGCGCAGAGCTCTTAATATAGTTGCGTATGGTATCCCATCACAACCGGACGAACAGCTCTACATCCAGTCGTACCTTAGCCAGAAGTATAAACTTCAGGACATACGTATTACAAATGTGGGAAGACTACCCACCCCTGCAAACCCACAGTCTGCAAGTGCGCGCCCGCCTCCTATCCTCTTCTCTGCACCAAGTTTTGATATCAAAAGGACAATCACCAACCATTCTCGTGAACTCCGCGAAGACATTCAGTTTCGTGGTGATGCTTCAAAGGCAGAGCGTAACAAACGTAAAACTCTTGTAAATGAGCTAAAGAGGCGAAAAAATGCTGGCGAAACATATCTCATCATCTTCAAAGGACAAATAGTGTCAAAAAATGTAGCTGTTCATCATAGTTGGAAAACTCCG
The DNA here is from genome assembly GCF_049724085.1 of Artemia sp. Qi Xiang Cuo. Taxonomy (NCBI): domain Eukaryota; kingdom Metazoa; phylum Arthropoda; class Branchiopoda; order Anostraca; family Artemiidae; genus Artemia; species Artemia sp. Qi Xiang Cuo. Next base: position 92,346,979 of record NC_142794.1, on the reverse strand, counting down.
AAGCCAGCCTCAAACCAGTCTGCGATGAAAATCTAACAGGTTGTCCCTCACCAATAAATGGCCCTGTTTTCTTGTAATTATCTTTTTTGTTTCATAATACTTTGTTGAAATAAGCGTATCCTCTACAGAAAATGAACTTAGTCAATTACGTAGTGAACTTTTCTTGTCATGTGATAGCTCGAGTAATTCGAGTTTTGTAAGTGCCGTTTTTGAACTTATTTCCACGCCACCTGTGTCTATCGCAGTTGCAGCTCCTGGACCTCTGCCGCTAGACGGCATGTCACAAAAGTCTCGGAAAAATAACACCCTACGTGTCATCTCGAGCAATGTTGACTCTCTTACAAACAAGCTTCTGGAAACCCAAGTGCTCTTAAAAGAAGAGGCAGCAGATATTGCCGGTTTGGCGGAGATTCTGCCAAAGTATATTGCAGTTCCTTCTACTGAGAGTTCGCTGCAGATATCTGGATTTCAGTGCTTCACTAATCTAGGACAGCCAAACTGCAGAAGAGGAGTTGGTGTCTACGTCAGAGAAGGCTTCCAGGTTAGTGTTATCAACCTTCCTATTTTTAATGTACCTTGGGTTGAAAGTGTATGGCTTGATATTAATCTTCATGACAAAAAAGTCTGTATTGGGTGTATTTACAGAAGCCCTAGTGCACCCAGTCTTGAAGAATGTGAATCATCACTTTAAAAAATTATTGATGGAATGGCTTCCTTGGTATCACAAACGGTTGCATCTGATTTGATAATAATTGGCGATTTTAATTTCTCCTCGGTTGAGTGGGTGGATGGACTTGGTCATCCGGCATCTGGCAGTGGGGACTCACCATTTGTGTCTTGTTTATCTGACAATTTCCTTCACCAAATGGTTGAAAAACCCACAAGGCACCATGGTGACCAGAACCCTTCCTCGTTGGATCTTGTAATTCTGAGTGACCCAGACTCTCTCATCAGAAATGAATTTCTTCCTCCAGCTGGCAACAGCGACCACTCAGTTATCCTCTTTGTGCTGTCTATGAATAGTCGTCTTCAAACTAACTTGCGCCCTCAAACTTTTATTGACTATCATGAAATACAGCAGGAATTGGTATCAATTAATTGGTCAGAGCTCATTACTTCTGATATCAACATGTCATTGTTGAATGTCAAGGAAACTCTCCTGTCAACAGAAAAGAAGCACTCCCGTGTTATTTATCAAAGACAACCAAAAACACTTCCGTTTCTCACAAAGGATACAAAAAGGACTATCAATAGGAAAGCCATAGCTTGGAAAAGGTACAAAAAGAAAAAAAACACAGGAAAATTGGCTAAGGTATGCGAAATCTCGGAATCTCGTCTCGGAATCAGTTAGGAAACTGAAGTCTGAATATGAGGAGAAGCTTGCCACTGATATCAAGGCAAACCCCAAATCCTTCTGGAGGCATGTTTCTGCTAAAAGTCCTAACCGTCACACCATTCCTGACCTCAAACATAGTGTGGTAATGCGCTTGTCGCCGATAGATAAAGCTAATTTACTAAATGTCCAGTTTGCCTCCGCTTTCACCACCCGGTCTTGTCCAGCCATCCCTGCAGCACCATCACATTCTGTATCTACCCAATGCCTAGCCTGTTAGTTACTGAAGAAATGGTCTTATCTAGCCTCGATAAACTCGATGTTAACAAGTCCAAAGGACCTGACGGGCTACGCCCAAGGCTTCTTCAAGAGTGTAGAAATGTCCTCGCTTCTCCTCTGTGCAGACTCTTCCAGCTGTCCCTAAAAAACGGAGAGCTACCTACAGATTGGAAAACGTCATATGTCACGCCAATCCACAAAAAAGGCCCGAAGGATTGTGCTGAAAATTACCGTCCCATTAGCATCACTTCTGCGGTCGTAAAGGTGCTCGAGAGATTTGTAAATAGAGCTCTCATTCAGCCCTTTGAAACTAACAACATACTAACTCCTTCTCAACATGGCTTCAGATCTGGTAGATCCGTCGACACTAACCTAATACAGACATACTAGTATGTAACATCACTGCTGGATCGAGGATTTCCTGTTGATATGGTGCTCCTGCACCGTGAGTAATATGTGATATATTTAAAATACAAGAAATAAAATTCTTTCTTTCTAAAGATAATTCCGACATAAATTAAACTTCCCCTAATTAAATTCAAATCCCGCTTCCAAGAGTCTAAATTCTTAATCAGCAAAAAGAAAAACTGCGTTTTAGCCTCAGCCAAACAATGACACTGTTCGATTTCGAATTTAGCTAAGATATTTGGTAATAAAAAAAAATGCTAGATAAAAAGTTTCTCGGGAAGCTTAAGTTACTAGAGCTGTATCAATCTTTAAATCATCGACAATATTTAAAAAAAATTAATGGATGAACGGTCGACATAATGCAGTGAGTTGTTAAACAGAATTACAAGATAGCGGCCCCCTCCAATGGCCTTGGGCCAATCGTGAAATATCACTCAGAAGCAGGATTAATTTGATATAGTGAAGAAAAGTGTTTTTTGAGGCATTCAGGCATTGCAATTCAAACTATTATTGGACATTCGTTTGTCAGAATTATCATTGTGACGCAGTCATTGTAGTGATTTGGTCATTATTGTTATCTCAGCCACTATTGTCGTCAGTTGAAGCAAAGCATTGTTGTACACCTAATAGTAAGTCTCAATAAAACTATTGCGGTTCTATTTGTATTTGCTTTATCTATATGTCTCTATCTGATCGCACAGCGGGTAATTAGTTTGCTTGCGTTCATTGATGACGTTGCCTTGACTCTGGTTTGGGCTTAATATGAGAGCTAATTACCGCGGTGATAACCCGAAGAAACGAGCTGCGCTCCCAAATTGATAGCCCGAGAATTTATAACCCACTAAAGCTAAGAAGTTTGTTTAATTTATTTCGGTGAGTGGTACGATTGGTACGCCGCTTTAAAGCATAATATTACATATGGAACAGTCTTTAGCGCTATAAGTGGCGCTATCGGAGAACTTATAAGGTGTAAGTTCACTGCTTTAAAGCATAATATTACGTTTGACGCGGTCAATCTTTATTACCACAATTGCCACAGCCATTTTATTGCTACACTCCTAAACCTCTCAAAAGCTTTTGACAGGGTATTTCATGAATTCCTGATCGCCAAACTGAAGGCAGCAGCTGTTGATGGTGTTACTGTGCAGTGGATACAGAGTTTGCTATCAGAAAGAACAAAAGCCGTCAGGGTCTATGATTCTCTAGGTGTTCCTCATTTATTGTCATCCATAACTGTGTTAATTGGCATCCCCTAGGGGACCATCCTTGGGCAGAGTCTCTTCAATTTTTATATTAATGATGCACCAAACCTTCTCTCGAACCTCCTCACACTTTATGCTGATGACTCAAAACTTGTTGGCAAAGTTGCTATACCATCTGATCTCCAATCTATACAAACGGACCTTGATATTCTTGGAAGCTGGGCTGATAAATGGCTCCTCTCCTTTAATGCTGAAAAAGGTCATGTCATTCAATTTGGCAAACATAATCCACATCAGCAGTATCATCTCCAAGCTAACCACCTCTCTGCAGTTACTGAAGAAAGAGATCTTGGAGTCATTGTTGATCATCGGCTGAGTTTCAGTACCCATGCAAAATCTGTATCTTCTTCTGCCTTCCAATCCCTTGGACTTATTAAAAGAACTATCTCTAGCCTGCATCCTAAAGTATTTATGAAGCTGTACAAGGCACTGGTTCATCCACGCCTTGAGATTGGAATGTCCCTGGCGTCCCCCCTATTTCAGGAAGGACAGGGAAATACTAAAATAAGTTCAAAGAAGAGCAACTAAGATGGTTGATGGCCTCAAACAAGTGCCATACGGAGAGCGTTTGCGTCATCTGAAGCTCCCTACTCTCACATACCGGAGGAAGCGAGGCGACGTGATTCTAACCCACAAAGTTATTTCAAAAAATACTCTTCCTGGTCTCCTTGCTCCCCCAGAACTCCTTGTGACAAGAGGACATTCAATGAAAATTTTCAAGAAGATAAGATAAGATAGGATAAGATATTTATTTCAAAAAATGGCTATCACAAGCCCCGGAGGGCCGAATTCGCATTTCGGGGTCATATAATAAAAAAGCACTCTTCTATCCGAGAGAGAACCCATTTCTTCAGCCAACGAATAACCAACTTGTGGAATTAGCTCTCTGAAGATACGGTGTCTGCAGACTCGACGATTGCCTTCAAGCGAAGACTTGACGAAGATTGGCAACAGCAGTAGTTCCTCTACAACTGGGAAGCTGCTGAGTCTACAACCCGAATGTAGCAAGCGAATCACGACAAAAAAAACAACAAAAAAACAAGCCATTAGATGTCATCACGGAGCATTACAAGGATGCAAAATCCTTAAATTCGCTCCAAGCTGCGATTTAAGGTAATTTAAGGTAAAAAGCACCAATTTTGATGAGATTGTGGATTTTCTTTTTATGAGCAGTTTCAATTTTATCGGGTCCAAAATGTAAATGTTCCCCATCCAACCTCCCCGAGCTGCTCTAAAAATATCATTTACCCTAAAAATAGAGTTAATTTATAAAAAAAGTTCATGTATCTACTTCAATGCTATATTGGTTATGCTATATTGGCAAACACGCAAAAATGAATAATCAAATGCACTCCCTTACTTTTGTTTCGATGTAGTCTAAATAAGCTTCCTGTAATTTTTGCTAACTGTGTCAATTTTTCCGATGTTTTGTTTTAGGAATTCATCTTTTTTTCGATTAGCACTGCTTTCTAGCCTAATCGACTATGGACTTTGGCTTTTTTGTTTTCTTTGGAACGTTGTGAAAATCCCGTTTAGATGATCTTTTTAAGGTTACGGTGCATAAACATTGAATATACTACGATATAGTGTGTTAAAATGTTAATTATGTTTGTGAAGTTCGTAAAGCACCCACGTTTCAGATCCCTTCTTACAGCTGCCATCATTGCTTCTGTATTCCTATCTGAATTCTAAGACTTTTCTTCTTATCAATCCGAAATATGTTATAATAAATAAAGTTATATTATTCAGCTACGCCCTGCAATTCTTATCGAAAGATTTTTTTTTAATAAAAAGTTGTTTTCTCGAAATGCTTAAGAATGTTTTCTTTTTTCCCATGGCAGAATGGCGAAAATGTTACATGTTAAATTACCAGTTGTGCCTTTTGTATGTATCTTGGCTGCAATAACGTTTGTAAAACAAAACATAATGACGTTACTGTTAGATATTACATTTCAACATGTCAGGTTGGCCAAGTGGACGAGGGCACTGGAGTAGGCCAGGCGACGTGGATAGGTAGTCTCAAGGTCTCGAGACTAGCTGTCAATACGAGCAGCTCCTTAGTCGTGGGTACAATCCTCACACCTGACAAAATTTGTATTCAACTTCTTAATCTTGTGAAGGGATTTTGTTGTAAATTTATGCTATTATTATGAACTATACTAATCATTTATGTAAAATATACTGATTTTATTATAGCTAACATCTTAATTTTATATCTACTTTGTCGCAACATATGGTTACAGCCTACGATTATGACGTCATTCATGAAAGTGTGTGTATTTTCATCTCCTTCCTTTCCCAGACACATTCTATTATGTATTTTTTTTCCAGCAAATGTTGAGCTACTGCGAAGTCATGGAGATATGGCGTTTTCGTCTACTCCCCGATTTCGGAAACGGGACACATTCATTTATTATGGGAAAAAAATGTTGAAAAAAGTGTCGTCTGTAAAAGACAAGGTTTGTAGTGTTATTTATCATTTAAGTATAAAGATATTAATTTTGAAGATCAGGTCTTCTGGGCGTCAAATTGGCAGCTCAATACTAAAATAATAATGGAAAATCTAACTTTGCAGAAACTTCAACCTTCTTTAAAACACAGACCAACATTTATTTTACGAATTTTGAATTCATCAAGTTATACCGTTATTTTTGGTGTCCCTGGGCTAAGTACTCAATGGAATAATTGCTTTAATCACTCGAGTTGGCATGGTTTAGCCTCATCGGCGTAATTCCGTGAATTGGGATAATTATTCGCTTGATGTGTTGTACCAGGGGAACGAGCTTCACTCAGCGAAACGAAAGGCAGTTTTTTAATCTCTTTTGCATATTAGCTTTAATCTTATTTAATTTTTTTGCCGTAAAATGTAAAACAATTATGGTTATGGAGTCTGGGTATTTCTGAGATTCATTCATATGGAAAATGTTTTTTTAAGATTTAATTAGACCCTAAAGACATTTTTCCTAAACGCTTGACCTATCTAAGTCATTTCTCACTCCAGAAAACGGACAATTATCTCATCACGAATGGTCCTATTAAACGAACCATAGTCATCGAATGGAGCTCCGTCCCATGGTATACAAATTCTGGTACTTATGGGGTATAGCGACCACACTCAGAAGTGAAGTCAATGTGAAATATACCAAAATAAGATGAAAATGTAATACTTTAGTTACAAAATTGTGGAAACTACAACAGAGAACCATGGAAAGTAGGTAGCCCAGAACGCATTATATTAAATACCTAACCTAACAAACTATATATATTGAATATTTAATTGAAATATACCTGTATAGTAGTTTATGTCACTCAGCTAATTATCTCCAGGTGTACCGAGAAACAGGTTTTACAACAGATCAAGAACAGCATGGTCGCTATAATATACAAGTACCCAAAATCTTAGTGTTTCTGCAGCAATTTATAGCATTTAATCTGAAGCAATTAAGAATCCCACACTGACTTCACAGCTGTCAAACGTGAAGCTCTTCCTTTAAAAGCTCGGAATCAACTTCTTTATCAACAAACAAATTGTGTTTTGAAACTCCTCCTATTTATTCTCAAGATTTTCGGCCTTCAAGGGTATCTAATTTCATTCAGCAGACGATTTTTGGAAAATGTTAGTAAAAGTATTTGATTTGAACTAAATCAAAAGACAGTATGTGTGGCCACTAGTGTCCAGGTTTTCAAATTGCATTTCTACAATACTTCGGTAAAGGCTAAGGGTATTACGTTGAAACTTTCAACTAATTTTTAGCAGTATGATGAACTAAGTAAAAGGATACTATTTCCATCAGGTTGTTAAAATGGTGTATCTGCAATGTCTAAGGAACAGCTAATGATATTAAATTGAAACCTTTTGTTTTTTCCTTTTGAATTTCTTTCACTCTGCGTTCCTGGCTATAGTCCCTTGCGGGAGGTATAGAATGCTGTATGTTTATGTGCTTTATGCTTAGAAACGTGTGTATTTAATCTGAAAGAAATTTCGTCCACATTTCAACTAAATAAAGACATGTATGTTTCATCTAAATAAAAGTTATCTTAAACACTTAGACCTTTCTGAGATATTTCAGATGGGCCATTGCGATAAGTCGGCTTCCCACGTGAACCTTTGATTTAGCTCAACATGACCCTTAAGATCACCTGGAAGTTTCAATAGAATATCTTCAGCTGTCCCTAAGAAATTGCAGATATTTCATTTTGACAACCTGCATGATCGTATACAGCTTTTGATTTAATTGCTTATATTCTTGATGTATAAGCAAATTGTAAAAAGGATGTATTCATTTAAAAATCACTATTTTATCTGGTATTTTTTTTTTAGCTGGACGCTTCTGTTGCAACTCATTATTATTCGATGAATTTCGAGTTCTTCAACATTATTTTTTGTCATTTTCTTTTTATATTGTTTTTTTTATAGTGTTTTAGCTATTCTTCTTTTTTTGCAGATGTCACTTTCCTCGCGAAAACGGAAGGCGATCCTGAGAAAATTTCAAATGGGTTCTGAGAATGCAGCTTCATACCGAGTCTCCTTAAGGGTTTGTCAATCTACGTAGCTTAATATTTTTGTTTCCTTTTTTGCTTTTGGAATTTCTGTCTCCTACCAGTCAGAACCACTAATGATATAACAATCGAAATGATGCAACCCACTAGTGGCGATACTTATTGTAAGATATACCTTGAAGCTAGAATCCTTATCGGAACCACTAGCTAGAATCACTAGTGGTGTCACAGTCGAACTGATTTAGCCCACTATTAGTGATAGTACACGCTCTAAAACATACATGGAAGCTAAAATTACTACTGCAATCACTAGATATCACAATGAAACTGATTTGAGCTGTTTGTAGCGATACTGCAGGCAGTTAATTTGAACAAATTTATATTTTTTTTTCTTGCCTGTTTTTACTTTTAACTTTTTGGCCTCCTACTCGGCAGAATCACACGGCATCGCTACCAAATTGATTCACCCCGCTAGTCGCTAAAATGCAGGTTTTGAAACTAGAATCTACTATAATCACTGGCCAAAATCACTAACGGTACCACAGTAGAACTGATTAAACCCACTTGTAGCGATAACACAGGCTGTAAAACATGCTGAAGTTAGAATCACCACTAAAATCATTTGGGAAAATCACTAATCATATCACAATGGAACGGATTCAACCCAGTAATAGCGATAATGCAGATTTTAAAACACTCCCAAGTCTGTACCTTGAAGCTAGAATCAGTACTAGAACCACTTACAAGAATCACTAACGATATCACAATTGAACAGTTTGAACCCGCTAGTAGCGATAATGCAGGCTGTAAAACGTACCCCAAAGCTAGAATTATATACTATAATTATATCTAGAATTATTAACACAGAATTAACCAATTGATTGAACCTGCTGCACTTAAAAGACGGGCAATAAATTTCAAATTGACGAAAAAATTCGACTACAACTTACGTATCAACTACAACTTAGTAACTGCAACCTACGATCAAAGTTTTCTGTATAATGATTTATAGCAATTTTCAGTCGTCTGGAACCACAGTATATGAATAATAGACAGTATGATCGTTCCCTATCTTAACCATTATAAAAACCCGAGGTGCGAGTGCTCCGGATAACGTAAAAACATAAGCGACATTAGATCTTTTCACGGGTAGACAAGTCAGATTTCTCTTGAACGCGAAACTTGGCTTCAACGTTGGAACACTAAATTTTAAAGAAACTAATTTTAAATTAATATATTTCAATACATACATGAAAATCGGTAATTAGAAGTGCAATGTTATTATTTGATATTCTTAGGAGGTTTCGAAGTCTCGATTTGTTTTCAAAGGCATTTTTCTGAAAGTTTCTGCCAAAATACGTGTTCCAGGGAAATTGGACCGCTGACACATGCTAACATTAGTAACCCGCTAATGAAAGAGTATGTGGGGGGAGCTGTTTGTACGCACCGAGAATGAAGAGCCAGAAATCGTTTGCGGTGAACTTACTGTAAATTATCTTTATTCAGTGTCTGGAACCAACAATTCCACAACAACAAAATATCTGAGCAGGATATGCTACCTGTTTTCCAAAAGAACGCCTAAGGCTAATCTCAGCATTTTAAATGCTCGGTTGAACAACCATACATGTTCCACAAAGTCATTAATGTTCCATAAAAAATCTGAAAATACAACTAAAGAACTGCCATCTAGTAGCTCACATGTGAATGAAGTTTGCTCAAGATGACTGAATTTTTTTTTTCAATAAGTTTGAAAAAGTAAGTTTTTATGGTTGTTTTGTAATTCTTTTCAGAATTTTCACTAGATATCACACTCAATTAGTGGCTATACTGCAGGCTGTAAGTTTACGTAGATTAATATTTTTCTTTGCTCTTGCCTCATTTTACTTTTTACATTTTAATCTTGCACCGGCCAGAACCACTACTGGCATAACAATCGAAACGATTCAAATTACTAGTTGTAACATTGCAGGCTTACAAATATACTTTGAAGCTAAAGTGCTTTAAGGTTTATGCCCTTAACCGTCGTTCCTAATGTTTTAATCGATGACTAATTTTTTAGGAAGAGCCTTACCTTGGCCGGACTCGACATTAAACCTGCATTTTAATACGTTTTTACATATCGACTCTTTAGTACATGCAGCAATTTTTCTTTAAGGCTCGTAAACGTGGATTGAATTTAGCTGTAATTCGCTTTCTCTGGAATCTGTGTTCGAAGTCACAGGTCTGACTGAAGCTACCTCCTGACAAAAGTTCATTCTCCATTCTGTGCAGGTGGCTTATTTCAGCCAAAAAAGGTGTCACTCAAGGAGCAGTCACCTCTCACGTTCTCTCCAATTATTGGGAACTAGATGCTCAAGATCTGTGTCAATCTTCGCTGATTCTGTCTTCTACTATCCTGTATTTGGTATGTTATGTGGACGACATCCTGAACCTTAGCCGAACTCTTAAACGGACAACCAAAATTTTCGAAATCCTTGAAGCTGAATTTCAGACAGTTGAACTTCAATTCAACTTTTCAAATCTGATATCGTCCTATTTAATTCGAAAATTGAGTCCCGCGTTCCTACCATAATCCTTGGTTCTCGCTATGTCCATTCTATTGATCACCTCATTTATCTAGGTCTAGCCTTAGATTCGTCAATCCGCCACAGCCGAAAAATTCTTAATGACGAATTTCAGCGTCTTACGCTCCTATCATACAAACTCTGATTTAACCGGCAGCTTCTAGCAAGCCTATGCAATGTTGTCGCTTTTCCTCACATACTATATACTCTTCCATTCTGGAAGCCTCTCACTAAACCTAACAAAATTAGATCAATTTATTTTTGTTTTTACGAAATATTTGCTTCATCTGCCTCCATGGTACAGAGATACGCAAGTCTCTGCCAAATTCAAAGTTGCTAATTGTGACTTCACCGTCGCTAGACGGATAGCGAAGCATAATAGAAAAGTTAATTTATTCGACCGTCCTACCTTCTCATTCAACGATTTTGTTTGCACTTGTTTTCATTTCGTATTTTTGGATTCCTTTTTTTCTGTCAGTTTAGTTTTGCTGTTTCTTTTCTCCTTTTTTCTTAGTACTCCGTTTTGTCTTGTGTCGATTTAACGGGTTTTTCAATAATTAAGCAAATGAAAGTACTAATAGACCCACTGTATATCACATTCGAAATGAATCAACCTGCTAGTAGCGATACTGTAGGCTATAAATCTACATTTTCCTTGCCTCTTGTTACTTTTTGTCTCCTACCGGCCAGAATCAATAACGTAATCTGAATCTATTCAATTTGCTAGTTTTGAAAATGTAGGCTGTAAAACATGCCTCGGAGCTAGAATTACTACTAGAATCACTGGCCAGAATCATAGGTTGCAAAAAACGATGAAAAAACGTTCTAAGTAAAGAACGATGTTGCCACAATATATTATTTATTTTTGTTGTTTTCTTCCATACCAGGGCACTTCGTATCGAAGGAGTTGTCGTAGAAACTTCGAAACGGGCTCATTCGATTGGAAATTGGAATGGCTACCCTTTTTAATACTCGGAAGTGATTGGAAGGCAACTAACACCCCTTCCACGCCCACCATTTCTTCAAACACATCCAATCAAAATTTTGAGATAGCCACTTTGTTCAGCGTAGTTGATTTCCATCAGCGTAGTCGATAGAAATTATGTTTTTGAGGAGGACACTCCCCCACAGTCCTCAGGGAAAGGGTTTTAAGTTATGCCTTGGGGGCATATAAGACCGATGTCGGCACAATGTATTATTTATTTTCTTTCCCTTTAGACCAGGGCACTTCGTATCAAAGAAGTTGTCGTAGAAACTTTGAAAAAGGCTCATTCAATTGAAAATTGGAGTGACTTGTGCCCTTTTTAATAGTCGAAAGTGATTGTAGGGCAACGACTGCCCCTTCCACGTCCGCCAGTTATAAAAACAAATCCACTCAAAAAGCTGAGGTACCTAATTTATTAAGTGGAGTTGATTTATAGAGAGAAATTATGTTTTTGACGAGGACACTCCCCCACAGCCCTCAGGGCAAGGGTTGTAAGTTATGCCCTGGACATATAAGGTTTTTACAGAAAGTGTTGTCGTAGAAACTTCAGAAAAGGCTCATTCGATTATAAATTCAAAGGGCTAGTTGCCCTTTTTAATAGTCGAAAGTGATTGGAAAGCAACTAACACCCTTCTCACGCCCACCTTTTCCCCAAACACATCCAATCAAAATTTTGAGACAGCCATTTTATTCAACGTAGTTGAAAGTTCTTGAAATTAGGTCTTTGAGGATGACAACCCCTCACAGCCCTCCCTCAGAGCAAGGGTTGTAAGTTATGCCCTGGGGGCATATAAGGATTTTATATAAAGCGTTGTCGTAGAAACTTAAAAAGGAGCTCATTCGATGGGAAATTGAAATAGCTAGTGCCCTTTTTAATAGTCGAAATTGATTGGAAGGCAACTAACACCCCTTCCACGCCCACCATTTCCCCAAACACATCCAATCAAAATTTTGAGATATCCATTTTGTTCCACACAGTTGAAAGTTCTGAAATTTATACCTTTGAGCAGGACACTCCCCCCACAGTCTTCAGGGCAAGAGTTATAAGTAATGCCCTGGTGGCATATAAGGTTTGTATTGAAATCTTTGTCGTAGAAACTTCAAAAGGGATCATTTGATTGGAAATTAAAGAATTGCAAGATCTAGTTCGCTCTTTTTTTCCCCAAACCCGACCTCTTAAAATGGGCACCGGAACTGTTGATTTTGAATCGAATTAGCTTCTTTAAAAGTTTCAATGACATTTTTGGCTATTATAGAGTGGTGTTGCCTATGATATTTTTTATTTTTCCTTTTGAAAACTCGCATGCATAGGGTTTTCTCGTTTAATTGAAACTCCTCCTAAACATTCCCTAAAATTTTCACCTTATTACCCTTAAATTCATTAGTTATAGTAACTGTAGTGGTAGTATTAAAAGTATAGACATAGTGCCTTCTGGCTAGTTCAAAATCCCACACAACTTACCCTAAAAAGTCTAACTTACTAATATAAGTTGTTCTTCAGATAATGCTTAGTCACGTTTTTGAAAGCCCATATGCTCGTAGTTTATTTTGATATGGTTCAAAATCCGCCTAAATACACCATAAATTGTTCACCTTAATACCTTAGCTTGCACAGTAGCAATAGTTGTAGCAGTTTTAGTAGCAATATACGCATAGCACCTTTGGTTTCTTCAACGTCCCCTTCAACACACGCGGAAATTTTCAGCTTAATACCATCAAATATTCCTGAAGCTTTTCTATGTGTCCCCTTGACAACCTGTGTGGGTATAATGTATTTTGAATTAGTTCCTTACAGTTTCTATATATCCCAAATTTTTCACCTTAATACTCTTAGTTTTAATAGCGTAGTAGTGATAGTAACAGTAGAATTGAAAGTAGTAGCCTAAGCTTTAGTGGCAGTAGTAGTAACAGAAATAGTAACAGTAGTAGTAGCATCAGTAGATGCAGTAGCATTAGGATGCAAATATTTTCTTTTGGTTAGTTCAACATCACCCAGAACAAGCCCTATTAGTTTCAATTTCACAAACCAAACTGTTTAAAGATTTTGCTGTGACATCCTTTTGACAACTTGCAAAAAGATGGCGTTTTGTGATTCAGTTCACCTCCCCCCTTCAAAATTCCTTGATAACTTCACCTTCATACCCTTAGGCATAGTTGTAATAGTAGTCACAGTAGTAGTATTGATATTACTAGCAATAGTATTGAATAGCGGTACTACTAATAGCAGCAGTAGTATTAACCCATTGCCTTTTGGTCAGTAGAACATCTCTCTCATCATGTTCTGGATGTGTAAAATTGATACAATCAGCCATTGCTATGACATTGCTTATATATCCTTTTGATAACCTGTACATTCATATACTTTTTGAAAATTTCCTCTAAAGTTTGCTATCAAACTTACAATTAGTTGCAATAGAAGCAATAGTAGTAGTAGTAGTAGTAAATGTAGCAGTAACAGTAGAATTAGCAGTAACGTGCACACATTGCCTTTTGGTGAGATGATCTTCCCCTTTGAGCATTCTCTGAGAGTTCCAACGTAATACCCATGTCAATCTTGAGATATGCTATTTCGGCAATGTGCATCCACATAGCGTCTTTTGATTATGTTCAAATTTCCCCTTAATACTGTAAACGGAGTAGCAAGGTAGTAGTAGTGGTGGTAATTGTAGTAGTAATGGTAGCATGCAAATATCGCCTTTTTGATCATCTCCCTTATCATTTCCTGAATTTTCCAAATTAATATACTCAGTTATTCCTGTGTTACGCCCTTTTGACAAACCATATACACATAGCATGTTTTGATTTAGTTCAACACTCCCCTTAACATTCCCTGAAAGGCTCACCTGAATGTCCTTCGTCTATTTGGAAAGTAAAGTTGTAGTATGTATACCTTTCTCAATAACAAATACTATGTGTAAACAACTCCTTGACCTGAGAACTGTGGGCAGGTTTACATCCCCAAAGACATTGTTAACGTATCTTTCAACAATGCTGACAAAATAGCTCTTTTAAAATTTTAATGTATTGCGGAATGATAGGCTTTAGGGGGATGATTGCCCTCCATCCACTTTTGACTCTTAAAAAGGGCACTAAAACTTCTGACTTCCAATCAAATGAGCTCCGTCCGATCCAAAGTTTATGCGATACCCATTCCATAAAACTTCTCTGAAAGGCTCACCTGAATGCCCTTCGTCTATTTGGAAAGTAAAGTTGTAGTATGTATACCTTTCTCGATAACAAATACTATGTGTAAACAATGAACGAATTGCCTAACTTACACTCCTTGTCCTGAGAACTGTGGGCAGGTTTACATCCCCAAAGACATTGTTAACGTATCTTTCAGCAATGCTGAAAAAATAGCTCTGTTAAAATTTCAGTGTATTGCGGAATGATAGGCTTTAGGGGGGTGATTGCCCTCCATCCACTTTTGACTCTTAAAAAGGGCAATAAAACTTCTGACTTCTAATCAAATGAGCTCCATCCGGTCCAAAGTTTATACTATACCCATTAAAACTCACACATCATTAAACTTTTATATGCCCCGGAGCATGATTTACAAGCCTAGCCAATAGGTTGTGGGGGACTATGTCCACTCTGAAGACATTGTTATATGATTTTCGGACTTTTGGTAATAAAATGGATATCTCACAATTTAAATTGAATGCGTTTCGGAAAAACAGGATGTCAGGGGGGGGGGGCTAGTTGCTCTCCATCATTTTTACTCTTAAAAGTGAACTAGAATTATACATTTCTAGTCAAATGAGCCTCTTCTAAAATTGCAAGACCACCCTTCCATCAAAACTGTGTATGCCCCTGGAGCATGACTTAAAACCCTTACCCATTTCCCCAGACTCTGGGGGATTCTGTCAACCTCAAAAGCCTTGTTATATGATCTTTGGACTATTTTTGAAAAAATGGCTATCTCAAAATTTCTATCAGATGGGTAAAATACGACGGGGGGGGGGGGGCTGCCCCCCAATCACTTTGACTTTTAAAAAGGGCACTAGAACATCTGATCTCCAATCCAATGAGCCCCATCAGAATTTATACGACCACCCTTTCCTTATAAACCTTATTTGCCCTTTGGGCTTAACTTACAACCCTTGTGCTGAGGACTGTTAAGGGGGTGTTGTCATCCTCAAAGACGTAATTTCCAGACCTTTCAACTATGCTGAACGAAGTGGCTATCCGACAATTTTGATTAGATGTGTTTTTGGAATTGATGGCTTGGAGGGGGGGGGGGGTGTTGCCGTTTATCGCTTTTGACTATTAAGAAAAAGCACTAGCCCTTTAAATTTCCAATCGAATGAACCGTTTCCGAAGTTTCTAAGACAAAAAATGGCCATAGCAAAATTTCTATAAGATGCATTTCGGGAAAATAAGAGCTGTGGAGGGGGACGGTCATCCGCCCTCCGATCACTTTGAATCTTAAAAAAGGGCATTAGAACTTCTGATTACCAATCCAACGATCCCCATCCTAAGTTCCTACGACAACCCTTTCTATAAAAACTTTTTTTGCTACCAGGGCATAACTTACAACCCTTGCCCTGATTGCTATGGGGAGGGGTGTCATCCTCAAGCAGACAATTTCCAGACCTTTCAACTACGTTGAACAAAATGGCTATCTTAAATTTTTGATTGGAGGTGATTGGAGAAATGCTTCGCGTGGGAAGGGGGTTAGTTGTCCTCCAATTAGTTTCGACTATTAAAAACAGCACTAGCCCTTTCAATTTCCAATCGAATGGGTGTTTTTCGAAGTTTCTACGACAACTTTTTCGATACAAAGTGAAGAAAAAAAAAATACATTGTGCCCACATCGCTCTTTACTTAGGTAGCGCTATTGCGCTGCCTATAGTATGGAAAATATGGTGCTTTTATTAAGATATTTTAACATCTAGGTTGGTAGAAATAGGGATAGATGGTATGCTAGCCTAGGTAAATTTGGTGTAGGAAAAGGAAACAGTAATAGCTACAGACTGCTGTAATTTTGTAGGTACATCAATCTAGCTATAACTGATGCAGTGCATGGTCATAAAATGGCCCGTAAGTTAAAGTGGTTTCACGTGATAGTAAGACATCAAACCTTTTTGATTATGTTATTGTAAACCAAAGATTGGCAGGATCAGTACAAGATACTAGGCTATATAGGAGTGCTGTTGTTGACGTTAAAAGTAAAGATCACCATCTAGTAGTGTCTAGGGTTAATTTAAAGAAGAAATTTCTGAAGGGTAAATACCGCCTGGAGAGTTATGATGTTGGTAGACTCCAGGATGAGAATTTGAGAGAAACTTTCCAGGAACAGTTTAATGCTAAACTTCAGAGTTTAAAATTTGACAATGTTGAAGATGGATGGAATCATTTTAAGAAAATAATTTGTGAAGTTGCTGATGGTGTTTCAGGGAAGAACGTTGGGAGCGCAGCTAGGAATATTAGTTAAAAAGCTTTATGTTTAATGAACAGGAGAAGGGACTTGTACAAGAATTATCTGAGTGATAGATCATATCAAAACCACAGGAATGTAAAGAAATTGGAGAAAGCATTAAAATATGAACTAAGGAGGTGTGAAGTGGAGGTCATGGATAAAATAGTCGAGGATCTGGAAGATGCAGCTAGATGACATTATAGTAAAATATTGTACTGGTATGTTAATAAATTGAGAGGGAGTAGTCAATCCGGACTTGTTCCAAGATAGGAACGGGGCCACAATGAGTGATAAGGAAAGAGTCAAAGAGAGATGGGCGGAACACTTTGAGAATTTGCAAAACCGAGATAGAGTTGCAGGAAAAGATAAAGAGAAACTGAAAAAGTTTGTGATACCTTGTATGTGAAGGAAGAGTCGTTTTTTTAGGAAGAATTAGTGACAGTACTAAAAGGATTAAAAATGTAAGGCTCCAGGTGCTGATAGTGTAGTAAATGAGCTGCTTAAATATGGTGGCTCTGAGGTTAGAAATAAGTTACTGAAGATTGTGAATATGATTTTGAAAAAGGAGAAGTACCTATTGATTTTAGGAAAACTTTAATTAAAGCACTGTATAAGAAGTGTGATAAGAGTGAGTGTGGTAATTATCGAGGCATTAGTCTGCTCTCTCTAGGTAGCAAATTACTTAGTAATATGATACTTTTTAGACTGAGAGATGATAGAAAAGGTGGAGGATGTGTCGACCAAGTTTTTACACTTAAATTACTAATTGAGAAGTGCCTGAGTTATCGAGCACCTTTGGTCCTCACTTTTATAGAATACGAGCAAGGTTTCATTTCTGTTGATACAAGAGCTTTAGCGAAGGTCTTATCCTTGTATGGTTTACCAGACAAATACTTACACTAGGCAGCGCAACAATGCTGCCTAGTATTTTTTTTTTGGGGAGGGGGGGCGGGTTAGACCAGGGTACTTCTTATCGAAGGACTTGTCGTAGAAACTTCGAAAAGGGTTCATACAACTGGAAATTGAAATGGCTAGTGCACTTTTTAATAGTCGAAAGTGATTGGAGGGCAACAAACCCCCTCCAACGCTCCTCATTTCCCCAAACACAACCAATCACAATTTGGAGATAGCCATTTTGTTCAGCGTAGTTCAAAGGCCTGGCAACTATGTCTATGAGGATGATAACCCTCCCCCCTCCACAGCCCTCAGAGCAAAGGTTGTAAGTTATGCTCTGGGGGCGTATAAGGTTTATATACAGGGTGATCAAATAAACTTCAGAAGGAGCTCATTGGATTGGTAATCAGAAGTTTTAATGTCTCTTTTAAGATTCAGAGTCATCGGAGGGTGGTTACCCCCCTCCCCCACTCAAACCAGGCATTTTCCCAAAACACATCTGATAGAAATCTTGATTTTCGTAGAAACTGCAAAAAAGCCTTATTCGACTGGAAATTGTCGGTAACCCCCACCCCTCCCATGTCCACCATTTCACCAAACACGTCCAATCAAAATTTTGATATAGCCATTTTGTTCATTGCAGTTAAAAGATCCGGAAATTATGTCTTTGAGGATGACAACCCTCAAAGCCCTCAGGGCAAGTGTTGTAAGTTATGCACTGGAGGAATATAAAGTTTTTTGTCGAAAGGGTGGTCGCATAAACTTCGGAGGGGAATCATTGGATGGGTAATCAGATTTTCTAATACTTTTTTAATATTCAAAGTAATCGGAGGGCTGATAAACGTTTTTACATACATCCACAAAATTATATTGTGCAATCAACCAGAATCTCTGAAAGTAATCTAACTGGAAAGCGATTAGCCTTTAAGACTGCTTTACGTAAAATAAAATTGTGAAATGCCATTTATACTTGTGTTTTTTATTCAGTTACCCTTTCACCGTTACTGAGAAAGGGTCGTCCAATTTTAGTTTTGTGTTTTTATTTTAAAATTTGGTTTTTTATATTTTTATCAGTTTTATCCACCACTGAAGACTGTCAAGCGGAGGTCTTGACCGAAATATTTGCATAATCTTTCAATTTTTTCTCTGGCTGTTAACTGTCCTTGTTTTCTTCCTTTCTTCGCCATTTTATGTTTTATAACCCTCCTCCCACACACCTCGTATTTTTCCGAAATGCATCTGATAGAAATTTTTAGATGACCATTTGTTGTCGTTGAAACTTCAAAAATGCTAATTCGTTTGAAAATTGAAAGGACTTTTTTAATAGTCGAAAGTGATTTGAGGGCGAAACAAGCCCCCCCCCCCCCCTCCACATCCAACAAATCCCGAAACATATCTAATAAAAATTTCGAGATAGCGATTGTTTTTAGCGTAGCTGAAAGGTCTAGAAATTATGTCTTTGAGAATGACAACCCTCCCCCCATAGCACTCAGCGCGAGGGTTGTAAGTTATGCCCTGATGACATATAAGGTTTTACGGAAAGGGTCGTATAAACTCCAAAGGGGGCTAATTGGATTGGAAATACGATGCTATGGTTCCCTTTTTAAGAGTCAAAGTTATTGGGGGCAGCCCCTTCCCTCTCTGTCATATTTTTTTACAAATGCATCCGATAAAATTTTTTTGATATCCATTTGTTCAAAAATCGTTTAAAGATCATATAATAAGGCCTTTGGGGTAGACAGAATCCCCCAGAGTCTGGAGGTAAGGGTTGTAAGTTATGCCCCAGGGGCATATAACGTTTTTAAGGAAAGGGTGATCGTGTGAACTTCAAAACAGGCTAATTTAATTTGAAACATATAGTTCTGGTTCCCTTTTAAGAGTCAAACGTGACGGAGAGAAGCTAGCCCCCCTTCCTGACATTCTCTTTTCCCAAAACGCATTCAATTGAAATTGTAAGATAGCCATTTTGTTATCAATAGTCCAAAAATCATATTACAATGTCTTTAGGGCAGGCACAATCCCCTAGAGCCCATGGGTAAGGGTTTTAATTATATCCCAGGGCATACAAGGTTTTTATGGAACGGATGGTCGTATAAGCTTTAGATGGGATGGATCTCCCTTGATTGGAAGTCCGAAGTTTTAGTACCCTTTTTAAGAGTCAAAATGAATGAAGGTCAACTAGACCCCCCAAGTCTATCATTCCCCAAAACCTATCCAGTAATCGAAAGGTCCAGTAATTATGTCTTTGGGGATGTCAACCTCTCTACAGTCCTCTGGACAAGGGCAGTGAGCTAGGCAATTCGTTCATTGTTTACACATAGTATTTGTTATTGAGTAAGGTATGCATGTTTGAACTTTACTTTTCCAAGAAGACAAAGGGCATTCAAGTGAGCCTTTCAGAGGATGTTGAGGGGGCTGTTGAACTAAATGAAAACACATTATCTATAAAAGGATTGTCAAAAGGGTGTAACAGAAGGATAACTGAGTAAATTAATTTAGGAAATCCAGGAAATAATAAGGGATATGATCAAAAAAGCTATATTCGCCTGCTACTAATTCTACTACAACTACCACAACTGCTACTACTAGACTACTCTATTTACAATATTGAGGGGAAATTCGAGCTAAATCAGAAGACGCTATGTGCATGCAAATTGTCAAAATAGCATATCCCAAGAATTTATTTGTGTATTAAGTTGTAACTTTCAGAGAATGCTTAAAGGGGAAGATCATCTCCCCAAAAAGCAATATGTGCACACTACTGCTAATACTACTGTCACTGCTGCATTTACAACAACTACTACTACTTCTATTGATACTACTTGTAAGGCTAAGAGCACTGATTGGAAAATTTGATAACATACAGGTTATCAGTTGTATTTTCAGCGTTTTCGAAGAAAAAAAGACCATGAGGTTAGCAAACACTTGCTACTACACAGGTACTACATTTACGTTAAGTTTTACTGCAAAGAAGCAAGAAAAACTGAAAAGGAAAGACTGAAGACTAAGACTTATTAAAGCTTTCCATACTATTAAAAGGCTAAGAGCACTTAGCCTGTATTTTTCAACATTCAGCTCCACTAAACAAAGGGAAAAATATCTTTTTTTAGATGCATAAATGGCATATTGGTTTTAAAAAGGCGTATTCATAAGCTTTGAATAAAAAGCTTCTGAACTTAAACTTGTATTTTCGACGTTTTCAAAGAAAATAGACCATAAGGTTTGCAAACACTTTTCGGGGAGACATTCTTTAGTAGTTTAGCAAGGTGAATGAAGGTCTACATCATGGGTCGGCAGCTTGGGGGCCGCATGCGGCCCACGAGGCGCCTTGGTGCGGCCCGCAAGATCCTCGCCGAACCGCACCTGACAGACCACATTACACACAATACCAATACACAACGAAGTCAAAGGGGGTGCCATCTAGCATTCTAAAAAAAAAATAAGTAAGCACCATCTAGCATAGTTAGTTTGATGTTCAACCGCCCAGAGCAATTTATTGGTATGTTACATTTTTTTTTTAGTAAACCTACTTCAAAGTTTTGAAAATACCCCCCAAACAAAACATTTTGCCTTTAGAATTTCGTTGTTTATTCTTTTTTAGTTCAGTAAAATTTAGTGCTTGTCGCACGAAATGAAAGCCAAATTACCTGGTCATGTTATGTTGCCATCTTGTGGCAAAACATTAATAAGAAAAAAAAACGCTGGATTTTGTAGATGGGTGTCATCTGGTATATACCTGGACAGGAAACAATGGTACACGCTGGGACATTTCCCAGTATGTACCACATAACACACCCATCTACAAAATTGAGGGTAATGTTTTTTCTTCTAAGGGTAATTTTCATCAAAAGGGCCTAATCACATCCAGGTTGTCCAAGGAGCATAAATACGAAGTCTCAGGAACAGAATAAGATATTAAGTTTCAACTTTCAAGGAAACTAGAGGGGGAGTAAAGCTAAATCAAAAGGAACAATAAATCCAGGTTGTGAAAAGGGTTTATGTGCAATATAGCGTTTTGAGGTATTGGAATTGATACCTCTGGCATAGCAACATATGTTTCAGGGACTGGAATGGTCTTCAAGATAACAGTTTGCACAGGTAGGCCGTCTATGGGGTTGAAGGCATCACTGGACGAGAAAGAGTTTCTTCTGACTCCACGCTTGACGGAACATCAGCAGGATATTTATTCTCCTCTTGTATATCTGGTTCAACCTTAGCAAAAGATGTTTCTAGAACAGAACAATTAGCGATCCTACTGAGGTACATATGGAAAACTAGTGGAGCGACTAATCGGCTGCTATCACATGTATATCTTAAATCTTGTCAGCTTAGTTCGATATTTCTGCTCCCATTTCAAAATAATAACAAATCTTTTTAATATAATGGTTGCGAATGAATTTTTGCGATTAGGGACTTGTTGAGCAGTAACTGAGCCTTATTATATTTAAGTTGTTTTTTGATTATTTGACATAGAGCTTTTTTGAAGAGCATTTTCATTTTGTTAATGTTTTTTTGAAAATTATTTTTTTCTTTTAAATAGAAGATAGAGCCACCGGAAGAGTACTTACAAGAAGATGTTCGTGCAGACCAAACGAATTTGTCGCGTGAGGTTCGGGACTTTTTAGCTTCTTTAAGGTATATGTTATACCGTTATTATTCTTTTTTTTTTATAGATCTTGGGGAGGTCTTTATGGAAGATGACATTACAAGCAAGGAAAACTAAATGTAACATTTATTCCATGATTTTAAATTTTTGATAATTTTTCTTTTTGCTTCCTGTCTGAGTATATTTAGTGTTTTTTGTGTAGCCATTCAAGTTAGAGGGAGGTTATATTTACCTTTTTACGTCAGAACTTGGCTTCCATCACATGTTTGACAATTGTTCTAGTCTGCTTTTCCACTAGACCGTTTCTGTGGGTATGGACCTAGTATATTGGATATTGGTTTATTTTGAATTATGAAAATAAAAGTAAGAAGAAAAAAAGAGATGTATGAGGTAAAGAATAACTGATTTGTTAATTCACTAGTATCAAGCAGAGGAGCATTATGTAGATAAATTCCCTCCGATACAAAGTCCTTGTAGAGTATGGATTTGAGATCTACTTCGTTTTCTGGGACCCTTTTTTCCGATGATTGATCCACTGTGGGATGTATCTGAGGGACTTTGAGTCTTCGATTTGATATCTAGTTTTTTTTTTTTTAGTATTATACCCCGTAGGTTCAGTGAGTGCCCTCACTGACTGGTAAATGTTGTCATCATTTTATATAGTTTGGATGTCAAATATATTGCTTATAACTTGACTAAAACAAAATAAGGATTTTCGAATTTTGAATATCTATACATACTCCCCCCTCCCCTTCTACTGGATGATTATAAAACGCTGATGTTCGTAATTAGCACCATCAATTGTCCCATTTTACGGTGTCAAAGCTTCCACTGCTCACTGACCGACCACCTGTTGGCCACATATTTGGTGAGTGACTCGAGCAACAAATTGAAGTAGATTTTAGCGTCATAGATATAATCTAGGATTTCAGAATAGTTTAATCCATTCAGGTAGTACCATCAGGATTTGGGAAGGAGTATGGTGACTTGATGGCCGTGAAAAAGGGTGGCTGGTGACTAAGTTTGACGAATTCCTGCACATACGTCTTGTTAACTCAAGTCCTCTATACAATTATATGTTGGAAATGTGCGAATGAAGTGATATTTCTACTGAGTTTTCTTCACTAATAATCCAACCTTCTATTAAGACTTAATTTTATCATTGGATCTGACCATTAAATAGTACATAATAGAAAAAAGATATGTATCTCTGATCGAGGTATCCCTGAATCCCAAAGTTTGAATAGATTCATTCTTGTTATGCTAAGGCTTAGACGTACACTGATTCAACCCTTTAGTGAGTGCCAGAGTTTTTTCTAGAATGGGAGAGGGACTGAAAACACGAAAGGAGGATGCTGTTTTTTCGCTTTCTTATATTCGTTTGGATCAATGTCCTCTCCCATCTGAAGGGGCATGCAAATAAGGAAAAACTAAAAACACATAATTGAAGTTGGTTCTTGAAGAACCATATTTGACTGACTGTGAAGCTTATCTTCACACTCTATATTAAACAATGATCTTACTTTTAGAGTATTTTCCTGCCTGGGAGACAAATTTATAAAGGAATGTATGACCCTTATGGAGTATAAACATTTTCAACCAAATCAGCTGGTTTTTCAGCAAGGTAAGTCTCTCTCTCCCTCTCTCTCTCTCTCTCTCTCTCTCTCTCTCTCTCTCTCTCTCTCTATATATGTATATATATATATATACATACACACACACACATATATATATATATATATATATATATATATATATATATATATATATATATATATATATATATATATATATATATATATATATATATATATATATATATATATATATATATATATATATATATATATATATATATATATATATATATATATATATATATATATATATATATATATATATATATATATATATATATATATATATATATATATATATATATATATATATATATATATATATATATATATATATATATTATCTGCGGTCAAATCGTAAATGAAATCTGCGGTAGGAAAAGAAGCAACAGTGAGAATCTGAACGAGTCCGAGAAGAAAAAAAAATCCTGTAAAATAGATTATTCTTTGATGCATTAACAATAAAGAGAAATTGAATTAACACCAAAATTTCTTAGATTATGCTAATAAACATTAGGGAATCAAATATATATATATATATATATAAGCCTGCCGCGTGCCAGGGCCCAGCTGAAGCCCAGCTTCCCGATATGTATATATATATATATATATATCTTTATCTTTTGATTTTCCCCTTTCTCCGCCTCGGTCTTTCTCTTTTTCTCTTTCCTGCGCACCTCGTCACCTCTTTTTTCTCCTCTCTCCGTCTTCTAATTTCATCTCTTCCCCCCTCCTGCTCCATCTTGTATGCCTGATTATTTTTTCTTCTTCTCTTTTTCCCCTCCCCTTTTTTCCCTCTCTTTTTTATCTATTTATCGTATTTTTTCTGTTTCTTTTAACAATTACGATAAATATTAATCTAGAATAATTGATTACTTTCAATTTTTATTAATTAAGGGGGGTCCAAAATTGGACTTCTAGGACTATGTTTTTCCAATCCTTGGGTTTGTTCTTATAAGAAGAAAGGTTGCTATGTCACACCTTGTGAAGCTCAGATTCAATATAAGAATTTTCGATCAATCACGTAATGCATTCAAACAATCAGGTTCCATTTTCACTCTCCTTGGCTCCTTGATGTTTTAATGTTTTCGCAACATTATATAAAAAAAATATTCTGATAGATGTGTATAGGATAGGCTACTGTAAAAAAAAAATTAAAAAAATGGCGTTATCAACGCAGCATGTATGAAAAATGTTGATGTTCAATTTGTTTCTTAACCAAATCCTTTCCTTCACTGAGATGCTTATTGGGGACTAGATTTTTGGGAAGTACATTTCTTTTTGTATTTCTATTTTTGTAAAAAAGGAAAAACAAATTCTCTTATAAATTTTGAAAATGCATTTGTTTTTGGTTACCTCATAGAAAAATGCCCCCCCCCCTGCATTTTCTTGAATTAGAGCCACTTTGGTAACAGTTTTCTTTAAGACGTTTGATGTGTTTTGTCAAATTTGATTATTTAATGTTGCTTATTTATTTTCAAGATTCAACACAGCAATTCTGACGGAAAGGTAATGGTTCCCTAATAGCTTTATAATTATGAAAAAAAAAGAAGGGAAATCTTCGGAGATCAAGGTTTTCTGGCACGAATAGATCCTAAAATAAGCCCAGGGACCGTAAAATGTATGTATTTTGGTGTCTTTGGTACTTTAAGCAAATACCCGCTTACGCTTTCCTTCGAAAGATCTGACGTGCGGTGTATAATAACTGTACATTGTTTTGTCTATTTTTAGGTCAGCTTCAGGAGGCAGTATACATCCTGTTAAGTGGAAAGCTTGAAGTCTTTATTCCCGAAAGAGTAAATAGTCAGATTTCTTTAAAATTTGTCAAGTCTGGAGATACTGTTTCATCCTTTCTCAGTATTATTGAAGCGATTGCTGTGAGTAGACTTTCTTTTATGTTATGTATAGATATTTTTTTTTTATTTTAACGTTAGTTTGATGTGTAACTCTTTCAACATAAACGTCCCTTTCAATAAATCATACCAAAAGCTACTGAACTGATAAAAGGAAGTTGATAAGCTGTTTTCCTACATTACCAAAACCAGAAAGAATGTAAATTAGATTGTTACTCTCTTTCTTTAGCACTGAGGGGGCGGGTGAAAACCGTCAAATTATACAGACCTAAAAATCTGGATTTTAGAAGGGTAGCCTACACGTATGATAGACACGGAGCATCGTGTAATAGTCACGATTCGTAGAATTTTTGATAGGGGAGGGTTAGTTTTAATATAGTTCGAATTGTTTAGTTTTTGTTGTTCTATGAAAATGGTATGTTGAAAAAGAAATTTCATGCTGATCTTTTTTGTGAAGCTTCTTTTTAAATTTTTGTCAGTAGCAATAAAGGAATGAAAGCACTAAATCTGTCCAGTAGATCCGTCTCACAGTATATTAGATTCAAGTCGAATTTGAATTAGAATTATATGTTTTCCAGTAAAAAGGTTTTCCAATCAACAACGTATTCAACATGCTTTTGTTAGGTGATTCCTCTGTTGAACTTTAAACGAGGAGTTTTCCCCTTTTTTCTTAGGTGAAAATTCCATTATTTAAGGTAGAGTGGTTCACACTAGGACGTTTTTTTCATTTGCGTCTAATTTTACAAGTTATTGAGCTGGCGGTCTTTTTTAGTTTTATTACGATAGGTTTAGTCTAATTCTGTGCTTCACCTCTGTTTTAAAGAAATTCACTGTGGACCACTTGTCCCAGTATGAATCACCCACTGGTTCAGTTGTTTTTACCCTGTGTTCCATCGATCCCTAGGGGTTTAGTGAATGAGTCTTGTTGGTTTGGTGGAGATTTAACCAACATTCCCTACTCGTCCCTGATTTGCTTGTCGTAATAAACAGGAGGAGAGAGTAGTACATAACTATTGTTTAAAATTTTAATTCCCCACAAATCTGTGTCGGCCAATAAGAAAGATCACATCCCTTGGCAAACGTCAAAAATTTGCGTGGTGTTTTAAATCAAAAATCTATTAACGGGCTTATAATAATTTAAACGCTCATTTATTTGTTAGAGCAGACAACAGAGGCACAGGATTTGAGATGGTTTACCCGTTATAGGTTCCTGCATCACGCAGGAACTCTCGTCGTCGAGAGTTCGACGAATGTCAAAAATCTTGTGCCATCTATTCCATTATAATTATAGATGGCACTATAAAGATTTTTTCCCAAAGACTAAAAGATAGCTTATTACAAGTAGATATAGGGATAATATAGCAACCAAGTTAGACGCAAAACGAAAGAAAAGATCTTTCCTTTTTGTATCTTTCCTTTTAAAAAGGAAAGATACAAAACAGTATTTACAAAATATAGGACAAGGGGCACAAGCAAATTCTCCAATCCCTCCCAGTTGGGATGACCAATCTGAGAGACTGGGCCTTCGGGAAATTTTTACTGTAATTTTCCTTAGTTTAAAGTCAATTCATTATTTACTCTATTCGAATAAAAAGAATAAATGACTTCAAGCTCGATAGCCAATCAATGTAGGCCCATTATAGGTTCCCATTTTGGTTTACCCATTATAGGTTCCTGCCGATCACGCAGTATCACTTAGTCTATCTGTGCTGCAAGAAATTTTCCACCCAATAGTCGAATTTTGACTTTTATAACGGTATTTCTTGTGGTAAGTTTGTTCCTTAATAGGTCAATCCCTTCTAATTAACTATGTCTAGCAAAAAAAGGAAGTGGTAGGACAAGCATTTATATAATATGGATTCACACGCTATGGGATTCATCGTTCTATCTGCATGATTTGTAATGCCAAGCTGAGTAATTCTACTATAGTACTGGCAAAATTAAAAGAACAACACGTTAATCTGTCTAATCATCTTAATCTGGGGATGTAAAACACAAGAACACAACGCTCGCTGACTTCAAGAGGAAGAGAGTTCTCTGTCATTTCTCGGCTTTTTACCGATCAAAAACTAATCCTAACGGCATTGTACAAAGCTGCTTACCTGATTGCAAAGCAGGGCAAACCTCACATCATTGGTGAAATACTCATAACACCAGCTGTGTTAAAGATGGCGAATATTATGCTGGGAAAAGCAGCTGAATTTAGATTATTCTAAATATTTCTTTTAAATGACGCTATAGCAGCATAGAATTGATGATCAAAGACCTCTTGGCTCTGGTAGTTGGATTTCAAGCCTGGTGAAATTCAGCCTTCAATTCGACTAGACCATATAAGGTTCTAATCTCAGCCGGCATGCAGTTTCTTTGGTGAAAACACCAAAGCAACTAACCTGTCTTCGTCAAAGTAACTCTAAAAGCTTCTTTTCTCTACGTGGATCAGTTGCGACAATTGTATTTTTATTGGTGGTGTTTTTATTTTATTTTTTTAGTTTAGTTAGGTTTGTTACTCTTGTGCTGAGGACGCCTAGTTTACATACAGGCGAAATATCCGCGTTATTCTAGTTTTCCATCTTTTTTCTCTACTGGCCTCAGTCTCATTTGTCGTGTTTTCTCTTTGATCAGTTTTTTGTCATGGCTGGCCCGGTAGGCTGAAGATCTTTCATTGACCCCACATTGCTAGAAAGTAGAAAATAAAATGTCCTTAAATTGGACAAAAAACCATAAAATGAAATAGATCTTTAAAGTTTTGCGCGCAATATTTATAAATATAGACAATCTACCACCCTTCTTCTTTTATGTTTCCTTCTTTCCCTAAATACCCTTATTTATGAATAAGGTCATTTCCCTAAATTACCCTTCCTGATAAGTACCACTGAATGCCCTCACTATTTAAATCACATTTAGAATAGATATCAAATCCGGACCTTCTATTGCCGGTAAACTCTGAGATACGGCAAAGCTGCGAATTCACGCTTATTCCTGAATCTGCTGGTCTTTTAACACACCTTTTACTTATTTCGTATCCCCTATTCTATCCTTGTATCTTCATTCCGAAAACCTGATAGCCCATGACCATTTAGA
This sequence comes from Artemia sp. Qi Xiang Cuo, assembly GCF_049724085.1. Taxonomy (NCBI): domain Eukaryota; kingdom Metazoa; phylum Arthropoda; class Branchiopoda; order Anostraca; family Artemiidae; genus Artemia; species Artemia sp. Qi Xiang Cuo. Next base: position 92,318,155 of record NC_142794.1, on the reverse strand, counting down.
AAGATCTCACACACCAAGCTTAGGAACTTTTTAGTTTACCCTGCAACCCCTTCAGTGTATAATGATTAATAAATAATACAAAACAATAAATGAATTTTTTAAATGATGATTGCTAAAAACAATTTGATTGCTGAAAACGTTAAATGGACACATCGGTAGATGGATAGATATTTATTGCTTTAAGAGCCACAAGGCTGTGTCATTACAGCCTAATTACGCTTCATGGTACTACATTCATGATATTCATATAAAATTCAGTATATATATTAAATATTCAGTATATATATTAAATATTCAGTATATTTATATATATATATATATTATTCAGTATATATATATATATATATATATATATATATATATATATATATATATATATATATATATATTATATATATATATATATATATATATATATATATATATATATATATATATATATATATGCGAACTCCCCACAAATAAAAACGGAATATCCAAAAAGGGACAAAGTATTACGGGTTCACGGTAATCAGTTACAAGGGATTTGTAGCATGATTTAAGAAGAAAACTTTATCACCTTCTTTAATTTATATTTGAGAGAAACGAAAAATGGGTCTCTGATATATTGAATGAAACCAGCCGTCAGGATGGGATGGCTTAACTATCCTCTTCATTATTCACCTCCATCGGCGAAAATAAACCCACATTCTAATTAGAACAGAATTTGCCCCTTGGCATAGTTTAACACTACTCATGGAGAAAACTACAAATGCTTGTGGGAGTGATTTGGATACACGGGTATGTGGTATAAATCTCAAGTAAAATAAATTAAGTTATTCAGGATCCCCCTTCAAAGGATTGTCATGTATGGACGAATATCGATGTCATCCAGGGATAAGAGTTGGGTATGTGGCTGCTGGACAAAAGCTTGGGCGAAATAGTCAATGACTGGCTATAGAACGGAATATGCCCGAGCGACCATAACTGAGTAAGGCTAGGTCTGGTAAGGTAATCGCAACTGGCCATGTGATGCCACAACTCGCTTTTAGCTGATGGGACTGACTATCATCTTTGACATCCAGAACGGACTCCTCCCTCTTACCATATAGGGCAAGTGTCTCTGAAAGTAGATAGGAAACACCAGCAAACCACTCCTAGGCTCATCCAATCCAACGGCATCTGCAAATCTTCAAATACCACTCGACATCTCTAATAACTAGATCGGTCCTTCCTAAACTATATTGTGATTATCTCAATCTTCTGTTAAGAGGATGAAGACCTGCTCATGTCCCATAGGCTCCCAAGGACGAGCTGACAAAAATTATTCACGTAAAATATAACTGTTCGTCACCCCAGACTGAATTTTCAAATTAGGGGTCTTTTGTGAATTTCTTTTATCTCTCTTGTTTTCCTTAATTTATTAGCAGGGAAAAACAAGTCATTTTCAAAATAGGAACTCAAAACTCATGTCTGTCTTTTTAGCCTATTTTTTTTCGTAATTTTTCGAACTATGATCTTTCTTTGTAATTATTTTTACTATTTTACTTTTTGTCAATTTGGGAGTTAAAGTGAGCAAATCGCCTTCAATGCGAATTGGACTTTAACATTTGGTATTTCCTTTTCAGCTCATTTCTCCCGTACTTTTCGAAGGAAAGCACATGTTCTGAATTTATTTTCAACCTTATCTGGCACGCTAGGTGGCTCGTTTTTGTGACCTCATCTGGGCAGTACAAGGTTTAAGCCTTATCATGCTCTCGTTTAAGATAATAAAGAAAACCAAGTTGTTCAGAATTATTTGCGCTCTGAACTGGAATGGCAAGCTTTTTATTATCTGGACAGGGTGGCTTCGACTCCTCATTCACCTACGAGCGGCTACACCCACACAACTTCTTCTCGGGAGTCACATGTGTTTCCTCCCTTAGGCGGGTGGGCGTCACTCTCCACAATTCCCTTATTCTGCTACAGGTTGCCACACCTTTCCTTATTATCATTGACGTAGTTTCATTCCTAGAATTTGTGGACTGGAAAATTTTTCCCTTTTCATCTATTCCTAGGAAAATTTTCCTGACCACCCAACGACCTATTACCCCTATCAGTACATTGACTTTGTATTTGGGTAATAGTTTTAACCTATTCTGGTTTATAGGTTGCGTCATTTGTAAACCTCGAGTTTACTGTACCTCTTACAACGCTCTCAACCCTACGACCTATTACCCCAATCAGTGCATTTACTTTGTATTTTGGTAATAGTTTTAAGCTATTCTTTTTCATAGGTTGCATCATTTGTAAACCTCAAATTTACTGTACCTCTTACAACGCTCTCAACCCAACGACCTATTGCCCCTATCAGTGCATTTACTGTGTATTTCGGTGATAGTTTTAACCTATTCTGGTTTATAGGTTGCATCATTTGTAAACCTCAAGTTTACTGTACCTCTTACAACGCTCTCAACCCAACGACCTATTGCCCCTATCAGTGCATTTACTGTGTATTTCGGTGATAGTTTTAACCTATTCTGGTTTATAGGTTGCGTCATTAGTAAACCTCAAGTTTACTGTACCTCTTACAACGCTCTCAACCCAACGACCTATTGCCCCTATCAGTGCATTTACTGTGTATTTCGGTGATAGTTTTAACCTATTCTGGTTTATAGGTTGCATCATTTGTAAACCTCAAGTTTACTGTTGCATAGGTTGCATCATTTGTAAACCTCAAGTTTATAAAAACTCACTTTTAATCAGCAGATTTTAAACACAGGCTAAAGCTCAATGCAAAACTTGCTGTGGAATACATAAACACAAACAAGGTAAACACGCCTGTTTCGTGGGTCAGGGGAATGCGGACCAATCAGTGAGAAGTAGTTGTCAATAAATTTTTGGAAGTCATTTTGTGAACATCCAGGGGTCGACAGCAAAGGAAAAAATTAAGGTAGCTTATTCGATCATTCACACATAAGGAATGTTCAAAGAGAATATAAATTCTGCAAACAGATGTAACTATCAGAGTTATAGGTGTAAGCTTTTAAAAATCAGTATGTTTAAGGCACAAAAAAAACAAATTTATAAAATTCGAAAAGGATATTTTAAAGAATAACGGAAGGCAACTTTATATAAAAAGGAAAAGGAAATTTATCTGCTATGTCATTCAACATGTGAAATTACTGGACATAAAGGGGATCCGAGAAGAATAGTCCAAGGTTTATTAAATTAAAGTTGAGAACCGTTGTTTAAAATTTTTGGGCGAGTTTAAATTCTCTCTGTTTTTCCTAGTCGTATTCTGGCTCAACTAGTTTAAAGGCTTTAATTTCGGTTCAAATTAATCATTTAGACTAGCCTAGGCTACTCCAGAAGTATGTTTTCGGCTGCGTTGAAAATTTACTCTGGTTTTTTATAAGCTGATGTTATCTAAACATTTTTTTGTTGGGAGGGGGGTTAGAAAGTTAACTTCCCCAACCAATTGTGTTGTTTTTACAACGGTTACTACAAATTTAGTTTATATAATTTTTTCAACGGCCTTAAGTGACATTGCCACATTCTCATCCACTCGTCTTAGTTCCCGCTAGTATTATACTAATTTGGTTGCGGCAGTTAACAGGGAGTAATTGTTCCCCTGAATAGCCTAGCAAGCAAAAGACCGTGGCGTAGCCCTTGTTATGTTTAGGGGTGTAGTTAGCATTTGAAATTTAGAAAGTAGAGCATTGGAAATATTTATAAAAACTCCACAAAACGGGAGAAGGAGTCTGACCACAGTCGTTGTTTTAAAAACGGTGTGGTTTTTAAAATTTTATGTTTTACCTTTCCCTATGGCGTTTGATTTTTTTTTTTTCATCTGTTTATACTATTGACTGGTCGGTATATGTTAACTATTTAATCATCTCTTCTTAATTAATTGGTTAAAATTGAATACATTTTGTCGTATTTGTGGGTTATCAGTTGAACAATCAAAATTTATTTTTACTTGTGTTCCATCCTTTAGGGCAAAGAGAAAATTCTGATGGATGTATCGGCTCGTGCCTGTGTTGACTCTGTTGTAATAAAGGTCCCCATCAAATGTTTTGAGTCCTTCTTCGTGGAAAATCCAGAAAGCCTGGCCCGACTAATTCAAGTTGTGATGGTCCGTCTACTAAGAGTCACCTTTCTTGCTATGCATCAGCATCTTGGTAGGACATCTTTGTTTTACTTATTGTAAAATACTTTAATCCGAATTCATAAATTATAATTTGTATTAAACTAAAACCTAGAGGAACAGAAATTACAACGAATGAATGATTGATACCAAATATTGAATCAGCTAATTCAAGTTGTGATGGTGCGTCTACTAAGAATCACCTTTCTTGCTCTGCATCAGCTTCTCCTTACGACCTCTCTTATTTTACTTATTAATCCGTGTTTATAAGTTATGAATTATATTAAACTCGTACTAGAAAAACGGAAACTACAATGAATAGATAAGTGAAACCAAAAACGAGCAAAAATGAATAATCAACCTTAAAAATAAAGATATTATTGTTGATGCTTAGATAGAGCCTAAAACGAATAGAAATTAAAAGGAACAATCAAGTCAAACTTAAAGGGACAGAAATTAAAAAAATAAGGAGACTTACCACCCCCATTAACGCTGGAGAAGACTAGACTTTACACGATATTCCTAAATGATGAGGTGAAAAAAATCAACTCGTATAAATAAAGCTTGCAATCTACTGTATGGAATATATTTATTAAAAAAAAACCCTTCATTTGTCGATATTTGGTGTTTGGTTGAATTGGGTGTTAAATTAAAAAAATAAATAAAAATAAAAACATGGATTAACAGGCAGTCGAAACAAAAGCTAAAAGCCTATGGAATAAACAGATTAAGAAGGTGTCACTTTGCTGAGAAGGTGAAGTTGTCTCTGGGAATCGACTCATTGTCAGTGTTTGAAGTCTTGTGGAAAAAAAGACTATTAAATTTTAAGTAATTAGTTTTGCTTATTTAATTTAGCGTTCTAGCTTGGCAACACTGACGAAATTGTTGTACTTTCATAAAACTTTCATAATTTTGAAACAACCTAAAGAAAACTCTTTAGGTATGAATAGACTAAGGTTGGCCGAGGATTAGAAGGTGTTTTTATTTCAATGTTGTTAGTGCTTTAATGAATGCATCTTGTACACATTTCAAGGTCTTAGTTCAGAGCTGGTGAGGAACACACTTGAAGAGGCATCTGAAGAAGAGTTACAAACTGGGTTGATTGAAAGTGCCGCTTCCCAATCGCAAGAGGTTCCGAAGGTTTGATTTTAAGTCTCACCTTAAATGTTTTTCTCTGCAATTTTATCGTTGTTATATTTCCAATATTATTCTATCCCGTCACTCCTTTTTTTCGAACCACTAGAAAGGCGCTTAAATACTACAAAAAGTTTCAAGTTTTGGATAAATTCAAAATCAGCGAAGAAAATTTATTCCTATAGAAAACCGACTTTTTTTTATTAGCTTCCTGTATTTGCAACGGCAGTGAAACAGGCCTTGAACATGCTAGTCTTAGCTTTACCGTGGATCTTTGCTCTGCCATTTTGAAATCTATTTGTTTATATTTAATCACCAGTCATGATAAATGGAGAAAAATCATCGATTTTTGCTCGAAACTTTGTATTTGAGCAATTAATGTGAATTCGTATAAAATAAGTAAGCCTCTCTGCTCAAGAAATAGATAGATTTAAGAGAATCTAAATTAGAGAAATTAGAAATTAGATTTTTTAAGAGAAATTAGATTTTTTAACCTGTTCATGGTTTGACATTTCTTGACCTAGTCCTACGTTCAAAAATGGACGATAACCAATCTAGAAATACATTCCCCCTATCTTCTATAAATATCTTCTGAATTTTTTTTTTCCTGTAAAAAAAAAAAAAAAAAAAAAAAAAAACTTCAAGATTCTCACTTTCAAAGCAAATTGGTTTTAAGCAATTTCGTTTGTTTTTCTGTCCAATAAATGCATCTTCTATCCCTCCAACTTGTTTGAGCTAAATTATTCATTTTTAATGTTCTCCGTTGGTGTTAAAATCCTTTATGATATAAAATCAGTTCAATCTGGCGTAAGCCCCCTCCAATTACTTCTCTTGAAAAAATATCCTCAAACCAGTAAGTCCCTCCCCTCATAGTAATATAAAAAAATTCTTTTTTAATTCATGAAATCGAATTAACAATTTAATTTAATTTAACGCGCTATTAGCAATTTTGGCTTCGTAATAAATGTAATAGAGGGTAAAAACCTGTTGTTACTTTTTTTCCATCAAATAAATATAATGCATATATCCTTTGTTCCTACTTGTTTAAGCAAAATTAGGTATTCTTTTTAACGTCGTTACCTATAAAATCTTATGTTTAGACTAGTGCTTTAATTTGGATATAACTTGATACCCTAAATTTAGCATTTGCTACCCATCAGACCTCTAACATAAAATAAGTATAGCCAAACACCAGAAGAGGCCTATTCTTAGATAATCGAAAGCCATAAAAATCGAGAAAAAATAAAAATTTCAAAGTGTAACCCTCTTATTTTTGGTTCTTTTTTTCGTAACATTTTATTTTAGCTGCAGACTTTGTGAATATACAGTTCTTTACTTAGAAATTAGTAAAAAGATTTAATTTTTTTATGATAAACTAACCTCTCGTTAGCTTCTAACCATCAGACTGTTGACATAAGAAACCGTATTTATTTTTTTAAGAAATTTAATCAAAAATATACTTAAAATTATTATTGTTTTCTTAGTTTCAACTTCACAACTGCCCTGCCAACAGATTCCAAATTAGATTTAGAGAACATAAATAAATAATCTACACTATGAGAAGTCTTTTTCCTACTTCATAGACTGTTTTCTTCAGAAGACTTGAGATTTTTATGAAGCTTATACCGCTTTAGGAGAATTTTTTGCCCAAAATAAAGTTGATAAATGTTACATTAAGGAGAATATTTTTTCTTCCTACGAAGATAAGCAATAAACACATTACACACCGAAGTGTACCTTGTGAAGTGACGTGAAAAGTAAATCGATGATGATCGAGAATGACGATTTTTGCGAGTGGCACGACTACTGCACTAAACAAAGTCGATAACAAAATCAAACGATCAAGTGTATGTTTACTTGTACTGCCCGGGCAACGAACTTGGAACATTAGCACCAACATGCTAAACTAGGAAATGGGTTTTCACGAAACAAAATCTCATATGAAAAATATTTAAAACTTAATTTAGGCCTTAAACAATTCTTACCTAGAGAAGATAATGGGCAACACAAGTCACTTCACGATCACTTTTTTTCTGTTTTTTATCCTCTATCCTTAAACTGAGGCATCTCAGGGGTAGCTGTTAAAAAAAGCATCATCCTGCCAGATTATTTAGAGTAAGGGAGGGGGGGGTCTTAGGAAAAGATGAAATTGTATTAAGAAAGATAAGCGGCCATAAACACTCACTTTTCCTCTTAGTAGAAACATCTGTTTGTAAAGGCTCGTTAATGGCAGTAATATTAATATAATTTTCAGTTGAAAATTGTCAGTCAATTGATTTGTATCATTGAAAATAATTCTGACTCTATGGCTGGAACTGATTTAATTCTAGAATGCAAGACGTGCCTCTGTCTTTCTTCCAAACAGCGAATCAGCAACACAGGAAATGGCAGACGATGTCTCGTATCACTCAATGCTGTTTTCAAGGTAAGTTTTTGTTTCTAGCCGAATTAGATACGTAACCCCGAACGTTAAGAAAAATAAACCATGGGATCAGGCAGACTAAGAGAAATTTGTAAAGAAAATTTTGAATGAATGCAAGGTCAGGGCCAAATTTACAGACTGACCGTATTTCCATCAGTAAGCTGTACGAAAAATGTGGTTCAATCCCGCGTTTTAGGGCTATAATGAGAGAAATACTGAGATGGTTAGGACATGTTCTGCAGATGAAGCATGGCAGATTGCCAAACATGGTCCCCGTTGGCCAATTGTCTGAGGCCAAACGAAAAGCAGGTCGTTCTGAATGGGGCGAGAGGATGTCGTAATAAGATTTAGGGGAAACGGGATCTTTTTGAGAGGGTGTAAAGAGGTAGGCTTTAAATAAATAGATTGGGATGAAGGAGGAGCGTGCGTAGCCGTGTTGGTATCAGGCTGCTATGTGCTGCAGTGAATTGCTAGTAGTAATAAAAATAGTATACCTCTCTATCCTCTAATTAGAGCTGTCGCCTGTTTTTTCAGCTCTATTTGCTTACATTTGTCACAAATTATTTTATAGAGTTTATAATGCAAAAGTCGGATGCTTGTGATTAAATGTGATCATAGGTTTGAGTGGTTTTATTGCGAATGATTGACGTATTCTTCACCCATCAACTGTTTCTTTTTCCATAGTGACAAGAGTGATAAAAAATGTTGATGGAACTGGCTCTTACTTGCTTGAGTTTAGTTATTTCCGTGGGCTTACAATAAAAATAATGTTACCATGTTACCATTCGTTACCATGTTTCCCTTTAGTGCGTAAAATTCGCAATTTTAAACCTGGAAAATTCACTTAGTAAATTTTTCGTATCTTTTAAAATTGAAACATATAGTTTTAGTTAAGACCAGAACTGTAACGAGAAAATAATACTTGTGGTACAATTCTGCTTGAAAGCGAACTGTAATGCTTTGGATAAGGGTTTTTTTGCGTCCTAAATCACCCTACATCAGTACTTTCAATATATGTCTTTGTTTTCAGCATTAAATATTCAATATTCATGCTCATTCAATATGTTTTTTACCGTTCAAAAGAGAATTACATAGTAAAAATTAAGTAATTAAAATAAAATACGGAAAAATACGAACATATATGGTTTCCGACAGTTCATACAACTGATATTTTATATGATTGTTAAACTTTTTGTTTATTTTTGTGTGTTACTGTCCTTGCGGTGGGAAGGGGTTTCAAGACCTCTGTACCCTTGAAATGAAAAAAGAAAAACGACCAACAGATAGTTAAATAAAAAAGATATAAGTTTCTTTTCTTTTCAAAGTAAGGAGCAACATTAGGACTTAAAACGAACTGAAATTATTCTAAATAAAAGGGGCTTCTCCTTTATCATTCCTAGGTTTTTACGATAAAGTCTTAAAGTTAAAAGAAAAATATCCTCATTCATAGTCAACGGCCCTTGTGTTTGAGCAGTCTTACTTAAAGAACCGTGACAAAAAGTCAAAATTTTGAGTAAAGAGGGAGGGATGAGGAAGGGGCTCACTCTTATACGAGATAATTTCGGTTCGCTTTAAGTTTTAATGTTGCTCCCAACTTACAGCTGTTTTTTTTTACCGTTTTTCAAATTATGCCAGGAAATATCCCCCCCTCCTGTGTGAAGTTTCCCATGGAAATTCTTCTCTAGAAACTTTCCTCCCCATAGGAAATTCTCTATGGAAAATTCCACTCTCCCGCGGAAAATTTTCTTATATTCCCAATAACAAATGCTTGGTGTGAACGGTGGATGAATTGCATAACTTACACCCCTTTCCTTAGGGACTGTTTTGGTTCGTGTCATCCCCAGTGACATAGCTATTGGGTCTTTCATCTATCCTGAACCTGATGGCTATCTCAAAATTTTTATCTGACGTCTTTGGGGAAAAAAATAGTATGGGACGGGGACTAGTCGTCTTCCATTTTTTTGGTTCAGTTAAAATAGACATAAGGACTTTTGATTTTTGTTCGAACGAGCCCTCCTCTGTTCTTCTAAGACCACTGGTATGGTATGCTCTCCTGGGAAAAAAACAACAGCATATAAACACGCATTTGTGATTTTTCTTCTGGCAAAAACACAAAATTTCCCATTTTTGTAGATGGGAGCTTGAAATCTACGGCAGGTGTGATTTCCATTAAGATCGCTTAACTTTTTGGGGTATTTCTCCTTTTTTTGAAAATCAGATACATTTTCTCTGACATATAGATTTTGTTGTCCAACTTGATGAATTTTAGATATTTTTAATCGGTATAAAAAGCCCATTCTTTTGATGTATCAATTGTTGTTAAAATTACATCATTTAGAGTCTCGTTTACTATTGGGCCGAATCGCTCTTTACTTGCAATTCAATACCACGAACTGTTTGATTGGGATGCAAACACTAAACGAGCAACTTATCTTTTCTTAAAGGATTTCTTTAGGTAAAATCCCCTTCCCCACCTCCCATAGAAAATGAAGATATTGACTACTTGCTAGGCACGGTACCATGTCGGTATTTATTATTTATTTTAGGCTTAAAATGTATTCAAGGCTATATAGTAGTCTGGGTCAAGCGTTTCTCGTTTTTCTAGAACCCCCTATGGAGCAAAAAGCTGCTTGCTTAGAATATAAATAAAATGCTTAGAAAAAAGTAAACATTTTTGAAACCTGAACTAGAACAAGGCTCCCGAAGTTTCAAAAAAAAAATGTGGACAATTTTACCGTTTTCATTAGTTTTTTTTTTAATGCTCTACTTGCGAATTATCAAAGCATTGTTGTGAAATTTCAAGTGGCTAATGCTAAAATACAGCAAGAAATATTGTAATATGTAACAAATCTTCATTCGGGTCAGTTCTAAGCCCTTAAATATTCAGATTGTATTCCTTCTCTACACCTGTTTGACCACAGTCTGTACGCGCAAGTCAAAGTCGTCCTTCGAAACCTGCATTTATGAAGTCGGTGAATTAACAGTTTCTGCACAGATGCTCAATGATAACGACTGTTTTTTATTCCCTGAGTGTTTAGTTTATGATTCTACTGAATGCAATGGGGAATTTGTTATCTATACGCCAACGGATCACCATTTTGATATTTGCTTCAAATATAATCTTTTCACTTTCTTAATGGTTGCCAAAGGGGAACGGTTTTTTTTCCAGCTTAAATAGTTCTGAAATAAAAAAATCCGTAAAATTTTTGCCTGTCTACTTCATTCGAGCTATAAACCCAGTCACATGAAAAATAATTTTTAATTAATTAAATTGAATGCTCTTCCTGCTATTTATTTGAATAATTGTTGATGACAAAGATCATCAGAAAAAATTGCCGAAACAAAAAAAAAATCTTAGTTGATCAGAGTGCTTCAATCACCGAACAGGAATTTTCAAGTATTTTCACATTAAAATGATTTTGTTGGCTTGTGTCACGAAGGGTGGGCGATGAACACATCTGGTCAAACATTGTCTTCAGTGAAACAACTAAGTATTGGGATCTTTATCAATTTTATTGCTGTAGTAAATAAAATAGGGTTGCATTGGTTCCTTTTTTACGTACTGGAATGCTATGCCAAGCTAGTTACAGAGGCCTCCTAAACCGTCGTTGGCTTCTACGATCAAGATCATTTAATTCGAACTACACTATTCCCAAGAGCTTTCATGCCTTGTTTAACTTTCATAGAGGGTTTTGGTCTGCCTAAGAAGTCGAGAGCTAAGTTTCAAAAAGTGCGAATCGATGTATCAAGAGCAAAATTATTTTGGCTGTTTTTATAAAATGGTTTCTTCTTTTTTTGTCAAAATTAATACATGAGACCAACTGTTAGAAAAGTCTTTCTTTTTCCTTTGCATTAAATAAATCTTTAATAGATGACAAAAGTATGTATTTATTTATTGCTGTCAAAAATGTCAAAAATGGTTCGTCTGGATGTAGTGAGTAATGCTCATTAATTTAGCTAGTTCTAGGTTTTGTATGTATTAATAAAAAAAACTCCGAAAAATAAGTTTATCAAAGAACAGTAAAGGCCATTTTAAGCTTAATTCAGCAGACACAAATACCTGTTAAAATTCAAACTCAAAACGACCAGAAATTACTATTAGAGAATGAATGAAACCCAAAACGAGCAGAAATTAAATAAACAATCATAGGAAAAAAACATACAACAAGTAATAATATAAATGAATAAATTGATCTTAAAGCGAGTAATCCTTAGAATGAATATGAAAATTAACCTTAAACGAAAAAAAATAATTTGCTATTGAAATATAAATGAAACTTAAAACGAACAGAAATTAAATAAACAATCAATGCAGTCAAACATACAATAGATATTAATGTAAACGAATAAATAAATCCTAAAACGAATGAAACTTAAATTGAATATGCAAATCAAGCTTGAGAGCAACAAAAATCACTACAAACAAGAGTTTTGGTATCGCCTCCTTCTCTCACTGTAAAAGTTTAAAACCTACTGCGTCGTTGGCGCTTTACTGAAAACTATATGCGTATTGAACAGTCTTGGAAAGTATAAACAACATCAAATTGAGTATTTGATGTATAATGATGTTAATTAATGAAATATCCATCAGTTCAAGAATTTATTTCACTATTTTTTTTTTCAATTCTGTAAGAATTGGAAAAGAAAATATTTGTAATATAATTCGTTTTCAGTTAAGCGCTAATGACGCAGTAGGCTTTTGGTTTTTATTTATAGTTAATTAAGGGGGCAGTATCCAACTTCTTGTTTGTAGTGAAACTATATTCGTCTTGGACAACTTTAGAAAGAACTAATAAATTAAACTGAATATTTGATGTATAATGATATTAATTGCTGAAAGCTCATCAGTTCAAAATTTTACTATAATTTTAATGTTTATTTTCAATATTAAGTACAAAAGAAAATATTTGTCATAAAATTGGTTTTCATATTCAATCTAAGGATTACTCGCTTTAAGATCTATTTATTCATTTATATTGTTACTTGTTGTTTGTTTTTTGCTATGATTGTTTGTTTAATTTCTGTTCGTTTTGGGTTTCATTTATTCTTTAATAGTAATTAATCAAAAAAACTTTTTACACAAAATAAGTTTTTCAAAAAAAAGTTAAGGAATCCATTAAACAAAAAATGAACAAAAATAGAATCAAATAATCTACCAAGCATACAACACCACAAATCAGTATCAATAAATATATGAAACCCAAAACAAACAGAAATTAAAATAAGCGAATCTCGAAACGAGCTAAAATTAATCTGAGTAGGGTTCTAAACCCTATACTTTCTAAAATCTAGAATATAATTTGTACTTTACTGAAAAAAATCAAATGAATTTGCTGAAAAAATTTGTATTGTCAGTTTAATATACATATGCTGATATCTATTCCTGAAAATCTTAACTAATTTTTGTTTTCTTAAAGTTATAAGTGAAAGCATTTAATAATATTTTTTCAGTAAAGTACAAATAAGAATGATGGACGTTGGGGGGGGTATTCTTCCTCGGATTACTTTCGACTATTAAAAATGGCACTAGCCCTTTCTGTTTCCAATTGAGTTAGCCCTTTTTGGAGTTTCTACGACAACGCTATCTATAAAAACCTTATTTGGCCCCAGGACACAACTTACAACCCTTACCCCGAGGGCCATGGGGGGGGGTTATCATCCTCAAAGACCTAATTTTCGGACTTTTCAACTACATTGAATAAAATAGATATCTCACAATTTTTATTGGATGTTTTTGGGGAAATGGTGAGCTTGAGAGGGGGTTACTGGCCCACCAATCACTTTCGACTACTAAAAAGGGCACTAGCCCTTTCAACTTCCAATAGAATGAGCCCTTTATGAAGTCTCTGCGAAAACATTTTCTATAAAAACCTTATATGCCTTCAAGGCATAACTTACAACCCTTTCCCTGAGGGACTTGGGGAGTTTGTCACCCTAAAAATCATAATTTCCAGAAATTTCAACTACGTTGAACAAAATGGCTATCTTAAAATTCTAACTGAATGTGTTTGGGGAAATGGTGGGCGTGAGAGGGAGAATAGTTGCTCTCCATTCACTTTCGACTATTAGAAAGGACACTAGCGCTTTAAATTTCCAATCAAATGAGCCCTTTTTGAAGTTTCTACGACAACACTTTCTGTATATGCCCCCGGGGTATAACTGAAAACCCTTGCCCTGAGAGCTCTGAGGGGGGTTGTCGTCCTAAAAGACCTAATTTCCGGAACTTTTAATTACGTTGAACAAAATGAATGTATCAAATTTGGATTGGATGTGTTTGGGGAAATGTTGGGCGTGAGAGGGGGGTTAGTTGCCCTCCAATTACTTTCAACTATTAAAGAGGGCACTAGCGCTTTCAATTTTCAATCGAATGAGCCTTTTTTGAAGCTTTACGACAACGCTTTCTATAAAAACTTCATATGCCCCTAGGGCATAACTTACAACCCTTGCCCGGAGGGCTTTTGGGGTTGTTATCCTCAAAGACATTCAACTACGAACTTTCAACTACGCTAAAAAAAATGGCTCCCTAAAAATTTTGATTGTGTGTGTTTGGGAAAATGGTGGGCGTGATAGGGGGGTTATTTGCCCTCCAATTACTTTCGAGTATTAAAAAGGCCACTAGCCATTTCAATTTCCAATGGAATAAGCCCTTTTTGAAGTTTCTACGACAACGCTTTCTATAAAAACCTTATATGCCCCCAGAGCATAACTTACAACCCTTGCTCTGAGGGCTCTTGGGGGGGGGGGGAGTTTGCTATCCTTAAAGACCTAATTTCCAAAACTTTCAACTTTTTTGAACAAAATGGCTATTTAAAATTTTGATTGTATGTGTTTGGGGAAAAGATGGGCGTGAGAGGGGGGTTATTTGCCCTCCAATCACTTTTGACTGATAAAAAGGGCACTGGCCCTTTGAATTTTCAATCGAATGCGCCCTTTTTCAAGTTTCTATGACAAAGCTTTCAATAAAAACCTTATATGCCCCCAGGGTATAACTTATAACCCTTGTCCTGAGGTTTCTGAGGGGGCTATCATCCTCAAACACCTAATTTCCAGAACTTTCAACTACGTTGAACAAATGGCTATCTCAAAATTTTGATTGTATGTGTTTGGATAAAAGGTGGGGGTGGAAGGGTTGTTAGTTGACTTCCAACCACTTTCGACTATTAAAAAGTGCACTAGCCATTTAAATTTCCAACCAAATAAGCCCCTTTGGAAGTTTCTACGACAACGCTTTCTATAAAAACCTTATATACCCCCAGTGCATAACTTACAACCCTTACCCTGAAAGCTGTGGGGGGGGGGGGTTGGTCATCCTAAAAGACCTAATTTTCAGAACTTTCTACTACGTTGAACAAAATGGCTATCTCAAAATTTTGATTGAATTTTTTTGGGGAAATGATGGGTGTGGAGGGGGGCTAGTTGCCCTCCAATCCCTTTCGACTATCAAAAAGGGCACTAGCCCTTTAAATTTCCAATCGAATGAGCCTTTTTTGAAGCTTCTACGACAACGTCTTCTATAAAAAACCTTATATGCCCCCAGGGCATAACTTAAAACCATTGCCGTGAGTGGCGTGAGTGGGGGGTTAGTTGCCCTCCAATCACTTTCGACTATTAAAAAGGGCACTAGCCCTTTGAAGTTCCAATCGAATAAGCCTTTTTTGAAGTTTTTACGACAACACTTTCTATAAAAATCTTATATGCCCCCAGGGCATAACTTGCAGCCCTTTCCCTCAGGATTGTGGGAGAGTGTTTTCCTCAAAAACATAATTTCTATCTGGAAATCCACTGTGCTGAACAAAATGGCTATCCCAATTTTGATTGAATTTGTTTGGGGAAATGGTGGGCGTGGAAGGGGTGTTACTTGCCTTCCAATCACTGTCGGCTATTAAAAATGGCACTATCCACTCCAATTTCCAATCGAATGAGCCCTTTTCGAAGTTTCTACGACAACTCCTTCGATACGAAATGCCCTGGTATGGAAGAAAGCAAGAAATAATAATACCTTGTGCCAACATCGTTCTTTGCTTAGGCAGCGCGATTGCGCTGCCTATGATTTCTGGTCGTTTTGAGTTTGAATTTTAACAGGTAATTTTATCTGCTGAGCTGAAGTTTAAAATGGCCTTTACTTTTCTTTGAAAAACTCATGTTTCGGAAAGTTTTTTTTATTTAATTCACACTAAAAGGGAGTTGTTAATTTATTCCACAAACACACGAATGTAAGTTGTTTCAATGCTTTTGAGTTTAACAGTCCATCGTTACTGCTTCAGCATGCAAGAATACATAATTGAAACCTATTCTAGAAAACTACCAACTGTTACAGCTCAAACTGATGTCATAATATTCCAAGTAAACTAGTTACATGAGCAGTTCCCAAAGCCACGGCAAAACCAGAAGTGCACCTCTGATAATATTTCAGTAATTCGCCACCGCAAACACTTCGACGTGCCAGCGTGCCGCCATCATTGCTGGCAGCGGCAATTAACCGGGAATTTGTTGCAAAAAATATGTTTTCGAGATAATTTGTTGAAATAATAGGCGAATATAAGATAAAATCCACTATTTCATGGTAAAAACAAAATTCTGGACTCCCTTCAAGATTTTCTTTAATTTACTCGTCCACTACGGACTCTTGATTGTCCTCTACTTGTTAATGCGCTTTTCACTGTAGTTATCAGTTTTTGAGACATTGAATAATCATTAATAAGATAAGATATGACACGATTTATTGCTGAAAAATGGCTATCACAAGCACAAAAGTGCTGAATTTGCGCTCTAGTGTCAAATATAGCGAAAAAAGAATAACAAAAACGAAAAACAACGGCCAATTATAAAAGGGCCAAATGTCAAATACATAAAAATGTTAAAAACGAAAACAACGTACAATATGAACTCATAAAATTAGAATGCCAATGTCGTAAGAAAAAATATAACAACGTCAAACGTCAGCCAAAAAAAAAAACAACATAAGTTAGTTGGTGACTAACAAACATAAATATAAAACCCCCAAATTTGCAAAATGGGCATTAAATTAATAACTAAAGGTAAGGAGCGAGTGAGGGGGGGGCAGCGGAGAGTCAGTGGTTGAAAAGGTCAACCATGTAAGGGATAAAAGTTCTTCTATATCTTTCTGTGCAAACTCTTATTGGGGCAAGAAGGGGGATTTTTGTTGACACAGACCGCAGGCGGCGAGGTCGAAGTGGTGAATATTGGCCGGGGAAAAGAAGAGTTGTTCGAGGGTTATGAAGGGCATTGTTAGCAAAACGCAAGGTAATTTTTGCTCTCCTTTCCTTAAGGGTGACAAGATTAGCTCTCCTAAGAAGGGAAATACAAGGTACTTTATCCTCATTGAAGATAATTCTTAGGCACCTTTTTTCTACTGCCTCTATTCTGTTCGACCATTCAATGGAGATGCCTGGATGCCAAACAGGACAGGCGTACTCAAGGGTTGGGCGTACAAATGAGAAGAAAATCCTGAAACAATGCGATTTAGGGAATTTAAATTTTTTTAAGGAGTTTAAGGAGGGAAAATGCGGCATTTGCACGTTTTAAGATGTCAGGTTATGACAATATGACATTAATATGACAATCCCATTTTAAGTCGCTTGAGATGGTAACGCCCAGTAATTTCATAGTGGTAACGGACATTTCAGGGGGGATTGGACAGGAGAAAGAAGGAGAAGTTTTAAGGAAATTAATAGTAAGAACAGTTGACTTTAAAGGGTTGACTTTCATATCATCAGTAAGAGCTTCGGCTGATATCGATTCCAAGATGTACATTGGGTTGCTTTTGGAATTTTTGGAACATGTCTCTGAGACAGTAAGATCATCAACGAATTTCCATCTATCCGGGAAATAAACACCAAGGTTATTTATCATTGTAAGAAATAAAATTGGACCTAAGAGGGTCCCTTGAGGCACACCATTATAAAGTGGGAGGGGATCAGAATATACATTCAAGTATTTCACGACTTGCGTTCTGTTATAGAGGAAAGACGCAATTATTCTAATTAAATAAGGGTCAACTTGAAAGTCATTCGATAGCTTTTCTAATAGTATATTGTGGTTGATTAAATCAAAAGCTTTTTGTAAGTCAACGGCGATAACATTGACCCAGGTATTGGGTTTTTCGAGTGTGTTACATAGTGTCCATAAGGTGAACAAGATAGTGGGTAGTAGATGTAGAGCGTAGGTTTCCGAATTGTCTTTGGTCAGCATTTGGGAGTATTTTTATTTCAACCACTCAGCTAAAAAGCTTTCATATAACTTGGAAAAAAACTGGAGTAAGAGTAATGGGACGGACACAATCAAATCTTGATTTTTACCTTTCTTTTTTACTGGAGCAATAAAACCTAATTTCCAACAATTTGGAAATTTACCAGTAGAGGTAATTTCATTAAAAAGTAAGGACAAAGGTTTTGAGAGGTTGTCGGCAAAGGCTTTAATTAGTATAATCGGAATGTCTAATGGACATGTACTACACTTTTTAATGTTCTTAATTTTTGCCTCTACATCCGAGGGCGAAATAACGGGAAAATTGAGAGAGCACAAATCATAAGGAGTGTCAAATGAAAAGGGAGGGAGGTTCTGAACTATGGAAGAAAGAAACCTGTTCTGACCATTGGCTGTAACTGAAGGGTCTTCTTGGAAATGAAAATCTATATCATTATGTGTTTTCCCACAAAATTTCTTTATTCTATTATACCATTGTTTTGGCTTTGTAGAAAATAAATCCTCGACTTTGCATTTATAATATGAAGAAGCAGATTTACGTATTTCTTTTTTAATATGTTTACGCAGTGAGTTCGCTTCGGATGTTTTACCACTCTTTAGTAGATTCAATTTAATTATAATTAGTTTTTTAAATTGGATAGTAATGTATGGTTTGTCATTAGAACATGTTTTTACTTTTTTCACAGGGAAGGAATTTATGTATTTTGTTTTAATCAGATTTTGGAATTCGGAGACTTTAAAATTAATGTCATTTTTTCCTTTGAGGGCCAGCCAGTTTTCATTGGTAATCCAAGATCCAATAGTGTAAAGGCCATCATTGGAAATTGGGCGATAAGAGAACTCAGTAACAGAAAAAGTATGATTAAAGCTATTGAGAGGCTTTGTTAATAAATAAAAATAGTAAATTCCTCCTAACGGGGGCAAGGGGACAGGAGGGGCATAGAAAGCCTGCAAATTGGTGCAAATCAAATCAAGGGTTGAATTTCCTTTTGTTGTTGGTATTTTTACTATTTGTTTCAAGTTTAGGGAACTACAAACGGGATTTAACTTTAGATTATTAGCATCACCTACTAAGAAAATACCGGCGTTCGGGAATAGGACAAAGTCGGCACTGCTATGCATTTGTTGTTAGAATTATTGTATTGGCACAGTGTTTGTACTTGTGGAGAGTTAGAAGCAGTACAGTACAATCATAAAGTTAAGTCTGAGTAAAACTTTGGATCTTACGCAGAACCAGCTGCTTGCATTATAGCCGGCCAGACTTGGGGCCCGGACCGAATTACGAGAAAGATAATAATTTAAATATAATAATTTACCAAAATTCCTTTACAAGATTTGAATATTGGCCAATAAACCTTGTAGAATGTACAATATGTACAATTATGCTAACAATAACACCCGTAGATTATAGTTAAAAGCACAAATTCGAGAGAATGAAGTTTTTTTTTTACTCAGAGCTTTTAAAAATTAATCACCATAATTATCTAATGCATCCTCGGATTGGAAATATCTTTAAAAATGACTCTTGAATTTGGAAATTCATCGGGATGAAGTTCTAATACCATTTTCATTCCTGAATGAGTTTTTTCTTTATTTTTGAACTTTCTTGTTAAGTTTCTAAACAGCCTATCAAGGAGATCCACAGGGTCAGAGATAAACATTAAACACAGAAAAACTAAGACAGAAAAACCAGGACGCAGTGCGATCCACGGACACTAAGGGCTATAAATTATGCAGTTTGCACTTTATTTACATAGAGAGTGTATCATTGGGACAGGTGGAGCGCTTGATTGTGGGTGTGTCCTAAATGGCTTATGTATTGAGATGAGAAGATGAAAGAATGTTTAGGTGGAAGTTGAACAAAATCAAGACACTAGGTGCATCCAGATTATTGAAAGCTCATATCTACGTATCTTAGGAACGGCTAAGGGAATAATTTGCAACTTTCAGGACCACTACTACTGATACTACAACTGCGACTGCAACCACTTGAACTGTGACTACAACTGCTTGCGACTGCAACTTATGATGCTTATTACAATCGTTACAATTACTTTCGGTGAAAATTGTGACTACTTGCGACTGTGATTCTTACTATTTCGAATGTGACTACTTGTGACTGTGAGAATTTGCAAATACTTTTGACGATTACTGCAACTACTTGCGACTGCGATTGCAACTTTGTGTCGCTACTAGTGACTGTAATTGTGATTACTTGCATCTGCAACTGCTTGCGAGTGCGACTACTAGGGAGAGCTACTGATTTATGTTGTGATTGAAGATACTGCGACTGAGAATGTGGTACTTACGAAAAGTTTTCTTGGAAGGGCTATAAGGCTTCAATGTTTTTCGTTTACTCTAAACTAAAAATCTAAACTAAAACTCTAAACTAATGCTCTAAACCGAAACTCTAAACTAAGCTCTAAACTAGTACTCTAAACTAATGAGCTAAACTAAAATTCTGACTAAAACTCAAAACTAAAGCTCTAAATTAAAACTCTAGACTAAAACTCTAAAACTAAACTAAAACTCTAAACTAATAAGCTAAACTAAAACTCTAAACTAATAAGCTAAACTAAAACTCTAAACTAAAACTCTGTACTAAAACTCTAGACTAAACTTCTAAACTGAAACTCTAAACTAAAACTCTAAATCTGAACTAAAACACTAAACTAAATCTCTAAGCTAAAGTTCCAAACTAAAAACGCTAAACTAAAATTTTAAAATAAAACTCTAAACTAATGCTCTAAACTAAAACTCAAAAACTTAAAATATATAGTAGAAATCCATAGTAAAATTCTAAACTAAAACTCTAAACTAATAAGCTAAGCTAAAACTATAAACTAAAACTCTACACTAATAAGCTAAACTTAAAAGCTCTAAACTAAAACTATAAACTAAAAATCTAAACTAAACTCTAAACTATATCGCTAAACTAAAACTCTAAACTAATACTCTAAACTAAAAAAAACCCACTCTGGTCTCTTTCTTCGGACTTTGTGAATGCAATCTTTGTAGGGGAGCCTTAGGGGGGGGGGGAGGGAAAGCTCAATGTCCTTTTTTCTTTAGTCTTCCTTTTGACATGGTTGGTTTTCCTGCGGTTTAAATTAGTTTTCCTTAGGCGCAGTTAAATCAGCAACGGGATTGGCGGGCATCACCAGATTTATGTCTGACTGCTTCAGATTAACAATTTCACTAATAGTTTCGTTTTTTTCTTGGTCTTCCTTTTGAGGTGGTTGGTTTTCCTGCGGTTTAAATTGGTTTTCCTTAGGCACAGTTAAATCAGTAACGGGATTGGCGGGCATCACCAGATTAATGTCTGACTGCTTCAGATTAACAATTTCACTGATAGTTTCGTTTTTTTTTCTTGGTCTTCCTTTTGACGTGGTTGGTTTTCCTTCGGCTTAAATTGGTTTTCCTTAGGTACAGTTAAATCAGCAACGGGATTGGGGGGCATCGCCAGATTAATGTCTGACTGCTTCAGATTAACAATTTCACTGATAGTTTCGTTTTTTTCTTGGTCTTCCTTTTGACGTGGTTGGTTTTCCTTCGGCTTAAATTGGTTTTCCTTAGGGACAGTTAAATCAGCAACGGGATTGGGGGGCATCGCCAGATTAATGTCTGATTGCTTCAGATTAACAATTTCACTGATAGTTTCGTGTTTTTATTGGTCTTCCTTTTTTCGTGGTTGGTTTCCCTGCGGTTTAAATTGGTTTTGCTTAGGCACAGTTAAATAAGCAACGAGATTGGCGGGCATCGCCAAATTAATGTCTGATTGCTTCAGATTAACAATTTCACTGATAGTTTTGTTCAGTGAACACATCCAATCAAAATTTTGAGATAGCCATTTTGTTAAGCGTAGTTGATTTCCAGATAAAAAATATGTTTTTGAGGAGGACACTCCCCCACAACCCTCATGGCAAGGGTTTTAAGTTATGCCGTGGGGGCATATCAGGTTTTTATAGAAGGCGTTGTCGTAGAAACTTCAAAACTGGCTCATTCGATTGAAAATTCAAAGGGCTAGTGCCCTTTTTGATAGTCGAAGTCATTGGAGGGCAACTAGCCCCCCACGCCCATTATTCCCCCAAACACATCCAATCAAAATTTTGAGATAGGCATTTTGTTCAGCGTAGTTGATTTCCAGATAGAAAATATGTTTTTGGGGAGGACACTTCCCCACAACCCTCAGGGCTAGGGTTTTAAGTTATGCCCTGGGGGCATATAAGGTATTTATAGAAAGCGTTGTCGTAGAAACTTCAAAACAGGCTCATTCGATTTGAAATTTCAAAGGGCTAGTTCCCTTTTTAATAGTCGAAAGTGATTGGGGGGCAACTAGTCCATCCCCACGCCCATCGTTCCCCCAAACACATCCAATCAAAATTTTGAGATAGCCATTATGTTCAGCGTTGGCTAGTTGATTTCCAGATAGAAAATATGTTTTTGAGGAGGACACTCCCCCACAACCCTTAGGGCAAGGGTTTTAAGTTATGCCCTGGGGGCATATAAGGTTTTTAAAGAAGGCGTTGTCGTAGAAACTTCCAAAGGGGCTCATTTGACTGGAAGTTCAAAGGGCTAGAGCCCTTTTTGATAGTCGAAAGTGATTGAAGGGCAACTAGCCCCCCCCCACTCCCATCATTCCCCCAAACACATCCAATCAAAATTTTGATATAACCATTTTGGTCAGCGTAGTTGATTTCCAGATAGAAAATATGTTTTTGAGGAGGACACTGCCCCATAACCCTCAGGGCAAGGGTTTTAAGCTATGCGCCATGGGCATATAAGGTTTTTATAGAAGGTGTTGTCGTAGAAACTTCGAAAAAGGCTCATTCGATTGGAAATTCAAAGGGCTACTGCGCTTTTCAGTTGTCAAAAGTAATTGAAAGTCAGCTAGCCCCCCATGCCGATCATTTCCCCAAACACATCCAATCTAAATTTTTAGATAGTCATTTTGTTCAGCGTAGTTGATTTCCAGATAGAAAATATGTTTTGAGGAGGACACTCCCCTACAGCCCTCAGGGCAAGGGTTTCAATTTATGCCCTGGGGACATAAAAGGGTTTTATAGAAGGTTCTGTCGTAGAAACTTCAGAAAAGGGCATATTTGATTTGAAATTTAAAGGGCTATTGCCCTTTTTAATAGTCGAAAGTGATTAGTGATATTTTTTGTTGTTGTTGTTTTTTAGACCAGGGAACTTCCTATCGAAGGAGTTGTCATGGGAACCTCGAAAGGGGCTCATTCGATTGAAAATAGAAAAGGCTGATGCCCTTTTTAACAGTCGAAAGTGAATGGAGGGCAACTAATCCTCCTTCCACTCCCACCCTCCTACGCTCACCCTCCTGTTTGCCCATTGTGTTTAAAAACTAAATTTTGCCTTAAGATTAAATCAAAATGCACTGTGATAATGTTAATTCCCAATAAGGCATCTCAGCAGTATCCCAAGAACGACTTAGGGTATTATGTTCAAACTTTCGGGGTTACTTCTGCTCTTGAAATTTAACCAAATCAAAATAGCGTAAGTGTATCCAAACTATCAAAGAAAGAAAACAGATCTTTTTGCGAATGGTTTCAAGTTTTCCATTTCAGGTCAACTAAAGGAGGAATGAAACTAAATTAAACAGTACTATTTGTGTCCAGATTTTTAAAAGGGTGTATGTTGTTAAAAATTGCTGAATATTTTTCTCCAGCATACAAATAGCAGGCCAAACTATAAAGTCCTAAAAAACAAAAAGATTTAAAGGGTTATTTTCTTTTTCCCTGAAAAAACTATGTTAATTTAAAACGAAGAGAAATTAATTAAAAACAACTTTTTCCACAAAATAATTTTTTCAAAGAAAAGTAAAGACCTCCATTAAACAAAAAATGAGCAAAAATAAAATCAAATAATCTACCAAGCGTGAAACTACCAAAAATCAGCATCAATAAATAAAGGAAACCCAAAACGAACAGAAATTACAATAAATTACCGAGTCAAACTCAAAACGAGCAGAAATTAACATAAGTTGGGCTCAAAACCCATATGCCTTCCCAAGTCCAGAACATAATTTGCAACTTACTGAAAAAATACAAATGAATGTGCATTGTCAGTTTAATATACATATACTGATATTTAGTAATCAAAATGTTAATATTATTTGATTTGTTAAAGCTATAAAAGTAAAAACATTTATATTTTTTCAGTAAAGTGCAAATTTTTCGTTTAATGGAGTTCTTTACTTTTCTTTGAAAAACTTATTTAGTGGAAAATGTTTTTTTTAATTAATCAAACAGTTCGTGGTAAGGAAGGAGCGACCCGGCTCAATGGTAACCGAAACTCTAGAAAACGGGTTTTTGATACCAATAGATATATCAAAAGAATCATATTTCAATGCTGATTTCAAATATACAATTTTCATCAAGTTTAGTGCTACCCATCAAAAGTTACCCGACTGAGAAAATTTGGCTTATTTTCGAAAAAAGGTGGAAAGAACCCATAAAACTTATTTAGCCTGAATGAAAATCACAACATTATATTCAACGTATTAGGGAACCCCACCGTAGAGGTTTCAGGCTCCTATCGATCAAAATGTGGAATTTTCCATTTTTTGCCAGAAGAAAGATCATGGATGTGTGTTTATTTTTTTTTTTGTTTTTTTTTTTTTTTTTCCCCAGGGGTGATCGTATAGACCCAGTGGTCCTAGAATATAGTGGGAGGGCTCATTGGAACGGAAATTAAAAGTTATAGTGCCCTTTTTAAGTGACCAAAAAAAATGGAGGGCAACTAGGCCCCCTCCCACGCTTTTTTTTCCCAAAGTCACCCGATCAAAATTTTGAGATAGCGATTTTGTTCAGCATGGTCGAAAATATGATAAATTTGTCTTTTAGGATGACTTAATCCCCCTAAGTTCCCAGTGGGAGGGATAAATTTTATTAATTTTACCAATTTTTACATTTTATTTTTGTTTTTTGGTATTTATACATATTTTTTCAGTTGGTTTTTTTTTCTGGTAGTGGGAGGGACGGGTGGGTCGGTGGTTATGTTGGAGGATCTGGAGGGGGGGCTAGAGGAGGGGTTACTCTGGAGAATATTTCCGTGGAGGATGTTTCTTTGGGGTAAGGGACATTTCTATGAAGGGGCGCCGGATCAAGCATTATTTAAAAAACGATCAGAAATTAAATAAAAAAAAACAAGTTTTTTCAACTAAAATGTAAGAAGGAATATTAGAACTTAAAACGAACAGAAATTATAACGTATGTGAGGGGGTTCTCCCCAAGTCAATACCTCGCTCTTTACGCTACAGTTTTTTTTAGTGCTTTCAAAAGAGCTATCTATTCTAATTAAACGGCCTTTGTGATTCAGGGGTTTGTGAATCAAAATTTTTTTTAACTTTTAACGTAAAGAGCGTGGTATTGACTAAGGGAGAACCCCCTCATATACGTAATAACATATACGTAATAAAAAAAAACAATAAAAAAACAAGCGATACGGCTCAATAGTAATCGAAACTTTTAAAAACGGAATTTTGATGTCAATAAATGTATCAAAAGAATGTGTTTATAATGCTGATTCTAAATATATAAATTTTATTAAGTTTAGTATTACTCATCAAAGGCTACGAGCCTGAGAAAATTTACTCGATTTTTTAAAGAGGGGGAAACATCCCCTACAAGTGAAAGAATTTTAATGAAAATCACACCGTCAGATTCAGCGTATCAGAAAACCCTATTACATAGGTTTCAAGCTCATATCTGCAAAAATCTGCAACTTTGTATTTTTTGCCAGAAGAAAAATGTACGAATATAGAGTTACGTAAGTTAATTTGTAAAGACATCCATTTAGCAAAAGAAAAGTAAAATTTTTATGAAAATAAAAGCTGCATTAAATAAAAAACAATCAGAAATTAAATGAAACAACAAGTTTTTTAAACTGAAAGTAAGGAGCGGCACTAAAACTTAAAACAAACAGAAATTATTCCGTATATGAAAGGGGGTGTCCCCTCCTCAACACCTCGCTCTTTACGCTAAAGTTTGACTCTGTCTCACAACTTCATTTGTTAAAACAATAAAAAACTTTAGCGTAAAGAACGAGGCGTTGAAGCAGGGACAGCTCCTTTCACATACGGAATAATTACATTTCAACTGAAATGTAAGAAGGATTATTAGAACTTAAAATGAACAGAAATTATAACGTATGTGAGGGGGTTCTCCCCCAGGTCAATACCTCGCTCTTTACGCTACATTTTTTTTAGTGCTTTCAAAAGAGCTATCGATTCTAATTAAACGGCCTTTGTGTTTCAGGGGTTTGGGGCTGTCCCCTCCTGAACGCCTCGCTCTTTACGCTAAAGTTTGACTCTGTCTCACAACTTTATTTTTTAAAACAATAAAAAACTTTAGCGTAAAGAGCGAGGCGGTGAGGAGGGGACAGCCCCTTTCATATACGGAATAATTACATTTCAACTGAAATGTAAGAAGGAATATTAGAACTTAAAACGACCAGAAATTATAACGTATATGAGGGGGTTCTTCTTCAAGTCAATACCTCGCTCTTTACGCTACAGTTTTTTTTAGTGCTTTCAAAAGAGCTATCTATTCTAATTAAACGGCCTTTGTGATTCAGGGGTTTGTGAATCAAATTTTTTTTAACTTTTAACGTAAAGAGCGTGGTATTGACTAAGGGAGAACCCCCTCATATACGTAATAACATATACGTAATAAAAAAAAACAACAAAAAAACAAGCGATACGGCTCAATAGTAATCGAAACTTTTAAAAACGGAATTTTGATGTCAATAAATTTATCAAAAGACTGTGTTTATAATGATGATCCTAAATATATAAATTTTATTAAGTTTAGTATTACTCATCAAAGGCTACGAGCCTGAGAAAACTTACTCGATTTTTTAAAGAGGGGGGAAACATCCCCTACAAGTGAAAGAATTTTAATGAAAATCACACCGTCAGATTCAGCGTATCAGAAAACCCTATTACATGGGTTTCAAGCTCATATCTGCAAAAATCTGCAACTTTGTAGTTTTTGCCAGAAGAAAAATACACGAATATAGAAGTTAGTTACGTAAGTTAATTTGTAAAGACACCCATTTAGCAAAAGAAAAGTAAAATTTTTATGCAAATAAAAGCTGCATTAACTAAAAAACGATCAGAAATTAAATAAAAAAAAAAACAAGTTTTATAAACTGAAAGTAAGGAGCGGCATTTAAACTTAAAACGAACAGAAATTATTCTGTATATGAAAGGGGCTGTCCCCTCCTCAACGCTTCACTCTTTACGCTAAAGTTTGACTCTGTCTCACAACTTTGTTTTTTAAAACGATAAAAAAATTTAGCGTAAAGAGCGAGGTGTTGAGGAGGGGATAGCCCCTTTCATATACGGAATAATTTCTGTTCGTTTTAAGTTCTAATGTCGCTCCTTACTTTCGGTTAAAAAAACTTGTTTTTTTTTTATTTAATTATAATAAAGACCGAACTCTAGCCTATACTAACTGGATTACATACTTTACTAACACATATAACATAAAACACATAAAAATGCTAACAACTATAACACATCATAATGCTAACAACTATAACACGTAAAAATGCTATCAACTATAACACATAAAAATGCCACCAACTATAACACATAAAAATAACAATTATAAATGTTACAATTCTATATAACACAAATATTACTAACATCTATAACACAAAAAATTGCTAACAACTATAACAGGTCGAAATCCTAACAACTATGACGTAAATGATAGAGCTAAGAAGTATAACACGAATAAACCTAACAACTATAACACAAAAAATACTAACAACTATAACACATAAAAATGCTATCAACTATAACACATAAAATTGCCAACAACTAGAAATAATAAAAATAACAACTATAAATGCTACAATTCTACAGCACAAAAAAAGCTAACGACCGTAACACATAATATTGCCAACAACTATAACACATAATACAAACAAGATCCGGTAGGACAGTAACTAAACTATAAAATAACAAATATAAATGCTACAATTCTATATAACACAAATATTACTAACATATATAACACAAAAAATTGCTAACAACTATAACATATCGAAATCCTAACAACTATAACACAAAAAATACTAACAACTATAACACATAAAAATGCTAGCAACTATAACACATAAAATTGCCAACAACTAGAACACATAAAAATAAAAAATATAAATGATACATTTATACAGCAAAAAAAAAGCTAACGACCGTAACACATAATATTGCCAACAACTATAACACATAATACAAACAAGATCCGGTAGGACAGTAACTAAACTCAACAGACTATGGGATAGACTCTCATTAAGTACTTATATTAGCGGCCGTATGTATCTGCTTGATCCTGTTTTTCGAACAGGATCGTGATAATAAAAGCAGCTATAACCTCTACGGCAATAGCCTTTATCAAAGAACCGACAACATTGGCGGCTTTCATGCGAAGGTCTTTTGCTGTTACGTTCCTCTACTTTTTCCGCTTCAGGAGGTGGATTAGGCACCGGTATATGTTTATTTTTTTTATAGGCACCTTTAACCTTACTGACCCACTTGATCGACCCGATTAAAGATGGGTCGTGATAATAATAGCACCTGTCACCATTGCGACAGGAGCTATTTTCATAAAACCAACATTTCTCTTTTCCTGTTTTCTTCATATCAAAATGAGGCATGGTTTCTCCTTCCCCCTCATCTGGAGCCTCTTTTAATGGAATCTTGGTTTGCTGTTTTATCGACCCAGTCGGTGTGGTAGATGGTTGAGTTCGGTTGTCCTTGACGATTTGCTCAACAGGTGATCTTTCCTCTTCAATATCTTTTCTGGTTGATAAATCTTCGAGAACTTTCACAAGCTTAGTAAGCTCTTCTTTTTTAGCTTCAATAAGCTCTTTCAAGGATTCAATTGAAAGGGAAATGGGTTCATCTTCTCCCTCATCTGGAGCCCCTTTTTCTGGAATTTTGGTTTGTTCAATACACAATCGTTGCAATAGATTGGTTTTGGTTTCGAAGAAGCTCTCTTTTTCTACAGCTCCGAAAACTTTTGAAAGACTGGTAGGTACTTCTTTTTCAGCTTCATTAATTTGGATAGGCACCGGACTAAACTCTCCTATTTCAAACTTTGAACTTGCTTCCTCGTTTATTTTCTTTTCTGGCACCATCGGTTTCTTTGTAACATCTTTTTTCTCTCGCTTTTCACTTTCAGTGAAAGCCTCCTTTTTTTGTTGGTCTTCCTTTTGATGTGGTTGGTTTTCCTGAGGCTTAGTTGGTTTGTTACCTACACTTTCTTTTTTTCTTTCTTTTTCCTCTCGCTGTCTACTTTCAATCAAAGTCTCCTTTTTTTCTTGGTCTTCCTTTTGATGTGGCTCACGAGCATCACATTTAGCTGGAGCTCTAACACGGTCAATAATATTTGTTATTCCTACCGCTGCCTTTCTCAGAAGATTTTCAAACATTTTCTTTACCTTGTTGTTGTAGCAACGTATCATAGCTGAAGCACGATAAATCATATTGTTAAGTACAAACATCATTATGTTCTTAAAAGCGTTTTAAAGTAATGATCATACAATATTCCCATTTATAGTATCGATCCTTAATGAAAAAAAAAATAAAACTAGCTTTAAATTTTTCTAGTTTAAATTAAAAGATAAAACTATTGCTCAGATGCCATAAATATTTTTGCAGTTTATAATTTTAGCGATTCTGAACTGAAAACTAAAATAAAATAATTTTGTTCATTTTTTACGTCGTCACTCATTACGTCATATATGGTTATTAGTAGATGAAAAGACATAAAAAATGCTAGCAAAAAATCCTAACATTAGAAAGAAACAAATATCAAAGCAGAAAACAGTCAACAACGTGATTATAAGGACAACTTACTGGTGTGTTTGAGCGACGTTGCTCCTTACTTTCAGTTGAAAGAACTTTTTATTTATTTAATATGAAAAAAGACCGGATACAGAAACTCAGTCGATTAAGCTTTCGTTAAACTCCATAACAATGCGCTTGCTTGGAACCTAAACAAAAATAACTTTAAAAAGGTCGTACAAGTCAAACAACGCTTGACGAATTTGATCATGTGCATCCGAAACAAGTCGCCGATTCACAATCCCACGGACATCTAAATTTATACACGTTATATTATTATACAATATATATTATTATTATAAAATATGCATTACATACATTAAATTATTATACATTATTTATATAAGTTTTATATTTAAAATTCAAACTTATATATATATATATATATATATATATATATATATATATATATATATATATATATATATATATATATATATATATATATATATATATATATATATATATATATGCAATTTATAGTATAAATTTATATACAATTTAGAAATTTTCTTAGAATTTTAAATTTAAAAATTTATTATATAAAGAGTTATATATAAATTTTTTTAGTTGCTTTTTAATTTTTCTCTTGTTTTACCTATTATTGTTTAATGTTAACTATAATCTCGAGAAACTAAGGTAAGAGGCTTTACAAAACAGTTGTTATAGATAAATTATCTTCCTCAATTTAAAACATAGTAAATAAGTATACGAGTAAAATATTCATAAATCACGGTAATATAACAATCATGATATATATTTAACATAGACCAGGGGTCTTACAGACAAAACGAACTAAAAGTAGGGACTCCAGTCACTGCTGGGGTAAGAAATAGGGACCAAATAGGTACCAGTTTAAATGAAACTAATTAAAGTAACCACCAGTGAGTACCACCTCCGTTGTAGGGAGGTGTTCAAAAACTCACCCTCACTGATAGTTCCTCCCTCAAAATATCTGACAGAAATTTCAGTAAACATTTCTGTCACTAATCAGAATGTGGCGCAGCGTCTCTTGTTTCGCCAATACACTGTTGGCCAAAGCGAATGGGTAAATTATAACCGTGGAAGCTGGCATTAGTGTCAGCACAAAACATCAACAATAATTAACTCTTGGTGACACTTGGCTCTTGTAATTGTTTTCCTGTCAGAAACAGAAAACAGAAAATTATTACTACACTAATATAACCAACTACACAAATTAAATTAATTATTCTTATTATTGTTTTGAAAATATGTCAAGTGTCACCACACACTAGATGGCGTCGATAGTTTTTTTGTCGACTCTAGCGCTAGTTCCCACAATTATAAGTTACCCATACGCTTTACTGCTGGCCATCAAGTATATTTTGCTATAGGAGCAAGGGTGATAGGCAATTGCCAACAGCTTAAATCTAGATAAGGTACTACTTTATCTATACAAAAACATAGCAAAAGACTTCCAGAGGTGTTTTATACAAAAAAAAAATAACTTCAAAAGATATTTGAAAAGTTCGTGTATTTGCATTTTTGTTTTGTTTTTTACGAGTTAGACAAAAATTTACAGGGGGAGGGGGGGGGTGTTAATTCAAAGCCGCCCTCCCCCCTAGATACGGTCTTTCCGATGAAATATCCAGAAAGAAAACAGTCATAGCTTCACTGGGTAGATAATAAGAAAATAACTGAGATATTTACTTCTAAAAAATTCTATCACAAGTCCCAATGGGCTGAATTCCAATTTCGGAGTCATAAAAACCAATACAACCAAAAAAAAAAAAAAAAATGGAAACAAGAAAACTAAAAAAACTAGCAAACAATGTGTACACAGCCATATCAGAATGAAAAATCATTCGTTAGTCAAAGTAATTGAACAGCAAAGTGTCGGAGCAAACTAAAAAGATAAAAACTGGAAAAACTGAAAAAGAATTAGATAGGCTCCTAAGCACACTACCGTCTGTTTTCGTTTGCCATTCAGTTTAAGCTGTTAACACGTAAAATAGAAGAACCCAATATATTGGGCTCTCAACGGGGTCAGCAGTATCTTATCACAATACACATCGTTCCTTTTCGATAAGCGGTTAATATACAGACAAATATATTTGGTAAATATATCGACATTCCCGAAATGAAAGGACATGTTTCGAGCTGACATGAGGCAAGTCTCGCTTCGGTAGCCACATTTCACGTTCATCCGAAGAAAAAACTGTCTTCACGTGGGCGAATACACACTTCTTTTCAGTTTCGGATGAGGGTCGAAAAAATCTGCTTTGCCGACGGGCTTCATCGCTTCACCCCTATCCCTCGTGTTGAAATAAATAGAATCTTTCCATTTATATCCTTATAAAAATTTGTACCTTTTTTTTTAGTTTTTACTAAGAAACGATCCCTTCCCTGTTCAACCAAGTTGAAGAATTATAAGAAACTGCTACTGTAGCAAGTTCTTATCATACTCAACGTAGTATGAAAAAAATCGTTTCCAAAATTTTTGACTAGGGTCGAGGGTGTAGGGCAACTAATAAGGGCATGAAACTGAGGCTGTTTTCCCTCCAATATTTTTTTACTCTTAAATAGGCACTAGAAATTTCAATTTCCAATCGAATAAACACCCTCTGGGGAACATTTCTGAGGGCCTGGGGGAAAAATATATAAATATTTTATTCAAGTCATATAGCCCCCTACTTAGGTGGCGCTATTGTACAACTGAATTTGTAATTTTTTATACATTTCCTAGGATTCTATCTTGTTTTATTCTTTTGTTATATTGTTTTTTGTTTTTTTTAAGAGATATTAAAGTTGTTCTGCTTTGATGCCTATCATGATTCTTCTTTTTTTTATTGTCTCGCTCTTTCACACCTTTCTGTGTATTTCACTACTTGCCAACTATTACTGTTGAGATAACTTGAGTTAATGTGTCCTTTTATACTGGCAAATGACGTCAAATTGTTTTGATGTCATGATTTAAGTCTTAATATAGCGTCTTTAAAAATGAGCAGGACAACATTGTGGGGAAACAGGTAACGGAATCATCAATTTTACACTATACACCTTGTATTAAAAGCTACGTGTATTAAATCATCTTCTATATGAAGATGTAGTTTTTGTCCAAAACCGCACTTTATTTTAATATTACCTTTTGTTAGATAATATTAATGTTTAATGTATAATATGTTGATGTTCCAGAACCATGTTCGTGGCGACAGAAAAACAGGAGACACATCGTTGCCTCCTATGGGAAAAAATGATTTTTACATAGTTGTTCAAGATGAAAGACTGTGATTCTTCTAAATGGGGTTCTCGGCTATAGTAATTCCGGTGGTGCTATAGTGATTCTGTTGGTGCACTTTTCATCTTGATCCTAAACTATTCATTGCGGTTTCAGAATGTTTTTCAAAATTCTTACAAATTTGTTTTTGCAACAAATTTTAATCACGAAGATTATTCGAAATAATAGTTACAAGCTTCAAATAACCATTCTTCCTTGATTGACAGTTTGTTTTTTTAGAATACATTTTTGTGTGTTGTATGTGTTGGCCGTTTCATTTGTTACTAGGTTCCAGCTGTTGCTGCAATACTGTGATAATATTTCAGAGACTACTACGATAGTATTGACTTAGTAAAGAACAATAATCCCAAAAATATTTTTTCTCCAAGTGCCATCGCATTGAACAGCTAGTCGTAGAGGAGAAAGGCTATGAAAATGATTTAGATAGTTTGGACAGTGTTGCCAGGCTGAACCGTGAAAATAAACCAGTGAAACTGATTAGTTTGTTGACTAATTAGTTTCCTTCTGCAATAATTTAAACATTAATTCTCTGTTGATTTCCCAAGTTATTCATTTGAATAACTTCGTTTGAATAGAAGGTATCCATTTGAATACCTTCAAATGAAAGCTAAACCTTCTTAACAGTGGCGTAATTTCGTCAAAATTCTGGGGGATGGGGGTAAAGTTGGAGCCAATTTTCACAAACAAGTGAAAATGACAGTGAAAACTGAAAAATCAGTCATATATTGCCAATAAAGGCAAAGATATACTAAATAAAACTGACCTGTTTCTCTGGATTTGAGTTGAGGTGACAAGGAATGGAAAATAAGGGCCGGCGATGAAAAAGTTGCTATCTTCAGCAAAAAGTGCTGGTTGCACTGATGAACCAAGGTCTGTAACCAAATCCTTAATATAAAGGACAAAAAGTATTGGACACAGAACAGAACCCTGCAGGATGCCCATCCGGACAGGTAGGGGATGCGTGGTCATGCCACCCAGACTCACACACCGTACTCTACCAGAAAGATAAAAGCCGAACCATGAGAAAGGAATTCCAAGAATCCCTATGCTCTTGAGTTTGTGGTCAACCATGTCAAAGGTCTTAGGAAAATCCAGAAATAAGCCCAATACAGTATTTTTAAGGTCAAGTTGGGAACGTATAAACTTTGTGGCGTCGATTAGTGCATGAGCAGTTGAAAATTTAGAACGAAAGCCTTATTGATGAGAAGGAATCAACGAATCTGAAGGATTAATCACAAATAAAAAGGGAGAAAGACGTCGGAAGATAATTCTCTCGAGCACTTTGGATATAACTGGGAGAAGTGGATTGGACGATAATTACCTATCTCAGCCGGATCGCCTTTTTTATGATTTTTATGAATCGGGATAACAATTGCTGATTTAAATATTTCTGGGAATACTTCACTGGTTAAAGACAGGTGTGCTATGTGCACAATGCGCTCACGAGCATAGGAAGCTATGGTCCTAAGAAGCTTATTTCTTATGCTAAAGAAGTCAGATGTACTACCATTAGAAAGAGATTCAATAACTTGAAGTACCTCTTTACTATCAGTTGGAGAGAAAAACATGGATACTTGCTAGGGTGTACTGACTGGGAGGGGTAACAGGAGTTAGCATTTGGAATTGATTAATTGATTGAATATTGGTGAAATAATTATTAAAAGCATCCGGTACTGAAATTGGGTCAATTAATCTGCCACTGAAGTCCTTAAGATTAATAGGTATAGATCTTGAATTTTTTTTTTTTTTAAAGAATTTCATCTATTGTGAACAAAATTTTTTGCAAGTTCCCTTTGCAGTGAGAGATTTTTGAATAACATTAATTTTTTTTGCTTCCCGGACGAGTTTGGTATATAAGTTTTTGTATTTTTTATAATAAGTTAGGTCAATAACGCTACTGGTTTTGCAAACTAAATTATATAGGTCATATTTACGGTATTAATTAAAAAAAACAACTTTCCGAAAAATAAGTTTTTCAAAGAAAAGTAAAGGTCATTTTAAACTTAAGCTCAGCAGATACAAATACCTTTTAAAATTCAAACTCAAAATGACGAGAAATTACTATTAAAGAATAAATGAAACCCAAGACGAACAGAAATTAAATAAGCAATCATAGCAAAACCATACAACAAGTAATAATATAAATGAATAAATAGATCTTAAAGCGAGTAATGCTTAGATTGAATATGAATATCAAGCTTAAAAGAAAAAAAAAATTACCTATTGAAGTATAAATGAAACTTAAAACGAGCAGAAATTAAATAAACAACCAATGCAAACAAACATACAATAGATATTAATGTGAATCAATAAATAAATCTTAAAACGAGTGAAACTTAAATTGAATATGCAAATCAAGCTTGAAACGAACAAAAATCACCACAAACAAGAGTTTGGGTATGACCTCCTTCTCTCACTGTAAAAGTCTAAAACCTACTGCGTCATTGGCGCTTTACTGAAAACTATATGCGTATTGAAGAGGGTTGGAAAGTATAAACAACTTCAAATTGAATATTTGATGAATAATGATATTAATTGTTGAAAGATCCATCAGTTCAAGAATTTATTTCACTGTAATTGTATTTTTATTTTCAATGCTGTAAGAACTGGAAAAGAAAATATTTGTAATATAATCCGTTTTCAGTTAAGCGCCAACGACGCAGTAGGCTTTTGGTTTTTATTTGCAGTTAAAAAAGGAGGCAGTATCAAACACTTGTCTGTAGGGAAACTATATTCGTCTTTAACAACTTTAAAAAGAGCTAATAAATTAAACTGAATATTTTATGTATAATGACGTTAATTGCTGAAAGCTCATCAGTTGAAAATTTTACTATAATTTTAATGTTTGTCATGACATTTACCCTCAAATGTGTTTTATGCCATTTAACTCCAGAACCACCAAGATTGACAGACATGTGAGATAGTAGAATCAATGTACATCTATATCCTCCGTCACCCTGCTATAGCTGTTCTGTTCTAAAAGGAACATCCTATCTATATAGAATATTGTTTTACACATACAACCTTATTTCTGGAAATACTTTTATCTATAATTTGTTAATCCTGCAATATACTCCCTGGCCTGATTACAGGCACGTACACAGATACTGTTTTTGGGGGAAAGGGCAATAGTAAAAAAGAACTATATCATTTGAAAAAGAAGTTTCCATAAATTCATAAAAGTTCAGATTTTTCTTTTTTTTGGGGGGGGACACGTAGACCCCCACCTGCTCGTGTCCCTGCCTTCCCTACGAATTTTCTTCAGTTTTTTTTTTTCACACGGCGAAACACTGCTTTTGAAATATTGCTAAAACATCATTTGGTTCAGTTGTCTAGTTTTTTCTTACATAAGGTAGGTCATACACAATATTCAGGTGGCTAGACTTTATTTTGGATGTACAATTTTTTTTTGTTCTCAAGTACTTGTAAATGTAAAGAGAAACAGTACAAAAAACGAAATTTTATTTTTAGATTTCTTGATCCTAAAAGTTCAGACGTTCTGGAGGAGGTGACCATCAAACATTTCCTTGGTGAAGCGATGATTATGAAGCAAGATTCTCATAAGGTAGTAATGCGCTTCTTCATTTCAAATGTTAGTCATTGTGCAGAAAACGCCATCTTTGTGGATGTTTTAAAGTTCATTTCAAAGATTATAGATAACTTATAAGAGTGGGAGCTGGTGATAATTTCGCAAAAAGAATTGCAAACCCCATCTATCTTTTGGGATTTTGTTCCTTTCACCCCACCCAGAACAAATGCATGTTGTCTTTTAGAAGTTTAAAATATAGTGGAGAGAAAAGAACGCTGAATTTTGTCACTATGGTTACATCCTCTCAAAATAAACTAATATTCGGGCATGTCCTCAGGTTAGTATAGGCTCTGCTTGGTGTAGATGGGATTCTTATAAGTTTTCCACTTCAAAATCGGGAAGAAATTTAAATTTTGAGCAAAATATTCTGTCGAAACCCATCGAGTTAAACTTTGCTTCCTCTAGTGTGCTAGCACTATTTCTCCTCCTCTTCCCCATGAATCTAATCCCAGTTTTACTCCCTCTGAGAAACATATTTTAATAATTATTTCCTCTATAGTTCATTCACTATTTTTTTGTTGTCCTTGGCCTCTTATGAAACTAAAAGTCAGGGAGCTTAGACAATAAAATTCTAAATATTTGAATGGCTTTCCCTGTCATTGATTCAACAATACAATGGGAACAACCAGAGATAAAGTCTTATAGTTTGGATATAGTTTATAGTTTGGATATACATTCTTAGACCACACTGGCTATACATGACAAATGAAACTCAGAGAGGAGAGAAAGTAACAAAATTAAAAATGAAATAAAAAAAAATGAAAATCTAACGAAATATCTAGGTTAATCTAGGTTAATTTAGGTTAGATTTTCGTTTTTTTCTTTTTCTTTTTTTTTCTTTTTTTTCTTTTTGTTTAGCACTAAGGACGACTTGGTGGTGGTTCTTGTCAAAATATTTGGTTATATTTTCATCTTCATGGTTTAGCCACAGCCTGAAAAAATCCTCGTTTATCAACCCTTTTTTATTTAATTTTTCATTTTGTTACTTTCTCTCCTTTCTGAGTTTCAGTTTGGATATGAACTGATGCTTCTTAATGTTATAAAACTCAATGTTTTCTATATACATTTGAATATCTTCAACAAACTAGATTGAAGCTGATTACCTTGCAATGATGTTTAATTGGCTCTTTTGTTTATATTTTTAGACAAAATGTATTCATACCTGCCATTGAGAAAAGCTCTTTGGAAAGGTGGACTAGACAAGCGGAATAATTTACAAATTGAGCATAGATTTCAACACCATAGTTCTGTCCATACAAGGCACAATTTTATGATTCGATTCGAGTCAAAGGCTATTAAAGATAAATGGCTGGAGTGTAGGAAAAAATTTTCTTAAAGGGATATCTAGCTGGATCAAAAATAATATTAAAAAAAGTAAGTTCCTCTTCCTCCCCCCCCCTTCGTCCAAGTCAAAACTTAAACCCCCTAATACTCTGTAAGATTTCAATCGCTCCTGAGATAATTTAGATAAATTATTTGGAACGACTTGGAACAGATGGATTCTTTCAGTCTACTTAGCTACTTCACCAGGGCCACATTCTAGTCCATCAGAGGCACTACGTGCCCCTGATGAAATTGCTAAGAGCATTAAACTTTCTGGAAATGTAGATAAAGAAGTGGAACTAATTCAAAGTACACTATGAAATTTAATACGATAAAGAAAATTGATTTAAAATTTTGACTTGGGGGGGGGGGGGAATCAATTGAAAGATGTACAGTGAGTTGACTATAGTGGTAGCATTCAAGATTGTCGTTTGTGGGTTGACGGTTGCTGCTCATGAAATATACGGCCTACAGACTTCTGTGTTGAGGAAGGGCATAATTTAGGAGTGTAGTTTCTTTTCCTAACAGTATAATTTGGTACCCTACCGATAAGGGGAAGGATGTAGGGAAAAAGGTAATATAAAAAAATAATGCAAATGGTTCAAATACTTCAGAAAGTATAATCACATTTGGAAGGGAAGATAGACGAAAAAAGACCGCGAACTTAAAGCGAGTTAACGTTAAGTTGAGTACTCAAGTCAAACTTCAAACGAACACAAATTACTGCAAACAGAATTTTGGTCACTGCCCTTTTCAACCTCCCATAACCGTAAAAGTTCTAAAGAATATTGCGTCATTTGAAGTTTTTTGGAAACTATGTGTATTTTGTACATTATGATTTAATTTTTCAAAAAAAAGACAAATATAAAAATATAAATCACTATAATAATCAATATAACTGGAAAGAACTAATGAAAATAAACTGAATATTTCGTATATAATGGTATGAATTTCTGGAAATCTCGACAATTCAAGATTTTATTTCACTTTTTTTTTCTTCAGTGTTATAAGCATTTAAACAATTATATCTGATGTATTTTGTTTTACAATAGGTATTAGAAGCTTCATCTTAATACCCTTAATATTTTCTGACGCACCCAGGATCGGACACTCCCCCTTTTCCCAATGATAAATCTTGTTTGGAAACAATGGGCGGATTGCATAATTTACAACCTTACCCCGGGGCAGTGGGGGGCATGGCATCCCCAGAGGCATAGTTATTAGACCTTTTTTCTGTTTCGAAAAAAGGGCTTATTCATAATTTGAATCATCTCAGGGGGGTATCTAAAAGAGATAGGGAGGGGGGCTTTGCCCTCCAAGAGCTTTTCACCATGTCTTGAAAGTTTTAACTTAAAACACTCTGCTGCTCCTGAATTATTGCTGATGCGCACTTTTGATAACCAGCTTGCATACAGTGTGTTTTTATTTTGTTCAACATATCTCTCAACATTTCCTGAAAGTATTCATAAGCAGAAGTAGTTACAGTCATAGTCACAATTTGTCGCAATTTCCTGGTTTAACTTTTATCGATTGATACAGCTAAAAAAATGTTCCATTTCAATCTATTTAACTCCTTGACCTAAAAAAAAATAAAATAAATAAAGGTCAGTACTACAGTTGGAAACTATAGTAACAAATAGAAAAATTCTAAAATAATTATTGTGAAATAAAAATTGTGAAATTATTATTTTTGTGAAATAATTATTATATAATGTGAATTGTGAAATAATTATTCACAGTTCACATTGTGAATAAATTGTGAAATAATCAATGTTTAATAATTGTGAAATAACTATGAAATAATCGTGAAATAATATGTGAATAAATTGTGAAATATTGTGAAATAATTATTTTTTCTAGGACGCGGCTCTTATCTACGTGATTTCGGGTAGTCTCGTTGTAACACAAACTGCTCCAGGAAAAGAAGCCGCAACTATTTTTCATGTTCGTGTTGGTGAAGTGGCTGGTGGCTTGCAATTCTTACAGGGGAACCTAGTGTGTTCACAGTGAAAACCAGTGGTCCAGCAATCTTGGCAACAGTGTCAAGAAAGTGTTTCGCAAGGTAACTGCTTATTCAAAAACCTGTTATTTTTCTTATGGTTTTCTGTAAAATAAAATGAAAAGAAATCGGTTTGCAACTCGCCTGGGTCTTATACACTTTTAACCTCTTACCGTTTGCAGTTGAGGATTCAATTCACCGGGTTTTTATTGAAACCCCAATAATGTACTGTTACTTTAAAGGGAAAAAATTATTATTAAGTTTTATTGAAACCCTTTAAAGTTATTTAATATTGTGTGCTAAATAAAATATATCTTATTTCGAATTAGTAAGAATATTTATTAAAACGTCTATATTTGTCTCTCTTGGAATGATCTTTGATTACAACCTTTAGCTAAAATTATTCAATAAAATGAACTTCCATAGGAACTTCTGCAATTTTTGGCAGTAGCGGGTGCCAAATTAAAAATACAATTGAAGAAGAAACAAAATTTAGGCAAACAATCATCAAAATTAAGCTAAAACATATGGTACTAAAAAGTTTAAGAAGGTTTGGCTATCCTTTGAATCCTTGGCCAGTTGGCTTTGGGAGCCAACACATTCTAAATTGCTTAAGTTTTTCGGACAAAAGCGTTGTCAAATTCTACAAGTTTGTTTTTCTTATCTTCCAAGTGTAAAACTACCACAAATCACCATTAACAATTAAACGAAACCCAAAACTAACAGAAATTACAATAGATAGCCTAGTTAAACTCAAAACGAGCAAAAAGTAAAAGAAGTGTGGCTGACAACACGCATGTGTTCTTCAGACCAGAAAATCATTTGCAATTTACTTTAAAAAAAAAAAAAATAACCATGTACTGTCAGTTTGATATACATATTCTGATATCTATTCCTTTAGTTGAAGTCAAAAAAGTGAAAACATTTAAAATGTATTATGTTTTCAGTAAGTGCAAATTACTTTCTGGTCTTGAGGAGATGTGGGGGTTGTCAGCCCTACTCATGCTAATTGCTGCTATTTTGAGTTTGAATAGGCTATTTATTGTTATTTCTGTTCGTTTTGGGTTCAATTCATTTATTTATGGTAGTTTTACGCTTGGAAAATTATTTGAATTTATTTCTACTCATTTTTGGCTTAAAAAGGTCATAGGCACGGCAAGGGGGGAAGGGACCGGGGCCATAGCCCCCACGTGGTAATTTGGGACTATATAGTAATTATAAGGAAACCAAAGGAAAAAAAGCAGAATAGGGAAAAACCATGGAAAAAACGTTTGTTGCCCCATTGTTGGCTGCCTGGCAATAGATTTTGATCCATAATAAGGAAAAATATAAGTTCTAATTTGTGAGTCAGTGACCCCTAACAAGTTTTCCACAAAAATTGTTTCTATATGATTTGGCTGGAGCAAAAAAAAAAAAAAAAACACGCATCCGTGATCTTTCTTCTGGCAAAAAATATAAAATTCCACATTTTTGCAGATAGGAGCTTGAAACATCTAAAGTAGGGTTTTTTGTTGCGCTTAATCTTGTGGTTTGATTTTCATTATAAATTCATTTTAATATGGAAAATCCCTTCGCTGCGGAATTCTCTTCCCCCTTCCTCCCTCCCCCCGAAAAATTTTCCCGTCAAAATGTTTACCTCTGTTTAAAGTAAAAATAGTATTTTTAAATTTAAAAAGTATTTTTGATTACCGAATTTAGAGAGTTTAC
The DNA here is from genome assembly GCF_049724085.1 of Artemia sp. Qi Xiang Cuo. Lineage (NCBI taxonomy): Eukaryota > Metazoa > Arthropoda > Branchiopoda > Anostraca > Artemiidae > Artemia > Artemia sp. Qi Xiang Cuo. Next base: position 92,276,512 of record NC_142794.1, on the reverse strand, counting down.
TGAAAAAGTTTTTTTTTTCAATTCTGGAAGTGTTTAGATTACGGAATTCCTAATCGACTAACCCGTTAATTGAATGTCCAGAAAATACGAATAATTTTATCGAAAAATACTGCCAATTACTTGTATCGAGGCTTCTCTAATTTCAATCAACACAAAACATATTACGAGAATCTTGGGGGGGGGGGGGTATACCGAAAGCCTTCTGAAGAGTACTCAAAAAACTTCTCAATGTTTCTTCGCGACCGAGTGAACAGTATACTAATGCATAAACGGCAGATAGACGGACAGACATACATTTGATTTTATATCAAACAGTTCGTGGTAACGAACTGTAAGTAACGAGCGATACGGCTCAATAGTAACCGAAACTCTAGAAAATGAAATTTTTTATACCAATTGATGCATCAAAAGAATCAGATTTTGATGCTGATTTTAAATATATAAGTTTCATCAGGTTTAATCTTACCCTTCAAAAGTTACGCGCCTGAGAAAATTTGCCTTATTTTCGAAAAAAGGGAGAAATCCCCTAAAAGAACTTTAATGAAAATCACACCATCAGATTCAGCGTATCAGAGAACCCTTCTATAGAAGTTTCAAGTTCCTATCTGCAAAAATGTGGAATTTTGAAGATAGGAATGGGGGTTACGTGGGAGGATCTTTCCATGGAGGAAGTTTTCATGGGTGAAGGGACATTGCTATGAAGGGGGCGCCAGATTTCCCAACATTATTTAAAAGACGACTAGAAATTAACTAATAAAAAAACAATTTCTTACACTGAAAGTAAGGAGCAACATCAAAATTTAAAACGATCAGAAGTTATTACGTATACGATTGGGTTCGCCCCTAGTCATTACCTCGCTCTTTACGCTAATGTTTTTTTTTTTTTTTTGTACTTTCATAAGAGCTATTTATTCTAATTAACGGCTTTTGCGGTTAAGGGGTCATTCTTAAAGAATTGGAAAAAAATTTGAACTTTATCTGAAAGAGCGAGGCATTAAATAGGGGGCAAGCTCCCTAATATACGCAAGAAAAATATAAGAATATACAAGTTAGTTACGTAAGGTAATTCGTAAGTTACGTCAGATCAAAGTTTCGAGAAAGCCATTTAGCAAAAACAAATAAAATTAATATACAAATTTCGTTTTAATAATTCATGTACGGTGAGCCTAAATCAAAGCTGCATTAATTCAAAAACATTCAGAAATTAAATTAAAAAAACAAGTTTTTTTTTTAACTGAAATTAAGGAGCGACATTAAAACTTAAAACGAACAGAAATTATTCCGTATATGAAACGGGCTGTCCCCTCCTCAACGCCTTGCTCTTTACGCTAAAGTTTTTATTGTTTTAAGAAATAAGTTGTGAAACAGAGTCAAACTTTAGCGTAAAGAGCGAGGCGTGGAGGAGGGGACAGCCCCTTACATCTACGGAATAATTTCTGTTTGTTTTAAGTTTTAATGTTGCTCCTTACTTTCAATTTAAAAAGAAAAATTTATTTAATATATATAAAGACGAAAGTACATTTGTCTGATGCTCAAATCGGTATCTCTCAAATCCAATATTAAAATGATAAGATAAAAATGTAAAAAAACATAAAAAATGAGGCTAAACAATAGTTGTTGTGTAAATAGTTGCATATGATTAATAGTAGTATTGACTGTTGTTCGAGAACAAGAATGAAAATAATTTATTTTAAAAACTCTGAAATTCACCAAAGCTGTTATTGTGAAGCACGGTTATAATTCTTTAGGACTGGTTATAAACTTTTGTTTATTTTAGCGTCGCCAAACGAAATCCAAAGGTCTTTCTTTACGTCGCAAGGACTGTAATCGCGCGTCTTTCGCCTTTCGTTCGCCAGCTTGACTTCGCGCTTGATTGGCATTTGTTAGAATCTGGGCTTGCTCTTTTTCGTCAAGGTGACGAGGCCGACTCCACATTTGTCGTTCTGAGTGGTCGCCTGCGGTCGGTAGCTGCTCAGTCTGATGGAAAAAAGGAGTTAGTTGGGGAATACGGAAAAGGTGATCTAGTTGGAATTGTGGAATTTATTAACGAGGTTAGTTATACTTTGTGTATTTTCTGTTAAAAGACTTCCACACTGCACACGCATATTTCTATGTTAACTGGTTAAGTTACGTTACTCAATTATACCGTTACTGAATAAACACTTAAACAAGTACGTCCACACTATGCTAACGGATAAAATGGTCATTGTCACTGTCCAAAAACATCGCAGTCATCACAATCATAATGATCGCAATCGCAATCATCACACATCAAAAACATCACAGTATGAGCGATGGATCGAAAATTAAACTGTGGAATGTTAATCAAGTGCGATGGTATTTCTACGAATATTTTTATCACTGTATTTTATTATGTCCGGAAATTCCGTTTCAGTGCTTTTATGTTCACTTTTTAGTAAAATAGCATAATAGTCCAGTAAATCTACGAAACTCTGGGACAAAATTGCAATATAAAATATTTTTATAACGTCTTGTAGAGAAAAAAAAATTCTGTACAACATATCAAAAGTCCCCGAAATCTCCTTGGTGGAACAGGGGGAAAGGGGGAAAAGCGGAAAAACTCAGGGGCAGATTTATTGTGCGCTCGAATTTCACGTCTGCTATTTTTCTGCGCACAGAAATCGAAAAAAGAAAGCTATCTTGTTTTATCGCTGGACTTGGTTCGATTTTCCCCTTTAGCGGGGGCGGGGGAGGGGGAAAACAGTATCCTTGAGAGTTGTGTGATATGGCTGGTCAAAATGTTGCCCTCAAGGTTTTTTGACTCGATGATTTCAAAAAACATGGTATTAGATTTGTATCTTGATTTTTTGCAGTGTTTTCACCGTAGGGGAGACAATGCATCGGGCCTTTGGAGCATGTGGGCAGATTTACTTCGACTATAGAAACACAACGACTATAGAAGAGAAAATTAAATGTAAAAATTGAAACAAATCAGGTTACTTCGGTAATCACAGCAAAAGATGATTACGGTTTTGATGAAACTGAAAAGGACAAGATCAAGGATTTGTACTAAACATCGTCTTCTTCATCGTTATTAACAAAAACATCTTTATTGGAACACGCAATCCCTTGGCAGTCTTTGCAATCAAGTGTACAAGGCAATCCGTTTTTTTGGCAACTACAACGTGAACTTTCACAGTTGGAATGCGTGCAACTGCAATGAATCATATTTAGCAGATGAGGCGGAGTAGTCCCGTTATCTGTCATGATTGGAGTGAGGCGTCTTTCACGTAATCACCAACTTCAGTCTTTCGGGCCGAGTTCTGATGAAGTATTGCGCCATTCCATTACCTGATAGAAGACTCTACAAGAATGAAGTTTCACTGCCGATGGAGTTGGTGGAAGTCTGTCTGGGTTCACAAAAGTTGATGTCTTTGAGCTGTTCAGTTTTTCAAGAAAACCCCTATGTCCGTATTTCTCTCTGCATGAAGGACAGTGAGGCCCGCTTGGACAAGCTTCTTACCAATAGCTCAAATAATGTTCTGCTTATTGTTGGGATTCCTTCTTCCTTTGCAGCTTCATACTCAGTTTGAAATTGACGGTCGGACACTGGATGCGTTTCGTTCGTCTAACCTAGGTGACATCTTTGGTAGACGGACCTGAAGTGTAACCATTAAACACGACGGAAACATTTGAATACTTCTGTGTCACGAATTAAACGTAACTGTTGCAAATCTGTTCGAAAGTGTTTCCTGTTTTCCATAGAACATGCTGGAGCAGCCATCCGCCATCGATCACGTATTTTTCCGGCTCTTTTGATAGGACGTTCACAGGTTCTGTGAACAGGACGTTCATATCTTTGTTTTGTAGTCGGATGCATTGATCTTTTATTTACCAATAGTCAATTATTTATTTTTCATACCCCCTTTATTGTTTCTGTTTTATATGTTTTTTTATTTTATAGTTCATGTGCAAATTATTTTATGTTTTGTATTTGTATTTTTATATTTTACAATTGTATATTTAATTTTTTATATTTTTATTGGTTTTTCAGGCCTTTAATTTAATTGGAGTCGGTTTACTTAGAGCGTTTTCTGTTCCATTGGGACTCTTCCGAAAATATTAGTCTGTTTTACGTTGTGTTGTGTAATCTAGTTATACGCTTGAATTAACACAAGTCAAAACTTTCGTTATTTGAAATAATATATCGAATGCACTAAAATCAAGGTAATATCATGGTAAAATAGTAATAAAAGGATCAAGGGAAAATCGATGATGATTGTAATAATTTACGTATTTAAATATCATGTCATACTAAAGCATATGACGTTCTTGGTAATTAATTGGAAAAAGTTTACATTAATTGAATCACAAGTGAACTCAACTTTCCTATTTCCATTATACAAAAGAAAAAAAGAATGCAAATCTTCAAAATTTAAAATTTTATATCATGAACAAACGTTTTAAAAATTAATTTCTTTGTTAAAAAATTTATTATATCTTAAATGTCATAATTGTTCAACGTACAATTCTGAGACCTAAAAAAAAAATAAGAGTTAAGGCACAAGTTTTTCAAACTAGAAAAGATAGAAGCTTAGAACAGCAGTTTTCAATCCGTAACAGAGATTTTACAAAAGTTACAAAGACATAGTATTAGTAAACCATAATCTAGAACAAAGTTAAGGTTAATGAATGCTTTTCAAACCTATAAATTAATATATATAATAAATAGTAAAATAAGATAAATAAATATAAAATAAATAATAAAATAAAGTAGATATAAAATAAATAATATCTAATTATATAATAAATTAAATATCCGCTTTGAAGTAATAGTTTGACATTATGATAAAACAAAGTCAGGACAATCGTAAAAATTGGATTCGTACAAGCAGGTGTGACTACAGTGTGGCTTGGGGATTTAATTACAACAAGGCAAGACATGACCACCATTTAAGAAATACATTTTTGGTGTGTTATAACTGTCTGTGCATAACTTTCAATATTTGCTTTAAAAGTGTATAACGCTGGCTCAGTTTTTAAATTGCAAATAGAAACTGGCTTAACTTGTCCTGTATGTAAAAAGGGAGGTGAGGGGAGGGGGGACTTTATTTGCATTTAATAAATAACTAAGTCTACCTATAATATTAAGTGTTTTCAAATTTATAGTTACGAATAGATTACTTGTAGTAACAATTCCATTTGGCTCAACGGGCCTCTCTATAAAACTCAAGCTGGTCGATGAGAAAACTGCTGAAAAAAATTAGAAAAACTATCATTAACTATTAATTAGACTAACTATAAGAAAAATTAATCTTTCTGCTGGAAAATTAAAAATTGAAAAATTTTTCATTGGTATCCCTCTCTGGTTCCGTAACTCAGAGACTAGAAAAAATGCTATGTTTTGAACATTTCTGAGAGAATTGAAGAACAGTTGGCCCGTTTTGAAGATTCGAGTAAGAAAATTTCAGATTTTTATTTAATCACCTACAGTTCATAGTAAAATAAATAGATAGGCCTTTCTGATTGTCATGCTTTGGGTTCTATATTTTTCATTCGCATATTATGAAGGCACTTTATTGTAGAGTAGATAATTTATCATATCTTCATTTTGCTCTTGTTATCCTTTTAACTCCGCTAGTGCAGTATTGTTATGAAAGAGATTGTTAACTTGGAAAGAGGATAAAAATACATTACTATTAGTAAAGGTGATATTTAGTCCCTAGACCCACTACCCTCCTAAAACAATATGGATTGAAAAACTTACGTGATTTCAGTACAAGTAAGCCATATTGTCAAACTGGAGAACTATCCCACTTTGGTTCTCCATTCGCGACAATTGCAAATCTTTTTTCTGTGTAGGTTTCAACAAGGTGCAATATGCCCACCTTTCTGCCAAAAAAAAGTTGATGGTCGAAACGGGCAGGAAAGGATGGGTGTTGCAGCGACAGAGGGCCTACTATATTGGTAATAATATACATTCAAAATCCAAAAAGGTCAAATCCAACCAGAATGCTTCAAAGTTGGTCGCAAGAGGATTTTGGAGGGGCGTGTGCTATAAGGGCGAAATCCCAATCTTTTTCTCCAATCACGCATACAAAAACGTTTTTTTTTTTTTAAAACATGCCGCAACCTACCTACGTTTCATAGGAAGTGCATTAGCGCTACCTAACTAAAGAGCGTAGTGGGCTCTGTATTTTTTTTTTTTTTTTTTTTTTTTTTTCATTAAGCCACAAGGTATGGAAGGAGTTGTCGTAGAAACTTTATATTTCCAATCAAATGAGCCCTCTATGAAGTTCATAAGAGCATCCCTTCCATAAGAACCGTATGTGCCCTCAGGGCATAACTTACAACGCCTGCCCCGGGCCCTGGGGGGGGGTGTATCGACACCTGAGTTTTTGTTATCTGAATTTTGAACAATTTTTAAAAAAATGACTACCTCAAAAGTTTCATCGGATACATTTGGGGAAAAGGGGTGTGGGGGGGGGCTAGTTGCCCTCCAATCTCTTTTGACTCTCAAAAACTGAACTAGAACTTACAACGCCTGCCCTCGGGTCCTGGGGTGTTGTGTCGATCCCGGAGTTTTCGTTATAGGGTCTTGGAACTATTTTTAAAAAATGCCTATCTCAAAGTTCTTATCGGATGGGTTCGAGGAAAAAAGGGCGTTGAGAGGGGGGGCTAGTTGACCTCCGACCTCTTTTGACTCTTAAAAAGTGAACTACAACTTTCAATTTCCAATCAATTGAACCCTCTTTGAAGTTTATACAAGCATCCCTTCCATAAGAACCATATATGCCCCAGGGCATAACTTACAACGCCTTCCCCCAGGCCCGGGGGGGTTGTGTCAACACCGGAGTTTTGTTATATAATCTTTGAACTATTTTTAATAAAATTGCTATCTCAAAATTTTATCGGATGCATTTGGAAAAAAAGGGCTCAGGGGAGGGGGGCTGGTTACGCTCCGATCTCTTTTGACTCTTAAAAAGTGAACTAGACAATTTATAATCAAATGATCCTTCTCTGAAGTTTATACGAGTATTCCTTCCATAAGAACCATATCTGCCCCCAGGGCTTCATTTACAACGCCTGCCCCCGGACTTTGGGGGGTCCTGTCGACTTCGGGGTTTTTGTATCTGATCTTTGATATTTTTAACAAAATGACTATCTCAAAATTTTTATCGGATGCCTTTGGGAAAAGAGGTGCGGGGGGGGGAGGGTTAGTTTCCCTCTGATAACTTTGGACTCTTAAAAAGGGCACTAGAACTCTCGATTTCCAATCGAATGACCCACTTTGAAGTTAATGCGACGACTCCTTCCATGTGAAGTGCCTCTGGGAAAAAAATAATAATAAAACATTGGAGCCGTATGGCCTTTACTATAGGCAACGCTATAGTGTTGCCTCTGTTACTGAGGGAATGATTGAGAAAGCTCGGACGCGTTCTGGCGATAAAATATGGCAGAATATCAAAAATCATCCTTTTCCACCAACCATCTAGGGCCAAACGAAAAACTGGTCGTCCCTGAGTTGGGTTTATGATATCAAGGAGGCACACTTGTGCCTTTATAAAGAGGCGACCCACCACAATGTTAAGCGATTTCAGGTCCCAGCGGTCGCAGAGAGACGGCGGTGATCGCATTTTGTAGCCCAAGCTCAAACTAAGAAACGTGCGAAATTTCATCCTCCTCCGACTTTATCTTCATGGGTAAAAGTGGGCCGGAAGTTTCGACCCTCCAACCACAGCCCCCCTTTAACGTTGTCCGATTGGGCTGAAATTTAGAGGTTAAGCTTTCCTAGGGCCTGGGAGCTTATCCTCGAAATTTCAGCTCAATCCGATCACTCCTTCCCTGTTTTCCAAAAACCAAATATAGCCACTTAAAGTTCAAATTTTTTTTTTTCTTAGCCACGCCTACAGGCCACAGTTGGCAACTGATCCGGGTGAATGAGGACTCATTCGAAGCCGAATTCGACCTATTAGGGCCTTTTGATATTTACAGATCGAAAAAATTATCCCCCGAATTTACATTTACGAAACAGCTCGTTTTCCTATAAGAACCCGCTATAAGCGGGCTCTTATCGTTTCCCCATAAGAGCCCGCGAAAACGCGGGCTCGTTGTCCTATAAGATCCCGCAAGCTGTCAAATCAGCTCACAGTTAGTCAAGCAATAATAAGTAATAAACTGTACAAAAACGTGCATAAATTATTTTAAAAAAAATACGTTTTATAAAGATTTAAATTGGATGAGTTACAAGGTCGAACCTTAAAACGTACAGGGATTAGAAGGTACAGTTGGGGGGCTGCCGCACCCCAAACCCCCCGCTTTCGCAGCCTTTAAATAAAATAAAAAATTTTAAACTGAAAGTAAGGAGCGACATTAAAACTTAAAACGAACAGAAATTATTCTTTATATGAAAGGGGCTGTGCCCTCTTCAACGCCTCGCTCTTTACGCTAAAGTTTGACTTTGTCACAACTCTTTTTTTAAACAATAAAAACTTGAGCGTAAAGAGCGAGGCGTTGAGGCATCAGAAACTGCTCAAAGTATTCCCCAGATGGCCGGTAAGCTAATGTTCTCCATTAAAGTACCAGTATATTGTACCAAAAAGAATCACTAAGAAAATACAAAGATACAAGAAACAACTTAAACATTGTAAATCAACATTGCAATTAGAAAATTCAAAATATTTCAAATAATTGATAAATTGTAAAAGAGAATATTAAATATTTTGTCAAATAACATTCCTAATACCAACAAACGAACTAATATGATAATAACATTTTTGATATGAAAATAAATGTTTTTGTTTGCAGTCCAAGCGAAATACAACGGTAATGGCAGTGCGTGACACCGAGCTTACAAGTCTACCTCATGGATTGCTCAACTATATCAAGTTAAAGCATCCGTCGGTCATTCTGCGCCTCATAAACGTTTTGTTCCGCAAAATTGCCGGTAAGCTAACATTCTTCATTGAAGAACTTCATTAAAAATGAGATATGATTGTTTTAATTGGCTAGGTTAAATATTAGACAATATATGTATATATATATATATACATATATATATATATATATATATATATATATATATATATATATATATATACACCGGCGCCACGCCGGTTCATTGAACAGGAGGCCTGTTGACCGCCACCGAAGTGTCGTAACGCCGCTGGCGCGCCGCCGCCGGCAGATGCGGCGGCGTTTGGCTGACTGAATCTATGTTGCGTCAACCGCAAAGTCGGAGCTTTTCTTTTCTCGTTTGGTTAAATGTTTCGATTTTCCTGATTAGAAACCAAGCAGGGCTTGCACTATCCCTGAATTTTCGGGCATTTCCCCGAAAATCACCACCCAATCACGGTGCCACTCTTAGTGATTTATCACTAGTGACTATCCCTGCCAAATATTACTTTGTTTACCATAATCCCTCCTTACTCTCTTGTTCGTTAATTTTCGTCTCTTGTTTTACTTTGCATATAAACCAGACAGATACAATTGCAATATACACGGTTCTTCATATATTGACAAAAGTGTTGTCTTTATGAAACTGAATAAAAAAATTGCTTTAATTTGCATCTTTTTTTATGTTCATGAAATAAAAAAAAATATACATTGTTTAATAATGATTACTTTTCTTCGTGGACGACCTAAACATTTTCATGGACCACAGGTTGGCGACCGCTGCTCTAGATTACAAATCAATAGTTTACGTTCTTTACATTCTAAGCTCTCGTTCAGTACGGTCTTAGAGGGTTGAACTTTAGTGATGCAGAATGATACAACTCACGAATAAAATCCTCACCAGAGTCACTAAGATTAAATCGTGCACTCAAGCCACACTTAGCAGAAACCTGACGAGTTTTCCCTGAAAATACAGATTTCTATTTATCCATTCTTTATATGTCAGGCTATCCATAATGGATAGCCTGCAAATTTTGCTAATACAAGATCAAATTGCTTTTGAAACGGCACGATTTGTGTGAGCAGGAAAACTCAAATAAGACTTATCTTGAAATGTATTTTCAACTTTGTTCAAAAATTCAAAGCAGCATTTTTTTTGTTTTTTTTTTATTTTTATTAGAAATATGATGTTTATATTTATTTTATTGTATTTTTTTATTAGAGCTATTTAGTTGAATTTATGGATAATGATTGTTGCAGCCGTCCGTCCTCAGAGCTTTGTTTCTTCTTGGACGGCTACTTGTCAAATAGTTAAATGGTTTATTTTTTATATTTATTTATTTATTTTAGTAAAGTTTTATTCAATTCATTGCATCAAATGCCAAAAAAAAATTAAGCCAGTTTTATTCCCACAGAAAATAATATAAGCTCTTATTTCCCAAAGAAATCGAAAGTATAACATTCAGCAAAAAAAAAATAGTCGGACTATTTTAACTATAATCCTTTGTGAATTACTGGTCAAACAATATAAAATCGTTTCGATGTTCACCGGTCAGAAGTTAGGCTTATACTAAAATCATTTTGGGCTTAATTTGGGTTTAAATCATTAACTCGGCTTAACTATTAAGCTTAGACTAGTGAAATTAACTTTTCCTGAAATAACTAAGTTTTCATTATAGGTGCTCAAACTTCTTTTATTAACCAAAGCCGCATTGAGCAGAGACCGCCAAAGTGTAATTCCACCAGTGTTGCCATACTCCCTGCCTCAGATGATGTACCAATTGTGCAATTTGGCTACCACCTATACCATTCACTAACTCTGATAGGTAAGGATAATTTTTATACTCGGTTCTGTTCAATTCAGACAGCGTTTCGTAGGTTCTTTTTTTTGTGGATCTTGTTTCCCCTTAAATTTGTCGTCATTTCTTTGGCTTCTATTCCTTTGGCTATTATACTGTAAGCTAAGTTAGTTAAGCAAGTATTAATGGAGAAGAACCTAAAAAACTAACTGTTTAAACGCTCTGATTTTCATTTGAAAAGATTACGCCGAAAAAAAGATAATTTTTTTGTCGAAGAAGCATGATGAGTTGCAATGTTTTGCTCGCTAGTTGTAGATATTTTATTTATATATATATATATATATATATATATATATATATATATATATATATATATATATATATATATATATATATATATATATATATGTGTGTGTGTGTGTATATATTCAGTCAACCCAGATCACCATGTAGATTACATTCATTATATATACGTATATCATATTAGATGGTATGTTTATATAGATAATATTTATTTACAGATATCTTATAAATATAGATGATATTTTATATACACCTTATTTATAAATACAGATTACATATTATCCTTTTCAAGAAAAACATAAGTAAAGACACATATACTTAAAGTAACTATGTTTTCGTTAAAAAATTACGTAAAAAAATTATAAAAAGTGTTTCAGTTATAATAGAGGTTGATAATAGATAGTTTGTATTTAGTCTGATTTTTTTTTTATTTTACGATGCTTTGCAAGAGAACCTAACATATATAAAACTAAAAGGTTAAAATTGTTACATAAATATCTTATATTCTGAAAAAAAATTCTTTTATATTCCAAACGTTTTAACATATAAGCTTAAATAATTCACAATTCTAAAGAAAATGATTAAGTTTTAGACTATAAGAAGACAAATATAGTTAAAATGCTTAATTTTTTAGCATTATCAGAGAACCCAATCTGACAAATATAGTTAAAATGATTAATTTTTTATTTAAGAACGATTATGCGGAAATGAAAGTAATGTTTTTGATCTATTCTAAAAAGTCCAACATTTTTTGCAATATATAAATAACTATTGTCGGATTTTTAATTTCAATCTATTGCAGTTTTCAAGAAGAAACTAAGACACACAAATAAAAGGCTCCAAATTTGATATAAAATGCTTATGCGGGAAGAAAAGAAAAATTTTAGATGAATTCTAAAATTATTTGTTAGTTTTACCGGCTGATCTACATGTATTTTTTATTGGAAAGCTGGGAGTGTTGCGGTACTAAATCAAAGCACGCAGGTCGTCAAAAGGGTGTCTCAGCAACGTATCAGGAACGGCTTAGGGTATTAAGTTAAAACTTTCAGGGCATGATGAGAGCGATGGCAAACCGACCAAAAGGCAAGGTGCACGTATAACTACCACCTAGGCTCAAGGTCTTAGGAAGGAAAGTTCAGGTAACGTCGGGGGGAAGTTGAATTAAATCCAAAGACACTATGTGCATTTAGGTTTCAAATGGCGTATCAACAATATCGCAGGAACACTTAGCGTATTAAGTTGAAACCTAAAGGTTTGTTAAGGGGGTTCTTAAACTAGCCAAAAGGCAGAATGTGCATGATACTATTACTAATTCTACTACTATTCTACTACTTCTAATAATGGTAAACGTATTAGAAATCTTGAAGAAACGTTCAAGGAATGTTGAACTAAATTGAAGCACAATTTGTGCTTCCAGGTTGTTAAAATGGCGTATCTGTAATATCTTAGGACCAGCTGAGGGTCTTAAATTGGATCTTTCAGGTTACAATAGCTTCTTCAATTACTAGGACTTCACTCCCACTATTACTACTACTTATGCTACTACTGTTGCTGCTATCGCGACTGTTTATGACTAAAACTTCGACTATTTTATATTTAAGACTGTTTGTGACTGCGACTACTTGTTACTTCTTGAAACTACGGCTACTTGTGACTGCGGAAACTTGTGACTGCGACTAATTGCGACTCCAAATACTTTCACCAGTGACTCTGAGTACTTTTTAGTGTGTCTTTGACTTCTTGGAACTCTGATTGTGACTACGTGCGGCTGCAACAGCTAATTTTGTCTGTAGCTACTTATGTGACTGTGACTACCTGTGACTGCGGCCTCGAGTACTGGGAACTGTGACTTTGACAATACGGCTATAACTACTTGTAACTGCAACTACTTGTGACTGCTAATGCTACCACTGTTATCGGTGCGACTGTAACTGCTCCCGTTACTACTTCTACTGCAGCTACTATTGTACTAAGTCAAAAGAGTTAAAATGCTCCCAGGTTATCAAATGGCACAGATGCAATATATCAAAAGGGTGTCTTTGCAATATACTAGAAAAAAAGTTCGAGTTTTATGGTGGAATTTCAGAGCACGATTTTTGCGTTGTTGAACTTTACCGAAAGATGCTATATGCATCCAATATCGTCAGAAGAGTACATATGGGCTGTTTCAGGGGCGACTAAAGGTGTTAAGTTGAAACTTTCAGGGCACGTTGAGTGGGAATTTAAACTTAATCGAAAGAAACCAAGTTGTTGGGGCAAATGAAAAGACACTATTTCTATTAAGTTTTGACTAAGGGCGTATCTACAATATCTCAGGAATGGCTAAGGTTCTTAAGTTAAACTATAAAGTCTTGTTGAGTTGGCAGATTAACTGAATCGGAAGACACTATATTCACCAAAGGTTGTCAAGGGTCGCATCTGCGACCCTGCGACCTTGGGTCGCATCTTAGGAAAGGTTAATTGAATTAAGTTGACACTTTCAGAGCATGTGGAGGGGTAATAATTGATTAATATTTGTCAGTAACATGGTAAGGGTTAAAATTCCGTCAACCTTATAGAACCGCAAAAGTTTTTCAGATTTTCGACTCATTTATTTGGATGTTATTCCTCTTACTCATCCATCCTAAGTACTATAGTACAACTATTATTAACAATAGTTGCAAAAAATAGTAAGCCAAACTCTGGATTATTATAGAGAAAAACCGAAAATCTTCAAAACATTTTTTTCTTAACAAAGGAAAAAGACTATGTCAATTAAAAATGAACAGAAACTGATTTTAAAAACCCTATCACAAAATATGTTTCTCATAGAAACGTAAAGAGCTACATTAAACCAAATACGAGTAGAAGTTTAGTCAAATATACTTCAAGTGTGAAACAATCATAACTCAATATCAATAAATAAATGATACCAAAAACGAGCAGAAATTACAATAAATAACGGTCGAACTCAACTTTTCTGAGTCAAATTTTTAAAACTTTTCCACAAAATAAGTTTCTTAAAGGAAAGTAAACAGCTACATCAAACCAAGGATGAGCAGAAATGAAGTCAAATAGATTTAAGCGTAAGACTACCATAAATCATTAACAATAAATAAATGAAATATAAAATGAAAGAAATTACAATAAATAACCTAATAAAATTTAAAAAGAGCAAAAAACAACATTTATTTTAAACATTTGTCCTTTCATAACGTCACGGCAAATCTAGAACGATTAGAACCTACCACAAAGGTGAGTAGGGCTAACGCCCCCTGTGCCTTACAAAGACCAGAACATAATTTGCACTTTACTGAAAACAAATTACATTTTAAACATTTTCTCTTTTATAACTAGTAAATCTAAAATCGTTCAGACTTTCTGGAATATTATATATTAAACTTTTACTTACATTCTTTTGTTCTTTTCAGTAATCTAAGTTATCATAGTGGTTTCTCATGTTATAAGAAGCAAAATAACAAAGCTCAAAGTTAAAATTATTTTCAGTAAAGTTCAAAGTATGGTCTGGTCTTTAGAAGGCAAATGAAGCGTTTACCCTACTCCTCTTAGTGGGATATTCTGGTTGATTTAAGCTCTGCTGTGTTATCTATAGTCATTTCTTTTCGTTTTGTTTATTTATTGATAGTCAGTTATGGTTGTTTTACGCTTGAAACATTATTTGACTTTATTTCTGCTCGTCTTTAGTTTAATTTAGCTCTTCATTTTTATTTAAAAAACTTCTTTTGTGCAAATAAGTTTTTTTAAATTCCAATGTCAAAAGTTTTATTTGTAGCTTTAAATTGTAATTTTATTTCTGAAGAGACTAAATGAAGTGCAACAAGGTTATGTAAATTTATATATAAAAATGTTACGCTGAACAAAAGTAAAATTTTTGTTCTAACTAAAAAGTTGTGCGATTTTTGCTGGCTGACACTAGATGTATTCCCGTAAGTCTGATATGTAATTTCACTTAACGATCTTTTTCAAAGAGACCGAAGAAACACAGAAAAAAAAAATATATGAAACAGAGATGGCAACAGAGCTGCGCGTGCTCCTCTTCCATTCCAATCTATTTATAACTACCCTCTTTACACCCTGTAAAGAAGGTCCATTTTCCTTTTATACTTTCTTACCACCTCAGCCCACATATTTGGAGAAAACATTCTTTTTGTTCGCCCTTGATGGTTGGCCAAAAAGGACGATCTTTATCAATCTGTCATCTTTCATCCACAAATGTGCCCTAGCCATCTAAATCTTTCTCTTACTATAGCCTTACAAAGTGGGATAAAACCATATTTGTTGTGCAGCTTACTGTTTGAAATATTGTCAGTCAGTCGGGTACCCAAACAATACGATGACAATTCCCCTGGGAAACGTGTAACAAATCCTTCTTTGTCTTTCCAAGCGCGTACGTTTCAGAGCCCTGCTTAACCACTGTCATCACTATAGCCAATATTCTAATCTTGGTTTGCAACTTATTTTCTATTCTTCTAAAACCTTTTTAACTATGAAAAATACACCCTTGGTCTTGGCCATTCTACTTGTAACAACTTAACTGCATCCACCGTCCTTACTAAAAATTTTATATCACTTCATCACTTCATTAGTTTTTCTAAGCACCGAAATTAACGATTTAAAACCCGATTTTAGATGATTTCCTAAATAACAGAATCAATAAGATGCTGCCGGATTTCAGATCCATGTCTGGCGAGTACTGAAGGATCTACATAAGCTTTACTCCTTTGATTTGTGTCTTCCGGTACTAAGATCCGATACTTTAGATTCTGATGCTTAGATCCCAATACTGTAGATCCATAGTGGTATCTAGACCCCGGCGCCGCGCCGACGGATCGACCGAACGTCGCCGACGAGAGGCCCGGTCAAACGCCGCCGAAGTGTCTTACCGCCGCCGGCGTTTCGCAGGCGCAAACCATCGGCAGAGGCGGTGGTGTTTGGTCGCCTTAAATCAATTGTGTAGCTGGTCTTTGTTCTGTCAACAGCAAAGTCGGAGCTTTTTCTTCTGATGTGGTTTAATATTTCGACCTGCCCGCTTGGCAATCCAGCAGGGCTTGAATTATTCCCAAATTCTCGAGTGTTTCATAAAAAAACTATACGTCGCCTCGAAACAAAATTTGTTTCCCCGAATCCCCGAAAATCACGCAATCATTGTGCCACCCCTAGCAATTTATCACCAGTGACTCTCCCGGCCAGATATTACTTTGCATACCATAATTCTTCAATTCTCTCTTGTTCATGAATTTTCGCCTCTTTTGTTACTTTGCATAAAAACTAGACACATGCAACGTGCAATTGCAAATATTACAGTATACACAGTTCTTAATATGTTGACAAAAAAAGAATCATCTTTATGAAATGAGTTTAAGTCATTTCGAATGCAGTTTCCTAATCGCTATTTCTTACATCATTCGTAGTCAAGAATTTTATTTTCAAGTTGAATAGAATTATAGAACGCATTCACTACTATACAGCTTCAGCCTTCAGTTGGATTTTGAAATTGACAGCCGACACATTGTTTCTACAGCTGAATTGTAAATTTGCAGATTTTTTTTGGCTGTTTTTAGATAAGATTTTCTTAATGTTTAATACTTAACTGCTGAACCCTGATAGAAAATAAAATATTCTTTCTGAAACATCTTTACCCCCCCCCCCAAAAAAAAAACCTTCTATTGAGACAACTTTCTGCTACAGAATAAGAGACGGATAAGGGACGAGATTTGACTAATTAACCAAACGCCTCTCCAAAAATATGATTCGTAAAAAAATTGTAGGGTACTTACACTAAGGGGGGATAGAGGGCTAACCTTTGTAAATGATAATAACTCTTTTTTTTATTATTGAAAGCAGGGATGCCAAAAAGATAATTATTTTTTTCATTTAAAGTGAAGACAGAAGAAAATGATATCAAATTCCCTGAAAAACCACTGAAATATTTTGATAGACCCGGGGCCCCCCATTAGTACTTGTTCATTGTCTTGGGTAATTTACAATTTCTCATAGGCTACTGGCCTTATTTGGTTTTTGTGTGTGCTCCCTTTTAATTAAATTCTTTGGATCTTATTGAATGCCACGGCGAATCTCTGACTCAGTTTTTCAGTAATTTGAGGTAAATAATTTTAAAAATATAAAGTAATTTTGAAGGTATATCTAAATAATTTCGACATTTTTTATTGTTTCTTGTACTCCTTTACTCATACCTTCAATTTTTTTTCAAGGAACACTAAGCTGTTTAACGTTATTTTGCGTGTTTGTTTGAACCATGCAGTGACCTAGTTAATCATTAAGTAAATTATTTTTCTAATGAAAGCTGAGACGGTATCCTATCATGGTGGTATCCAGAGGGGGGAGGGGGTAGGGAGGTATTACATTTAAATTATAATATCTCGAATTTTCTTTTATTGAAAGCATGGATCCCAAAAAGTTATTTTTTTTAATTTAAAGCAGAAACGGCATCCTATCAAGGTAGTATCCCGGGGGGGGGGGGTAGTGAGCTATCATATTGTTTTTGAAAGCAGGGGTGCCAATAAGTTAATTATTTTTTTTTTATTTAAAGCAGCGACGGTATCCTATCAAGATGGTATCCAGAGGGGGGGGAGCATAGGGAGTTATTATATTTAAGTGATAGTACCTTGATTTTTTTTTTTATCGAAAGCAGGGATGCCAAAAAGTTGAAAAGTTGACAAAAATTAACAAGATTGTCGTGAGTTATGCTTGATACAGCACTTGCATGGTTTTGTCGTCCAAAGGGAAAGGGACATATGCGTCCAACCTGTTTTTTGTTCTTATTGATGAAACGGGTTTACTTTGAAAACATTCATTCTTAAGTACCAGGCAGATTCACCCTAGATTGAATTGGTGTGACGAAAGCGATATCAACATCCCCACCTAGCGTTGCGCTCGAGTGAAAATGGCGCCCTATTTCAAGTTCCCAAGTTACATTAAAAGGCCAGGTCATAATAAAAGCTTTCAATTTGGGAGGTTCAAGAAGGAGTCTTTGACAGTCTTATGATCTCAGGGTACTAGATGTTGTAACGTTCTTAAGTATCTACATTGGTCTAAAAAATTCGATGACCCCACAAATGATTACCAAAAATATGCACAAATATAACAATGTAGTATTTGGAATATTATAAAAATATTTTCAAATCTTTGAAGAAAAGCGAAAAAGAATAAATACCCCTAACTACGTTTCAACGCTAATTTTCAAGAGAAACTTTTTGGGGATTTCAATGGAAATGACCACAGCAGAAGCTTTGAGCCTGGGTGGGGATCAAAGAGGAGTCTTTGAGTATTTTGACTACATGTGACTTATTGTTGCGACTTTCTTAAATTTGGTAATTTTTGTGAGCATTTGGTAATCAAAGCTTTAACTCAATAGCTGATGCTAAGTGACCTAACATTTTGCTTGGATTAAAAGTGACGAACTAGGATGAAAACCTCAACATCTTCCTGGAGCTACTTCAGTCTGCAAATTATTTCATTTAATTACATTTAAAACGGATGAGCTTTTCAGATTTTACCTAAGAAAATAGATGGCACTTCATTTTTCTTCATACCGAATAAACCATTAAGTGTTTTTTGTTTCATTGTAAATCAAATGTTCTCATGTGAAGTGTTCATCATGTATTTTTCAATTTGATAAATTTACTCCTTTTAGATGCGGTTTATAATTTGACTGATATTAGGTATTTATGTGTTAAAAATTTGGAATGAATTCCCAAAAGAAAAATGAATAATATCCAAAAGAGCAGCCAAAACCAATAAACAAGCAGCAGTTCAGCCTTAGCCTACATGACATATATTTTATAAAGAAGCCAAAAAAACTCTAAAATGCATTTTTTTACACTGTTTTTAATGCAAGAAGGATTCTAAGGAGAACAATAGAGCACACAAAAAAACAATCAAGACCAACGTCACACGTCACAACTGTTTTAAAGATCACGACGCTGATATATGTCAGAAGCATTAGGAAAAAAATAAGCGTCTTATTTCAAAGTTTCTTTCACAGTTTTTAACATTGCAAAGGACGATTTGTGGGATACAGTAGTTTAAGTTCGAATCTGTTGTAAATTTAAGCTGTGATTTGAGAAAGACTGATGAAACCATTGATGTTTGCTGTCAACATTGATCGCGCCGGCGGCGCGCCGCCGACATCTACCGACGGCGTGCCGCCGACTTCTTAGCGGCGGCGCGGCGTGGCGCGCTGTTTTTGGCCCTGCCGTCGCCGGTCTTCCCTCATCAGCGCAGCACCGGGGTCTAATGGTAACCATAGATTATGATGCTTAGATCCAATTACTTTAGATCCATAGTGGGATCCATAAGATCTTCGAGTTGAAATTTTTTTCGACTGGGCCCAATAAGGCTGATAGGATGTCTTATTTTAAGAAATGGGAAAATTTGCAGTTTCAAGATGAATCAGTGGAAAAGAATTGCAAAAAGTATAGAAGTAGTTACAGTAATTTTGCTGAGATTTTCTCTAACGTTTGATTACTATGTTAAACAGAATTACTTTCCACATTTTTAGCTTCCTTTCCAGCCTTTTCACTTGACTATATTTAATTGAGATTCATCCTGTCTGGCTTATATTTTCCATCTTTTCCATCTTTTTCTTGTGCGTTGGGGTCCCTTAAAGCCAAAAGACGCAAAAATCTCAAAGCAAACTTACTGTGTCCGTTTCTAAAATTATTATTGTTAGAATTCTAATCTATTGACTCGTCTTAAAACTGCAATTTTTCTAATACCACAAAATAAAAATCCCATCAGCCCTATATGATCCATTAAAAAAAAAAAAAATCAACTCCCAAATTTTGTCTCATTTTAATGAAAACCTTATAAGACTCCTTTAGTCCTTTAATAATCTTGTCAAAATCCCGCGGTTCGGATAACACTTCATACCCCGTGATTGTATGCAAGATAACACAAGAAGTTATGTGCGAATCCGACTCATAATAAAACCAATAGGCTACCGTTCAACAAATCGAAAAATGAAAACTTCGGCACACCTTCAGCGCAATTGAGATGTCCGAGTAGTCCTTTCAACATGGATTACAGCCTCAGACAGACCGAAGAGGTATCAACAGAGTTTCAAAGGTACCAGAGGAGAAAATTCTCGTGCTATATCTGCAACATAACAGGTTACAGTGCAAAGTTTTTCTTAATGGAACACAAACACAGCAGTTCGTCCCTCAGGCGAGAATTTTAAATGGAGGTACAGAGCAAAGAGTATGGGCAATTGATAAGAGTCGGATCCTCCGCGATTTAACTCGAAAGATAGATACTGAAAACTGCTAGTGCCAAACGCAGCGTAATGGTTGGCGAAAGCTTTAAACGTGTCACTAAATGAGTAGAAAATTTCAAACAGAACAGGATAATTGATATGATAACGATATAGGCCTAACATAATCTGTATGTTTATAGCATTTAGAGATGAAATCACTGTGTACGTAATAAATTACCCGTTCTGGTTTTCTTTCAACATTTAATTTAAGTCAGTAGGCTTATGCAGGCTGAACAAAGTAGGCCTAGATTAAAACTGGTAGGCCTACTAGTTAAATAGGTTTTGGCTCTCTGCCCTCAGCTGCATTTCAAACTGTCTAAAAAGGCAAGTATTTGGTTATTTAGTGTAGGCTAATATACTTTTTAAAAGACATATACTAAGCCTAGCCTTTTAATTTCGTCAGACGCTAGATGGTGTTGGTGATTTTTTGGCACTAGTATGAGTTTCTGCTCTTATCAGCTACCCATACTTTTTGGTGCAGAGTCATACTAAGGTGCTCGTCAAGGACTCGGCACAGGGTTTTTAATTCTGCAGGGTAATCTGACTGTACAGTGTTTTGTGTGTTTTCCGCGATGGCTTGACAAACGCAGTACAAGGAGAAAGAGCACGTCGGATCTGAGGGTGATGGATATACTTATAGAAACAGCCATTGATGCTACATCAAATCTCTCTCTTAGGAGTTGCAAAGGTGCCCGATCAATGCTCTTGCACAAGATGTTCAGACCCGATTGAAAGGCCTGCCCCAAATAGGGCCATATCCAGAATTTTTGCCCATTGAAGAAGGGCTACGAAAGATTTTTTTTTTTGGGGGGGGGAAATAAATAAATGGAAAATCAGGGGCAACGCGACCATGGAATCGGGCCAAGTTTCGCAATTATTGTGCGTTGGACATTCAATTGTCCGACCAGTTTAGAGGAGTTTTTTTTTCTTTACGTGTAGTTTTGGGTTCAATTTCAGAGTTGACTAAATATCTAAGGGGGACGTTTCAAAACACTGTGAATTTCTACATCCTCCCCCCCACTCTAGAATAACGCCACTTATAACGATTACTAGTTGTATTATTTTATTATTGTAATTGTAGGTATAAGGCCGATTATTGCTACGGAATAAGAGAAGCATTTTTTTAAATGACGTCATCGCAAATGAATGGTCTAAATTGACAAGTTAGGAGAAACACGATGTTGAGTGACGTCATCACACGTGAGCTTATTCTGGATAACCATTTGACATAAATGACGTCACCTCATACATATAAACTACGGTTTCAGGTAATTTTTATCATTAGTATTAAATTAACGCAAAAGAATCAATATATCATGTCACTTGAAGTTATTCACGAAGCCGAGATTTTTGAGAAAGGGAAAGATACAAGGCGTCCTGTAGAAGAGAAGAGCGCAGTAGTGAACAAAGCAAATATCTTTGAATCTACTAGACTTTCCAAAATGGGACATTACGCTGGGACCTGGGACCTTACGGACTTGGAAAATAACAATTCAGCTCAGATGAAAAAAAAGGCCTCCAATTTCAAATATAAAAATATGGCTGAGAGTAAACAGATTAGTCCGTTCAAAAAACTTGACAATGAGCTTGCCAAAATTGCCGAAGAACTTTCCACAATTTACAGATCCACAGGAATGAAGAAAACGTTAAGAGTTCGGTCAGAATTAATGGACTCTATCCGACACACCAACTCACTTATAGAAAAGTTGAAAAGATATCAAAGCCAAATTGAAAGACGGGATTTAGACGGAATTTTATCCAGCTTTTACTATCAAATGGCCAAAATAAGTTCAACCATGAAAAACTTGGAAAAAGAAGCGAAGAAGGAGAAGCAGATTGAGTGTAAAGCAAGGAAGAAATCATCTCAGTCCGAGCAAGCGAGGGTTCATGCTATAAGATCTGGCCATATTCTAAAACAGAATTTTGAAACTGCCATGAATTTTGACGTTAGAATTTGTAATATTCTGAAGATTTTATCAGCACTTCGTGATTCTCCAGAAGCATTTATGAACAGGCAGTTAAGGTGGAAAATAGACGTTTCTATCCGACAAGCCAGCTCAACGATGGAAAACATGAAAGCAAAACAAAAGCAGCTAGGAAATCAAAACTGGAATGGGATAATCTGCAGCTATAGCAGGAAAATGAAGAAATTGATTTCAGACATAGAACATTTTAAGAACCAAATTAGCCAGGAAGAACAACTTTGGACTTCAGAAAAAGAGAATTCTAAAAATCAAACGCCTTTACATTACGCTGCCAGATTTGGCAACCGAGATACTTGTGAGCTACTTGTTTTAAATAATGCCAATGTAGATTCGTTAGATTCTGAAAGCTGCACGCCTTTACATTACGCTGCCAGAAGAGGCGTATTAGATAGTTGTCAATTATTACTTTCAAATGGGGCAACTATAGATTTTTTAGATTCTAAAAGTCGTACGCCTTTGCATTATGCTGCCAAACAAGGCGCATTAGATGTTTGTCAGTTACTAGTTTCAAAAGGGGCGACTGTAGATTCATTTGATTTTAAAAAGCATACGCCTTTACATTATTCTGCTGAAATTGGTAATCAAGATACTTGTCGGGTATTAGTTCAAAATAATGCCACTGTAGATGCATTAGATTCTGAAAACTGCACGCCTTTACACTATGCTGCCGGTCGAAGTGCATTAGTTTGTCAGTTACTAGTGTCAAATGGGGCGACTATAGATTCATTGAATTCTAAAAATCAAACGCCTTTACATTACGCTGCCAGATTTGGCAACCGAAATATTTGTCACCTACTACTTAAAAATAATGCCAGTATAGATGCATTAGATTTTGAAAACTGCACACCTTTACATTATGCTGCCAGACGAGGTGCATTAGATATTTGTCAATTACTAGTTTCTGAAGGGGCGGCTACAGATTCCTTAGATTCTGAAAATCGTACGCCTTTACACTATGCTGCTAAATTTAGCAACCGCAATACTTGTCAGCTGCTAGTTTTAAGTAATGCCACTGTAGATGCATTAGATTCAAGAAACTGCACGCCTTTACATTATGCGGCCCGACGAGGAGAATTAGATATTTGTCAGATTGTCAGTTACTAGTTTCCATTGGTGCTGTTGTGCAAGTAGAGGCTCCTGCAAAACCAAGAATATTCATCCAGGTAAAAAGTTGAATCAAGATCAATATAATCAAGAAGCTGAAATGACTTAAATGGTTTAAATCAAGAAAACGGCCAGTAGTGAACAGGGCAAACGGAAGTGTTTGTGAAGGAAATTCTAGGTTTATAGGAAAAGAGAAAAAAAATTTTGTGCATTATTCTGTCTGTGTGCTGCATTTTATAAAATAAAAAGGAACTCATAAGTTTACTTTTGGAGTACCGTCTCAATTTGCTGTTTGAAAATTTATATACTAATTTTAATGAGTTGTCGTTGGAAAAAGAATAATAGAAAATATACGAATGTAAATCTTTCGTCCTTTTTCACTCCTTACGAATACAGGTAGTCCTGACGGTATTCCTGTGAATCCCGTCTTAAAATTTAGGAAACTCTGGTATAGTGGTATTTTTTTGGGATCAGTGATAGACCTGTATAAACTTTAAAAAATCCTAAATTTGCAAATTTCTTTTTGTGTTTATCTTGCTTGTTATAAAAATTTTAGAGAGCTTACATTATTGATTTTTCTAATTGACAAAACTAGGTGCATGTATTGTATAGTACTCAAGGGTTTAACGATGCATGCTAAGATATATAAGGAACGAAAAAGGACAAAAGGATGGAGAGGAAAGGATTTTATCATGGAAGGATGAAGTCGTTACTCAAGCACAATATCGATGATCAAGGGATTGAATGTAATTCAAAGCAATTAAAATAAGCTACTGAAGACTACTTTTGACCTACTCGACTTACTAGACTTAAGTTGCCACTTGCTTGTTATCCTAAACAGACAAACCGGACACTAATGGGAGTTTAAAAAGATTTGATGAAATACAAGTAGCTTAGCCTTAATAAAAACCGTAAGGCTTGGGAATTTATATTTAAAAAAGAACTGCGAAACCGATTCTTGCACTCTTGTAAAACTTGCTGAGCTTAGAAAAAATTCAAATATTATTCTGGCAAAGTTTGCCAGCTGTAAAAAAATCTATTTTCGGGGGGGAGGTGGAAGGGGAATAATAAGCTTTTTCCGGAAGAGAGACAATAACACAAAATAGATTTTGTAACACAATTTGAATAAGAAGTGTCCAAAATTAAAGAAAATTTAAAATCTTGCCGTTGGGGAGGGGTGAGTTGTAAGAAGAGAACAAAGAAGAATGGAAAAAGAAGTTGACTTGCACAATCCTAGTTGTAAACAATAGCTATCCAGTGATTCTGGTGCTTACCACATTCTTAGGAATAAGTCATGTTACCAAATATCAAAAAATTAATCTTACCAGAATGTGTTAAGACAAATGATGATGACCATATGTTATGACCAATCCTGACTTGAAAAACATTTGAATAAGGGAAGTCCGTAGACTATAAAACAGGCCCACCTTCAAAGACGCTAAACTAACTGCAAGCTGGTTGTCAAAAGGGTATATCAGCAATATCTCTGGAATGGATGAGGGTATTAAGTTGAAACTTTCCGGGCATATTGAGGGGGCTGTTGAAAACTTGTTGAAGGCCAACCATCCCTCCTTTGCCCTTTTTAGATTCCCCTTAAAAATGATCAACATGTTGAGATAGACACTTTTTGTCAAATAAAAAAAAATTCTAATAACTATGCCTCCGAGAAAGATATGACCCTGAAGCGCTCGGGGAAAACGTTTTAAATTATGTAATTTACCCATAGTTTACGTATAGAAATCACAATTAGGAAAAGGGTAATGTTTGATCCTGGGTGGTCGGAAAAGGATAAGGGTATTAAGGCGAAGGATGTTGAGGGGATTGTTGAACTAAATCAAAATACACTGTGTGCATCCAAGTTACCAAAAGGGTGTACCTGCAATATCTTAGGAACGGCTTTGGGTATGAAGTTGAAGCTTTCGGGGCATGTTCAAGAGAATGTTTAAAAGTGACCAGATGGCAACCAACTTCCTCCTAGGCTTTTTAGCTGCCCTCTCCCCAAGCACATCTGACAAGATATTTGTGATAACCATTTTGCTCAAAATAGTTTAAAGGTCAAATAAATTTGCCTTTAGAGATGACATGATCCCCACAACACCTAGGGCATGGGTTTTAGTAACAATAACAATGCTATATTAGTAATAGCAGTAAAAGTAGTAGCATCAGCATTAATAGCAGTAGCAGTAGTAGCTTGCAAATATTGCCTTTTTGGTCAATTGATCATCTCTCTTATTATTTCCTTAAAGTTCCAAATTAATATACTCAGTCATTCCTCAGGTTACGCCCTTTCGACAACCTGTATACACATACCGTGTTTTGATGTAATTCAACACTCACCTCAACATTCTCTGAAAGGCTCGCTTGAATGCTCTTTGTCTTTTTGGAAAGTAAAGGTCTTTATTTACACTTTACTGAAAGCAAATACACAAAAACTATTTTCACATTTTTGACTTCAATAAATACAAAGTTATTAATACTTTAAGGAATAAATGTCAGTAGATGTATATTAAACTGATAATCCACGGTCTTTTTTTTATAAGTAAATTGCAAATTATGTTTTGGTTTGTCAGGCATGGGGGTTGTCAACCCTAATCATGTTAATTTTGTTCGTCTTGAGTTTGACTCGCTCATTTATTATAATTTTTGTTCGTTTTGGTTTTCATTTATTAATTGATGGGGATTTGTGGTTGTTTTAGGCTATGTTTTATTATTTGACTTTATTCTACTTTATTGGGTTAATTGATAATATTTTAAATTTATCTGTTTTGTCTACAAGAATCCATAGTTTGGCTTGCTATTTGTATGTTGGAGACACTTTTTCAATAATTTTTAGCTCTAACACAAATAGTATTGTTTAGTTTATTTTATACCTTTTCTCAAGCACCTACTGTCTTTTTATTTAGTTTAACATATCTCTGAACACGTCCTGAAAGTTTCAACTTTATGTTCTAAGCTTATCCTTTGGTATTGTCAATATTCCCTTTTGAAAACCTTCATGCTCGTAGCCCGCTTTGATTCCGTTCAACATCCATCCAATATTCCCTGAAAGATTCATCTTAATACCCTTAGCCTTTTTTAAGACTCAAATATGCCCCCCTTCCCCAATAGCAAATCTAATACGTAAAAAATGGACAAATAGCACAACTTGCCGCCCTTGATCTAAAGGTTGTGGAGGTCATATTATCATAGAGATAGTTCTTGGATCTTTTAATTGTGCTGAACAAAACAGTTATCCCAAAATTCTTATCCGATGTCTTTGGGGAGAGGGTAGCGAAAAGTAGCGTGAAAGGGGGCTGGTTGCCCATAATCACTTTTGATGGTTGAAAAGGGCATTAGAGCTTTCAATTTCAAATGAGCCCCCTCTTAAGGTTCTGTGAAAAATCCTTCCATACGAACTGGCTTTGTTAAAATATATATATATATATATATATATATATATCCCACATCTTTCCTTACTTAGGATGCGCTATTGCTCTGCCTATAATAGACTACGTGAATCGTAAGGATTGACTTCGTCACCACGTGACATTACCGCATCCAAAACTAGCAATTTCTTAATTTTGTAACTTTTTATTTGTAGCTACTATAAAGTTTTGATAACATAACGATTGATTGTCTAGTTCAAAGCTGTTCCTAAAAGGACTTAACAAAATGACAGAACACACCATTTACTGTGACACAGTCTGTGTAGGCCTATAACTTATGCTTTACGTTCTGATGAACCTTTATCTTTTTTTTTCAGTACCACTTGTTCAAAACGATCATCGGATAAAAACAACGAACTAATAAACACCGCTTCGTTATCATGCTTATCAGGAAAATAAGAAATTCTGCATTTTCTTAGATTGATGTTTGAAAGTCTCTATAAAAAATTTTTTTTGATATGCTAAATTGGGTTGAGTAATGTTTGTCAAAGTCATCGGCCTTTTTGAGGTTTTTCTTCCCTTTTTCTGAAAATTAAGTAAATTTTATAAGACTTGTAACTTTTGTTTAGTAGCTTTAAACTTAACGATTTTTATATATTTATAATAATCATCAAGACTGTATTCTTTTGATGTATATGTTGTTATCAAAGAGAGAGAGATTTATTCTAAACAAACAAACCATTTAACATAAGTTTAGCGGCCACCGCAAGAAGCAAAAACTTGTCCAATGGGGTGGCAAAAATACACTAACATAACAAAACAATAAAAAAACGAAAAATAAAAGCTCATCCTTTTAGAGTTTTGGTTACTATTAGCACGAGTCGCTCCTTACCTACAGTTTGATACCCCGAATTGTGCGATTTGGTGCCCTGAGTTCGATCCCTGCTGAGTTCAATTTTAATTATTATTTGATATAATTTATTATGATTACCAATATTTTTCAACCACAACATTTAATAATATTCAGTGCTTTACTGTTCAATAATTCAATGTTTTATTGAAAGGTAAATTATCATTAAAATGATATCAATCATAAATGCAAATGACCTTAAAATGGATTCTTTTTGCTCCTAAATTAAATTTAAGAAATTTTTTAAAATACCCACAACTTGGGGAAACACCTCTCTTGATGTTATTTTAACTAATATGTATAATTTTTACAACCCTCCCTCAGCTTTGCTCCCATTAGGTAGGAGTTATCATCTTTTAATTCTTTTATCCCCCTCCTCAAATTTTAAGCATTCTTTCTCAATAAGTTATTACAGTTATTACCCTCTTCAAAATTTTGGTCTTCTTTCTTTTGGTATGTGGCTTAATACTGAAGATTGGTCTGATGTTTATAGTTTAAAAAATCTTGATGAGAAAATGGCTTTGTTCCACAAAAAGCTAATTGACAAATATCAAATTTGTTTCCCTTAAAAAAAAATTAAAAAGTGCTCCAGCGATAAACCCTTTATTAGCCAAACTATAAAAACACTAATTAGAACCAAATTGAAGCTTTTCAAAAATGGTAAACAAGATGAAGCCAATAAACTAAGAAAATCAATTAAAAGAGAAATTCCCAAATTGCCACGATCGTACTACAAAAATAAGGTCGAAGTATTGTTCACTAATAAACCAAAAAACTGGTATTCTGTGGTTAAAAGGCTCTGTGGCAGGAGGTTTGAACAGCTTGACTTCAATCTACCCGAATCCCCTGATATTACTGCCAATAATCTCAATAAATTCCTCGCTTCTATTGCCCAGAGCCTTCCACCACTGTCCGACCAATTACCATCAGGAGCCCTAGCCCCTTCTTTACCTACTATTTCCCCGTCTGAGATAGAAAGAAGAATTCAAAAACTAAGAAAGACAAGTATTTGTTCTTTGGAAATCCCATTTCCTCTTATTAGTGCCTTCGGTGATTTTTTGTCTAAGCCCTTGTCTTTCTTGTTCAACAAAATTATGGAGTTTGGGCAAATTTCTGCAATTTGGAAACAGGGTTTCATAACCCCTTTGAAAAAGAAAAACGGAAAGCCTGGTTTTGAAGGTGTTCTGCCTATAACTCTTACTCCTATTTTTTCAAAGCTTTATGAAGGATTACTTGCAGATTGGCTAAAGGAAAACATCCTACCACTTACTGACTCGAAACAATTTGGGAACCTAGAATCCACCTGTACTTCCCATTACCTCGTTTCTCTTATTGATCACATCGGGAAAACCCTTGAAAAGCTTATTTCCTGACTAAATGTAATTTCCATTGACTTTCAGAAAGCATTTGACCTTGTTAACAACAATATTTTAATTGAGAAACTTGTCAACGAGTTCAATATTGATCCCTTACTGGTGAAATTAGTTGCCTCCTTATTAACAAATAGATCGCAAGTTATCAAATACGAAAACCATTATTCAAATCCTCTCCCGGTCCACAACGGCATACCCCAAGGTACTCTCCTAGGTTCCCTCCTTTTTTCAGTAATGATAAACAGCCTCGCAAAGGAATTTCCTGACCCATGGAAATTTGTTGATGACCTAACGGTTGTTGAAACTTGCTTCATAAATTTAATAACTGACCCTATGATTATCCTCAATTAATTTGGAGACGAGGCATTAGAATTAGACATGACATTAAACGCCTCTATGTCTATGATAATGCCCATTTGTTTCCTCAAATCCTCGCTCTATTTTCTTAATCCTATCCCTCCAGAAATTTCTGTTGCCTCTTTTAAACTACTTGGCGTCACAATTTCTTAAAATTTCAAGTGAGATATCCACGTTAAAGACATCATCCATAGAGCTAATGTGTCTATCGCCCTTCTTAAGCTCCTAAATAAATTCAGCATCACCCCTTCTCACTCCTTACAAATTTACACGTCTTTTGTCCACCCGCAGCTAGAATATGCTTGTCCAGTTTGGCACCCTGGTATCTCTCGCGGAGAATCGGAAAAAATCGAATCAGTTCAAAAAAGGGCCCTGTGAATAATTTTCAAAGAAGGCAAGGTGCCATACTCTCTGCTCCTAAAAAAGCTAGGCTGAAAACCCTGGAGCAAAGGAGGATTTCGTTGTGCCTCCGTTTTGCAAAAAATGCCATAACAAACTCTCGGACGGCAAGTATTTTCCCCAAACGTCACTCCCCATCCAGATTACGGCCGCCTCGAGCTGTTTCTGAGCCCATCCCTGCTTTGTCCCCATTCGCTGCGTTACTTCCAGATACGAAAGAACTTTTATCCCCTTCATTACAGAAAAAATAAATAAAATGTCTCAATAGTTTCTTCCCCCCTCTTTTTTTTATTAGCTGATGGTACTGCCCAGGTTCTTGCACTCATTTGCTTGCCCCCCCCTTTTTTTTTTTGACCAGTTTTTATTGTTTTTAACTCTTTTATTGATGTACTGTCGTTGAATTATTGACATTTTCTTAGTATCCCTTTTAATTTAAATGTATTTATGTCTCGCTCTAAGTTTATATTGACCAGTTTTTAATGTATTTATGTCTCGCTCTAAGTTTAGTTTGACCAGTTTTTATCTTTTTAATTTTTTAATTGACTTTTTACAGTTTTAATTATTGACTTTTAAATGATTGTTCATTATGGTTTTCTCTATTTTTTAGTTGTTCTTTGCATTTTTAGTGTAACCATTTATGTTGTCGACTCCAAAGTCCGAATTCGGCCCTTTGTGGGCTTGTGATAGCGATTTTTTTTAAATAAATATCCCATCCTAGAGTAGTTCTGTTAAAAAGATTGTTTAATTTGAATTTTTGTTTCTTTTACAGTTTTTGAATTTGGAAAAATATTAAACACAACCACGATATACTTGGTTCATTACATGTATTTTTTCTAGGTCCGCTTCTTCTATTGACCTCACAAAAACTGAATGTTTACCTAAATCCAGAAACTTTCGATGGAATGAATGACTATCGCCTCTCCGCATGGCTTGCAAGACAAGAAGATCAACACAGGATTGTACTCTATCTTTGCGACAAAGAAATGTCTTCATGGACGCAGACATGCATAAGGCAGGCAGATTGTATCCTCGTAGTATGCCTTGCTGACGCTGAACCAACTGTTGGCAAGGTCGCAATTTTATTTTTCGTTATATTCCTTCATTTCCATGATGATCTTATCAGGCTTTTTAATGTCCTTCCATTTTTCTTTGCAGAAACCAAACACGAAAGAAACTTAAGAGGCTCACTTGATCCATTTTAAATACCCTTTTTTGGGGGCTAAGGCAGGCTGGAGGGCAAGATTTTACCCCTGCAACAACCAGCATGCCCTTGGGTACCCAAATACCATACACCTTATCTAATCAAGTTTCAAGTTATATATTTTAGCCAAACACTCGGAATGTTTTAAGATACATCTTGGAAAAAGGGACAAGTGTCCCTCGCTCCTCATGCCCCAGTGCCTTGACGCCTCTTTTTTCATTCCTTGGAGAGTTTGTCAACTAGTTCAATAATATGGATGTTGTGGGATGATGGCTCCCTTCTTGCTGCACGAAATAAAATCTGTTGAAAGCGTTCATTGTTATGCCTATCGGCGCAGATGATGGAAAGAAATGAGGCATTATGAGTGCCATCATGAAATTTCCCTAAGGTGTTCCAGTTTATGGCCCCATGGTTCCCTTATTGGCGTCTATTGGAGCCATCCCTAAAACATTGTTAGAAGACCTAATGCATAAGAGAACTAATAACATAAGAGAATTAAACTGTTTCTTGCTTTTTACTATTTGACTTAGAACGATGAAAAATATCACAATTTGATTGACGATTTTGAAATTGAACTCCCCCAAAAGCGGTCTTGATGAAAATTATGCAGTTAGACGTGACGATATATTTTCTACGTCTAGGTTATTAAAATTAGGCTTATTGGAATGAGCACTATAAGATCCAGTGCTATTTATAAGTTAGAAAAGACATCACACCAAAGGAAATTGCCTCATACCAACATCTTGGCCCATTAAACAGTAATTTTTTATTGATTTTTTTGTAGAAATTTTATCGATCATGAAGTCAGATAGTCAGTTTATATAACATATCAGGCCAGCGACGATACTGGTATACCTTTTGCCTCTGAATATAAATATAGTTCATAAAACTGAACCGTTATTATAGGCTTTTTGTCCAATAAAACTAACGGTAAAGGATTATTTCGTAGTTTCATATTATTTTTTAAGGGGTTGGAAAATGGATTCATTAAGACAAGTGGAGGGGTCTCTAAGCTCTATAAAAATCTTTAAGATAATACAAATAAATATCGACGAAAAGAAAATGAGGCGTTAATTAATTATGCATAGGGGGAGGGGGATGAGCAAGAGCCCCTTATTGCTGAGACAGAATTTAGTTTGGAGAACTTTACTTCACTTCGAAAAACAATTCAATTAGCTTTTTTAGTTGAAGGATTGTTCTGCAAAAGTCATCTTTGATTGAACAAGACGAGTTTGAGGTGACAGGAGCCCTCGTCAAATTTTGTCTAAGTAAAATTTTGAATAGAATGGAAATCTTAAAATATATATTAGATGCATTTCGGGATAATACGAAGTGTGTGTGTGGGGTGGGGATAGCTACCCTCCTATCACTTTGAATCTTAACAAGAGAACTAGAGCGTCTGATCACCAATCCAATGAGCCCCCTTCGAAGTTTATATGACCACGTATATGTACGTTTATATGACTGTGTATATATATATGAGGGGGATTATTGTTATGAGGGGGATTATATATATATATATATAATATATATATATATATATATATATATATATATATATATATATATATATATATATATATATATATATATATATATATATATATAATATATATATATACATATATATATATATATATATATATATATATATATATATATATATATATATATATATATATATATATATATATATATATATATATATATATATATATATATATATATATATATTTTTACGTATGCTATGTTTGTATTGTAGGTAGAAAAAAGACTGGAAAGAATGGCAGTGCGAACGCAGAAAGAGCTCGTGCTACTTCATAGGGAGTCAAAATCAGGGGTGTCAATGGTTTCGCCAACTGGTACTGCTGCTTGGTTAAATATTAGAAGTTGGTGCTCATCACATCATCATCTCATCGCATCTCAAGACATGTTTGTACATCCTGCTGGAAATCAAAGGAAAACAGTACGTCTTTTGGGTTTTGATTGTCCATTTTTGCTTACTCAACTGTTTGGGTTTTTTTTTTTTTCGGAAATAATACTTGATGAAAGACCAAAGTAACATGGGGGGGGGGGGGGTCTTGAATTACAGATATTGTTTAATTGCTAACTTTTATTTTAACTTCTAAATCCCTGAGAGATATATCTTTAAATTTAAGTTAGTTAAATTTTCAGTTCAAGGTTAGGGAATAGCGAGAGTTAAGGTTATTATTAGTTACTTTGTGTTTTTGCCGTCTTCGGTGAGGAAATGGACTATTTAACATGAGCCAGTATTAAATATTTTATTAGAAATCATAAACAGTTTATCGAAATAGATCATTAGATGACACAAATTACCATACCTTAAACTTTAGATCCTCCTGTGTCGCCAGAAGCACCCAGGGCATCCAAGAAGAGCCGCCAATCGTCCCGAATGTGCACCACCACCAGAACATCTTTCCATTGGGGTTGTATCGTCGTTGTAAATATTGGACAGGTCTCGTCTATATCTGCAACGCAAGGTGTTTTTTGGTCGACCTCTCCTGTGGTTTCCCTGAGGTTGCTATTCCTAGATCTGTCTTGGGATCCTATCGTCCTTCATTCGGATCACATGCCCTAGTTATCGCCACCTTCGTTGCCGAATGATGTCCGTGGCTATGGGCTAGCCTGAGATAGAACGGACTTCCTGGTTTGTGACATGATCTCTTCAGTCGATATTCAGAATCCTCTGAAGGCAATTGTTTTCGAAGGCAAGAGCCCGTCTCCCTTGTTGTTGACTCCCCGCTTCGGACCCCTCCCAGCCCATCATAGCAAAAGGATGGGAAAGAGAAATGTAAATTAATGGGCGATTCAAATCAATGATAATTTACACTCTGCTAAAATAATAACATTTTTTCTTAATTGTGGCGGCCTAATTTCTAACCCACTTTTATCTAACCCATTACCTACCCCCCTCACTGCACTCACTCACGACTGTATAGGAGGGGAGAAAGGATATTGCTATGAAATAGCCTTATTTTCAATTTCGTAGAATACTTTTTCGATTGCCATACTGGGTATAGTTGGTTGAAAGCTCCACTGGCTTGCCCTATCCTCAACTGCACTTCCCGCTCGCTTGACCCTGAATTTCCCACCGTATTGCCGAGGTACCTGAACTCTAGAGACCTGCTCGACAGTTGAATATCCACTCTTTATGTTCAGGAGGAATTAGTTGTTGCCATGATCTTTGTCTTTTCTGTGTTGATCTTGAGGCCAAGTCGGCCTGCATTTTCACGGATAGTATTGAAGAGATCCTGGAGTTTGGTCTTGTTACTTTTCATCAAGGCAATATCGTCAGCAAAATCCAGATCGGCTAGCTGCTTACCTTCTCCAATTTGGATGCCGAACCCTGTACGATCAAAGAGTATGTAATCGACAACGAGGAAAAAGAGGAAGGGAGAAAAAATAAAGTACTATTTTACGCCGGACATGATACGGAGATATCTAGTATTTCCTTCTTGGGTCTGAACGCAGCATTCTTTGTTTTCGTATAATGCAACAATTAGGGCCACTATTTTATCAGTAATTCCGTAGTATCGTAGGATTTTCCAGAGCGAGTCTCGGTCGATGGAGTCGAAGGCTTTCTCGAAGTCCAAGAAAATCAGGTACATTTTTCTCGCCTTTTTTGCACTCCTCAATCATCATCCGTAGTGTATAGATAAGATCCGTGCAAGAACGGGACGGCCGGAAGCCGTGCTGTTCTTCCTGTAGGTATTTATCGAGAACTGTCTGGATGCGCTGAAGAATAATTTGTAAGAAGAGTTTACCCGGAATAGATAGGAGACTGGTGCCCCTCCAGTTGTCACAATTTGTGGCGTCTCCTTTCTGGAAAAGTTTGATGAGCGTTCTTTTTGTCCAATCATCGGGGTACCTTTTAAGACTTCCAGATACTAGCAACAAGTTTAAGCCACACATCGATACAGATATTAAGTGATACGTTTATTATCTCGACTGTTATTCTATCAGTTCCTGCTGCTCTGCCATTCTTAAGCTTGCGGGCTGCCTGTCGAACTTCTACATCACAAGGTTCTTCTGTGTTCATTTGGAGGTTCAAAAAGGGGGTTGCAGGGATAACTGGTGGATCCACTGGGCGGGATCTGTTCAGAATTTTCTCGAAATGGAAAGCCCACAATACGGGTATTTCTGCTGGGTCTGAGACAATTTTGGCATTTGCATTTTTAACTGGTCCGTTTACGATTCTGCATTTCTTCACAATTTCATTGGTATTCTTGTATACGGCTCCGGAGTCACCACAGCTTTTTTCAAAAAGGTTGTGTTTATCCCCCCTTGCGCTCCTTTTGACTTATTACCTTTTGACTTTTCTTTGTACGTTTGATTCTTCAGAACGGTGTCACTGTTTTAACAACCTTTTAAGAGCTGTAGCTTTAGGTTATAACGGTCACCAATCAGGTTCCAGGTTCTCTCTGACAACCATCGGTCTTTTAGTCTCTTGGCGTTAGCTTAGCTTAGGTCTTCCCACGCCGGCTGGCGCATCGACAACGGTGCCTCTCCATGATGATATCTGTTGTGCTTTTGACCGAAGTTCTTTGACCGACAATCTCAAAAGCGCGGCATCCTTCTTAAGGCATTTTACCAGTGTTGTCTTCTGTCACCCGTGTCTTCTGATGCCAGAAGGAACCCAACACCACACATCGTGGGGTAGGCGGCCCTCACCCATCCGCACCATGTGACCCCAATATCGCCATCGGTTAGTCACAATTCTATCGATCACGAGTGGCTGCTTCGTCTTTTCCCATATAGAGGCGTTGGTGAGCTTATCAGTCCACTGGACACCAAGGATATGCCGAAGATAGATGTTCTCAAAACCCGGGATTCGCTTTTCCAGCTTCTTAGTCAACGCCCAAGATTCGCAGCAGTACATTAGTAGGGAGAGGACTTTACTATTGAAAAGCTGAAGCTTGAGCTATAGGGAGTATGCTGGATTCCTCCACACATTTCTTAGTTTATTGAAGGCGCTTCCTGCGCATGTAATCCGTGCAGTAATTTCCCACTCAAGGCTACCACCATATTTAACGACACTACCAAGGTACTTGAACTCTTCAACCTCCTCTAGTACATCAGATCCGATTTTAAGCAGTGGGGCAGGTAGGGTATTGACGCTGTTTCGCATGACTTTTGTTTTCCGTGTACTAATTGACATACCAACTCGCCCGGCCATACATGAGAGTACAGCTATATTATTCTGTAGCTCCTCTCTTACATGAGATAGGAGGGTTATATCATCAGCAAAATCGCCAATATAGAATGTGTGGATTCGGTTCAGCTGAATTCCACCTCTGAAGTTACATTTTTGAAGTACGTAGTCGATGTGAATAGCAAGCAACACTGGGGAGAGGATACATCCTTGGCGGACACCAGACTTCACACTGAACCATTCGTTAGGGTCCCCATCATAAGTCCGTATAGCATATAACTGATTTTCGTTTAGCCTGACAATTATACAAACAACTTTGTCGGGGAATTCATAATACCGAAGTATTTTTCATAGTGAGTCTATGGGGACCGAACCAAACGCTTTCAAAAATTCAATAAAGGCAACAATAATCTCAGTCTGCCATTCGTTTGCTTCTTCTATCAGTATCCCCAAACTGAATATCAAATCAGTGCACGATCTCCCTGGTTGAAACCCATGTTGCTCATCTCTTAATATTGCGTCAACTTTTGACTGAATACGGTCCAGTAGTACTTGGCAGAAAATCTTACTCCCTACAGACTTCATAGTGATACCCCGCCAGTTATTACAGTCGGTTGTTCTGCCTTTTTTAAAGAGCTTGACGATAACCCCTTTCTTCCAATTGATGGGAATATTTTCACTTTCCCATATCTGAGAAATAACAGCGTGACCCTTCACGAGGGTCGGCAATGACTTCAGCTCTATACTTTAAGAGTTCAGGCTGTAATCCATCAACTCCTGCAGCTTTGCCATCCTTAATCTTCTGCAATACTGTCATGACTTCGAGCAGACCTATAGGTTCTTCGCTTATGTCAAGTTGGAGAAACGGTAGCTCAGCCGTAGGGGATACAGGGTTTGTAGGCGGTGGAAAGTTTAGTACCTCATTGAAGTATTCCTTCCATCTCTTATCAATGTCTTCCATTTTTGTAAGAAGTTGGCCAGCCTTACTTTCAGTCACAGGTGCTGGCTTTCTTAAATTTCCAGTTAATTCCTTTGCTATACGATAGACTGTTCGACTGGCGGCTGCCTTTGCTTCGGCCGCATTTGTCTGAAGAAAGAGCCGTTTGGCATTTCTGGTAGACCGCTTTATGGCCTTGCGGGCTTCCTTATATTTAGGTTTCAAAAAATATTTGTACTCGACAGTGGAATCATTTTTGCATGAATCCAACATGACTTTGGTTTCTTTTCGGTCATTTATAAGTTTCCAAGATTTGTCGCTGATCCACTGCTCACTTTTCTTTTTTTGTATTCCCTATGTTTTCTTCGGCGGCACCCCGCACACATTGTACAATAGACTCCCATCTCTTGTCTACTGTTGCAGTTGTGTCTTCAGTTGAAAAACTTGCAAACCTATTAGCAAGATTCACACAGTACGCTTGTTGAAGATTCTTGTCCTGGAGCTTCCAGACATCAAAGGACTTGATAGGGTCTTTACATTTCTTCACTGTCTTCAGCTTGAGTTTGAAACTGGCAATCACCAGTTGGTGGTCAAAGTATGTATCTGCGCCACGGTAAGTTCGCACATTGTCCAGCGATCGTCTATGGCACTTTTTCACCAATATATGGTCAATCTGGCTTCTGGCTTCATGTGGTCAATCTGGCTTCTTGTAACATCGTCAGGAGAAGTCCAAGTATGTTTGTGTACTTCACGGTGGGGGAACCATGATCCACCTACTATCAGGCTTTGGCTTTCCCACATATCCACCAAACGCACTCCATTAGCATTGATAACACCCAGGCCATGGCGGCCTAGCACATCAGGTGCAAAACTATTATCACTACCAACTTTGGCATTAAAGTCGTCACACACAACTAATACATAGTGCTCAGGTACTGTATTGAGTATGTCGTTCAAATCACTATAAAAACTGTCCTTGGTGTCCCCACCAGAATCGTTTGTGGGGGCATAGGCTGCAACGACTGTAACTTTAGACTGGGAGCTTTCAAACGAGCCCTGATTATTCTTTCTTCCTTAGACATAGACTCTAACATCAACTTCTCTGCTTGTTTACTGACAATTAGGACATCCCCAGCTTCGCGTCTCTTTTCTTTACCTGCAAAAAAGATTTCTTAGTTGTCGACGTAAATTGAACCAGAGCCAGTCAGCCTGGCTTCAGAAACAGCTCCTACTTCAATCTTATATGATTGGAGAACTCTAATCACGCCCTCTAGACGACCTGGTTATGTCTCAGGATTAACAGTCCTGACATTCCAAAAAACAAGACGAAAAGGTTCATTCGCTGTCAAAAATCGTGTCCGGGGACAGCCAGTAGTCGTTACCAGAGAAATCAAATTAGGTCCGAGGTTTCTCGTTGTCGTTTCGAAAATCATCTAAAATTTTTACAGGGATAGGGGATTAGCCTAACACTCAACCCTCCTCCTCTCCTGGCTTGGGACAGGCTGCTCACCGAGCCCCGAGAGGCAAGGGTCCTAACAGGCGGAGTTAACATCAAAGAAAAATCATCAAACCTCTTTGATGATTTTCCAGGTTGACTCAGTGTCAACATCTAAGGGAATGGCTTCAAATTAGTTAGAGAGTGTAATGACGAACTCATTTCGAACTGCCGCAGTGGAGAGCTTCGAGGAGTTGAAGGTTGGGACTCGAAGATGACAAAAATGCATAAGTTAATTTTCCTCATGCAACAATTTGTGATTTTTACAAACAATTTGAAGCACCAACCACAAAGAAAATAAAATCTGATTGGTTAATTATGTTTAGTAGAAACACAATCATATCTATTTATACAACCATTTATTTAATATTTCTAAAGCAAAATTAAAAAAAAAAATATTTGAATTTTATTTTTAGTGAAAGAGACCACCTTCTGCATTAATGCAGGTTCTTTTATTAGAGAGTACCAAATAAAAAAAAGAACCTTAAGTGGAAAATCAACAAAAATAAGTCGAAGCAAATGATACCAAACAGATAAAGAAGGTACAGCTATCTTTTGAATATGTAGGTATGTTTAGGAATCAATAGATTGTTGATATTTGGTTATTTTATGGACAAAAACGTTCGAATTTAACCAATTTTTCTTGCTTTTATATTCTTATAAGAAATACCTGTATCGATAGATTTTTCCGAAATAGACCTTTTATGCTTGATAAGGCCTTAAATCTCCTTATGATGATTGTGATGGATGTAGACGATAATTATGATGGTTTTACTTATTTCTGCTTTAGTTTTGTGTGAAAAGACTTCTTTAATTGCTCAAGGTTATACTTAACTTGACGTAACCTCGTAGCATACTATATTTCGTGCGTAATGTTATAGTTACTTAATGATATAGACATAAAACCAAGAAACATTATGGTAATTCGTTTAGAAACATCTGGGAGATAGGAATGTTTAGTTGAAATTTAAATTTTTGAACGGGTAGGCACCTGTCAAGTGTCCTCTCCCAAGGCGTCGCCTATAATGAAGCCTTGCTCAACTGAAAGTGTATACAGTCTGACTTACAGATAGAACCTATAGAACCTATATTATAATATATTAACAGTGGGACGATTCATTCAATCTAATGGACATTCAACTGACCTGTTGTCTCATCTTCCACTTGATCAAGTATGGATCAAATCCTGATCAAGTAGGATTTCTTCATATCTTACATTCAAGGATTTTCTTCTCTTGACATCTCCCTTCAAAAAAAAAGTGTGTATTTATTGTGTACATGGGTCCCTGTAGAATATAGTATCTTAAGTTTATAAAAGTAATTCTCAGCTAAGATTGTAGTTGCACTTATCAGTCAAATCGAACATACGCAGGACTACGTCTTCACTTATGTATCCCATTTGTAATTAGCATTCAACCGCAAAATTTACGATCGAGCAACCAAAATAAAGATTTAATGCATAATATTTTTTTAATTTAGCAACGATGGGAGTTTTTAACACCTGTTTTTCTATCTGCAACGTAATTCTGGAAAAAGGTTAAATATTTACATGTATATTTGCGACTGATTAAATGCATATAAATTCGTGCGCAAATGAAAAACGCACTTCAAGCACGTAATCAGAATATGTTGTTGTTGTTTTTCTCGGGGGGGGGGGGGTTGGAGGGGGCAACAATAAAGACACAATTTATTTGATAAATTAAATGAGAAGGATCTACAAGTTTTAATTTTTTCAGGGGGAGATAGGTTTGTTGCTTTGAAACCACCCCACCCCCCTTACACGTCCCTGATACTACCTTTAAGCTTATATTCATAATGTCAGGGCAGCCGATCTTGCAAAAATAGCAAAATATTGACAGTTTTATATGAAATCAAGACCTTACTTTCTTTTCAGCATTTGCAGTACAAAAATCTGTTGACAGGAGCGCCTGACCCACATTCAGATTTTTCCCGGCTTGCAAGATGGTTGACAGGTATTATTATTATTTTTTATTTATTTTCTTCTTTTAAGAAATTATTAACAAAAAATTAAACAAATTTTAGAGAACGTTTTATTGGCAATAGGTCTAGGATGACTGTCTTCAAGTGTTTGGCGAATATCATTGGAAACGCAAAGTGAAGGGACCATCGGGTCCCTTTACTGCTTTCGTTGATCTGGGGACCAATTTTAGTTAGGGTGAGTGGTTCAAACAGCTCAAACATTTTTGGGTACAGACTGTAAGTAAGGAGTGGCTAGGTCCAATAGTAGCCGTAACTCTGAAAAGAGGATTTTGATCACAATTAATACGTCAAAAGGCTTTTTATACTTGTTCCAAATATATAAGTTTCATTAGGTTTAATGTTACCCAATAAAAGCCACGAGCCTCAGAAAATTTATCTGAATATCGAAAAAGGAGGGAAACATCCCCAAAAACTTTATAAGATTTTTCTCGGTTTAGTGGGTGTCCCCTCCTGTCCTCTTCGCTCGTTACGCTAAATTTTATAGTGCTTTATAATTTAAGATTAAGTCTGAGCAGTTGTTCTCAAATATTTGGGACACAAAGTCAAACCTTAGCGTATAGAGCGGGAGGTTTATGATCCACTAAATCACTAAACTATGAAAAATTTGATGATAGTTTAAGGTACTTGTTACGGCCCGTGTATTTAAGCAGTAGTTTTTACAAAATTGAGACAAAAAGTTAAAATTTATTATAAAGGGTGGAGTTTCAAAAGGGAGTAACCCCCCCCCCTTAATTTACGGAATAATATTTGCTTAATCCTGCTTAATTAAAGTGTTTAATCTCCATGGTTTCGACCAAAACTCTGAAACTCTGACTAAATAGATGAAAGTGGTATCGCATTTTGGAAAGCTTTGCATACCGTAATTCTTTTTGGGGACCAAGAAGTTTTGCGTAACCTTGTGCCAGAGCCTAAAGTATGTGAACTGAAGTGATATTTTACAGTCCATATCAGTGAATAATATTTGAAATTATTGCTACAATATTTCGTTTTTCTGATCCATGTTTCAGTATTGCGGCAGAAAGCTCTTCTCAACATTGATGGCGGAATTCTCACACTGAAGTTGAATAAAATTTGCCCAAGATGTAGGCCTACGGTTTTCTTGTAAAAGTGTCAAAACATATCTTGCTTGGAATTATAAATAGAATGGAGATCCAAATGCAGTCCTGTAGACCTGAAAGTCCTCCCGTCTGTATTGTAAAATCTAAAGCTTAAAATCTTTTGCTTTTTTTGTGATGTGGTTATAGAGTTTTGTGATATGGTCATGCTTTTTTGTGAAGTGGTCATGCTCATAGAGCATGAAGGGTTTGTGTTTGCCAGTTGGTCTTCTTAATCGATTGAACGTTATAGTGAGCTCGTAGTTGTAGTAGTAGTAGTAAAATATAACAGAATCAAAATCGTAAATGTATATAAATTAAAGGAGAACAGCTCTGTGGAATTCTAATATATTTTCCTACAGCGTAAAGGGGAAGTAGAAAAAAATCTGTTCAATTAGTCTTGATTTTTTTCAATCTTTTGTTTTCAACATGACAGAAAACCAAAAGATTTTTCCTGTTTTAATTGCCGTTCCTGAGGAGTTCTTTGAGGGTGTTGAAAGTTTTATGACACGAATAAGTGCGAGTAATTAGATTCTATTTATGCAAGTAATCAAGGAGGCACACTTGTGCCTCTATAAAGAGGCGACCCACCACAATGTTAAGCGATTTCAGGTCCTAGAGGTCGCAGAGAGACGGCGGTAATTGCATTTTGTAGCCCAAGCTCAAACTAAGAAACTTGCAAAATTTCATCCTCCTCCGACTTTATCTTCATGGGGTAAACTGGGCCGGAAGTTTGGACCCTCCCACCACAGCCCCCCTTGAACGTTGTCCGATTGGTATTAAATTTATTAATTATGCTTTCTGAGGACCCGAAAGATTTTCTTCGAAATTTCAGATTAATCCGATAACTCCGTCCCTGTTTTAAAAAACCAAATATAGCCACTTAAAATTCATTTCTTTTTTTTTCTTAGCAACTCCGACAGGCCACAGTTGGCAACGGATCCGGTTGAATGAGGACTCATTCGAAGCAGAATTCGACCTGTTAGGGCCTTTTGATATTTTCAGACCGAAAAAATTATCCCCCGAATTTACATTTACGAAAAACCTCGTTTTCCTATATTAGCCCATGTTAATTTTTCCCTCCACAACCCCCCTTTAACGTTGTCTGATCGGGCTGAAATTTAGAGGATAAGCTTTCCTGGGGCCTGGGAGCTTATCGTCGAAATTTCAGCTCAATCTGATCACTCCTTCCCTGTTTTCCAAAAACCACATATCAAGATTTTTGGGAATTTGCTTGCGTCGAAAATACCTTCTATTTGCTAAACAACAATTACTATTGTGTTTGTATAGTCCAGCGGCTGAGACTTCAGACTTTCATGCGGAAAACTAGTGTTCGATTCACCATCAGAGAAACTTTTTTATATACTTTGAAAAGAAACTCAGTTTATTTTTTAAATTATTTGAAAAAAATTACGTTTTCTAAAGAGTTAAAGAGGCTGAGTTACAAGGTCGACCCTTAAAACGTACAGGGATTAGGAGGCACAGTTGGGGGGCTGTTAAAGAGGCTGAGTCACAAGTTCGAACCTTAAAACGTACAGGGATTAGGAGGCACCCTGTACGACGTGATTTGAGTATTCAGGAATTAAAAGCCTTAACACAAGAATGTTCAAGAGCGGGGAGTTTGGGGGGTGGCAGCCCCCCAACTTTAACTCCTGACACGATCAGCTAACAGTTAGTCAAGCAATAATAAGT
This sequence comes from Artemia sp. Qi Xiang Cuo, assembly GCF_049724085.1. Lineage (NCBI taxonomy): Eukaryota > Metazoa > Arthropoda > Branchiopoda > Anostraca > Artemiidae > Artemia > Artemia sp. Qi Xiang Cuo. The sequence continues at coordinate 92,233,194 of NC_142794.1, read as the reverse complement.
AATAAACTGTACAAAAATGTGCAGAAATTATTTGAAAAAAACTACGTTTTCTAAAGAGTTAAAGAGGCTGAGTTACAAGGTCGAACCTTAAAACGTACAGGGATTAGGAGGCACAGTTGGGGGGCTGCTGCCCCCAAACCCCCGCTTTCGCAGCCTTTAAATATAAAAAAAAATTTCTTTAAACTGAAAGTAAGGAGCGACATTAAAACTTAAAAAGAACAGAAATTATTCCGTATATGAAAGAGGCTGTGCCCTCCTCAACGCCTCGCTCTTTACGCTAAAGTTTTTATTGTTTAAAAAAAGAGTTGTGAGAAAGTCAAACTTTAGCGTAAAGAGCGAGGCGTTGAGGAGGGCACAGCCTCTTTCATATACGGAATAATTTCTGTTCTTTTTAAGTTTTAATGTCGCTCCTTACTTTCAGTTTAAAGAAATTTTTTTTTTATATTTAAAGGCTGCGAAAGCGGGGTTTGGGGGCGGCAGCCCCCCAACTGTGCCTCCTAATCCCTGTACGTTTTAAGGTTCGACCTTGTAACTCAGCCTCTTTAACTCTTTAGAAAACGTAGTTTTTTTCAAATAATTTTAATTAAAGCCTATTACATATTGGTTGTGTGAATCTTGATTTTTTGATGTTTTAAGTTGATTTTTTTTAATTTGATACCTTGTTTATGTATCCCGGTTTCAAAAGTGTAACAACATTATTCGACCTATAAACCGTAGTTTTTTGTTACCATTTTTTGATCGACTTTTTTGGTCGATAACGATTTTTTCGTAAGCTATTTTTCTTTGTAAATGTGGATTGAGTTCGCCATTTTGTTTCTGTGTGTTCGCAAGGAGGCACATGCGTGACATTGAACATGAAACTTGTATAAAGTTCAAGTATTGAAGTATCAGCGGCAACGCTATAGCGCTGCCTATATTAAAGGCCATACGGCTCCAATGTCTTATTATTATTTATTTAATTTTTTTCCCAGAGGCACTTCATATGGAAGGGGTCGTCGTAGAAACTTCAAAGGGGTCTTATTCGATTGGAAATAGGGAATTCTAGTGCCTTTTTTAATAGTCGAAAGTGATTGGAGGGTAACTAGCCCCCCCCCTCCCACGCCCATCGTTTCCCCAAACACCTCCGATCATAATTTTGAGATAGCCATTTTGTTCAGCGTAATTAATTTCCAGATAGAAAACATGTTTTCGAGGAGGACACTCCCCCACAACCCTCAGGGCAATGGTTTTAAGTTACGCGCTGGGGGCATATAAGGTTTTTTTTATAGAAGATGTTGTCGTAGAAGCTTCAAAAAAGGCTCATTCAATTGGAAATTTAAAGGGCTAGTGCCCTTTTTTATAGTCAAAAGGGATTCGACGGCAACTAGCCCCCCCCCCCCCACACCCATCATTCCCCCAAACGCATTCAATCAGAATTTTGAGATAGCTAATTTGTTCAGCGTAGTTGAATTCCAGATAGAAAATATGTTTTTGAGGAGGACACTCCCCCAAAGCCCTCAGGGCAATGATTTTAAGTTATGCCCTGGGGGCATATAAGGTTTTTATAGAAGGTTTTGTCGTAGAAACTTCAAAAAAAGGCTCATTCGATTGGAAATTCAAAGGGCTTGTGCCCTTTTTAATAGTCGAAAGTAATTGGAGGGCAACATGTTCCCCCTCCCCCACGAACAGCATTCCCCCAAATACATTCAAACAAAATTTGGAGATAGTCATTTTGTTCAGCGTAGTTGATTTCCAGATAGAAAATATGTTTTTTAGGAGGACACTCCCCCACAACCCTCAGGGCAATGGTTTTAAGTTATGCCCTGGGGGCATATAAGTTTTTTTATAGAAGGTGTTGTAGAAACTTCAAAAAAGGCTCATTCGATTAGAAATTCAAAGGGCTAGTGCCCTTTTTAATAGTCGAAAGACATTGGAGGGCAATTAGCCCTCTCCCATGCCAATCATTCCCCCAAACACATCCAATAAAAATTTTGAGGAGGACACTCCCCCAGAACCCCCAGGGCAAGGGTTTTAAGTTATGCCCTGGGGGCACATAAGGTTTTTATAGAAGGCGTTGTCGTAGAAACTTCAAAAAAAGCTCATTTGATTGGAAATTCAAAGGTCTAGTGCCCTTGTAAATAGTCGAAAGTGATTAGAGGGCAACTAGCCCCCCCCCCACGCCCATCCTTTCCCCCAACACATCCAATCAAAACTTTGAGATAGCCATTTTTTCAGCGTAGTTGATATCCAGATAGAAAATATGTTTTTGAGAAGGACACTCCCCCACAGCCCCCAGGGCAAGGGTTTCAAGTTATACCCTGGGGGCATATAAAGTTTTTATAGAAGGCGTTGTCGTAGAAACTTCAAAAAAGGCTCATTCGATTGGAAATTCAAAGGGCTAGTGCCCTTTTTAATAGTCAAAAGTGATTTGGGGGCGACTAACCCACCTCTCACGCCCACATTTTCCCCAAACACATCCAATCAAAATTTTGAGACAGCCATTTTATTAAACGTAATTTTAAGTTCTGGAAATTAGGTCTTTGAGGATAACAACTCCCCCACAGCCCTCAGGGTAAGGGTTGTAAGTTATGCCTCTGGGGGCATATAAGGTTTTGTATAGACAATTTTGTCGTAGAAACTTCAGAAAGGGCTCATTCGCTTGGAAATTTAAATGGCTAGTTCCCTTTTTAATAGTCGAAAGTGATTCTAAGGCAACTGACACCCCTTCCACGCCCACCATTTCCCCAAACACATCTAATCAAAATTTTGATACAGCCATTTTGTTCAACGTAGTTGAAAGTTCTGGAAATTATATGTTTGAGCAGGACACTCCCCCGACAGTCTTCAGGGGCAAGGGTAATAAGTTACGCCCTGGGGGCTTATATGGTTCTTATGGAAGGAATGCTCGTATAAACTTCAGAGAGGGCTCATTTGATTGGAAATTGAAAGTTCTAGTTCACTTTTTAAGCGTCAAAAGATATTGGAGGGTAACCAGCTCCCCCCCTTCCAAATCCTTTTTTCCAAATGCATCCAATAAAAATTTTAAGATGGCTATTCTGTTAAAAATAGTTCAAAGATCACATAACAAAATTCCGCTTTCGACACAACCCACCAGGGCCCGGGGGGGGGGGCAGGCGTTTTAAGTTATGCCCAGGGGGCATATATGGGTCTTTTGGAAGGGATGCTCGTATTAACTTCAAAGAGGGATCATTTGATTGGAAATTGTAAAGTTCTAGTTTACTTTAAAGAGTTAAAAGAGATTCGAGGGCACCTAGCCCCCCCCCCCGCCTCCACGCCCTTTTTTCCTCAAACCCATCCGATAAGAACTTTGGCATAGCTTTTTTTAAAATAGTTCAAAGACCATATAACGAAAACTCAGGGGCCAACACAGCCCCCCAGGGCCCAAGGGCAGGTGTTGTAAGTTATGTCCTGGGGGAATATATGGTTCTTTTTGAAGGGATGCTCGTAAAAAATTCAGAGATGACTCATTTGATTAGAAATTGAAATTCTAGTTAAGTTCTTTAGAGTGAAAAGAGATTGGAGGGAAACTAGCCCCCCTCCCCCATGCCTCTTTTTCTCTAAATGTATCCAAAAAACTATTTTAGATAGACATTAAATTAGAAATTGCTCAAAAGTGAGATACCAAAACTCAGTTGTCGCCAAAGCCCCCAAGGGCCTGGGGGCAGGCGTTGTAAATTATTCCCTGGGGCATATATTGTTCAAATGAAAAGGGTGCTCGTAAAAACGTCAGAGAGGGCTTATTTGATTAGAAATTGAAAGTTCGAGCTCAATTTTTAATAGTCAAAAGAAATCCGAGGGCAGCTAGCCCCCCCCCCCCTCCTCACGCCTTCTTTTTCAAAACCCATCTGATGAAAATTTTGAGATAGACATCTTGTTAAAACTCGTTTTAAGGTCGGATAAGAAAAAATCCCGTGTCAATAGAACCCCTCAGGGCACAGGGGAAGGCGTTCTAAGTTATGCCCTAAGGGCATGTATGGTTCTTATGAAAGGGATGCTCGTATAAACTTCATAGAGGGCTCATTTGATTGGAAATTGAAAGTTCTAGTTCACTTTTTAAGAGTCAAGAGAGTTAAACTAGCCCCCCGTCCACGCTCTTTTTCCCCCAAACCTGTCCTGCGACAAATTTTGAGATAGCCAGTGTTTTGGAAACTGTTCAAAATTAGATATAAAAAATTAGATATCCCCAGAGCCTGGGAGATAGGCGTTTTAAGTTTTGTCCTGTGGGCGTATATGGTTCTTATGAAAGGGATGCTCGTATAAACTTCAGAGGTGGCTCATTTGATTGGAAATTGAAAGTTCTTGTTCAATTTTTAAGTCAAAGATATCCGAGGGTAACTAGCCCCGCCCCCCACACACCCTGTTTTTCCAACCCCATTTGATAAAATTTTTATCATATCCATTTCATTAAAAATAGTTCAAAGGTCAGGTGAGAAAAATTGCTGTGTTGACAGAACCCGTCAGAGCCCGGAGGCAGGCATTATGAGTAATGCTCTAGGGGCATATATAGTTCTTATGGAAGGGATGCTCGTATAAACTTCGGAGAGGGCTCATTTGATCTGAAATTGAAAGTTCTCTTCACTTTTTAAGAGTCAAAAGAGATCGGAGGGCAACTAGCCCCCCTTCCTCCTCGTCTTAAGTGCATCAGATAAAAATTTATAGACATTTTGTTAAAAATAGTTCAAAGTTCTGATAACAAAAAACTCCGGTGTCGACACAGCCCCCCAGGCCCGGGGTTAGGCGTTGTAAGTTGTGCCCCGGGGGGCATACATGGTTGTCACGGAAGGGATGCTCGTATAAAATTCCTAGAGGGATCATTTGACTGGAAAATGATAGATGCAAATCACGTTTTAAGCGTAACAACTGATCTGAGGGCAGCTAGCCTTTCCTCTGACTCATTTATTTTTTTCCCAGAGGCACTTCATATAGAAGGGGTTGTAGTATAAACTTCAAATGGGGCTCATTCGATTGAAAATCGAGAGTTCTAATGCCCTTTTTAAGAGTCAAAAATGATCGGAGGGCAAATGCCCCCCCCCCAAGCCCTTTTCCCCCAAATACATCTGACAAAAAATTTGAGGTAGCCATTTCGTTTAAAATAGTTCAAAGATCAGATAAGAAAAACTCCTGTGTCGACCCCCCCCCCAGGGCCGGGGCAGGCGTTGTAAGTATTGCTCTTGGGGCATATATGGTTCTTATGGAAGGTATGCTCGTATAAACTTCAGAGGGGGGTTCATTTGAATTGAAATTAAAAGTTGTATTTCATTATCTCAGAGTGAAAAAAAAGATCAAAGGGCAACTAGCCCCTCCCGCCCTCCGCGCCTTTGGGTGTATCCGATGGATAAACCCATCCGATAAAAATTTCAGGTGACCATTTTGTTAAAAACAGTTCAACCATCAGATATTAAAACTCCAGGGTCGATAAAACCCCCCAGGGCCCAGGGATAGGCGTTGTTATACTCTGGGGATATATATATGGTTCTTATAGAAGGGATACTCGTATAATGTTCAGAGAGGGCTCATTTGATTGAAAATATAAAGTTCTAGTTCACTTTTGAAGATTCAAAAGAGACCGAAGCTTAATCTAGTCCCCCCACGCCCTTTTTCCCCAAACCCATCCGATAAAAATTTTGAGATCGTAATTTTGTTAAAAATAGTTCAAACATCAGATAATAATAAATCCGAGGTTGACACAAACCCATTTTTTCACTTTGATATCAGTTTTGATAATTTGATGAATATTTGATTTTTTTTTTTTAAGTTTGATTTTGAAATAAGGAATTTTTAAAAACTTGAAATTTTTTGCGATCAAAAACGAACAAAAATTAATGAAAAAAAAACTTTCCGAAAAATATTTTTTCAAACAAAAGTAAAGATCATTTTCAACTTAAGCTCAGCAGATACAAATACCTTTTAAAATTCAAACTCAAAACGACCAGAAATTACTATTAAAGAATGAATAGAACCCAAAACGAACAGAAATTAAATAAACAATCATAGCGAAAACATACAACAAGTAATAATATAAATGAACAAATAGATCTTAAAGCGAGTAATGCTTAGATTGAATATGAATATCAAGCTCAAAACAAAACAAAATATTTTCCTTTTGATGTATAAATGAAACTTAAAAAGAACAGAAATTAAATAGACAATCCATGCAAACAAACATACAATATATATTATTCTAAATGAATAAGTAAATCTTAAAACGAATGTAACTTAACTTGAATATGCAAAACAAGCTTGAAACGAGCAAAAATCACTACAAACAAGAGTTTGGATATGTCCTCTTTCTCTCACAGTAAAAGTCTAAAACCTACTGCGTCATTGGCGCTTTATTGAAAACTATATGCGTCTTGAACAGTCTTGGAAAGTATAAACAACATCAAATTGAATATTTGATGTATAATGATATCAATTGTTGAAAGATCCATCAGTTCAAGAATTTATTTCACTGTAATTGTATTTTTATTTTCAATACTGTAAGAACTGGAAAAGAAAATATTTGTAATATAATACGTTTTCAATTAAGCGCCAATGACGCAGTAGGCTTTTGGTTTTTATTTACAGTTAGGAAAGGAGGCAGTATCCAAACCCTTGTTTATGGGGAAACTATTTTTGTCTTTAACAACTTTAAAAAGAGCTAATAAAATTAAGCTGAATATTTGATGTATAATGATATTAATTGTTGAAAGCTCATCAATTCAAAGTGTTACTATAATTTTAGTGATTATTAGAAATATAAACTACAAAAGAAAATATTTGTCTTAAAATTAGTTTTCAGTAAAGCGCCAATGACGCAGTAGGTTTTAGACTTTTTACAGTGGAGGTCATACCCAAACTCTTGCTTTTAGTGACTTTTGTTCGTTTTAAGCTTGATTTGCGTATTCAATTTAAGCTTCAGTTGTTTTAAGATTTATTTATTAATTTACTTGAATATATGTTTTATGTTTGTTTGCATTGGTTTTTTATTTAATTTCACTTTGTTTTAAGTTTCATTTATACTTCAATAGGAAAATGTTTTTTTCGTTTTAAGCTTGATATTCATATTCAATCTAAGCATTACTCGCTTTAAGATCTGTTTATTCATTTATATTATTACTTGTTGTATGTTTTGCTATAATTTTTTATTTAATTTCTGTTCGTTTTGGGTTTCATTTATTCTTTAATAGTAATTTCTGGTCGTTTTGAGTTTGAATTTTAAAAGGTATTTGTATCTGCTGAGCTTATGTTTAAAATGGCCTTTACTTTTCTTTGAAAAACTCATTTTTCGGAAAGTTTTTTTTTAATTATAAAGTATAAGAAGCATATAAAGTAAGTATTATTTCCAAAGTATATTTGGGATAATGATTTTCTATAGTTTTGCGGTTCTACTGTTCAAATGGACAGGAGTTCTTGTCTCTTTGGACAGCATGAGCTTTGAGATTTAATTGATTCCTTTAATTAAGAAGTAGGCTGAGTCCGTGACTGGTGAAAACTAGTCACGGTGAAACAGTGAAAACCAGTCATTGAGATCAAGTTTACTTGGTTCTGGTGGCGTTATTACTGTTTTGGCCTTCAAGTAACAAACAGGATAAATATCCTCCAGAGCCATATATGGCAAAGAGAGTGCTGACAATTTTTGGTGTTTAGCTGCTGGGTCTTTTTTTTTCACGTGGACAGGTAGCAAGCCTGTCAATAATACTAGCAGTAGCATATTTTTTCTTTCAAGAATGGGAAGATCATTGAAAATGTATTGATAATAATTTACCGCCGCCTAGCGTTTATTTGTCATGAAAAAAAATACTAACATATAGTAGAAGTACAGCAGAGTAGGACAACGATTTCAGAGAGTAGGATCTGGAAAATATTTATAACAAATGAGTTCGACCCCACTCAGTGCTTGTATCCTAATGAGTTTTGTAGGAAACTTGGGAATGCCCTCCAGAAGGACATTATGTCCTCAAATGGCGTCGTTCGACGAAAATGTAGGCGGATAGGGGAAAATATACAAATAAGTAATATGTAAATAAACAAGAAAATTCAAAAATTTTTGTTTTTTCGAAAGGATGGTCAATGGCGTCATTTCATTCTGAGTTAAGGGGGGCTAAGCAACCTCTGCAGGCCCCCTAAATTGGTCAGCTCAAAGCTGTTGAACAGCAATATTTCTTCTCAGTGGTTAGCAGTGGTTAGCAAATTGACTAAAAATAGGAAGAAGCGATTTAAGAGTGTTCAATGAATACAGAGAGAACTTAAGTTGGAAAGTAATTTACAGTTTTATTGCAACATTGGGAACCGACAAGATCTCATTTTTCCAAAAATATCAAGCGTAGTATTGAAATCCGTCAATTTCACAGGAGCCTTTTCACTAAATATCAACATCAGATCAGTGAGCCTTTCGTTGCCCACTGTTGACCAGGCTTAGTGTAGAAAAGAATCTCTCAATACTAGCCGTTGTGATAGACAGAGTAATGACGTTTTGCACAATTTTCAAAACTTCGGAATGCGCTATTGACATTGCCTTCAGACAATCGCAAAGTTCAAAGAAATCTTTGGGCTTATTGGCTAGTGAGTCTATATATCTTCTCACAAGATCTATTTGCGAGGCCAATAGAGTTATGTCAACGTAAGCTTCTTTGTAATGTGCTGCTACACTAGCAAGTTGGCTAGTATTGATTAAATGCGGCGAATTGACACCTAACGCAGAGATTGACTCTAACAGTGGAAGCTTTCATGAAGCTTTCATTCAGCTTTCATGAAGCGGCTTTCAAATTTGAAGCACAATCTGTCTGTCATAAGAAAATGATGCCTTTTGAAACCATTTTTAGTTTTTTTTTTTTTTTTTTTCACTTCAGCAAGATTGCTTTCTCCCCAAAGTTGAAATAGTTACAAAATCACATAAGCAGGAAGCTACTTGCTGTGCAGGCTTTGGTATTTTACATGAAGAATCAGAATTCTGAGAATTTTTGCAAAAGGTTCTCAGTGAGACTGCATTCAAAAGAAAATTCTTTTGCTTTGTAGAAGATTTCATTAAAACCATCATCAGTTCGCATATCTATAATTTTATCTCACGTACCTGCAATAATACCAGTAGCTCTAGAGAAAAGTAGGCTTACCGCTACCTCCTGCAGCTGCTCAGACAGAGTTTGTGGCACAAAAACTTCTTTCCGCTAGATAGGAGTATAAATATAAATTCAATTGTCTGAAGTCTGGTTGCGAGTCCGTGGGCCTGAGCTGCCGATTCACTGTCACTACATGTTCTGTTAGATGATAAAACGGCCCAAGTACAGTTGTTTCTATTCAATACTTTTTTCAATCTATTCCAGTATATCTATCTTGTAGTAGATTACTTCTCCTACTGAAGAACAGTTATGCTAGTGGCTTTCTGAGCATTGACAAACAGTTGGTAGCGTGGATTGCTATTCGCAATAAAACAGTACGGCTCTTGAAGAGCGGAGAAGAAAGATGCCATTCATCTCAAGTTCTGAATGGAATCACCCAGCACAAGGTTGAGTGCAAGAGCATGGCAGTTAATGTAGATTAATGCAGTGCAATTTCTATAACACATGCTTGTCCACCTGAAAAATGACCAATCATGGCAAACAACAAATTGCAAATACAACAAATCTTCACCTCCCTCTGGATGTTGAACAGTAAATCCCCCTTCCCTCATCGTAAATTTTCTTGAATTGACACCAATCGATAGGTCTCAGTATTTCTTTCAATGCTCAGATTGTTCTTGTATAGCTCTTATTTGTTATGTTTTCCCATGTTTTTCTCACCTTTTTTTATAAGTTGGTTCAAGCTAAGTCCCTCCCCCCCCCTGGTGATAAAGCATTTCGTTTGTGAATTCAAAATATTTGGTCTTTGATTGTTTGTACTGTTTCTTTTTAACTCTCTTAGTAACAAATATTGTCCTTATTCATATTTTTGTTTTGTTATGATTTTTGGTGTGTGAGATTAAGTAAAAGTCCTTCAAGATTTTTATCGATTCTTGTAATCGTCCTTTTATATAATATATTTTTTCTTATCTTTCTCATCTTTTCTGAAATCTAAAAAAAAAATGGCCTGAAATTCATACTTTGTTTATTTTTCGAATTTAATCTGTTTACTGAGGGCAAAGAAGAAAAACCACATGGGACTTGCAGAATCCCATGCGGTGTGGCGTCTATTAACAATCTATGGCTACTAGGAATTCAAAAAGTCCGCCAGTATACAAAAAGGTGTTATATTTATAAAATCGAGAAACAGAGTAGACCTGTGTCACACACAACTCAGAAAAAAGTCATAACAGATTCACAAACAGACTCAAAGAAATATAGAGTACATAATACGTATATATATTGACCACTACTCCAGAATCACGTAACCAACATGTATAATTTTATTATGGATCTTGGGTCAATTACTTTATTGTAATGAAAGTTTATCACTATATCTGTACGATCAAGGCAATAGAAATGTGGTGTAATATATGAAATAGCAATACGGTAATAAATAAGTATATTTGGGAATGAATTCCACAAGATTATTGTGAAGTACAACTATATTAGAAACAGATTTGTTTAATTGAGAACACTTTTTTACACAAATTTTTTTTCACACCTCGAATCAAATCAGCAGAAATTGTGACAACTGATTTGGGACCCCTACTAAAATCAGGGTGGGGCTATGGCCCCAGCCAGCCCCCCTAAATGACGCCCCTGAGGATGGTCACGGACGTGCTTGTTGTTTTTTTTTTTTGTGTTGTTTTTTTCACTGGTGAAGTGCAGCAATTATTTCTAAAATAAAAGTTGGATAACAAAAAAAAAATCAGAAGAGAACAGCTGAAGAAGACTATCCTGGTCTTTTCTGAGTATGAAAGCTGAGAAGTTTTTTGTTTTGTTTTCATTAGTGCATCTCCCCTCATGACTTTTGAGCGCTCAACACAAAGGATATGAAAAACAAAACACTATCCTATTCCTTTTTAAAATGCCAGGTGTTTTAGCGTTTTTCTTGTTTTTCTTTTTTCCTCAACATTTCTCTCCTTTTATTTTTAATTTGATGCCTGCTACTACCAAATCTTTGATATTTTAGTGTTTTGTTTGCTTTTTTTCTCGTTTTAATGGAAATTTATCAATCAATATGTTTCTCAAGAACTCTGGGTCTGACATGGATATGTTAAGAAATATATGCTAAGTTTATCGAGCTTAAAATACACGGGATGACGGCAAGCTAGGTCAAGGCATCAAGGTATCAAGGCAAGCTTGATACGGGATATCAAGCAAGCTAGTGGCAACTGGAATTGGACAGAGGCCCTGTGTTACCAAGTATAGACTTCGGCCTATACATTTGCATACTGCTCATACTCCTTTTTATCGTTTTGTGATCCTCGTTCCCCTTAAAACCAATTGGGGCCATTTGGATCCATGTCTAATATAATTTAATATTTATTTGCTTAAGTTACTTATAATTTAATCATTAATGTAATTTATTCATAACAATGAATATCTAATCATTCCTTAGATGATGCTTAAATATTCGGGAGTTATGTATATGACGATTTATGTAGAGCGGGGTGATTTTGGTGATTTTTTTTTATTTGGACTAGAAGTTCCTCATTTTTGCCCTCTAATTATATGTGCTAAAAATCCTTGTATTGGCCTAATTCTAACATGGAGTTACGTTTCCAAGTTTCTACACAAATATATATTTATGAGGCCTTGGCTTGAAATGGGCTATTTTCATAATTCGGTATCTTTGCCAATCATAGCTGTGGGTATCTTTCTACCCTTGGATGCATGTTTTAAAGCTTCTTTATCAATTTCATAAAAAATAGATTCCTTATAATTTTGATTCAATGTCATTGGGATCGTGGCGGTGCAGCGGAGAAGAATGGGCGTGCGGGTTTCTTATGATCTTCTTTCTTCTGAAAAGCCTACCAGAAGTTACGATCGAACCACATTCTGTTGTATTTTACATGATGAAAAATCAAAACTCAGTGGAAGCGGTTTGCTATTTTCTTGTCTAAGCTTGCGTATAGACATGATATTTAGCTATAGTTTAACATTTAGTCTATTAAAAGCTCTTTAACTATAAGTAATCAAACTGCTATAAATGAAGTTCAGTAAGTCTGTGGAGAAGGACACTCATTCAAGCAACAACAAAAAAAAAGAAGAAAAAAACTCCCAACAAGACATTACCTAAGAACCTCTCTCCTGGCAAGATAAGAAAATTTTAGCCCTTTTTAGTTTAAATTTCATATTTTCTCCAACATACAATACAGGTGACAATACGGTAGTATTTTTTGCTTGTTTTTTCAACTATTTCTGATGACAGTTGAGTTTTTTGAAGTTTTCTTTTCGCTTTGTAAACCATCCTAATTACACTTTATTCAGTTTGTATTTTGTTTTACTATTCAAAAGATATATTATAATCAAGAGAGATTGTCTCATATGCTTGTCTTGATGGTTGATTAATATTGTTTAGAAATAACTACATTTGCATGGTCTTTATTCTTAACTGCCATATCTCATCCTGCTTTGCTTTCTAATTCTAGGAGAGTCTATTGGGCTCGTTCTTGGAGGTGGCGGTGCGCGAGGGCCGCCCATGTAGGAATTATGAAAGCTCTTGAAGACACGGGAATACCCATTGATATGGTTGGTGGTGTGAGCATTGGAGCTTTTACTGGAGCACTATGGTGTATGGAGAGGAACTCGGACACCGTGCATGCTATTGCAAAAAAATGGGCCATGGTAATCAGCTTCATTGGCTCTTTTTTTCTTTTTTCTCCCTTTTTCTTCAATAAATATTCCATGATCCTATGCTTAAGCTTAATTTTTTCAAGCTATTCGATCAGTAGATCTTTCATTAGTGATAATAATTACTTAAGCCCTGTTCACGCGTGTGCATAGCTAAAGGTCAATAACTAGCCGACATCGTTTTTGACCAGTCACGACTCCTTATAAGAGAGGAAGCAAATTATGTTTATTTGAGGATGATAATACCTAGGGATGTCTGCCTAAGCATGTGTGTGAATTGGACTTAAGAGAAAAAAAAAGTTAGTTAGGATCTGCACCACACATATAGATGTTGATGCTAACACAAATTGACGCAAAATCAAATAGTAAACCATGTATATGTTACCGTGAATGTCCGAAACCTGGTTAATGTGAATATTAACTGGTGAATGTCCAGAATTCCTTTTTCTCTACTTGGATTCAATTAGCTTTTTAACTCAGCTTTTTCAGTCCTATGCAAGCTATGATGGTAAAAGTTAAAGTTAGGTTAGCTAATGTTAGTTTTGGTCAGGTTAGATTAGGCTTAATTTCGTCATAAATATGAGAATTGAGTTAAAAACTTCACCTAACTTACCTAACCTAAACTGTCATCATTAAACCTTGCATTAATCCGAAAAAGTTAGCTGGCAACATAAATTAAATCCAAGGAGAAAAAAAGGTATTTCGGTCGGACATTCACCGGTGAATGTCGACATTCACCAATTCTGGACATTCACGGTAACATATATCCTGAAGACAATGTCAGGCAGATATTTTATGTACTGTCTTATGTAAATTCCTCAATAATTTCTCCTCTTTTTTTATCTTTTTTTCCCCTCAGAACTTACTCAATAATGACATACTCAACATAACGATAAAAAAATACTCACAAATCTGTCAACTTACAAGAAAGATAAACAAAAAACTCCTTTTAGGTTTCAACCCAGGTGCCCACCGGCCTGGACTTAGGTTTCCATCTCGAATACATTAAGCTTCCAGGTTCACATTTGGCTTTCAGTCAGTGTTGCCACCCCTTAGTGATTTATCACTATTTCTAGTGTTTTTATATTGCCTAAACAAAAAATCACTAAATCAGCACAAATCTTGATTATTGAAGAAAATCACTAAGTCAACCAAACAATCACTAAAATGTATTGATTTTTTCTCACCGGGTGGCAACACTGCTCTCAGTTCTGCATTAAAGCACGTTTGCTCAACAACTCGTAGTTTTGCAATAGATTAATTTTTTTTTTTTTTTTTTTTTTTTTTTAGGCCTGCTACCTAATTTTTAAATTGCAGAAAAAAAGTGAACATAAAACAAAAGTTCTCGGTAGACGTAAACCGACTTATCTTTTTTTCAGAGGAAAAAACGGAAAGTTATAATTGTTGAGGGGGGGAGGGTATTACACGTTACTGATATTTCATGGGGTAGAATTAACCATCCTTCAAGAGTGCTGAAATTTGGTCGAGAAACTAAAGTAGTAGTTATTAAATATAAAGAAGATACAAAAAGTTTTTTGAAAATATTACCCCTCGAGAAATTGGATTTGCTTGTCTGTTTAGATTTAATACTCAGTTTTAGTTAATTTTATTTCAAAAGGGTAGGACTTTTGTTCTCTCCAAAAATAAGGAATAATGGATTGGCTTATGAAGACTAGTCAAATGAAAACCAATTAAATTCAAGCACACTCTTTTCATTTTTCCTTTTTTGTTTCTTACAATCTCATTTCAGATCCGACTGCAAATTGTCATTTTGCCAAAGTTAGAGAATCACGTAACCCCCCCCCCCTCTAATCTATAACTGCATTTGGAAAGTAGAATCAATGCTACAAAACCTTTATCTGTCACATATGTGGTGTTTTTTATTCATTGGTGTTTCTACTTTTTACTTTCTTCATTAAATCTTAACTGCTTACTTCTCGTTAGAAAAGTATTTTTTTGGTATTTTCATTAATAAATTGTTTTCTTGCCCAAATCTTGGCTTTTTTTGCATTCTTATTTGTCGTAGTGAACAACTAAAGAAACATGTTAACACAGGAATGTGAAAATGAACCTTATGTATTAGTATGGAAGGATAAAAATCTAGCAACAACTCTTATCTAGCCTATTTCATTACTTCAATTTTGACCTACACATCCTTCAATGCCCTTATTAAAGTGTGTCTTTGAGGATACTCAAATTGAAGATTTTTGAATATCATGCGCTTCGCAAAATTCTACCTTTGATAAAAACTAAAATATAAGAAGAAGAAAAATGTAAAAACAATTAAGAATACAAAAAGAGGGGGATTTTCGAGGAGTGTAAAAGAAACAAGCCACCAAAAGACCATGCACATATTTTGGTAAGGTCCTCAGCGCCCAAAACAAGGAAGGAAGAAAGTTAAATGTAAACCTAACCTTTAAATGAAACTGTATCGAGCATGGAAAAAACTGAAAGAAATACCAAGCCAGAAAGACCATCATTTATTTTTGAAATAAAATAGGTCGTTAGACGTTGTATTACTTGCTGAGACGAACTAGTATTTTTAAAATGTTAGTATCTATTTTATTTGTCATTACAGAAAATGATACAAGTCTGGCGACAACTGTTTGATCTAACCTATCCCATTACGTCTATGTTCACTGGTCGGTCATTCAATGCCCTCATTAAAGGTGTCTTTGAGGATATCCAAATTGAAGATCTGTGGATACCATTCTTCGCCATTTCTACTGATTTAACTTCTAGTCAAATGAGGATTCACACGCACGGTGAGCTCTTGAGTCCTAACTTCTTAAAATCCCTATAACGTCCTTATAAGCATTGTTTCACACATGTCTGACGACTTTACATGTGTAAGTTCACGTGGTTCACCTTTTTTGAATTAAGTTCTCGTTTTGGGCTGCTGCATATGCAGAAGTGCATTGAAAACTATACACCAACTCTTATACACCCATATGTTTTCACCCTAAAGCGGCCATATACCCTGATTGCATTTTTACTTTTTTTTTTCTTTTTTTTTATATAAATCAAAATTCAATTGTTGTTGAATTGTTTGAACTAAATTGAAAAAAAATTGTTTACATTTAACTGACATTTTCGCATTTCCTTTCGGTAAGTAATAAAGTATTTACGTAATTAAAAACATACGATACCTATATTAACTACACCCTAAAGCGGTCACATACCCTAATTGCACTTTTAATTTTTTTTTTTTTTTGTTTTTTTTTGTCAAAATTCAGTTAAGAATCTTTATTATTTAAGAGGCTGGACCTTGCATTGATAACGTTTTTTTTTTTGCCAAACTTTACCTTATTGGTGAATAGTGACCAATACGCATCAAGGCTGCTAGTTATTTTTGTTGTTGAATTGTTTGAACTAAACTGAAAAAAAAATGTTTACATTTAACTGACATTTTCGCATTTCCTTTCGGTAAGTAATAAAGTATTTATGCAATTAAAAACATACGATACCTATATTTTTCATTCAACAAAGTAAAATTTTAGGGAGAATTAAATGGATTTAACTATTTGAAACAGTCGTTGCTAAATTTTCAATGGCAGTGAGAATTGAACCTGAGTGTTAGAACAGGTTTAGTGGAAATTTTCACAGCCATGTTTATCTGAAAAAAACAGGAGAATTGGGAATAAATAACAATAAATAAGGCAATTAGAATTCTGGTTACTTTTGTTCATCGCCCAGTGAGGCTTCAAAATCTCTCTGAAATCCAAACTTTATATGTTTTTCTCAGTATACTTAATCTCAAACAGCTGAAAGACTTGCATACAGTAATGTGGTATTATGATATACAAACTTCAACAAATTATTTCCATGATTTGGGTATAATTGAGACTCCCATTTCTCCTCCCCACCACGTCCACTCCAAGAAGTCTCGCCTTCCCCCAATTAAATCAGAAAGAACCAGATTCTCAATTAGATACCGGATTCCTTATATTGTAAATAAACTTAATTTAGTAGAAATGTTCCCAAGTTTCAAGAGCCGATTTTCCTTGAAAAAACATATTTCAAAAATGGTTCTTTGTCTGGATATTGGGATTGTTGAAAAATAGATATTAGTATAAAATTTGTTGTGGTGTTCTCGCGCTGGGGTGGCCTCCTCTGTTATCTCCTACCTTGTAATGTTTTTTTATTGATATCTTATATTTGTTACTTCAGCATTTTCGTATCTCTTTTTATGGTCGACACATCGAGCCCTGCTCCCCGTCGACCAGTTTAGAAGATTATTTATCATGTATTTTGTCAATAAAAGATCTTGTCTTGCCTTGGGAGTTCAATTTTTATACAAGAAAATAGGGCTCAAACCATTTTTAGTTTGCCAAATTTGAAAAAAAATGGGGTGTAAAAGTTAACTCGGTAACCCTGATGAGAATGTGGTACTTTCTTAAAAAAAAACTTCATAATATTGAAAATGTCAAGAAAAAAAGATAGAAAACCGCAGCATTAAGGTCTATCAATTGACCTAGGTTAGGTCAGGAGACAAATGATGCTCTTGTTTTTAGACCTTTATTACTTCTAAGGAGGGTATAAAATCCTTCAAATTGTTCATAAAAACTCTTGGACTATTTGAATTATCCTTATTCCATGAATATCCACCTCAGTTCGTCCCTAGGATAGATGGATGACAGACTATCTATCAACGAGTGAAATGGCATCATTTTTATACAATTTTGAAAAAGGCTGATATCAGCTTTGCCTCTCACTTAGACTCTCTATGTTGGCTTTTTCTCCAGTTAGTCATGACTATTAACTTTTTTATCACAGTCAACCAATTTTAATTAAAATTAATTAAAAACAATACTTCTAATTTTTTTTTTTCATAGTCCCTTTTACCTTTTTTTGGTTTTTACGCTGCCTCTCTCCCTTTCTGGTAAAGAAAAAATACTAAACTAAAGATATTGCAGTTCTAAACTGCCTGAGGCTGACACTAATAAAAAAAAATAGCCATCCTACATTCTTTTTTGCTTTCCTTTGTCCATTTAACCGCGACCACGGACCAGATCTAAAAAATTCCAGGCCATTCAGGGTGCTACTTCTTAGGAAGGCAGTACAGATATTATTGAGAGCAGATTTCGTCTTATCCTAATTTGTTCATAAGCCAATCAGATCAAACTTAATTTTTCCTTTTTCAGTCACTTTCGCTGAAGATATACGGAAATAATTTTCGGAGACCACACTGCCTTTCCGTGCCGATAAAAAAATAAAAGTTCAAATAAGGATCAAATCCTTTTTATTGACATTAATTTTCAAAAACAGTGATAAATTTTCACAAAAAATACTAGATATTTCAGTCACATATACAGTGACAGTCATCAGTAGTAAAACTTTTACTACTGATGAAAATCACTTTTTGTGAAAATCACTGTCTATTAAAAGGATTTGATCCCTATTTGAACTTTTATTTATTTATAGATGTACCAAGAAGCTGCTCCTTGCTCTCTTCGTCTTATAACGTCAGCCTTCTGGAGCCCACATCGGTCTCCTTTTGGCTTTGTGGAGATTTTTCACCTACAGGTGTTGAGGGGTCATTAAGTCATGGTAAATTCTGTCCAATCTACTCACAAATTCTACTATACCACTAGAAAATGAAGATACCCCTGTTCGACAGTCGTTCAGAGTGAGCTGGGAAGCTTGAGAGCAGCAACACGTCGATATCAGGCTTTTAGTTGTGCGTCATTAAAGATCTTTCATATGCAGAAAATAAGGACATTTTTTATTTTTTTTGGAAAGGTTATTCTTTTAAGTAAATGTGTGAAGTTTCGTGCTTTCAATCTTTCGAGCTTTCAACCTTTTTCGAGCTTTCAATCTAATTAATCCGATTGGATTAGTTAAGGTGTTACAGGCCATCTGGTTGGATGCCTCATCATATTTGATGCTTTGATGGCTGGGGATGTACTGGAACTTATAGTTATTAAGGTTACTTTGAAGACTAATTATTTACTCTCTTAATGCCCCCAAGTTCAAATCAGTTTAATCAAAGAAAAAGGCAAGGAAAACTCTTTCAGTCCCTCTGGATTTAAAATGACAGTTTTATTCAAGTTAGCTCCTACCAGATTATGATACTATGCCAATCAAGATTACTCGTGCGACCACTCTAAATACTGTGTCGATTTGCGCAATAAATGTGTCTGTCCTTTTGAAAATAGGAGTTCGTATTTGGCGCCTTTTTGATGCTGACTGATGCATGGAGCAGTAAATACAGTATAATCGAATAATAAAATAGCGTATTAACTTAAGTATGGACTCTTAACATATTAGTTAGCTTTTCTTTTCTTTTTTTTATTCCACTGATACACATCAACCTATTTCAAAAGCACATCAACCTATTCCCATAGATACAACCTATTTCAAAAGCTCACCACATCATTTCATAAGCGTATGCATGAAAGGGAAGCCAGATAATCGCGCAATTTTACCCTTTGTTAAATTTAACGGTTATTGTTATGTCAGGTTATTAACCGATGGTATCATACAGCCGGTTCTTTTATGTATAATTCTAAGCCAATAAAAGGAGCGAAAAGTTTTGAGTCCCATGTAATTCGAATTGAACCTACTTTTGTGTGGTAATTAGTCCTATCTTTTCAGGTAGTCTTTGGCGATATGTTCGGGCATCGATGTCTTTATCTGGCTATATGCCGCCTTTATGCGATCCTATTGACGGCCATCTTTTATTCGATGGTGGATATGTGAACAACCTTCCTGGTAATTATGAGTGTTGCTTTTAACCAGAAATATTCAGGTTTTTTGTCTGCCAAATCAAACTTCATTTGGAAGAAATCGTGAAAAAGCTTAATTCGAGCCACCTAAAGTCACATGACGTAAATTCCTTACATACAATTTAATTGAAAAACTGTTTGTTTGTTTTTAATTCGAAATTAACATCCCAAAAAAAAAGAAGTGTAAAATGATTTTCTAATTTTGTGAACATTTTGCAAATTTACTAAATTCTTAGCAAATCATTTTCGGAAAAAATTAATTACTGATGATGCTCTGTACAGTTTAGAGAATCTTCTAGGTCACTTTAGTAAATAAGTAATTCATTTATTTAAATAAGTATCGTAGCACTCAAAAATGAACACTAAATTGCGCTACTTTTACAATCACAAAAGAAATAGACCATGAAAAAAAAGGTCACTTGTTAAATACTCTCGCAAAATATGGCACGAAGGAGTTTATAAATCTGTTTGTACGGCACTTAACGGGTTGTAGTTTATTGTGATGCTTAGTAATTATGCTGATCTTTGCAGATGGTGGAAAAATAGATTGGTGTTTTTCGTTTGGTAGTAGCTTTTTCCCAAATTTCATTATTAAATCATGTCTTCGGGCGAATAATGTGGGCAAGTTCAAGAGCACTTTCATAGTTGCTGAAGTGGGGTCCAAGTATTGCTTTATTAGCATATTTTTAGATATTTTCTAGTTCTGTCGCCGTGTAACCAGCGTTTTGAGTTTGAGGACCCCAAACGGGACAGCAATACTCGAGGATAGACCTGATGTAGGTTGTATACGCCAGAAAGAGTTGGCGATCAGAGAAGTTTACCCTGCACATACGCGTTAAACTCATGATTGAGTAGTGACCTTCACGTTCAAAATTGTCAACATACAGCTTAAACGAGCAGTCACATGTAAATGTTACACTTAGGATTGTTGCAGAGAAAAAAGTTGGAAACGGTACATCTGGAGTTATAATGTCCCGCTTGAGTGAATTTAATTGTAGATTATTTTTTTTTCCCGTTCGTTCACTCGTAGGTCATTTGATTTACACTGGGTGATGAAGTCCGTGAAAAAATTCAGGTCAAAATGCTTCTTTGTTACCGTATTCTGTACTGTATACTTCAGAAGTGCATACAAGTCGTCAACGAACTTAAAATGCTCTTCGAACTGCTAGATTGGGTTGATGACGGCAAGGAATAAAAGAGTGACTCGTTTCGTTCCGCCGGGGGGAGGGGCGCAGGTTAGTTTGGACCGCTCATGCAGGTATCTTTGGCAAACAAAGAGTAAACTGATTGCCGTCTCCCCCGCACAAAATCTCTCACTAATAGCAGTATTTGACTTTTGGTTAATGCGGTCAAGTGTTTTATAAGGTCAAATGCTTTTCCGTAGTCTACCAAAAATAAATCGACAATATTATTGGAAATGTCCAATATTAAATTGATAAAGTATCGAATAAAGTATCAATTCTCACTAGACATACTGCCGTGCTACTGCCTTGTATGCAGCCATATTGGTACGGATTTATCGAAGGCGCAATTTGTTATAATAGAGAATGGTAAATATAAGCCTCTGCTACATTCGCTATGTTGGGTGTTACCGATATGGGTCTCAGTTGATCACAGAACTGGGTGTCTTAACTTTTGGTATTTGTGGACATATGGAGCTTTCCACATCTTTGGAAATACTTCGTCAGTGAAACACTGGTTTATTAATGATGCAATTGGCTTGACAAGGAAAGGTGAATATTCTTTCAGTAATTTAACTGGGAGTTCACCTGGGTATGAGGCACACCTGCTACGTAAACGTCCAATTGCATTAAAAATTGCAATTTCTGGCACCTCTACGATTTTCCCTACAATTTTTAATTATGTCAGTCATTTGTTCGTCACTTATACTTTGGTAAGCGGTACAAATTTGGGTAAAAAAAAATTTTACTTCCGAGGCTTTAATTAAACTACCATTTGGATTGCTCATTCGTACTTCAGTTTCTTTCTATTTTCCACTAAGCTGTTTAACTGCGTCGTTCCACTTGTGCAGCTCTGACTTTAGGAGTAGGACTACTTTTTCTCATATGTATCTTTTTAATAGCCTCGGAGGGTCGAGACGACTTTATTTCTCATCTTGTTCGCAGTTAGTGCGTCTCCTGCGGCATGGAGTTTACATCGTTCTTTGATCATGGTTTTTATGTTGGTATCGTTTACATCGTTTAGAACGTTTACATCGTTTAGAACGTTTAAATCTTTCTTTGATCATGGGTTTTTATCTTTGTATCTAACCACGGCTTATTCTTTTCCCAAATCGTGCGCTCTTTGACTAGAAAAAACTCTTCGTATTTTTGTTGCAGAATCAAGTATAACGTCTTGCCTTTTTCATCAATATTTGGTATGGCACAGACTGGATCAAAGTCAAAATTAGCGATCCACCTGCCAAAATATTAAATGGAGTTTCCACTGTGGAATCTGTAAGCTGTTTTAATCTTTTTTTATTTCGACGTATGAATTCTCCTCTTTGGTTTTCTCCAGAGTACGTTGTGGTCTGACTTAGCCAGTGGCCCTAGGGATACTGATGGTTCATAGAACATCTCAAGATTCGTTAGTATGAAGTCTAGTGTGCTTCCACTTTCATGAGTAGGAACATCGACCACTTGTTTCATATCTAATACACGTGGAATCCACTTTTTAGAGGTTAAGTTAAAATATCTAGCTATGATGATAGCTTCATTACTGAATTTTTTGCGAAAATCATCAACTTGACACTGCAAGGATGTCACTAATTCACGTCTGTTACGAGCACTTTCAGTATAGTATACCCCTGCTAGAATGATGCAAGTGCAAGTTCTTGGTAATCCTCTCAGCTTGCACCAAAACCAGATTATTTCATGACCCGAATCTGAGGGGCATACTAAGTTGTCTGCGTGGCAATTCTTCACGGCAGTAAATGCCTACTCCACCTCCGCGTCGTGTATCTTGTCCATCATGCTTGGTATTGAAAAAGTTCAGATAGCTTTTAATAGTTCCTGTTTCTGTTCTAATATCCCAGCACTCTGTAATTATTGCTAGTCGCATCGAGTTGATGCATAAGACAAGCTCTAGCTCGCCCACTTTATTCGTCAATGATCTAGAGTTGCATAGAATCATGCTTGGGAGATGTATTTTGGCAGTTAGAGTGACAGGTTTTAGCACAAGAATGAGTTTATTCGAGTTGCTTAAAGCTTGGTCGTAATAAAAAAGCCTCAATATTTGTTTAGTTTCTGAGCTATGTAAAGGAATTATGTGCGTCACATATTGCTCATTCTTTCGCTTATTTTTCTGTGTTATTGCGAGCTGTAGATATTATGGGTATACAGTGGTCGCTATTATAAAGCACACAACGTTCTCTGCGTTCTCGAACTCTTCTACCTGCGCATGTTCCACGCCATCTCCTGTTTACCTTTGTAGAAGATACATAGAGGGCGCTTGGTAGAAATGGTCAAACAGTTGTGACATTTTCAAAAGGCTTATACAGCTAATATGCGATTAGAGTTTCGGCAATAGATGACGACAGCGGTCCTGAAATGGAACGCTTCCTTTTCAGAAAGTCTACTGGACTGGCGTTGGCTTCTTTTTCTGCCATTTAAGGAATATTTGTATTAATATAATCACTGCATAAATGGTTAAGACAATCGTCACTGAAAAACAGACATACCACGAACACAAGCAAACTAAAATAGCGTGGTTTGGCATGCAAGCCTCAACGGCGCAAATTCAGTTCAATTAGTGCCACCAGACGTAGGAAAAAGGATAAAAAATTGAAATTGATTTTGTAACTTTAAAACGATTGTAAAATTTACAAAAATCTTGAAAAAAAAGTGCTAATACACTGCTATTTGGACCTTTCCTGATTTCGTGAAGGAGCGAGTTAAGGAGTGAAATTTACTGTAAGTGTTTAGTTTTGACAGAAATTCTGATTTAAAAAAAAAAATCAGATATTTCGACAAAAAAAAATCACAAAACTAGTGAGAGGTATGACGTTTTCTCTCTGTAAAATCTGAAAAAATAAAAATTTAACAAAATGCAAAGTAATTGTAATGGACTGAAAGAGTAAAATTGAAACTGAAAATCGCAAAAATTATCACGTCTAAGCTTATGCAAAGTATATTTATCAAATTCGGCGATAAAAATGGACAGTTGTAGCAAATATTATCCATTGTGCTATGATATGCCTTTAATCCTTTACTGAAAACACAAAACAGTATTAGAGTTTTTACAATGAAGAACGCTTTTACTGCTAAAAAAGAAACATTTTAAGATGTTTTCATATGGTTTATGTACTAAAATTTTTGATACTGGGGAGATTATTGAATATTTATAATCTGTTACTTTCCTGTTCTTGAGATTTTTTTTTAGTTCCATTTTTACTCTTCACTTACGTCACAAGAGCTTTTTTTACATGTTATTCTACATGTTTGTTACTTTTCTACTGTGAAAAACACCTTAAATGCTATGTATCCACTTTGCAAAAACTACATATTTATTTTGTTTATGCAGTAAAGCGCTGGTCTTTTAAAATTTTCTAGTACAAGGAAATATCATTTGTCGGTTTGTTTGGTCTAGTGTTTTAGAAGTGTGTTGCATAGCAGCGAAGCAACATCTTTGGGACATTTTATGTTTCAAGTTCGCTTTTTACGTTCGTCATAAAAAATTCGTTTCTAAATTTCGTTTGATGTTGCATTTGTCAAAGCACCATTATACCATTTATGTGTGTTACTGTGCTATTTGTCGTGCTATTGCGCTGATGTACCATACTTGTCAAGATAGCATTTTGGATGACTTATTCCCCATGCTTTCTAAAGTTTCACAAATTTCTATTCTAAAAACTTAGTTAAATTTTTAAAAAGTTTAAGGGTTTGAAATTAACATAAAAGGTTATACATGTTTGAAAAGAAAATTGAGGCAAAATTCTTTGATATATAAATTTTTGAAAACTCGCCTTTTTGTGTTTCTTTATGACACGGGCGACAGGCGCTCTTTGATTGCCTTCCATCACCATAAAGCTTATAAAATATTATCTTTCTATCTTTTCACCCACCCCCTTTCCTTTTGTCTCTTTTTTCTCTTCTGGCAATATCTGTCTCATTTCCTATCTTGTTGTTTTAATTTTTTAATCTATTATCCAGCTGATGTGATGCGGAAGCACGGAGCAAAGTACATTCTGGCAGTTGACGTTGGATCGGAAGATGAAACAAACCTTACCAATTATGGCGACCATCTGTCTGGATGGTGGGTCCTGTGGAAGAAGTGGTGGCCTTTTTCAGACCCTGCCAAAGTCTTAAACCTGCCAGACATACAGTCTAAATTAGCATACGTTTCATGCGTTCGACAGCTGGAGGTATTTAAGAAGTTTTTACTGTAAAACTAGGCTCAAGAATAGCCAAAAATGGCCTCTGCAATTTAGTATAAGGCCAATTAGTACTTCTCGGGGCTTTGCGCTCAGGTGCATATTGTTGCTCAAAATCTAGGTTATGAATACCAACGTTAGTTCGTGGCCAGTGGCTTAAGCACGAAATTCAATAACAGTTTGAATAGGAATCCTTTTACCTACGTCTTTTTGGGATTGTGGTATTTTAACACATCGGACATAATTTCTATCGTTATTTCAACTTCTTTTCCTTTATGAGAATTTTTTTTTTATCTTCGAATATTTTCAGTTTCAGTTTCTGTAGTTTACCTGTTAAAAATAAAATAGTGGTTCCATAAATTTCATTAATATATGTTCTGACCCGTTAATACAGTCAGGATAAAATTAACCTGTTTCCGTTTTTGTCTCCTCTCCTGGATAAGACGTCATCTGCTTTATCCCTTAGATATAGTTCTTGTTGTTCTGCAGTCTACTTGGAAAATTTCCCCCCGTATAATCCCCCCCACAGATAATTGCACCAAGAATCCCACACCCCCTTCGGACAATTCCTCTCTGTGGGCAAATACTCTCTATGAAGTCCTCCCATATGTAAAATTGAGCAGTTAAAGGGAAAGTATGACAAATAAATGAATGAAGAAAAGAAGTGATTTGGGAATATTCAACCTATATACTAAACTCTAGGTAGAATATCTTATTTATTTGCATGCTTTTATTTATTTAAATACTTTTTTTTGTGTTTTTAAAGACTTGGGATTCAGTTATCATAGCAGAGTCACATAAAGAGTAAAGAAAATAATTGTCTTGCTTATCTGAAAGAAGGATTTGTAACCCTTCAACAGTTGCTAAGATTTATATTGATAAATTGTATTCTTTAATCTTTATTGTACCCTGCTGCGATAACTACCCCCCCCCCCAAAAAAAGCACTAGGTAAAGGATTAAAATAAATAAAACACAGAATGGATACTGTACAGTGTTCAACATCATATATTCTTCCTATATTTTAGAGTATAGGTAGAATATTTAAACATTCCTTATTTTCTTTGTTTTTTGTTTAGCTTTTCTTTTTTTCTTTTTTTTTTAGCTTTTTTCTTTTCAGATGTCATAATTTCTCTTTGGCTGATCAGTCTTACATGTGCGGAAAATTTTCTGAGAGGGGGGGGGGAGGTTGTAGGATTGTTCATGTAGGAAACTTTCCTAGAGGGAATTTTCCGCGGGGGGGGGGTTCCAGAAAAAACTCAGAGTTGGCTCCTAGAGCCGACATTTTTGTTGCATCTCCTCCACTGTCCTCTATCCTTTCATGCTGCAATGACTTGTTTGAATTCATATATTTCCAAAACACGGCTCTTACAAACCCAGACGGACCAAATTTAGTCAAACTTAAAAACAAACAGGCTGAAAAAAAAAAACAATGTAAAAGTATTGCTCAGAAGAATAAAATCAACGTGTCAAAAGGACTAAAAGCAAATAAAAACTAAATAGAAACTAAAATAAAAATCAAATAAAAACTAAAACCAAATAAAAACTAATAGGATTCATTAAGGAATCAAACTAGTTATTAAAAACGCAAATACAATTTAGCCTTTTTGACAAAAAAAAACGAAACACGATTTAGTTTTACAAAAAAAAAATCTGGAGACAGTAAAAGTGCTTTCTAAATAACTAAAATAATCTTAGCTTAATGAGTGGTAAAAAAGGTGTGGAAGGAGGATGATGATATGTCCGGAGGAGATTCGCTTTTTTAACATATAGGCTACGCTGTTCAGAATCAGGAATTTTTGTTAAATTAGAATGATGGAGTTCAGCCTTAAGGGCGAGGGAGGGGCATTGTCTAATTGAAGATAATTCTTAGGTATTTTCCTAGGATTGACTCTATTCTGTCTGACAATTCATTTAAGAAAGAGATTTATGAAACATTACATAGCCTGAAATCTAATGACTCCTTATCTTCTTTATATTTTTTTTTTTTCTTTGTCCATTAGTTGCTTTTGTTTATTGAGATTTCTATTTGACACCAACAGAACAAAAACATGCCTTTTCCCCCATAATTTGCATCTTTTGTTGCTCTATGCACAAAAATTATTGTGGGTGTGTTAATGGTATACCTTGAAATGTTTTGAGTTAGTTTGTGTACACTGTTTTGTCCTTACACTCCCTTTCGTTGAAGTGTTTTTTTTTTTAGTTTCAATTTTTTTTTTTTTCGAGAAGCTTTAGAAAGGCTCTACCTCAAAATATTTTTCTGTTCAATCCTTTGTTTGTCTTTTTTGTATATGAGCTCATCGGGGATCATCGGTGCAATTTTAGCGAAAGGAGAGACTAAAACTGCTTCTGTGATTTAGAACAATAAATCCTGGAACATGGCAGACCTGGGGACACAAACTAAAATGAAGAAAGTGTAGAAATTTGTTAGAATTTTAAAGCGTCTTCATTAAAAAAATAATCACGTCTAATGATCATATTTGACATTTCACAAAATTCTTAGACACCGAACTAAGCTCTTCTCAAAGGAAAGTCGGCCTGGGTAATGAATCAGGGACAGAAATTTTCTAAATTTAGGAGGAGGAGTAACCGCTTTTGCATTTCATTTCTCAATTTACTTTTTCCAGTGTTTCATTTATTATTCAATTCCAATTAATTTATCGTTTTGAAAAATGCCCGAGGTTATCTACCCTCCATTGTGAATAATTCTGTATACTTGTATATTAAAATTGTTAGCCCTCAAAACTTGTATATTTTTTTGCTTTTTAGTGGATTTATTCATCTTGATAATGAGCTTTTAGTATTCATTTTTTGTATATTTTACATAATCTTGAGAAAATTATCCATTTTCGTCTAGTGCATTTTACTTCACATGAGCAGTCTATATATGTTTAAAAACAAATGCTTTACTTGAAAATATGTTTTTATTTGCCTACTTATGCATGTGATGTATGTTACCGTGAATTTCCGAAATTAGTGAATGTTCGAAATACCTTTTTTTTTTCTCCTTGGATTTAGTCAGCGTCACCAGTTAACTTTCCGTTTTACGCAAGGTTTGATGGTGAGAGGTTGGGTTAGGTTTTCAACCCATTTCTGAGATTTATAACCTAATTTAACCTAACCCAGCCTAACCTAACTTTATCTTTAATCATCAAAGCTTGCACAAGACAGAAAAAGCTGATTCGCAAAGGAATTGAATCCAAGCAGTGAAAAAGGAATTTTGGAAATTCACCGGTGAATGTCGACATTAACCAGGTCCCGGACATTCACAGTAATACGTTTGAAATTAATGCTGATGTTTTTTTGTTTTTTTTTTAGGAGGTAAAGAATTCTGACTACTGCGAATATATCCGTCCTCAAATTGACCGATATAAAACATTGCAGTTCGGTTGCTTTGACGAGATATTTGACGTGGGTTACCACCACGGCAGGGTTTACTTTAGTGCACGGAACAAAGCAAGAAGTTTGTTTCCTGGGTCAGATGTAACTGTGAAGCAATCGTCAAACATAGCTGTACTACCTGACGTATGAAAATCTACTTTCCAATTTGTTATAGAATAATATGCTAAGTGTTTATAATATAGGCTACTGTTTATTTTCGTATAATCAGTCGCAGCAACCTGCTCTCAATTCATTGAAATTGCCCCCCTCCCCCCTCATTGAATCACCCAGGAAATCATAAAAAAGTAGAATCAGAATAAACAATGTAAAAACCCTTTGGACCTACATTAGTTCGATGCATTCCTGAACACCGCGATTTTCTAGGTCTGCTTTCGATTGTTTTAATATTTTAAAGATTTTAATGCGATAATACATTTTTTTTTTTTCAGTGTTTCCTCGCTGAACCGTGAAAATAAATAAGCAAAAGTAATTAGTTAGATAAATCGAGAAATAAATTGTGTTAAGTAAATTAGATTGGACCAGTTTTTAATTGAGATAGAATTGACTGTCTCATAAGATTGTCATAAAAATTGGTTATTAATTGTAATTTTCGAAGATTATGCTTCTGATTGTTTCAATATTAGAACGTTTTTAGGTGGTGCTACATTTTTTTTTTTCAGTGTCGAAGATAAATAAACAAAAGTAATCAGTTAAATAAACTAGAAATTTGATTGAAAAAAAATCGTTAATTAAATAAGATTGAACCAGTTATTAATTGAGATAGAATTTCAGCCTTTTTTTCTTATACTTAGCCTGATTAGCATCTTCTTATTAAAGTAACAAAATTTAACTTTGATTCACATAGGTGATTTTTTTTGGGGGGTGTTTGCGTTACCCGAATACCAAATTCTAAAAGATACTATGAAATTTCCAGGAAATGTAGCTTATTTTTTACGGGTTGTCATTTAACAGAAGATGCAGTACATATATATATATATATATATATATATATATATATATATATATATATATATATATATATATATATATATATATATATATATATATATATATATATATATATATATATATATATATATATATATATATATATATACATGTATATGCTTAAAATAAATATGCTTAAAACGAATTATATTACAAATATTTCCTTTTGTACTAACAAAATTGAAAATAAAGATTAAATTGAAATAAATCCTTGAACTGCTGAACTCAGCAATTAATATCATTACATAACAAATATTCAGTTTAATTTCATTAGTTTTTTCCAAGGCCTGCTCAAACTCGTATAGTTTTCAGTAAAACGCAAATGACGCAGTAAGCTTTTGACTTTTACCGTTTGGGAAGGAGACAGTAGCCAGACTCTTTTGTAGTGATTTTTGTTCGTTTTAAGTTTGATTTGAATATTAAATTTAAGTTTTACTCGTTTTAAGATTTATTCGTATTATAGGAATTTATTTCTGATGGTCTTAATTTTAACATGGCTCTTTACCTTTCTTTACAGAAATTCTCTTTTGAAAAGTTTTTTTTAGGTAATTTTAATTAAAGCTAGCTTTTGGATAAAATCTTTGTATACGATCTCTCATTTATGTATTCGTATTTGTTTGATTAAAGAGCTATTACAGTGCTCAAAAATTAATATAAAATTATGTTACTTTTAAAATCAAAAAGAAAACACACTAAAAGGGATCGCTTGTTGAAGTTACTCACAAACAGGGCAAGAAGCATATTATAAATCTTTTTGTACGGTACTTGAAGGTATTAGCTTCTTTTAATGAATTGTAAGTCTATTGATTGGAGCGGAAGGTGGGAGAATAGATTGTCTTTCGGGTTTACTAGTAAAGCTTTTCCGAATTTAATGATTATGTCATGTCTCTATATCTGCTGACAAATAAGTTTTTTTTTTTTCGGGAACTCCAAGCGGAACAGCAATAAAAAATAATAGGCCAAAGCGCAACATGTGTATTGTTCTTAAATTCTGGATTAAGTAATGGCCGTTTTGTAAAATATTTTCGACATGCACTATAAATGAGCAGTCACTTGAAACTATTACGCCACCTTTTGTTATAAAGGAGACATTTTGTTATAAAGGAGACCTTTCGTTATAAAGGAGACATTTGGAACCGGTGTATCTGGATTCATCACATTACGCTTGGGTGGATTGAATCGTAAAACGTTTTGATTTCTGTTCACCCACTCGTAGGCTATCCTATACTTTGCCAAAAATAAATCGATAACACAATTAGAGGCATCCAACTCTTTCAAAGTTGGGTTGAACATTCTAATTGAGTATATTGCCGTGTTACTGCCTGGTATGCAACATTATTGGTACTGATCTATTGGAGGCGTAACCTGTTGATAACAAAGGACAGTATACTGTATACAGTATACAGTATAGAACAGTTGACTCTGTTCTACCTTCGTCAAGGTAGGAATCGTTGACATAGGTCTTAGTTGATCGCGGGACCTGAGTTACAAATTTATCCATGCGTGCCTCGGTACAATTAGAAGTTCCTCGGTACAATTAAAAGTGCCTCGGCTCAGTATTTCCGATACCTGCCATCAGAAACTGAAACAATATTTTGAGGACCAAATTTTTTTAGATTATAAATCAGATATATTTTGATCTCAAATGAACACATGCCTGAAGGGGGGCAATGGGCAATGGGGGGGGGGGCAATAGGCAATGGGATAACCTGGAACCAATTAGGGCAGTAAAACTCTATTAGACTTAGATTTTGTTGAAGATTTATTCATCCTAGATAAAAACGTTTGCAAATTGACTGAAATTTTATATGTTTTGAGAAATCAGGGTGCAAGAATAGGTTTGAAAATTGATGTTGAGAAGACCGATTAAGTAGAGAACTTCATTTATCTAGGTAGTAGTTTTAGTAAAGACGGTGGGTACAGAGAAGATGTTAAAAGTAGAATAGCTTAGGCCCTGTGTTATTTTTTCACAGTTTGAAAAAGTTTGAAAGAATGGGAAGATAAGTCTACGAACCAAGATTAGAGTATTGGAAGCTAAAGTGATATCGGTGGTCGAGAATGGCTCTGAAGTGTGGGCACTTCGAAAGATGAAGGAGGATTTTCTAGGTGTTTTCCAGAGAAGTTGCCAACGGATTGTCTTGAGTACCCGACCGACTAGCCGTATTTCAAACAGTGAGCTGTACGAAAAATGTGGTTGAATCCCACTTTCTAGGGCTATAATGATAGAATGGTTAAGATGTCTAGGACAAGTTCTGCCGATGATGGATGACAGATTTCCAAAGATCGTCCTTGTTGGTCAACCATCTACGGCCAAGCGAAAAACATTTCGTCCCCTAATGGGGTGAGAGGATGTAATAAGAAAAGATCAAAGGGAAATGGGAACTTCTTGGGAGAGTGTTAAAAGGGAGGCTTTGAATATATTGTTTTGGTGGAGGAGCGTGCGTGGCTGCGTTGGCCTCAGGCCGCTTGGTGCTATGATTAGCATTTGATAGTATACATGAATATATATATATATATATATATATTATATATTTATAATAGTATGTATATATATATATATATATATATATATATATATATATATATATATATATATATATATATATATATAAACAATAAATCTGAGAGGCAACCCTCTCATTGTTGAAAAGATGGGAATTGTTGAGAAATTATAAAGTACAAATAGGAAGAAATGTATAGCTCTTCTGCCAAATAAAGCTTTCAGTTCGAACATATTAAGAAATAGTAAGTTACCCTTTCACCTCCTGAAAATATATGTTTTTACTCTGGCTCCTCATCCTTTCAAGCAGTCCTCATCCTCCTTCTTTCTACTTTTTTCATCGATCTTTCGATAAGGCATACGTAAGCTCTTCGTAATATATATTTGAAAGTTACATCAAGGTGAGTCTAGAAATTAATCTTTTTCTTTAATGAGACTAGCTATATTATTCCTGTTAAAAAAAAAGTAAAAAAAAATATTGAACCGATATTATATAAGTAGTAAGGGCCCAATTCGTTTCACGAGTGATTGCGTAATATGACTTACCACGGGTCAGTCACCTATGCACTTTCACGAGTGATTGCGTAATAAGACTTACCACGGGTCAAGCACCTATTACTACGAACTCTACATGGGTTGGCAGACAGGTTTTCTATTATGACACCCATTTTTGGAGGTCAAACTCATGGATACATATTTATTTTTTTTTCTTTTTTTTAAACTGGTATTTTTTCAATGAAGCCCATAACACTTTGCAGAAACCCGTGAATGTAGGACTGAAAGTCCGTTCGTAGTATATCTGAATCCAATTACTAATCAAGTTAGTGTGACCGCCATTTTTTGACCTGGTTAGGTGGGTATAATCTGGTTTGGTTCGTTATTGCAAGAAGGGTTACTCAATTTACATCTTAGTGTTAACTGGGCGATGACTTAGTCTAATTGCGTAGGTACTAAAGGAACATTTGAAGGTGGAGAAAAAAAAGGGGTAATTAGTGATTGGATAATTTTAACAAGAAATGACTGAAAAGTGTTTTGGAGGAGATGGGATGAATGTGTACTGTATAATACATAAGTGATGTTTTGCATAGTGTTGTCAATTTTAAATAGTTTAGAAATAAAAAAAATTAACAGGAAAAGGCTGAAAAGTGTTTTGAGGGAGTTGAGTTGCACGAGGGTTGACTTGCACGAGGGTTCAGTTACATGCGGATTCAGTTACACGGGGATTAGTTAAATGGCTTTATTATATCTTTTCAGAACAAATTATTATTTTAGGGAATTATTTCGGTGAAACAGTTAGAGACATTTTAAAAGATGATTTTAGAAGAGGACTTGAGGGTGAAACTCTGTGGTCGTTATAATACACAAGTTCCATTTGAACGGTGTTGTGAGGTCCCTTACCCCAACCCCAAAGGGCTCCGATCCCCCCACCCCCACCCCCCACGAAGCCCCCCGTCCTCAAAGGTCCGCCAAGCTCCCCAAACAACAGAAAGTAAGGAGCAACATCAGAAATTAAATTATAAAAAAGTTTCTTCAACTGAAAGTAAGGAGCAACATCAAAACTTAAAAACGGACAGAACATAGATTTTTCCGTGAAAACAACTTCAACAGTGCCCAACCCCCATCGCGATCAGAAATTAAATTATAAAAAAAAGCTTCTTCAACTGAAAGTAAGGAGCAACATCAAACCTCAAACAAGTAAATCAGCTTTATTTAATGTATAATAGTGCACAAAAAAAAAGACTATTATTTTTCATCGTTCTTCCCTCCATGACCAGGTGCTAACGCCTCTATCTCGCTTTCACTTAGTTTCCTTCTTAGTATACGGTAATAATTATGATTACGCCATCGCCATACTTCATAATAGCCATCATGTGTTATGTAATGATCATCATCCAATCTAGGCTCCCGATCTAAAAAAAAATAGAACATTACCAATTCTACTTTAGGTACTTTTGGCTATCTTGGAAAGGGGTTTGGTTAGGAAAATGAAACTTTCTGGAATGGGTCTACAGGGTAAACAGTTCATGATAAAAATGACCTTCACTTGTTTTTATTTTAAAAATTACGCTTTTGCTTCAACCGATTTTTTTTAACAAAAAAAAAAACAAAGGAATAATTTAATTATCTCTTTCTGTTGTTATTTTAAAATCTCATATGTATTTTAATCAAACCTTTTTTAACAAAAAAAAAACAATTGAATTATTTAATTATATTAATTTTGTTTTATTTTAATATTTATGCTTTATTTTAAGCACATAGTTTATCTCCCCCAAAAAAATACTTTTAAGGCAATTAACTTCAGACTAACCAGAATTTTTTTAAACTGAAGTGGAAAATTTTGATATTATTTTGGGAAAATAGAATTGATCAATAACTTATTTCATTTTCATTAAGAAAAATCAGAATCGAAGTTGAACTTTTCTTCTTCCGGGAAAATATTTGGAACAGAACTTTAAATTTTTTCATCTCTTTGAGAAAAATCTGAATTGAAGTGGAAAATTTTATATTATTTTAGGAAAATAGAATTGATCAATAACTTATTTCATTTTCATTGAGAAAATTCAGAATCGAAGTTGAACTTTTTAGTCTTCGCGATTTTTGTATTAACAAGGAGTTTTGTAACAGCAAGCGAGCAAGCTATTAATTGGTTTTTAGAGTTTCGGTTACTATTGAGCCGTATCGATCCTTACTTACAGTTCGTTACCACGAACACAATAAATTGTTTCAGCCAATAGTGTATCTCCCCCAAAAAAATACTTTTCAGACAATCAACTTCAGACTAACCAGATTTTGTTGTAACTGAAGTGGAAAATTTTTATATTATTTTGTGAAAATAGAATTGATCAATAACTTATTCCATTTTTATTAAGAAAATTCAGAATCGAAGTTGAACTTTTCTTCTTCTGGAAAAATATTTGGAACAGAACTTTAAATTTTTTCATCTCTTTGAGAAAAATCTGAATTGAAGTGGAAAATTTTATATTACTTTAGGAAAATAGAATTGATCAATAACTTATTTCATTTTCATTGGGAAAATTCAGAATCGAAGTTGAACTTTTTAGTCTTCGCGATTTTGTATTAAGCAGGAGTTTTGTAACAGCAAGCGAGCAAGCTATTAATTGGTTTTTCGAGTTTCGGTTACTATTGAACTGTAATTTCTGCTTTTGTTTCAACCAATTGTGTTTAACAAAAAAAAAACAAAGGAATCATTTACTGATCTTTAGTTGTTGTGATTTTAAAAGTTACGCTTTTATTTAAGCCAATTGTGTTTAACAAAAAAAAAAAATGGAATTATTTACTGATCTTAAGTTGTTGTGATTTTAAAATTTATGATTTTTTTTAATCCAATCGTGTATATCCCCCAAAAAATACTTTTTAGACAATCAACTTCAGACTAATCAGAATTTTTTTTTAACTGAAGTGGAAAATTTTGATATTATTTTGGGAAAATAGAATTGATCAATAACTTATTTCATTTTCATTAAGAAAAGTTGAACTTTTCTTCTTCCGGGAAAATATTTGGAACAGAACTTTAAATTTTTTCATCTCTTTGAGAAAAATCTGAATTGAAATGGAAAATTTTATATTATTTTAGGAAAATAGAATTGATCAATAACTTATTTCATTTTCATTGAGAAAATTCAGAATCGAAGTTAAACTTTTTAGTCTTCGCGATTTTTGTATTAACCAGGAGTTTTGTAACAGCAAGCGAGCAAGCTATTAATTGGTTTTTAGAGTTTTGGTTACTATTGAGCCGTGTCGACCCTTACTTACAGTTCGTTACCACGAACAAAATAAATTGTTTCAGCCAATAGTGTATCTCCCCCCAAAAAAATACTTTTCAGAGAATCAACTTCGGACTAACTAGAATTTTTTTTAACTGAAGTGTAAAATTTTGATATTATTTGGGAAAATAGAATTGATCAATAACTTATTTTATTTTTATTATGAAAATTCAGAATCGAAGTTGAACTTTTCTTTTTCCGGGAAAATATTTGGAACAGAACTTTAAATTTTTTCATCTCTTTGAGAAAAATCTGAATTGAAGTGGAAAATTTTATATTATTTTAGGAAAATAGAATTGATCAATAACTTATTTCATTTTCATTGAGAAAATTCAGAATCGAAGTTGAACTTTTTAGTCTTCGCGATTTTTGTATTAAGCAGGAGTTTTGTAACAGCAAGCGAGCAAGCTATTAATTGGTTTTTAGAGTTTCGGTTACTATTGAGCCGTAAGTTCTGCTTTTGCTTCAACTAATTGTGTTTAACAAAAAAAAAACAAAGGAATCATTTACTGATATTTAGTTTTTTTGATTTTAAAAGTTCCGCTTTTATTTCAGCCAATTGTGTTTAACAAAAAAAAAAAAACGGAATTATTTACTGATCTTCAGTTGTTGTGATTTTAAGATTTCTGCTTTTGTTTCAGCCAATCGTGTATCTCCCCCAAAAAAATACTTTTCAGACAATCAACTTCAGACTAACCAGAATTTTTTTTTAACTGAAGTGGAAAATTTTGATATTATTTTGGGAAAATAGAATTGATCAATAACTTATTTCATTTTCATTAAGAAAATTCAGAATCGAAGTTGAACTTTTCTTCTTCCGGGAAAATATTTGGAACAGAACTTTAAATTTTTTCATCTCTTTAAGAAAAATCTGAATTGAAGTGGAAAATTTTATATTATTTTAGGAAAATAGAATTGATCAATAACTTATTTCATTTTCATTGAGAAAATTCAGAATCGAAGTTGAACTTTTTAGTCTTCGCGATTTATGTATTAACCAGGAGTTTTGTAACAGCAAGCGAGCAAGCTATTAATTGGTTTTTAGAGTTTCAGTTACTATTGAGCCGTGTCGATCCTTACTTACATTTCGTTACCACGAACATAAAAAATTATTTAAGTCAATCGTATATCTCCCCCAAAAAAAAATACTTTTCAGACAATCAACTTCAGAATAATTAGAATTTTTTTTTAACTGAAATGGAAAATTTTGATATTATTTGGGAAAATAGAATTGATCAATAACTTATTTCATTTTCATTAAGAAAATTCAGAAACGAAGTTGAACTTTTCTTCTTCCGGGAAAATATTTGGAACAGAACTTAAAATTTTTTCATCTCTTTGAGAAAAATCTGAATTGAAGTGGAAAATTTTATATTATTTTAGTAAAATAGAATTGATCAATAACTTATTTCATTTTCATTGAGAAAATTCAGAATCGAAGTTGAACTTTTTAGTCTTCGCGATTTTTGTATTAACCAGGAGTTTTGTAACAGCAAGCGAGTAAGCTATTAATTAGTTTTTAGAGTTTCGGTTACTATTGAGCCGTGTCGATCCCTACTTATAGTTCGTTACCACGAACACAATAAAAAAAAAACAGGCATTATACCCACAAGCATATGCGAGTCAAATTTCATCTTACGTATCTGATAAAATAAAAATGAAAATTAAATTGCATTTACTACTTTTCGTTTAAACTAATGTGGTTTCTATAAAAAATTTGAAATTATCTCGTTTAAACTATTGAAGTTTCTATAAAGTTAAGTTAAAAAGCTGCTCACCAAGTTTAGCGAAATAAAAACGTCTATTTGCAGCATTCCCCTTCATCTTCCAAATTGTAAGAAGGAACTGAATGTATATCATCCCATTCTTAAGGTATTTTATACGTTATATCTTGGAAATTAAGTCTCTCTCTTCTTATCAGATTCAAACGCTTAATACCCACAAGCATATGCGGGTCAAATTTCATCTCAAAGTGCCAACGTATCTGATAGAATAATTTAAGTCTTATGATCAATTTCATAAAACCTATAATTTTCACCTTTTTTCTTCATTAAGTATCAATTACTTCAAGAAATTAATTCCACATTTTTGCAGATAGGAGCTTGAAACTTCCGAAGTAGGGATATTGGTTTTTAGAGTTTCGGTTACTATTGAGTCGTGTCGCTCCTTACTTACAGTTCGTTAGCACAAACACAAAAATTTTATCACTCTTAACATTTAAATCTTGGCAAATCCAAAACACAAGTGCAGTGATTTTTGCAAGTGCGTTTAGGTGTTAAATTCCAATTAATAGGCACGTAACGTCAATAAAACCTCTAATTTTCACCTTTTTCTTCATTAAGTATTTTAACTAGTTTCTTTTATCATCTATCTTGCGCAGCTTACAGCTGATAGAACATTACCAATTCTACTTTAGGTACTTTTGGCTATCTTGGAAAGGGGTTAGGTTAGGAAAATGAAACTTTCAGGAATGGGTCTACAGGCTAAACAGTTCATGATAAAAAAAGATAGTTTCATTTTTTAAGGTTAATTTAGCTACTTTTGGCTATCTTGGAAAGGGGTTAGGTTAGGAAAATGAAACTTTCAGGAATGGGTCTACAGGCTAAACAGTTCATGATAAAAAAATTCGCGCCCAACTTATGTTAATTTCTGCTCGTTTTGAGTCTGACTCGGTTAATTAGAAACCACTTTTTACAATCCATTCCTCCGTTGAGAGGACCTGTTTGTCTAGTTTCTTTTATCATCTATCTTGCTTGGCCTACACCTGATAGAACATTACCAATTCTACTTTAGGTACTTTTGGCTATCTTGGAAAGGGGTTAGGTTAGGAAAATGAATCTTATTTCTGCTCGTATTGAGTCTGACTCGGTTAATTAGAAACCACTGTTGGCAATCCATTTCTCCGTTGAGAGGACCTGTTTGACTAGTTTCTTTTATCATCTATCTTGCGTGGCTTACACCTGATAGAACATTACCAATTCTACTTTAGGTACTTTTGGCTATCTTGGAAAGGTGTTAGGTTAGGAAAATGAAACTTTCAGGAATGGGTCTACAGGCTAAACAGTTCATGATAAAAAAAGATAGTTTCATTTTTTAAGGTTTAGCTACTTTTGGCTATCTTGGAAAGGGGTTAGGTTAGGAAAATGAAACTTTCAGGAACGGGTCTATAGGCTAAACAGTTCATGATAAAAAAAATTCGTGCCCAACCAATGTTAATTTCTGCTCGTTTTGAGTCGGACTCGGTTATTTAGAAACCACTGTTTGCAATCCATTCCTCCATTGAGAGAACCTGTTCGACTAGTTTCTTTTATTATCTATCTTGCGTAGCTTACAGTTGATAGAACATTACCAATTCTACTTTAGCTACTTTTGGCTATCTTGGAAAGGGGTTAGGTTAGTAAAATGAAACTTTCAGGAATGGGTCTACAGGCTAAACAGTTCATGATAAAAAATATAGTTTCATTTTTTAAGGTTAATTTAGCTACTTTTGGCTATCTTGGAAAGGGGTTAGGTTAGGAAAATGAAACTTTCAGGAATGGGTCTACAGGCTAAACAGTTCGTGATAAAAAAAAGATAGTTTCATTTTTTTAAGGTTAATTTAGATGAGGTTATGTGCGCGCACCTAACCTCATCTAAATTAACCTTTCAAAAAAATGAAACTATCTTTTTTTTATCATGAACTGTTTAGCCTGTAGACCCATTCCTGAAAGTTTCATTTTCCTAACCTAACCCCTTTCCAAGATAGCCAAAAGTAGCTAAACCTTAAAAAATGAAACTATCTTTTTTTATCGTGAACTGTTTAGCCTGTAGACCCATTCCTGAAAGTTTCATTTTCCTAACCTAACCCCTTTCCAAGATAGCCACAAGTACCTAAAGTAGAATTGGTAATGTTCTATCAGGTGTAAGCCACGCACGATAGATGATAAAAGAAACTAGTCAAACAGGTCCTCTCAACGGAGAAATGGATTGCGAAAAGTGGTTTCTAATTAACTGAGTCAGACTCAAAACGAGCAGAAATAAGTTTCATTTTCCTAACCTAACCCCTATCCAAGATAGCCAAAAGTAGCTAAATTAACCTTAAAAAATGAAACTATCTTTTTTTATCATGAACAGTTTAGCCTGTAGACCCATTCCTGAAAGTTTCATTTTTCTAACCTAACCCCTTTCCAAGATAGCCAAAAAGTACCTAAATTAGACTTGGTAATGTTCTATCAGCTGTAAGCTGCGCAAGATAGATGATAAAAGAAACTAGTCAAAATACTTAATGAAGAAAAAGGTGAAAATTAGAGGTTTTATTGACGTTACGTGCCTATTAATTGGAATTTAACACCTAAACGCACTTGCAAAAATCACTGCACTGGTGTTTTGGATTTGCCAAGATTTAAATGTTAAGAATGATAACATTTTTGTGTTTGTGCTAACGAACTGTAAGTAAGGAGCGACACGACTCAATAGTAACCGAAACTCTAAAAACCAATAACCCTACTTCGGAAGTTTCAAGCTCCTATCTGCAAAAATGTGGAATTAATTTCTTGAAGTAATTGATACTTAATGAAGAAAAAGGTGAAAATTATAGGTTTTATGAAATTGATCATAAGACTTAAATTATTCTATCAGATACGTTGGCACTTTAAGATGAAATTTGACTCGCCAATGCTTGTGGGTATTAAGCGTTTGAATCTGATAAGAAGAGAGAGACTTAATTTCCAAGATATAAGGTATAAAATACCTTAAGAATGGGATGATATACATTCAGTTCCTTCTTACAATTTGGAAGATGAAGGGGAATGCTGCAAATAGACGTTTTTATTTCGCTAAACTTGGTTAGCAGCTTTTTAACTTAACTTTATAGAAACTTCAATAGTTTAAACGAGATAATTTCAACTTTTTTATAGAAACCAAATTGGTTTAAACGAAAAGTAGTAAATGCAATTTAATTTTGATTTTTATTTTGTCAGGTACGTAAGATGAAATTTGACTCGCATACGCTTGTGGGTATAATGCCTGTTTATTTTTTTTTATTGTGTTCGTGGTAACGAACTGTAAGTAAGGATCGACACGGCTCAATAGTAACTGAAACTCTAAAAACCAATTAATAGCTTGCTCGCTTGCTGTTACAAAACTCCTGGTTAATACAAAAATCGCGAAGACTAAAAAGTTTAACTTCAATTCTGAATTTCTCAATGAAAATGAAATAAGTTATTTATCAATTCTATTTTCCTAAAATAATATAAAATTTTCAACTTCAATTCAGATTTTTTTCAAAGAGATGAAAAAATTTTAAGTTCTGTTCCAAATATGTTTCCGGAAGAAGAAAAGTTCAAGTTCGATTCTGAATTTTCTTAATGAAAATGAAATAAGTCATTGATCAATTCTATTTTCCCAAAATAATATAAAAATTTTCCACTTCAGTTACAAAAAAATCTGGTTAGTCTGAAGTTGATTGTCTGAAAAGTATTTTTTTTTGGGGGAGATACACTATTGGCTGAAACAATGTATTGTGTTCGTGGTAACGAACTGTAAGTAAAGATCGACACGGCTCAATAGTAACTGAAACTCTAAAAACCAATTAATAGCTTGATCGCTTGCTGTTACAAAACTCCTGGTTAATACAAAAATCGCGAAGACTAAAAAGTTCAACTTCGATTCTGAATTTTCTCAATGAAAATGAAATAAGTTATTGATCAATTCTATTTTCCTAAAATAATATAAAATTTTCCACTTCAATTCAGATTTTTCTCAAAGAGATGAAAAAATTTAAAGTTATCTTCCAAATAATTTCCCGGAAGAATAAAATTTCAACTTCGATTCTTAATTTTCTTAATGAAAATGAAATAATTTATTGATCAATTCTATTTTCCCAAAATAATATCAAAATTTTCCACTTCAGTTAAAAAAAAATCTGGTTAGTCTGAAGTTGATTGTCTGAAAAGTATTTTTTGGGAGAGATACACGATTGGCTGAAACAAAAGCAGAACTTTTAAAATCACAACAACTGAAGATCAGTAAATAATTCCATTGTTTTTTTTTGTTAAACACAATTGGCTGAAATAAAAGCGGAACTTTTAAAATCATAACAACTAAAGATCAGTAAATGATTCCTTTGTTTTTTTTGTTAAACACAATTGGTTGAAGCAAAAGCAGAACTTATGGCTCAATAGTAACCGAAACTCTAAAAACCAATTAATAGCTTGCTCGCTTGCTGTTACAAAACTCCTGGTTAATACAAAAATCGCGACGACTAAAAAGTTCAACTTCGATTCTGAATTTTCTCAATGAAAATGAAATAAGTTATTGATCAATTCTATTTTCCTAAAATAATATAAAATTTTCCACTTCAATTCAGATTTTTCTCAAAGAGATGAAAAAATTTAAAGTTCTATCCCAAATATTTTCCCGGAAGAAGAAAAGTTCAACTTCGATTCTGAATTTTCTTAATGAAAATGAAATAAGTTATTGATCAATTCTATTTTCCCAAAATAATATCAAAATTTTCCACTTCAGTTAAAAAAAATTCTGGTTAGTCTGAAGTTGATTGTCTGAAAAGTATTTTTTGGGGGGAGATACACGATTGGCTGAAACAATTTATTGTGTTTTTAGTAACGAACTGTAAGTAAGGATCGACACGGCTCAATAGTAACCGAAACTCTAAAAACCAATTAATAGCTTGCTCGCTTGCTGTTACAAAACTCCTGGTTAATACAAAAATCGCGAAGACTAAAAAGTTCAACTTCGATTTTGAATTTTCTCAATGAAAATGAAATAAGTTATTGATCAATTCTATTTTCCTAAAATAATATAAAATTTTCCACTTCAATTCAGATTTTTCTCAAAGAGATGAAAAAATTTAAAGTTCTGTTCCAAATATTTTCCCGGAAGAAGAAAAGTTCAACTTCGATTCTGAATTTTCTTAATGAAAATGAAATAAGTTATTGATCAATTCTATTTTCCCAAAATAATATCAAAATTTACCACTTCAGTTAAAAAAAATTCTGGTTAGTCTGAAGTTGATTGTCTGAAAAGTATTGCTTTGGGGGGAGATACACGATTGGCTGAAACAAAAGCAGAACTTTTAAAATCACAACAACTGAAGATCAGTAAATAATTTCATTGTTTTTTTGTTTTTTTTGTGAAACATAATTTGCTGAAATAAAAGCGGAACTTTTAAAATCACAACAACTAAAGATCAGTAAATGATTCCTTTGTTTTTTTTTTTGTTAAACACAATTGGTTGAAGCAAAAGCAGAACTTTTAAAATCAAAATAACTGAAGGTCATTTTTATCATGAGCTGTTTACCCTATAGACCCATTCCTGAAAGTTTCATTTTCCTAACCAAACCCCTTTCCATGATAGCCAAAAGTACCTAAAGTAGAATTTGTAATGTTTTATTTTTTTTTAGATCGGGAGCCGAGATTGGATGATGATCATTACATTACGCATGATGGCTATTATGAAGTATGGCGATGCCATGATCATAATTACTACCGTATACTAAGAAGGAAACTAAGTGAAAGTGAGATAGAGGCGTTAGCACC
Organism: Artemia sp. Qi Xiang Cuo; assembly: GCF_049724085.1. NCBI lineage: Eukaryota > Metazoa > Arthropoda > Branchiopoda > Anostraca > Artemiidae > Artemia > Artemia sp. Qi Xiang Cuo. The sequence goes on along the minus strand of NC_142794.1, from coordinate 92,190,171 downwards.
TGGTCATGGAGGGAAGAACGAGGAAAATAATAGTCTTTTTTTTGTTTGTGCGCTATTATACATTAAATAAAGGTGATTTACTTGTTTGAGTTTTGATGTTGCTCCTTACTTTCAGTTGAAGAAATTTTTTTTATAATTTAATTTCTGATCGCGGTGGGGGTTGGGCACTCTTGAAGTTGTTTTCACGTAAAAATCTGTGTTCTGTCTGTTCTTAAGTTTCGATGTTGATCCTTACATTCAGTTGAAGAAACTTTTTTATAATTTAATTTCTGATCTTGCTCCTTACTTTCAGTTGATTTGGGAGCTTGGAGGACCTTTGAGGACCGGGGGCTTCCTTCGGGGTTGTGGTGGGGGGATCGGAGCCCTTTGGGGTTGTGGTAAGGGACCTCACAACACTCTTCAAATGGAACTTGTGTATTATAACGACCACAGAGTTTCACCCTCAAATCCTCTTCTAAAATCATCTTTTAAAATGTCTCTTACTGTTTCACCGAAATAATTCCCTAAAATAATAATTTTTTCTGAAAAGATATAATAAAGCCATTTAACTAATCCCCGTGTAACTGAATCCGCATGTAACTGAACCCTCGTGCAAGTCAACCCTCGTGTAACTCAACTCCCTCAAAACACTTTTCAGCCATTTCTTGGTAATTTTTTTTATTTCTAAACTATTTAAAATTGACAACACTGTGCAAAACATCACTTGTGTATTATACAGTACATATTCATCCCATCTCCTCCAAAACACTTTTCAGTCATTTCTTGTTAAAATTATCCAATCACTAATTACCCCTTTTTTTCTCCACCTTCAAATGTTCCTTTAGTACCTACGCAATTAGACTAAGTCATCGCCCAGTTAACACTAAGATGTAAATTGAGTAGCCCTTCTCGCAATAACGAACCAAACCAGATTATACCCACCTAACCAGATCAAAAATGGCGGTCACACTAACTTGATTATTAATTGGATTCAGATATACTACGAACGGACTTTCAGTCCTACATTCACGGGTTTCTGCAAAGTGCTATGGGCTTCATTGAAAAAATACCAGTTTAAAAAAAAAAATAAAATAAAAAAAAATTAGCATGTATCCATGAGTTTGACCTCCAAAAAATGAGTGTCATAATAGAAAACCTGTCTGCCAACCCATGTAGAGTTCGTAGTAATAGGTGCTTGACCCGTGGTAAGTCTTATTACGCAATCACTCGTGAAAGTGCATAGGTGACTGACCCGTGGTAAGTCATATTACGCAATCACTCGTGAAACGAATTGGGCCCTTACTACTTATATGTTTTTCTTCTTTTACTCGGCATATTAGATTACTGAACGTTGTTAGGTTGTTTCTTATTAGCTTGCTATGTGACCTTCATTATTGTTTCTTCATCGAGATTCGTTTTTTTTTTTCAAAATTTTCCTTTTTTTTACAAGGTATACAAATCCGGCTGTTTTTGTTTGCGATGACCATTTTGAAAATAAATCTGCTCTATTTTATTTAGATTCCGACCGCACATGTGCCAGATTATGTAGAAGACTTAATTCGGTGTGGATCGTCTTTGTCATCGAAACATGAAGAAGACCTTTCTGAAGAACAAGCTCGAATTTGAATTATGCTAAATTCCCGTACTAGTCTCTCTCAGTGAAATTGAGTGTTGTTCAGTTTTGTAGTGTTGGCCAAATGAACTTTTTCTCTAAACTTGTTTCAATCCTACTTTTTACCCATACCAAGTAAATTAGGTGGTTTTGGAAAATATTTGAAGGGAAATTTTGGAATATATTCAGTCACGGACCAATCAAATGCATGGGAAGTCAAAATCGAACTTACTTTAGGTATAAATTATATTTAAATAGCGATGATTAGTTAGATAAAAATATAACTTCAAACCAATTTCTTCCCTCTTGCGAAATTTAATATGTTGCAAACAGGCTAGCCTCTCCGAGGCTTTTAATTTGTAAATTAAAATTAAATTGTAGATAAATCTATATAAAAAGAAGAGGGGCATTTATCTGATAAAATAAAGGGCACGGATCCCAACAATAGGCCTGTCCTTTTCGCGTAATCTGCCGTTCGGAGATTGTATTTTAGCGAATTAGTATAATTTGCATTTGGAGCAACCAGAATCTTGTTGTGTTATTTGGTTTGTGTTTCAGGGTGGTGTCCCTGTTCAATTTTTAGTTTAGCTAATCCATCAGTGTAATCCTTTCGTGTTTTGACAGTTTGTTTTCTCTTTTTTTTTTCACAACCCTTGTAATTTTCCATTTCGGTGATTTACTTTACGTTTCAGAGATTTGTTTGAATCGAGTTAAATTGATACTCGCTAATTAGGTGATCGATAAAGTAATTAAGTGATATTACCGACAAATATCGTGCTTATTTTTGAATTCAGTGGAGATTGTGATTATATTTTCCAATGGAGATAATACCATTTGATCATGAAAATATCCAACTTGCGGACTGACAAGAGGCTAACTAGCTCCGGGGTTCCACACACAGGCCAAACACCTTACACACAGGCCATAGTAATTGGAAATCTAGCTTCGAAAAGTTTAAACTGGAACTAAAATAAAAACGATGCCCTCCGTAGAGAGGCAGACAGAAGGATAAGAGAGTCTGAATAATGGGCTAGCGAGGCCCGTAGGGGGAAGACGAGAGAAAATACCGATCATATAGAGAAAAAAATACAAGCTGAAATAGATTAAATAGAAAAAGAATGGAGGCTTTTAAGAGAAATCACCAGAAATTCATAAAAACCATGAAAGATCTAATAAGAGTTCGCTGAAGAATCTCGGCGAGTGACATTTCATCACGTACAACTTAAAAGCCATTTGTGGGTCAGGATATGTTTTCTAGGGGTCGGTTGTCAGAGAATGAGACGCATCAAACCTTAAATTCAAAGACTGAAAAATATGTGACATAGTTGACAAGGAGAGTAAACAGAGAAACCGATAGGCGAAATGGGGAAGCGAAGGCACCCTGTCTAAAAAACGAAATGCGTGAAATTCCAGTTCGGAATGCTAGTAATCTAGAGAATCTTACTAGTAATCGCCTCAATGGAGATGATAAAATAACCCAGAAAATAAACAACTTAGGCAATGGCCAATAATAACAGAATAATTGAAGAATTTACGGAATTGGACTGACCAACTTGTATAGAAAATGAGATTCGTAAAATGTATCAAAGATGAGATGCCGATAATTAGAAACCAAAAGAGAAATATAAAGATATTAGTAAAATTTTAGATCTTAACTAATCATATTTACCTGGCTGGGGAGCTGTCTTGATCATGAAGGAGGCGCTCCCGGGTTGAGGTCTTTCTATTGCACTTCTGATTGGATGACCCCTGTGATTACCCCAAATGGGGGTAACTCAACAGCGTAATTTTCGGCAGTGGGGGACTGTGTTCGTGCGGAGCCCTATTCACATATTTAAAAGTACTTTCCTCTGGGCCCCTTTTATATGTCACACATTTCGCTGTTGGAAGGAAAAAGTATGCAATTTGATGTTGATAAGACGTTAATGGGACATGTAAAATTGATCATTGGGCTCTTTTGTAAAGATTAATTTTCTGATAAACTTACATGTTTGAAATATTACGGAAGAATTGTGCCTAAAATCCAAGGTATATGAGAGAGTTGAGCGTATACTCTATAGAAAATGGTTTTTGAATTTTCTCAAACATCAAACAAATAACAAATAAACATATTTTGTTTTTCTTAGTCTTGTGTTAAATCAAATGATGGTATTAATGACCAGTCGCCATAATTAAACTGCCTTAGCTGATTGAATTCCTCATGCATTTTGTTTTTGAAAATACTCTGTAATTATTAAGTAATGATTTTTAAATTGAACTAGGATTCAGATCAAATTGCTGAAATTTAAATTAAGTCACAGAGGCTATGCTCTTGGTCACCACACGTTTCATCAAGTTACGTCGGCAACATGTCAAAGTAAAAATTTCTTCACTACCGTTAAGCTTCATGGAATATTTAAATAGGGGGGCCTTTTGCTACAGTAATTGATCGACCACTGCGTTACATTATAATTATTTTTGAGCCTGATTACTAAATATCTATGTTTTTTCTGCGGATTTAGTTTTATTGCCCTATTATTAAAGTTGCCCATGAATTGCTGCTCTTTGAATATGTTATCTCATCAAATAATTTTTTTTTTTTTTTTTTTGCCCGCATTTACTTGAATGAACATTGAATTCCATATTGCTTTAAAACGTTGTCAAAAAAACGATAAGGATTTACTAGGATTTATTTTTAGATACACAAGTCAACTTTAGAAATTTTCAAGAATCTTCGGAAGGAGGGGAGGGGGTATCAATATTAGCTTACTTATTTATCTAATTAGTTTTGCTAGAAGAGTTTACATCACTTTATTTTTCCTTATAAGCTGTTATTATATTGCTTTTTTACTTACTTGTTTTCTACTCTTTATAACCTTTTATTATAATCTTTCCGTTCTTTTTGTAGTAAAAAAAATTACGCAGTTTGTAATTGTAAACTTTGTTTTCAGGGAAACTGTTTGTCGAAAAAAAAGAAAAATTTGGAGCTCGATAGGGACTTTTCTATTCTTAGTAGTCTTAGTAGAGCGCACCTGCACGTTTTTACCACTGTGCTATTCGGCACTGGTGATTGAGTTGCTCTAAATAATACCTTGTATGTGGCATCCGTTTTCATAAATGATAATGTGTATACAAATAATAATTTTTATTTAGCGAAAAAGAATTTTTAACCAGGATTAGTAATAATGCAAGTTATAGTGTGACATCATTAAAATTTGCTCCCAATTTAGACACAAAACTGAATATTTAATAATTACAGACTATTTTCACAAACAAAATGCATCAGCAATTCAATCAGCCAAGGAAATTTATTGTATTTATAGCGATTGATCATTGAGACCATCATTTGCTTTAACACAAGACTAAGAACAAAAAAATTATTTGAGCTTTTTTTTAATTTGAGAACCATTTTCTATAGAGTATACACTCAACTCTCATTTGCTTGGGATTTTTAGCTCAGTTCTTCCATAAAATTTCAAACATTTAAGTTTATCAAGAAATTAACATTTTCAATAGTACTTATTGCATTTTACTTATTGTACAATGATCAATTTTACTTGTTGCATTTTTGTCTTAACAACAATAAATCGTGTAGTTTTTCCTTCAAACTGCATAATCTATGACATGTGAAAGGGCCCGAAAGAAGATACTGTCCAATGTGTGGGCAGGGGTAAGCGCTATAACTCACTACTGAAATAACTGTTGAGTTTCCTCCATTTGGGGCAGTCATAAGGGTTAGCCCATCCTAAGTGCAATGGAATAGCTTATCTAAGGCGATAACCTCCTACATAATAAGTGGCTACCCAGTTAAGTAAATATTATTTATACAAATCTTTTTTATACAAAACGTTTTACTAATATCTTTCGGCATAAATCGGATTGTCTTCATTGCGAATCAGGAGCTTAAATTGGTGAAAGAGACACAGGTGAAGAGACATTGGTGAAAGTATGGGCAACTTTTTCACATTTATAACCATAGTCTCTAAATTATTTTTGATAAAAAGCAATTTCACGTATCATTTTCCGATGCAAGCGTTCTAATGGTTTGAATGCACGTTTTCCTTTTTTGAGAAAAGGAAAACGACTATTCTTGCCGTTTTTGGGTGAGGGCCAATCCCCTCCCCCTCCTAGAAGTTTTTCCAACTCGTAAAAACGTAACAAAAACTCATATAAACAAGTTTGTGATGCGTTTTTAAAGTTTTTGTGACCCCCCCCCATCCTCTGGAAAAGATCCTAGATACGGTCCTGAGAGGGAAATTATGCTTCAGAATACAAAGAGGGAAATTTTGCTGTAATTTCAATTTGTTTAACGAAAATGCCATGGGAAAACAACTCCTTATTTTAATAACAATACGACGATAAGATTTTTCCTTAATCTTTGGGATAAAGGGAAGGTGTTTTAAAAAGGCGGGAAAAATACCTTTTTAAACACCTTAGCAGAGAAATCTTAACATCATTAAACTATTTAAACCAATTATAATTGATTTTGAAAAAATCTTCAAACTGTTGAATTAAAGGTACGGTTTTGGTGGTGAGATACTAGCATATCAATTCTATCTGAAATAAAGGGCACCTGCCAATGCCTGCACATGGGTGGTTGAGTTCTCAGCAAAGAAAAGCATCATCAATGAATAAATTTCTGTTTTGAACAGCAGTAGCACTTTGGTGGGACGCACTTTAAGCGCCCTGTACCCCCGGGGTCCCTTGTGCACTTTAAACACCATGTACTCCCACCATTCCTACGATACACATACCGTGTTCTCAGCTTCCGGTGATAAGATTATTTCCAGGAAACGTTTGCCAGCTGTTATTTCTCGCTGAAACAGTGCAACGAATACAAGCGCCATGCACTCGGTATCTTGCATACGGCCACCTATGATGGATACATTTGAATGCCAAATGTTTAACCAAAGTCATAGATGGTATTATTGGTAACTACAGTTATAGATGACGAAATGTTTTCATTTCCAACGATACATTTGTGTAGCTTCTAAGCAGTTTTTTTGCATTGATTTTATGGAATTTATGTCTAATTTATGAATCGAACGTGAGATGATTTTCCATGGAAAGAGAACAACACGTTACTTGACTGAGCCTACACGTCATTGATGATATTATGTTCTTAGGAATACATTCTAGGCAATCAATATACTTTTTCTGGGACGCCAACCAACTGATGTTAAGCATCACTATATCGTAACAAGTTAATTGTGCAGTCGATTTCTCAATTGGATTTGGATATATGGTAAAAGCTATCAGTGATTCATTTCCGAGCGCCTTTTTTGGCATCATTCCGAGAATATCCATACCACAGTGATGTGAGATGCCTGCTGGACAGATATGTTCTTTTGATCGTCAATGAAACTTGCTTTGATGTCCAAAAATTGTAAAGACCATAACCGACAAGGTTTCCTTTTTGTAATTTGATGGTCCTGAGCACACTGGTTTTCCATTACCGGGCTTGCGCATGAGTTTGGGTCCCCAGTTTCCCCTCCAGGGCCCCATTTTCCCCTCCAGGACCCCAATGCCCCCGCAAATTTTTTGAACTTTGAATTTTTTGGGGAGGACTTAGACTTTTTTTTACTTATAATTATTTTGGGACTTGAAATTATTTTTTGGGCTTAGAATTTTATTGGACAGAATTTTTTTTTTGGGGGGGGGGAGACTTAGATTTATTTTTGGGGACTTAGATTTTTTTTTACATAGGAACACAGTCACGCGTGTCACCCACAAATGTCAACCTCCAGTTAAAGCAGAAGGTTTCACTGGAATGTTTCCCACAACAAATCCTTGAATAAAAAGACATGTTTCAAAGTGCTTCATATGTTCATCTATAGGTACTTCACCCTCTTCCCAGTTTTCAACCACACCTGCATAAAAGACACTGGACCTGGTCACAGGGACCAACAAAAAAGAATCCAGCTATTGCGAGTTCTTTGGTATCGATGAAATTCTTTGACCTCTTTCCATTAAATATTCTTAGTCTAACACCCTCTCGTTTAAGAGCACTGCATTTTTCGAGGCCAAGATTCTTAGAATTATACATTTTACAAATGAGAAAGAGACAAAAACACCTACGAACACACAGAGTCAGACACACAAATGCACAAAGACAGACACAGAGACAAGCAAACACCCACTCAGACACGCAGGTACACAGAGAGAGAGAGATAGAGACAAAAGCACATACAAACACACAGAGACAAGCAAACACCCGTCCAGACACACAGGCATAAAGATAGAGAGAGACAAGCAAACAGCCGCTCAGACACACAGGTACAGAGAGAAAGAGAGAGAGAGAAAAAAAAACGCACACAAACACACAGAGTCAGACACAAAAACACGCATAGACAGACACTAAGACAAGCAAATACCCACTCAGAAACACAGGCAGAGAGAGAGAGAGAGGCAAACAGCAACTCAGACACCCAGGCACAGAGAGAGAGAGAGAGAGAGAGAGAAAAACCCATACAAACATACAGAGTCAGACACACACAGACGGACACAGAGAGAAGCAAACACCCGCCCAGAGACACAGGCACAGAGAGAGAGAGAGACAAGCAAACAGCCGCTCAGACACACAGGCACAGAGAGAGAGAAAAAAACAAATACAAACACACAAGGCCAGACATGGAGACAAGCAAACACCCGGTCGGACACAAAGGTACAAATAGAGAGAGAGAGACGCAAACAGCCGCTCAAACACACAGGCAAAGAGAGATAGAGAGATAAAAACACATACAAACACACACCATCAGATGCACAAACAGACAAAAACAGACACATCGACAAGAAAACACCTACTCGGACACACAGGCATAGGGAGAGAGGGAGAGAGATAATCAAACAGCCGCTCAAACACATAGGCACAGAGAGAAAGAGAAAAAAGACACATATAAACACACAGAGTCAGACACAAAACACTCATAGACAGACACAGAGACAAGGAAACACCTGCTCAATACACAGGCACAGAGAGAGAGACAAAACACATACAAACACACAGCGTCAGAGACACAAACATTTAAAGAGACACAAAGGCATGCAAACATCCCACTCAGACACGCAGGCACAGAAAGAGAGACAAGCAAACAACCACTCGGACACGCAATCACAGATATATATATATATATATATATATATATATATATATATATATATATATATATATATATATATATATATATATATATATATATATATATATATATATATATATATATATATATATATATACAGATATACAGATATACAGATATATATATATACTATATACAGATATAGATATACGCAATAAAACATTGGTGCAAATTAATTCAAATTAGGTGGAACACAGTCGCCTCGTCCGGCAGAGAGAGAGAGAAAAACACATACAAACCAAGACAGACACAGAGACAAGCGAAAACCCGCTCAGACACTCGGGCACAGAGAGAGAGAGAGAGACATAAACACATACAAACACACAAAAACAGACACAGAGAAAAGTAAACATCCGTTCAAACACATAGGCACAGAGAGAGAGAGAGAGAGAGAGAGATAAAGAGAGAGAGAGAGATAAAGAGAGAGAGAGATACAATGTAGTTACAGTTTGTAAAATTTTCTTCGAAATATTAAATGATCTCGAGATTAAATGCTTTATTTTCCATTTGTTTGCTATTTTTGTATTAGATGGATCTTTATCATCGTAATATCTTTACCTGAATTTGAAAAAAATACTCTTGAACTCCTCTCATTTGTTATCTAAGCTACAGAATGTTCATTATCAGGGGGGAGGCTGAACTCTACTTAAGCCTAGAAAATGTTACTGAATTTTTCCTTTCCGTGCACGTTTTTTCTTTGCTATAGCAAGGTATCTTGAAATAGAGAGGTCCTTAAATCTCAAGTTTCTACCTGTAATTTGATCTGGTGTCTGTTTGAAAGACAATTGTCTGTTCAAAGGATGCGCTAAAAAAGCTGATGCTGAATAAAAACTCACCCTGGAAGCACGAGGAAATTCTTGCAGATTATTTGTTTGCCCATTTGTTTGTTAAATTTTGAAAACTTCACATGATTTCTAAGCAGAAAAAATCGAAATCCTTAACCACAAGAGAAATGAAAAGCTCCAACATTACGGTTAACGCAATAAAATATTAGTGCAAATTAATTCAAAGTAGGTGGAACACAGCTGCCTCGTCCGGCAGCGGCGTTGCGACACTTAAGTGGCGGTCGACGTCGACAGCTTTCGATTTATGCGCCGGCACGGCATTGGGGACTAACTACAATGCTGTGATTACAATACCGCAAGTTTTTTTTCACTATCATTACTACTCCGACAAACAAAATGATAAGCACCAAGACAAGGCTCAAGTAACCAGAGCGTAGGATAGTTAATTATTTCTCAGCACGCTAGCATTGGGTTTCAATTTGCTTTTCCCAAAACAGATGTTTTGTTTTCAAAAAATCACTTGAATTGAAAATATTCCATGTTTTATAAATTCTGACAACAAAGAGAAAACTTCTTACACAAAACTTGCTCCAATAGTAATTGAACTCTAAAGAATGAAATTGCGACAACAATAATCATATCAAAGAATGCCCTAGCTACGGTGATTTAAAATAGATAAACATTAGCTTCAACCCGACTTTGCCGGAAAATTACGAGATGGCTAATTGGTTTGGAACTTTTGAAAAACTATATGGATACCGTACTATTTTTAGAGGTCACATTCCACATGGTGCCACATTCCCCTCTAAACATTAAGTTAAACAGTCCGCGCAAAACGGATGGACGCTTATCCAGTATTGCACTATTACAAGACAAGTTTTAGAAAAGTATTAGAGTATTAAAAAAGTTCGGAAAGTCAGTGGACCTCCTTTCTTTGGCGAAGGGGTTCCGGAAACTCTCAAATGTGTAGTTTTTTTCTCTTAAGCAGCTCTTCCTATCAATATGCAGAGAAGTTTTAACTTCTTGCAACTCTTCAGGGGAATGAATTATAATTTCTTTTCGTTTTGGGCTTCATTTATTTATTGATGCTGATTTGTGATAGTTTCACGCTTGGTAGATTATTTGATTATGTTTTTGCTCATTTATTGTTTAATGGAGTTCTTTACTTTCCTTTGAAAAACTTATTTTGCGGAAAATATTTTTTTTTGATTAATTTCTGTTCGTTTTATATTAACATAGTCTTTTCAGGGAAAAAGACAATAATACTTTAAATCTTTCCGTTTTTTTAAGAATTTTTGGTTTGGCCTGCTATTAGTATGCTGGAGAAAATTTTTGAGCAATTTTTACCAACATACACCCTCTTAAATAGTAGTGTTGAATTTAGTTTTATACCTCCTCTAGTTGAACTGAAATGGAAAATTTGATACCATTCGCAAAAAAATCTGTTTATTTTCTTTGATAGCTTGGATACACTTACGCTATTTTGATTTGGTTAAATTTTAAGAGCAGAGGTTGCCCCAAAAGTTTGAACATAATACCCTCAGTCGTTCTTGGGATACTGCTGAGATGTCTTATTGGGAATTAGCATTAACACAGTGCAATTCGATTTAATTTTATGGCAACATTTAGTTTTTAAACATAAAGGAAAATGGGTGGGTGGGCGTGGGAGGGGGATTAGTTGCCCTCAAATCACTTTCGACTATTAAAAAGAATATCAGCCCTTTCTATTTTCAATCGAATGAGCCCTAATAGAAGTTCCTACGACAACTGCTTCAATACAAAGTGCCCTGGTCTAAACAACAACAAAAAAATAATACATTATACCCACATCGATCTTTACTATAAAAACGTCAAGCCTTCCAATCAATTTTGACTATTAAAAAGGGCACTAGGTCTTTCGATTTCCAATCAAATGAGCCCTTTTTGGGTTTCTACGACAACACTTTCTATAAACACCTTATATGCCCCCAGGGCATAAAATACAACCCTTACCCTAAGCGCTGTGAGGGTGGTTGTCATCCTCAAAAACCTAATTTCCAGAACTTTTTGCAACGTTGAACAAAATGGCTGTCTGAAAATTTTGATTGGATGTGTTTGGGGGAATGGTGGGCGTGAGAGGGGTGTTACTTACCCTCTTATCACTTTAGACTACTAAGGAGGGCACTAACCCTATCAATTACCAATTTAATGAGTCTCTTTTGAAGTTTTTATGACAACTCTATCTATAGAAACCTTATATCCCCCAGGGTATAACTTACAACATTTGCCCTGGGGGTTCGGGGGGGTTTGTCGCCTTAAATACATAATTTCCAGAACTTTCAACTACGTTGAACAGAATGGCTATCTCTAATCTTTGATTGAATGTGTTTCGGGAAGTGGTGGGCGTGAGAGGGGGGTTAATTACTCTTCAATCACTTTCGACTATTAAAAAGGGCTCTTTTAATTTCCAATCAAATTAGCCCTTTTTGAAATTTCTACAACAACTTTCTATATAAACCTTATATGCCCCCAGGGCATAACTTACAACCCTTGCACTGAGGGCTCTGATGGGTTTATCATCCTAAAAGACCTAATTTCCAGAACTTTCGACTACGTTGAATAAAATGGATATCTCAAAATTTTGATTGAATGTGTCTGGGGAAATGGTGGGCGTGAGAGGGGGGTTAGTTGCCCTTCAATCGCTTTCGACTATTAAAAGGGCACTGGCCCTTTCAATTTCCAATCGAATGAGCCTTTTTTGAAGTTTCTACAACATCGCTTTCTATAAAAACCTTATATGCCCCTAGGGCATTTACTTACGACCCTGGCCCTGAGGGCTGTGGAGGTGGATGGGTTGTCTTTAAAGACCTAATTTAAAAAAATTCAACTACGTTGAATAAAATGGCTATCTAAACTTTTTGATTGGATGTTTTTTATGGGAAAAAGCAGGTGTGAGAGGGGGGTTAGTTGCCCTCAAATCACTTTCGAGACTATTAAAAAGGGCACTAGCCCTTTGAATTTCCAATCGAATGAGCTCTTCTTCAAGTTTCTACGACAAAGATTTCAATAAAAACTTATATGCTCCCAGGGAATAACTTGTAACCCTTGCCCTGAAGATTGTGGGGAGGGGAGTATTGTAATCAAAGGTATAATTTCCTAAATTTTAAACTGCGTGGAACAAAGTGGCTATCTCAAAATTTTGATTCGATGTTTTTGGGGAAATGTTGGGCGTGGCAGGGGTGTTAGTTGCCTTTCAATCACTTTCGACTATTAAAAAGGGCACTAGCCATTTCAATTTCCAATCTAATGAACCATTTTTGAAGTTTCTACGACAATGCGTTCTAAAAAAAAACCGTATATGCCCCAAGGGCATAACTTACAACCCTTGCCCTGAGGGCTGTGGGGGTTGTCATCCTCAAAGACCTAATTTCCAGAACAAAATGGTTATCTTAAAATTTTGATTGAATTTGTTTAGGGAAAAGGTGGGCGTGAGAGGGGGGTTAGTTGCTCTCCAATCACTTCTGACTATTAAAAAGGGCACAAGCCCTTTCAATTTCCAATAGAATGAGCCTTTTTTGAAGTTTCTACAACAACACTTTCTATAAAAACCTTATATACCCCAGGGCATAACTTACAAACCTTTCCCTGAGGGCTGTGGGGGAGTATTCTCCTCAAAAACATAATTTCTATCTGGAAATCCATTACGCTGAACAAAATTGCTATCTAAAAATTTTGATTGGATGTGTTTGAGGAAAAGGTGGGCGTGAGAAGGGGGTTAGTTACCCTCAAATCACTTTCGACTACTAAAAAGGGCACTAGACCTTTGAATTTCCAATCGAATGAGCTCTTTTTCAAGTTTCTACAAGAAAGATTTCAATATAAATTTGAATGCCCCCAGGGACTAACTTATAACCCTTGACCTGAAGACTGTGGGGGAAGTGCCCTGCTCAAAGGTATAATGTCCTGAACTTTAAACTGCGTGGAACAAAAAGGCTGTCTCAAAATTTTGATTGAATGAGTTTGGGGAAATGGTGGGCGATCAAGGGGTGTTAGTTGCCTTCCAATCACTTTCGACTATTAAAAAGGGTACTAGCCATTTCAATTTCCAATCGTATGAGCCCCTTTTGAAGCTTCTACGACAAAACGTTTTATAAAAACCTTATATGCCACAAGGGCATAACCTACAACCCTTGCCCTGAGGGCTGTGGGGGGTTGTCATCCTCAAAGACCTAATTTCCAGAACTTTCTATTCCGTTGAAAAAAACGGTTATCTTAAAATTTTGATTGGATATTTTTGGGGAAAAGGTGGGCATGAGAGGTAGGTTAGTTGCACTCCAATCACTCTTGACTATTAAAAAGAGTACTAGCCCTTTCAATTTCCAATCGAATGAGCCTTTTTTGAAGTTTTTGCGACAACGCTTTTTTATAAAAAACTTATATACCACCAAGGCATAACTTACGACCCTTACCCTGCGGGCTGCGGGGGAGTGTCTTCCTCAAAAACATAATTTCTATCTGGAAATCAACTACGCTGAACAAAATGGCTATCTCAAACTTTTGATTGGATGTGTTTCGGGAAATGGTGGGTGTGCAAGTGGTGTTAGTTGCCTTCCAATTACTTTCGACAATTAAAAAGGGCACTAGCCATTTCAATTTCTAATCGAATGAGCCCTTTTTGAAGTTTCTACTGCAACGCGTTCTATAAAAGCCTTATATTCCCCCAAGGCATAACTTACAAACCTTGCCCGGAGGGCTGTGAGGGGTTTGCCATCCTCAAAGACCAAATTTACAGAAATTAAAACTGCGTTGAATAAAATGGCTATATCAATATTTTGATTGGATGTGTTTTGGGAAAAGGTGGGCGTGAGAGGGGGTTTGTTGCCTTCCAATCACTTTCGACTATTAAAAAGGCACTAGCCCTTCCAATTTCCAATCGAATGAGCCTTTTTTGAAGTTTCTACGACAATGCTTTCTATAAAAACCTTATATGCCCCCAGGGCATAACTTACAACCCTTTCCCTGAAGGCTAAGGCTGTGGGGGAGTGTCCTCCTCAAAAACATAATTTCTCTCTGGAAATCAACTACGCTGACCAAAATGGCTATATCAAATTTTTTATTGGATGTGTTTCGGGAAATGGTGGGTGTGGAAATGGTGTTAGTTGCCTTCAAATCACGTTCGACTATTAAAAAGTGCACAAGCCACTCCAATTTCCAATTGAATGAGCCCTTTTCGAAGTTTCTACGACAACTTCCTCGATAGGAAGTGCCCTGCTCTAAAGGAAAAAAAATAATACATTGTGCCAATATCGTTCTTTTATGCCCTCAGGGCATAACTTAAAACCTTTGCCCGACGGTTGTGGGGGAATGTCCTCCTCAAAAACATATTTTCTATCAGAAAATCAACTGCGCTGGACAAATGGCTATCTCAAAATTTTGATTGGATGTGTTTGGAGGAATGATGGGCGTTGGGGGGGGGGCTAGTTGCCCTCCAATCACTTTGTACTATTAAAAAGGTCACTAGCCCTTTGAATTTCCAATCGAATGAGCCTTTTTTGAAGTTTCTACGACAATGTCTTATATAAAAACCTTATATGCCCCCAGGGCATAACTTAAAACTCTTGTCCCGAGGGTTTTGGGGGAATGTCCTCCTCAAAAATATATTTTTATCTGGAAATCAACTACGCTGAAAAAATGGCTATCTCAAAATTTTGATTGGATGTGTTGGGGGAATGATGGGCGTGTGGGGGGTGGGGGGGTTTAGTTGCCCTCCAATCACTGTCGACTATTAAAAATGGCACTGGCCACTCCAATTTCCAGCCGAATAAGCCCTTTTCGAAGTTTCTACGACAACTCCTTCGATACGAAGTGCCCGGGTATGGAAAAAAAAATAAAAAAAAATAATACATTGTCCCAACATCGTTCTTTACTTAGGCAGCGCTATTGCGCTGCCTGTGATTATTGAGAGGGCAGTTTTTTCACTGGCTTTTAATACATTTTCAAAGAATTGTAAATGTAGAAGTTATACTTTGGCGTAAAAATAAAGGAATAATTAAAGTGAATTTGATAGTGAAAAGGATGGGAAATCAAATATAAAGGAAATTGTGCAAAAGTAGAGAACAATATTAAAACCTAAGTAACCAATAAATAATCTAAATAATAAGGGGGTTTATATATCTTAGCTCTCACTCTACGCTACAGCGACTATTATTTCTTATTGCTAAACAGTTGAACTCTCTCATTTATGAGTACCGTAATAAAAGTTTTGAAATAAAGTATGTCTTGTTCCAATATCTGTTGTTAGCTAAAGTAAGGTCCGTTGGGTTGAATTCTATTGACCTTAAAAGTTTGGTGAAGATTGAACATTTATTTGTTCAACCAGAAGAAGAAACCATTGATAAGAAAGGTATACGAGCAATATCAAGGCAATTTGAATCTAATTTCAATTAGAAATTATTGTATTGTAGTAATGAGAACAGAAATAAGTGAAACATGATCTAAGGAGTCCATAGTAGACAAGTAAATTTGAAAACATTAGAAGTGTTTTTTCAAGATTCTAGAAATTTTAATCTATTTCACTGCAACCCTGCGCAAATCCAATTAGAAGAAGCGGTGTTAGAAGAAGACTTTATTTTTTAATTAGCTCTGCAGCCCACAGAGTGAAGCAAAAAGAAAAGGGCTAAATAGTACTAACTGAATAGCCCGCCTGCTGTGAATTAGAAGAAAAAGAATTAGGCTAGGTTAAAAGAAAGATGAGAGCATTTTGTGTGTTATTCTGGATGCTGTCTGTTGATTCTTTTGGAGTTCTAAAGGGTGAGTAACCTTATACCCTTAACTTCATTTTTATTTGCCTGGGATTAGTCTAGGCCCAGGGTAAAGCCCCCAGTTGGCTACTCAGACAGTGCATAACACTGGACAAATGTTTTGATTAAAATATATCTGTCATAAACTTGGACAACAAGTTCCTAATCTAGAAAATGGTGTACACAGATTTAGATTTTTGGGATTGACAGATAGTTAGGATTGGCTGGCTAGCCTACACACTTGAAAAAATGGTTTTTAGATAGCCTAAGCCTATTCAAATTGAGATAAAAGTTTGCCTACCTGGTAAAATTCTAGTTTTTCTACTTTTCACTAGGCTATCTTGTAAAGAGACTAGGTTAGGAAATTGAATCTCAGTAATGAATCCAGGACCAAAAACACTCTGGGAAGGCATTACCAAGCAGTAAATTTTTAGGTGGCAATATAATTTAGCTAGAATAAAAGTGAAAACATCATTTGATGCCCTTTCTTATGCTCTTTCATAATTCAATAATTGCTTTTGGTGTTAATTGTATCTTGACCCCTTAAAGGGGCCCCAAAGGTAGGCTATTTCATTTTTGTAACCACACAAGGAAGTTATCAACACTAGTTAAGTTATTGAAAAATGGTTAAAAGCATATCACTAACTGGTTAAGTTCTACCAAATCATATTATTGAGTTATGAATAAAGTGAATACACCATTTGATTCCTTTTTTTATGCTGATTACAAATATAATAATCATTTCTATAGGAAATGAATTTCAGCCCCCCCCCTATATATGCCAATTCAGGGTTAGGTTAAGTTGTTGAAATATATACCCTGAATTGGCATATATAGGGGGAGGGGCTGAAATTCATTTCCAATAGAAATGATTACTAGGCCTATATTCGTAATCAGCATAAAAAAATGCATCAAGTAGTATATTCACTTTATGTGTAAGTCAATAATATGATTTGGTAGAACTTTACCTAACCCTGAATTGGCATATATAGGGGGGGGGGGCTGAAATTCATTTCCAATAGAAGTGATTATTATATTTGTAATCAGCATAAAAAAAGGCATTGAATGGTGTATTCACTTTAGGCCTATTCCTAACTCAATAATATGATTTGGTAGAAATTTACCCACTAGCTTATAAATAAGTTGTTCAAGATTAATATATTCAAAAAATACTTATTTAAAACATTTCAAACTTCATTTTAGGCAACTCAAATGTAAACTGTTTTCTTACTATTTCAAGTTTTTCAAATGTCATCAACAAAAATAGCACTGAATTTTGTGATTTAAATCTTTGCCATTAACAATTCAGGGTATATATTTGCACATTAGGGGGTGGGGGGGGGTAAATTTGCAATAGGTCATAGCCTATAATTTAGCTAGGATAAATGTGAAAACATCATTTGATGTTTTTTCATGCTCTTTTGTTATTCATATAGAATACTTTTGGGCCCCTATAAGGGCTCAAGATGTAATTAGCACCAGAAGTGATTATTGAATAATGAAAAAGCATAAAAAAGGCATCAAATGATGTTTTCACTTGCATTCTAGCTAAATTATAGTGCCACCTAGAAATTTACCCTAGAAAATAGGGTACATAGATTTGGATTGTTGGGATTGACAGATAGTTAGAATTGGCTGGCTAGCTTACACACTTGAAAAATTGTTTTTTAAATACACCTATTCAAATTGAGACAAAAGTTAGCCTACCTGGTAAAATTCTAGTTTTGCTACTTTTTACTATCTTGTAAAGAGACTAGGTTAGGAAAATGAAACTCAGTAATGAATCAAGGGCCAAAACATACTCTGGGGAGGTATTGCTAGGCTTACATGTTAGCTTATCCTCTTCTGATTCCTAAGTATTAGAAATTTGCCTACTTGACAGGTCTATATAGCCTACCTATTGGGATTTTCATAAGAAAAAATTACCATAATTTTCAGTTATCAGTTTCTTTTTCTCTGGTTTTAGTTCTAAAAATGCAATTCCTGTTATTTGAGTTGGCTAGAATTTTAAGCCATATCAATGTGTTTTTTCTAAATTTTGGAAATATATTTGCAGATATTTGAAACTTCATAAATTGGGATTAGGCAAAGTTGTGAAGCTGAAAACAATATTCTTGTAGGCAACTTCAATTAAGCAAAAAATCTGTTCTGCAAGGTTTTACTCTCATAACACAAAGATTTTTAAAGGTCAGCAATGGTACTTCAAAATACCTTCCTGGGATATACTTTAGTCTGTAGACCCATCTATTAAAGTTTCATTTTCTTAATCTAACCCCTTTCAAACATAGCAAAAAGTAGTAAAACTAGAATTTTACTGCCTTACCCTAATGCCTAGCCTATTTAGATGTAACTATTCTGCATCACAACTCTTGTCTTAGTTTGAATATAGGCTGTCCAACATTGAGTCTGTCTGTATTTTAGATGCATTATTTTAGCTTTAAGATCATATATCCAAGATTGGACAGCATTTTCCAAGATGGGGCTCAAGCTTTAAATGTGTTACAAAGATTTGACTCCACTATTGACTAACAGTGTATGACTAAAATAGTCAAGCTAATAATGTTCTTAGGTTATTAAATTTTTTTAGACAAATTCATTGGTAAAATACTCAAATTTCTAGTTGGAATATAATATGTTTTACTGTGATTTAATTGCTAAAGTGGTGTTAGTTGCCCAACTACTGGGTATCTAACCCTAGTAGGTCTTAAGTAACTTAATCTAGCTTATTGTTGCAAATTTTTGGATGTTGAATTTTTGTTTTTTTCTTGAAAAAATCTGGGTTTGGAGTATCAAGGGTAAAATTGTAGCTAGGTAGCTCTTCTGGGGGAAATATGCTATTAAAATATAGGCCTGTAGGGTAAATATTTAATGGTTGGTCACTTTTGAAGAAAACAAATTAATCTAAAGAATTAAAATGAAATTCTAGTTTAGGAGCTTTTTGCTATCTTGGATCAGTACCAAACCTAGGCCACCCTAGCACTGGTTTGGCCTGGTCTGTCTATGTTCAACCACTTGACAAAACAATTAGAAAAGCATCAAGATTAATATCAAAGCTGGTTTCTCAGCTATAAAATTATATGATCAGTAAAGAAACTACAGAATCAACTTCATTAATGTGAGGAAAAAAATAAAAGGATATTTATTTCAAATTATAAATTGACAGATCAAAACCAAGAGTAAGCTACTTTGCTAATCTCAATGTTCCACCTACAACTGTCAGTAGTACCAGTGTCAGCTCAAATTCTATCTTGAAGATACTAACCATCTCAACTGTTTGCCAGGGGTATTATTTACTATGCAGCAGAGGGGTAGCTACCCCTCCTAAACCTCAGTTGCCCTCTCTAGCTGAAATTTAGTTTTTCTAAAAATGTTGTCAAAACTAAGATAAGCCTCCATAATTTGAGCATCCACAGAAATGGCTCAGTTCTTTTGAGTTCTGTCATAAACACAATCAAACTTTTGACCTAAGTCAGCCATCATTTGAAAATCATTAATTACTTCCATTTGCCAAGTATTACAAGACCTGTTTTTCCTAAAACCTTGCTGTGCTATACACCACAGGTTATAGGACTGAAGAACTTGAGGTCCAGTTTCTGAAGAAAACCTTTACCTTTTTTGTTACTATATGGCTCTTTTTTCAGTTTTCACTGTCATTTTCATTTGGTTTGGGAAAATTGGCTCCAAATTTGCCCCCCCCCCCACCCTGGATTTTGACAAAATTACACCATTGCTGTTAGCTTAAAGTCTCTTGTGCTAGTTTTCTTCAGAAACTGGACCTCAAGTTCTTCAGTCCTATAAACTGTGGCATATAGCACAACAATGTTTTAGGAAAAACAGGTCTTGTAATACTTGGCTAATGAAAGTAATTAATGATTTTCAAATGATTGCTGACTTAGGTCAAAAGTTTGATTGTGTTTATATCGATTTTTGTATGGCATTTGACAAGGTATCAATACATCTACTGTTGAAAAAATGCCAAAAGTATTGGATTGGATTGAGAACACTGGTTTGGATTGCAGATTGCCTAACACATAGGTCATAGAATATTAGGGTTAGCAAAGCCTCATCTAACTAGTGCAGTGTTTTTAGTCAAGTCCCTCAGAGTAATTGCTTAGGACCAGTTCTGTTTTGTATATTTGTAAATGATTTGCCACAGGTAATTCAATATAGTAAAATCAACATGTTTGCTGATGATGTAAAGCTTCACAGGGGCATATCTCCCCAGATGATGTGGCTCTTCTAGAGGATGATTTAAATGCATTTGTTAACTGGTATAATTTAAATTCAATGACTGTTACTCAAGGAAAATTCCATGTAGTGAATTATCTAGTGAATGCAGTAACATACCAATATTCTATTGGTGATGTTGTAATATGTTCTGTTGATTCCATTAGGGACATTGGTATTATTTTTGATAATAAATTGAGGTTTTGTAAACAAGTTAAGTATAACAAGCTGTATCATGTAAAGCCAATTACAATTTTCTTTGTATCAAAAGAAGGTTTAATGTGCAAAGCTTTACTATACTTTATAAGACAATGATTCAATCAATAGTTGAACACTGCACATCTGAGTGGAACAAGGAAATCTTATTAATAGCCTATTCAAAAAGTACAAAAACAGGCATCAAAATTTGTTCCTTATTTTAAGTGCTTGCCTTGTAAGTATAGACGAGATGTATGAGCCTACTATCTTTGAAATTTAAGAGGGTTAGATTGGACTTAGTTAATGCATTTTGAAATATTAAAGGTGTTGATAATTTGTCTTTTAGTGATTTCTATCAGTTTACACATTATATACCCACATGACAGAATTCATTAAAATTGTATCAGAAAAAGGTTTTGAGAAACATAATGTTTATGGTATTTGTACGAGGCATGTTTTTTAAGTAAGTACCGTTTTGGAATTAAAAAAAGACATGCAAAGATATTGCAATAATTTTATTTTTACATGAAAGCCTGTACCTTAATCTACTTTTCTAATTAATTTATGTGAACATTGAGGCACTTGTCATAATGTGGCACCAGTTTTTCAATACCCTCCTTATTAAATTTTGCCGCCTGATTTGTATCACAACTGTTTTGAGTTCTGTTATTGTCTTGAAGACGCTGACCACCCAGGTGTTTCTTCAAGTGCAGGAAAAAATGGTAGTTGCTGGGTGGCAGATCAGCGCTGTATGGTGGATGATCTAGAGTTTCCCATTGAAAAGATTTGATGAGATCTTTGGTCCAATTAGCCACATGTGGAGGGGCATTGTCATGCAGCAAAACAACACCCTTACTCAACTTGCCACGTCTTTTGTTCTGGATTTCATGACGCAGATTGTTCAATGTCTCACAATAAGACGCTGCATTGATTGTCTCATTACGAGGCAGAAACTCCACTAGCAATACTCCTTTTTTGTCCCAAATTACTGTGCACATGATTTTCTGGGCAGAAATTGTTTGCTCAAACTTCACTTTTTTGGGTGATGATGAATGTTGCCATTCCATGGATTGTTGTTTTGATTCTGGTGTGACAAAGGCCACCCATGTACCTCATAATGTTTTGTCCGTAAATTTCACAGATCTCACGATGAATATCGATCAGTTTTACGCCTTTAGCACTAAGAAATCGTATAATAGCCCGTACCTCACAATCGGCGGGATTCACGATTGTCGGAGGCATCTTAAACACTCAGTAAACAACGTATACAATGAAGAATCAGACTGTAATGGCGTCAGTGCGAAGACAAGAGTTGTAGGTAACCAGCGCGCTTGTGCAGAATGCCCACCGTAGCGCTGCGGTGGCGGAATCACACAACGGTACTTACTTAAAAAACATGCCTCGTATGATTTGTTTTACTCAGTGCCCCTAAACAGAGTTTAATGAATTTTTCTCTTTGTGCATTCTGGTGTATTTGCTTATGTTTGTATTGTGTTCAGCCTAAGGAGTTTATTAGTTAATTGTGGTACCAATCAATACACACAGGTTTAGTTCTTGTCTTTTGTTTGTTTTTGCTTATTGTTTTGTTTACTGTTAATTTATAACAAGACAAGCCTGTGACTTACTCCATTTATGTTAAAAAGATATCTTCAATAATTGGAGTATAGTGAATAGGATTCCTTCCCTTGCTCTTAAGCTCAACCAAAGTCCATTTACCAGCCTTGACATTCTCAGTGTCAAATTGGAAGTTGTTAGCAGAGGGCTTGCCCACAATTTGATACCAGAGGCAGAAGAGTCATAGTATACAGGCTCACTGAAGTCCAAATTGTTACTCCAATTACAACTCTTGTTGCAAGAAATAAGCTATTGTCATTTTAATGCCCTAATATGTCATACAATCCTGTTGTAACAAAGAAAGGAATTTTTTGAAGTATCTACCCCTCTCTCCATACGCTCTTGACCTCTGGTGACTTTTGAGAAGTTGTTATAAAGATAAAATCTTCAGAAATAGATTTACAGATCAAATGCAGCACAGAAAAAGGACTTTGAGTCTTGTTCTGTTGCTTGATCCTGATTTACATATTTAAAAAAGCTCTAAACCTGTTTCTTAAATTTGAAAAAAAGGCTTGATATGACTTAAAATCCTATTATAAACTTCTCAAAATAGTAAGATGCCTCTCAAAGGAAACTCTTCCAAAATATGTCAGATTTCTGATGCTTGAATTGATTTGAACACCAAAAATTGTTTATAGTGTAAACTAAAGGTATAGAAATCATATGAAGGAAAAGGTAGTTTATTATGTTCTCCATTCATTGCTATTTCCTAATAATATAACTGCTGCCATGACAATTCCATTTCAGCCCCTCCCCTCTCCCTAATTTTCCAGGTGTAGCCATAGGCTGAAAATGCTTGTTGATTTGTTTGTTGTTTTTCTGTGCCATGATAAATCTAAATTTAGTCAGAAGTAAGTACAGAATATAATGCAAACTAACAAAATCAGTTGGCTTTTGTATGTAGAGACTGTAGGTGTTTTTGTGAGCTGGAAAGCAAAGAAAGCTTGGCTTTCCATAGAATTAGTTAGACTTAGAAAGCAAATCCAAAAATAGCAGTGTAAAGTTTTTCTGGCTAGGGATTTTGTGCTAAATTCAATTGATTATGCTTATGACTTTAATAAAATCTACAGTTTTGACTTTTTTTTATCTTATGACCAATCATTTCAAAAAAAGAATATCATTTTTGAAAACCATGCAAGATAATGACTCAGAATAATTGTTCACACTGATGTATACATAAAAAATGTTAATAACAACAGAAGCATGGTCCATTCTTTATTAAACATTAATAAACCATTGATGAGCCCCTTAACATATTATTAAAACTTGACTTGTGCTTTGGTCTGCTTTATGAGGCCAGTTATATCCCTAGGCTCATAGGATAGGTGGTGATTTTACTGATACAATAACTTTGTTGAACTTTAGATCTTTTATTGGTAAGCTTTTAATATTCTTTTCAAATATACAAATTATCAGTCATAAATTCCATTTTGAGCCCCAGAAGGAGTTTCAAAATTAATGATGACTTTTATTTTTTATTTATATTTTTTTTTTAGTTTAGTTTAGACTAATAAAGTTTACCATTTAATATGGTTTCCAAGTATAATATTCTGTACCACCTGACTAGTGCTTTGGCCTACCTAATGAGGATAGATATAGGTCTTAGGCCTATTGTTGGTTTTCATTATGTTCCTTATTGATAGTTGTTTCGTAATGGCTAATGAAGTCAAAAGAAAAAGTCATTAATTTGTTTTATATAACTTAGGTTATCTGACTTCATGGAGCCCCAAATAGCCCAAGAAAAGCCCTAATGGAATAATTTATTTTTAATAGGAGCAAAAAAAGAATTGGTTTACTAGCTAAAATTGAATTTACAACAGTAGTAATTAGTTAATACTAAAATGATTGTTTAAAGATATATTGAGTGCTATATTCATAATTTAGCCAGTAAATTCATCCAAAATTAATAAATTCACCAAAAATATGTTTTCTTTAATTTTAGCTTGAATCTGCTTTTCCTTGACTTAGTTCTAAAGCTTGGGTATACCTTGTTTGATTGTTTTCGTTTGATTGACTGAAGAAGCGAATATAGTCCTGTTAAATATTGTCTTATCTTTGATGTTGAAATCATGTAACCTGTCAAAGTTTTAATATATATATATATATATATATATATATATATATATATATATATATATATATATATATATATATATATATATATATATATATATATATATATATATATATATATATATATATATATATATATATATATATATATATATATATATATATATATATATATATATATATATATATATATTGTTCTTTACTTAGGCAGCACTATTGCGCTGCCTGTGATAAATTATATCTATAAAGCTTATTTTTTATATCCTGTTAGCATAATTTGTTGCCCATGCCCCTGGGCCGGCAAAATTGAGAAAACTGTGTGCAAAACCTTGGTTGGGTAGGCCTAGTAGATAAGCAGTGAGATGCTTTGTTTTTTTTGCTATACCAGAACTATTAAAATATCACTTGCAGGTGTTTTTGGCAATGATTCAAATAAACATTTGGAATTAGGTAAACTCTACATGGCCCAAGGACAGTTGCAGGATGCTTTGACTCATTTTCATGCTGCTCTAGGTATGTGGTCAACTGTCTTGGATTGAAGTCCAGCATGTATACCATATTTAAAATCAATTTTGTCTTCCTTGTTCATATTTGTGCATATTTGCTGTTATTTTGAATATCAAACATACAGGAGCAAAAACTGCCAGAATTTTTGTTGGTTCCAAAATACTGATGCTTGGAAACATTGTTGGTAAATATTAACTGTAAGGGTAAAACTGTGATTGCAACAATGCTGACTAGAGACAACCAATAATAGATAAGCTAATCCAGGCTGTTGATAACAATTTTCCATCTTAAAGTGTACTTTAAAATTACACTGTGTAATATCATTTTAATTCAAAAATATCACAGTTTAACGCAATATTTCTGGAGAAGAGGCGAAATTGAAGTAAGGCTAACTAAAGGAAGTAAACAATTCATCTGGAACAAAATTTAGTTCATTGATTTTTTTTTTTAACTGTCATGGGTGAATTTGGGTGATAATTTTTTTTTTTTTCTTAATCCTATATACTATATAGGGTTTGTTGGTTTAGAAGAAACAAAGTAAATTGCACAGGGATAATCTTTATTAGTAATGACTTAATTGAAGTTAAATTATCCCTGCAAACTAAATATTTTGTCTTCAACTTATTTCTACTGAAACATTGAACATAACATTCTGCTTTAGTGAAAGAGTCTTCTGGAGTCCGCTTTGGCCTCATAATGATTTTCAATTTGTAGGATGTGTGGGGTCAATTCGTGAGGCTAATCATTTTGGACTCTTCTTTACAATGTTATAGTAGGTGTGATTAGGGGCACATAATGAGCCCAAAGGCAACTTTGAAATAGGAGAGTATGTCAATGTTCTGGATGCAGGTGGATTAGTATTGTTAGCCTTGAAGACCTCCTTTTCTGTATTCTGCAGTGAGGATGGAAATATGGTATGCCCTCTATGCATGTACATTATGCATAGACAAAATTGTTGCTGTTCATTTGCACCAACAGAAACGCCATCTATAACCCTAAACCTTTGTTTGCTTTAGATGGCGTCGGTCTAATCTCCAAAATGGATAGCAAAGCAGAGGACTTTATTAGCCTTTGCAGTTTGAAGGCTTGATCAGCAAATGATTTTCTGATATCTAGCAGTATAACGGGTGACGAGGTGACAGTGGAGAAGCTTCCCAGGGTTTCTAAGGAACCAAAAATTAAGAAGAATGAAAAGTAAATAACAGTAAGAATAAGTGAGACTTGGAAGAGCTAGAAAATGAAAGAGCCTATAAAGGTGACAGATGAAATAAAGAAAGAATTGAAAGTGTCCATTTTGAGGGACATCGTACACGAGGAAATGAAGCAGTGGGTGGAACTTAGTTTCGGCAATACAGTAACCAAAATGTTTAATGTAAGATAGTGTGTGTTTGGAAAGTGTAGCAGTTATAAAATGACATAAGCTATGAGAATGATAAGATGAAAAATGTCAGGGAGCTTGTACAAGAATGTTTGATGTCCATCAATAAGTCAAGAATAGCAATGAGCATGGTGTGATGTGGATTTGGTGTAGGGAAGTTGGGATAATAGTTAAGAAAATGCTCAAAGTAAGCGGGAGCAGGGGAATAAAGAATTCCAGACATTAAAAGGGGAAATATAAAACATTCGATGGAAAGGACAAATTTGTCTCAGATTCCACTAACAGAAACTGGTCAATGACACTAGGAAAAAGAAGGTATTATTTAAAGATGCAGTGGTAGATCGTTGGCTTCCCTTGGAAAGAAGATGATTAATAGAACCTTTAACGAGTCATGAAATAATCTAAAGAAAATAATAAAAGACAGTCTGCTCCAGACTTGGATGGCCTAACAGCAGCCGTCTGAAGGTAGAGCAGTACCCTGGCCTTATGTCACTTATTTTCTTGCTGGTTGTGAACAAAATGGAATGACTGGCCAGATAAATTTCGTCGATAACAAAAACAATCGTAGGCAGTGCATTAGCCCTGCCCTATTAAAAATCAATATCGAATTAATATATCTATTACCTTATGTATTTATTTATTTTTTTTTCTTGCCACTTTGTATGGAAAGAGGGACTATAGTAACTTTCTTTTTAGGGGGAAATTAACATATTGAGCTTCCCTGTTTCAGAGACAGCCTTACGGTGTACGGTCACGTACGGCCGTACGGTGGTGCATTCACCCTAAAGAGTCAAGTAGTCTATATAAACCGTAATACTAAATTTTAAAAAAAAGTTTTTTCAACTGAAAGTAAGAAGCAACATTCAAATTTAAAATGAATATTAATTATATCTTGCTTATCCTTCGCTCGTTATGCTAAACTCTCAAAGTTCTTTAAAAATACTTCTCATTCAAATTCAACGGTCAGTGCTTTTTAGAAGTCTTTCTTAAAAATTGAAAGAAAAAGACTTTAGTGTAAACAGCGAGGGACTAGGAAGGAACAGCTCTTCATATACGGAATAATGTTCCTTTCTTTCAGCTGAAACAGCTTTTTTTTAACATTTAGTTTTGGACCGTATTTCAAATAATGGCAGAAAATTCTCTTCCTCGTATGAAATTTTTCCTGGAAGCTCCTCATGGATGCTCCCAATGGAGAATTTTTCACCATGGAAAATCCGCCCCCCCCCAAAAAAAAAATCCTGTTTACATCCCAATAACAAATGCTATATGTAAACAATTGCCAAATTGTGTAACTTATATTCCTTTCTCTAGGGGCTTTGGGGGGTCTTGTCATCCCCAGAGACATAGTTATTGGACCTCTCGGCTATGTTGAATCAAATGGCTATTTCAAAATTTTGGTTGTATGTCTCTGGGACAAAAGAGGCTTTGGAGGGGTCTAGTTGCCCTCCAATCTTTTTGGTCACTTAAAAAGGGTACTAGAACTTTCGATTTCCGTTGGAATCACCCTTTCCAGATCCTCTAGGACCATTCTAGAGGATCTTCTAGGACGATTCGAACCAGATCCTCTGGTTCGATACGGTTACCCATGAGAAAACAAAAACTACTTTCTTCTGGCAAATGAAATTCCATATTTTTTAAGATATGTGCTTGAAACCTCTACACTTGGGTTCTCTGGAACCCTATGGGGTCTCTGTAGGGCTCCATAAATAGTAATGGAAAAGTATTTATTATGGACACAAGTTTGCCTTATCTTAACGAAACTACTACACAATCTGGATATTCAAAAATGCAGAGGGCTAAAGCAGAATCAAAATCATCATTTTTACCTTTTTGAGGGGTTTTCTATTTAAGTTTTATCTCCATATTGCCTTCGCCAATTGTTAGTGTGTTCTACGCACGTGAACTTTCCACAGGAACATGGGACTGTCTACAGAGCTAGCAGCTATGTTTTTGCAAGAATATCAAAAGAGTTCAACCTCATAATTATTTAAAGTAAAACCAGAAGATCGTGTTGTCGTAAAAAATTTCCGATTATCCTTCATAAATTGAGCAAAGACTGGCGGATAAGGTTCTACGGGGTAACCGTAAAATTCCTTTTGCGTAGATTCTGAATGAAATTCTTTTCCGTTGTGTAGCTCAGATAATTCATAAGTTTTGTTCTTAGTCTTTTTTTTTGTCCTGTATGTGTTGCTTGTGCACTCTTTTAGCTGAACTACACCACTGCTTTGCACTCCTTTTTGTGGATTGATTAATTGGATTCTTTGTCGATTTGGATTTTCAACATTTAGTTATAATTGTTTGTCTTCTATTAAGTGTTGTCGGCATCTTTGAGGTAAATTCTCTGACAAGACCGTACCCAGGATTTTTTTCGGACGGAGTTTTACTCAAGGATTTTTTTTCGGGGAGGGGGGTGGGTTACACAAAAAAAACCTCAAAAAACGCACACAAAATTTGTTTATATCCATTTTTGTTACGTTTTTACGAGTTAAACAAACATTTTGTTGGGGGCTCAAACCTCCCCCCCCTCCCTCTGGGTACGGCCTTGTTCTCTGATGAGTTTTCTGGTGTTTTATTAGGTATTTGAAAGCTGTGATTAAACCAGACTGGCTCATTTTACTGGCAGTCGTGTGGGCTGCTTTAATACCTACCTCAAAGAGTATGGGTAACTGGCAAGAGTGGAAACTCGCGCTAGTGTCGAAAAAAAAAACACCAACGCCATCTAGCATCTGGCGAAAACATAAGGCTGGGCCTAGTAAATGTCTTTTAAACAGTAGATTAGCCCACCCTAAACAGCCAAATACTTGCCTTTTTAGGAAATTTGAAATGCAGGTGAGGGTAAAGAGTCCAAAACTGTTTGACTAGTAGGCCTACTCTGTTCAGCCTGGATAGGCCGATTAAGGTAAATTAATTCTTGAAACAAAACCAGTACAGGTTATTTATTACTTACACAGACACTTCACCTTTAAATGCTATAAATATACAGATAAGACCAGGCCTATATCATAATCATATTAATTATCCTGTTCTGTTTGAAATTTTCTACTTATTTGGAGACACTTCTAATGCTTTCGCCAGCCACTATGCTGCGTCTGCCGTTAAATGCGGAAGATACGACTCTTATTAATTACCCATTATACTCTATACTTATTCTTGATTATGTTCCTTTATTTTAGAGATAGATTCCAATAATTATCTTACGCTATTCAGAAGAGCCACTGTATTTTTGGCACTAGGAAGATCCAAGTCAGCTTTGGATGACCTGAATAAAGTAATTGAACTAAAACCTGACTTTAATTCGGTAAGTCTGTATCTGATTCTCATAGTAAATCAAATAAGATAGAAACTTTAAAGCAAAACTTCTGTATAAATTTTACATTTTAATGTCTTTAGATTTTTTATTGCTAGATTGGACTGGGGAGTATCCTTCAAATGAATTGAATTATGTATGATTATTCACTTGCAATAGGAATGAAGTTGATGGCCTGAAATTTTAACGCAGATCAGCGTAAAAGAAAAGAGTTCTCTGCTTTCAATAGGACTGAAGTTGATGGCCTGAAATTTTAAAGCAGATCAGCGTAAAAGAAAGTAGTTTTTGGCTTTCGATAGGACTGAAGTTGATGGTCTGAAATTTTAAAGCAGATCAGCGTAAAAGAAAAGAGATCTTCGCACTGAGAGTTCTAATTGCGTTTTTCTTCCAAAATTTATCGCACGTAGTAAGCATCCCTTAATATGCCCCTTCCTAAGTTAAAATTCAAAATTATCTTGACCCTTCTTCCCATCCAATACCCCTTTAAAGTTTCGACTGGATCCGATAAGCATCTAATTTACGTTCCCAAGATATAGCAGGTATGGTGTTTTGATAACCTGGTTGCACAACGTATTTTTTGTTTTAGCTCTAACCTGTCCCCCAAGTCACAATTCAGCGTCCACTTAACAATACCCGAGAGCTTGAATTTAATACTCTAAGCCGTTCCTAGGATATTGCATATATGCTATTCTGACAACCGTGCATAAAGTACAAGTCTCATAAGAGCCTATAGTGCAAACAACTGCATTCAACTAAGTTTCAACTTCATTTCCCAAGCTGTTCTCAAAGTATCAAAGGGAGTCTCCTTTGATGACCTGAATACTCATAATGTCTTTCATTTTACCCCCGTCCCCTCCTCTGAGTCAGAAATCCATTATATAATTTGAAATCCTCTTGACTTGCCTACCCTCCAATATCCATATATAGTTTTAACTCGATCATTTTAACTATTTCCAGGAGATTGTAAATTAATTTGAAAAATCTGGTTCATAAAGCGTGTTTTAATTTACTCAGGTAAGTGCTTCATTTTCTGAGTAGAATTAACTCTTGGGAAACTCCAAAACATTGACCTATTTAATTACGCGTAAGAGCTTTCTCGAAATACAGCTTGTTAGGAACAAAAAGTCTTGGGCTGATTTTCTGGCCTCCTTAGAGTTTCCCACACATTTAATAAATTAAAAGATTATCTTGGCAGAGAGAATGATCACTTGCAACTTTGAGCAGACACCTAGGATCAAAATGCCCCCCCCCCCCA
This sequence comes from Artemia sp. Qi Xiang Cuo, assembly GCF_049724085.1. Taxonomy (NCBI): domain Eukaryota; kingdom Metazoa; phylum Arthropoda; class Branchiopoda; order Anostraca; family Artemiidae; genus Artemia; species Artemia sp. Qi Xiang Cuo. The sequence goes on along the minus strand of NC_142794.1, from coordinate 92,159,339 downwards.
TTTTCTATTTCGAAATCTGTGTGTAATTAAAGGCTAAATTCCATAGTTTATGACCCTTGTCCCAGTCACAAGTTGTTGCAGTCACAGTCGCAGTAACAATCATAAGGGGCCATAGTCGTAATCGTGAGTGGTCGCAGTACCAACTAGTCGCAGTAGTAGTAGCAGTAGTAGGCCAGAAAGTTTCAACTTAATACCCGTAGCTGTTCCTAAGACACTGCAGATACACCCTTTTGATAAACAGGATGCACATAGTACCTTTTTGTTTAATTTACAACCCTTTCCCTGGGGGCTGTGGGGGTTCATGTCATAACTGTATGCATATTGTTGAATTTTTCAACATGTTTGATCAAAATGTTTTCTTTTTTTAATTTTGATTGGATGTCTCCGTTTGTTGTTGTTTTTTGTGGGGGGGGGGGGGAAGGAGGGGGAAGGTCATGAGATAGGGACGAGCTGCACAAAAATCATTTTTGACTCCTGTAAAACCTATGCAAAAGCTATTTATGAAACGCTGTAGATACACGCCATTTCGAAAACATAATAGTGCATTTAATATTTTGATTCATATCGCTACTTACCACACGTAAATTGTAAGTTCCATAGGAGCATCTAGTACAAAAATTTTATTTTTGTCTAGATTACAGACAAAACTGTTTTGGCCCCTTCCCTATTAAATTAAATTTTTAACTTCCTTGGCCCATAATCCCCCAATTTGAATTTAACATGATCCACCCTCCCCCTTCCTTTTCACAAACAGTCCCTGGGAAGTTTTGGCTCCATGTCATTTCTAAGATGGACCAACCATGAGTGAGAAATCTGATGGAAATCTTGGGATATAACTGTAAAAAAGCAATGAAAAAATCACCATTTAAAAAGAAAAGGTCAGAACGTCATAATTTTTCTGCAGAAACGACCACCTTATTATTATCTCATACACAGATGCAGTAATGGCTGGGATGGTATTTTGATGAACTGGATGCACGGTGTCCTGTGTACTAGCAAAAATGTCAAGGGAGTGCTAACTGATAACACGGACTCATTTCACAAACAAGAGTATCATCACATTGTTGATAATCAGAGCCAACATAGGAATTGCTACAAAATGTAATAGCTGATGTTGTTTTTGTGACCTCAGGGGTACAACATTAGTTTTTTGAACTTCGGTCTGGCTTAGTTTGCTAGACTGTCTTAGACAAGCCAGTGGCTTGCATGAATTTCTATTTCTAAGGGTTATACACATAGTCATATAAATGAGCCTTCTTTTTCGAATCGTTGCTAAGCAAAAGTTGATCTTTAATATAAAGAGTGGGATTGGTTAATATAAAGAGTGGATTTTTAATATAAAGAGTGGGATTGGTTAATATAAAGAGTGGATTTTTAATATAAAGAGTGGGATTGGTTAACATAAAGAGTGGATTTTTAATATAAAGAGTGGGATTGGTAGCCCCACTCATTTTTAAGGATACATAAGAAACTTGATTTTGCTGAACAAAATCAAAAGAAACTATATGTATCCTGTTTGTCAAAAGAGTGTTCGTCAATGGAATTTTCATCTATGACTTAAACCTTTAGGACATATTTAGTTGTATCGCCAGAGGGTCAAAAGAACATATCTACACCGTTTTTGGAACCGCTGAGGATATTCAGTTAAGAATTTCGTGGAATATTGAGGGATATCTCAATTTGTCTGCAATATCTCAGAGACGCTGAAGAGAATTAAGTTCAAATTTTTAAGGCATGTTGAGGGGGCTCTAAAAGTGGCCAGAACGGCTTCAGCCGTATACAAATTCAAAAATCATACAGATTTTTAGTTCATTTATTTGAATTTTTCCCGTCACCACCAATCCAAAGTTCTATAGTACAAGTATTCTCAAATTTATTACGCAATTTTATCCAATATATAAATAGAAAATCAAAATTTTGATTCTTAATCAGAAAAAAACCGAAAAACGTTTTGCAGATATTTTTTTATTGACCAATGAAAAAGTAAAACGAACAGAAATTATTTTAAAAGAACTTTCCACAGGTAATTTTTTCAAAGTAAAGTAAAAAGCTATATTAAACCTAGGACGAGCGGAGATAAAGTCAACAATAATTCAAGTTTAAAATGGACATAAATTTATATCAGTAAATAATATAAGAATAATATAAAACCACATAAATCTCTATCAATGAATAAATTGAACAAAAATTACTATATTAATGAAGTTAAATTATAAATAAACAGGTACTATAAAAAAAAAAGCAAGTTTAAAGGCCCCCGTTTCTAGTAAAGATCAGAAAGTCATTTGCAGTTTAATGAAAATAAAATACATTTTAAGTGTTTAGTCCTTTATATCCGTTAATAAATATAAAATTACTCAAACTTTCAGGAACAAATAAAAACTCACAGTTCGAAATAAGGATTGTTTTCAGTAAAGCACAAGTGACGTTCTGGCCTTTACGAGGCACAAGGGATGCTTGTCCTACTCTTATTTGCTGTAGCTTCTGTTCGTTTTACATTCAACTGATTCTTTATTGTAATTTCTGTTCGTTTTGGGCTTCACTTATTTATTTTTAGCGATTTATGTTTGTTTTACACTTGAATTCCTATTTGACTTTATTTCCGCTTGTCTTAGGTATAATAATAATAACAATTTATTTATAACCTACTTTTAAACAAAACAAGCGGAGTAAATTACACTAAAAAGGAAGAAAAATCAAATACACAGAAACATAGATAACTCAAACCTTAGTCACGGACAAAAACACGGATAATATTATAGTTTGGGCCTAGGGACACAAAGACATGTCTTGTTAAATTAGCACTAAACAACTCAAACGATTGGATAATGTCGATAGCACCATTAACATCTCTCAACCTCAAGTCGCAAAAAAGGGAGTTTAGAACAAATACTAATCCCTGACCACTGTAAACTCGCAACATTGCAAATTACTGAGGATCCACAGGACAAATTATGAGGTGATGATTTGCGATTAACAACTGAATATTCGCATTTATCAACATTCAAAAACAGACCAACATCCTGAAATATCATAGAAATACGTTGCACAGATAATGCCAAAATAGAATTGGTTCGGCTTAAAACTAGCAGGTCGTCCGCGTACGCAATATAAGACACATCAGGTAAATTATAAAAATACGAAGGCTTGATTCCTGATATCACATTTCGAATGCAAGCATTAATAGAATGTAAGCATAAATAGATAAGGTGATAGTACTCCACCCTGTCGTACTCCTGATTGAACTGGTATATTATAGTAGTACCCTGTACCAGATTTTAAACGAAGAAACGAATTACTAGACCAAAATTTAAGTAAATGCATGACAGATTGGTTCACTCCAAACTCTAACAAAGACTGCCACACTTGTGCATGGTAAGTACTATCGAAAGCTTTAGACAAGTCCAAAGCGCAAATTTTTAATTCATAACCTTTGGACTGGGCGTCATAAAGAATTGAAGCTGAAAGCTTATGCGCATGTTGGCTCCCAATACGTGGTTGAAACCCAAATTGCTTTGAGTCTTTCGCAGTTCGTTCAATAATGTATGGGATCAGAACTAGACCCCGGTGCCGCGCTGGCGGATCATCGCCGCCGACGAGATGCCCAGTCGAACGCCGCCGAACGGTCGTAACGCCGCCGGCACACGGCCGCCGATTTAGGCGGCGGCGTTCTCGTCGACTTTAAATTAATTTTGTGGCAATTCTTTATTGCATCAACCGCAAAGTCGGAGCTTTTCCTTCTCGTGTGGTTTAGTATTTTGATTTTCCTGATTAGAAATCAAGCAAGGCCTGCACTATCCGCGAATTTTCGGGAATTTCCCCCAAAATCTGCGTCACCCCCCAAAAAAATTTGGTTCCCCGAATCCCCGAAAATCACGCAATCACGGTGCCACCACTAGCGATTTATCACCAGTGACTTTCCCTGCCAAATATTACTTTGCATACCATAATTCTTCACTACTCTTTTGTTCATTAATTTTCGTCTCTTTTGTTACTTTGCATAAAAACCAGAGAGATGCAATATGCAATTGCAAATATTGCAATATACACAGTTCTTCATATGTTGACAAAAAGTATCGTCTTTATGAAATGAATTTAAATCATTTCGAATGCAGTTTCCCAATTGCTATTTATTTCACCATTCGTAGTCAAGACTTTTATTTTCAAGTTGAATAGAATTATAGAAGGCATTTACTGCTGTATAGCTTTAGCCTTCACCTGGATTTTGAAATTTACAGCTGACAGATAGTTTCTACAGCTGAATTGTAAGTTTACAGATTTTTTTTTTTTGCTGTTTTTAGATGATATTTTATTAATTTTTAATAATAAATTTTTTAACGCATTAAATAAAAAAAAATTTTTATTATTAAACATTTTTACCCCCCCCCCCCCAAAAAAAAAAACCTTCTATTGAGACAAAATATAGCTATAGACTAATCTATGTACAAGGTTGGGGAATTAAAAATTGAACCGGAAGTTATCTCAAAAATATTATTCATAAATAAAATGTAAATTATTGCCTATAGGTGGGGGGGATAGGGGCTTGTCATTTTTAAATGATAATACCTCATTTTTTTTTTATTGAAAACAGGGATGCCAAAAAGATAATTATATTTTTCATTTAAAGTGGAGACAGAATAAAATGATATCAAATTCCCTGGGAAACCATTGAAATATTTTGATAGACCCAGGCCCCCCTCCCCTGTAGGACTTGTTGATTGTCTTGGGGATTTTCCGATTTCTCATAGGCTATAGGCCGAATTTAGGTTTTGTGTGGGCTCCCTTTTAATTAGATTCTTTGGATCTTTGGAATGCCAAGGCGAATCTATGACTCAGTTTTCCAATAATTTGAGGTATATCTGAATAATTTCGACATTTTTGTTGTCGTCTCTGTACCCCTTTACTCATACCCTCAATTTTTTTTTTCAAGGAACACTAAACTGTTTAACGTTATTTTGCGTGTTTGTTTCAACCATATAGCGACCTAGTTAATTATTAAGTAAATCATTCTTCTAATGAAAGCTGAGACGGCATCGTATCTAGAGGGTATCCAGAGGGGGGGGGGTAGGGAGGTATTACATTTAAATGGTAATATCTCGATTTTTTTTTTATCGAAAGCAGGGATCCCAACAAGTTTTTTTTTAATTTAAAGAAGAGACTGCATCCTATCAAGTTGGTATCCAGGGGGGGGGTAGTGAGCTATCGTATTTAAATGACAATACCTCGTTTTTTTTTAAAGCAGGGGTGCCAATAAGTTTTTTTTTCATTTAAAGCAGAGGCGGTATCCTATCAAGCTGGTATCCAGGGGGGGGCATAGGGAGTTATTATATTTAAGTGATAGTACCTTGATTTCTTTTATTGAAAGCAGGGATGCCAAAAAGTTGAAAAGTTGACAAAAATTAACAAGATTTTCGTGAGCTATACTTGATACAGCACTTGCATGGTTTTATTGTCCAAAGGGAAAGGGACATATGCGTCAAACCCGTTTTTTTTTTCATTGATGAAACGGGTTTACTTTGAAAACATTCATTCATTAGTACCAGGTAGATTCACACTAAAACGAAATGGTGTGACAAAAGCGATATCGACATCCCCACCTAACGTTGCGCTCGAGTGACAAGGGCGCCCTTGGTCCAGTGCCCAAGTTACATTAAAAGGCCAAGTCATAATTAAAGCTTTCAATTTGGGAGGTTCAAGGAGGAGTCTTTGACAGTTTCATGACCTCAGGGTACTAGATGTTGCAACGTTCTTACGTATCTACAGTGGTTTAAAAAATTAGATCACCCCACAAATGATTACCAAAAATATGCACAAATATAACAAATGTAACATTTGGAATATTATAACACTTTTTTCAAAGCTTTGAAGAAAAGCAAAAAAGGGCAAATACCCCTAACTACGCTTGAAAGCTATTTTAAAAAGAAACTCTTTGGAGATTTCCATGGAACTGAGCATAGCAGAAGCTTTGAGCCTGGGTGGGGAACAAAGAGGAGTCTTTGAGTATTTTGACCACAGGTGACTTATTGTTGCGACTTTCTTAAATTTGATAATTTTGTGAGCATTTGGAAATCAAAGCTTAAACTCAATAACTGATACTAAGTCTCTTAACATCTTGCTTGGGTTAAAAGTGACGAACTAGGAACAAATTCTCAACATCTTCCTGGAGCTACTTCAGTCTGCATATTATTTCATTTAATTACATTTAAAAGGGATGAGCTTTTCATTTTTTACCTAAGAAAATAGCTGGCACTTCATTTTTTTTCATACCGAATAAACCATTGAGTGTTTTTGTTTCATTGTGATTGAAGTGTTCTTATGTGAAGTGTTCATCATGTATTTTTCAATTTGATAAATTTATTCCTTTTAGATGAAGTTTATAATTTGACTGATATTAGGTATTTATGAATTTATAATTTGGAATTAATCCCCAGAAGAAAAAATTAATACTATCCAAAAGAGCAGCCAAAAGCAATAAAAAAGTAGCAGTTCAGCCTTAGCCTACATGACATATATTCTATAAAGAAGCCAAAAAAAATTCAAATGTATTTTGTTTAAGTTGTTATTAAAAACCACTTTTTAATACAATAAGGCTTTTTAGGAATCCAAAAGAGCAAAAAAAAACAATCAATATCAAAGTCGCCCATTTCAGCTTTTTTAAAGGTGAACAAACAGATATAGGCAAAGGGCATTATGAAAAAATTAAGCTTCTAAGTTCAAAGTTATATTCCAAGTTTTTAACCAGATAACTGGCGAATTTTGTAATACGGTATTTAAAGTTTTGTATGCAGCAATGCTCGATGAAAAAAAAACTAATAATTTTGATAATTATGTATGTTAAGAATTCATACAGCCATTTCATTTCTACCAGATTTCTTCTTCTCCTGATGAATAACGAAGAAGACCAGTTTCCAGCCAGCGACTTGTGAATTTTTGAACTCATGAATAGGCTCGAATCTGTTGTAAATTTAAGCTGTGATTTGAGAAAGACTGATGAAAACATTAATGTTTGCGGTTAACATTGATCGCGCCGGCGGCGCGCCGCTGACATCCTACCGGCGGCGTGGCGCGGCATGCTGTTTTTGGCCCCGCCGCCGCCGGTCTTCCCTCATCGGCGCGGTGCCGGGGTCTAATCAGAACACATTAAAAAATCTTTCTAATATCGCAAGCAACAGTGAAGGGGCTAAATATGAACTGGAATCAAAAAGGTCTCTTCTACGTTTAAGAATAGAAGTTAACGCTCCACAAAGTAAGGAATCCGGCACCATTGACAAACACAAACGGAACTGAAAAAGTAACTGGAGCTGAGCGACTAGTGCCGGACAATCACAACGTAAATGATGAGCGCTAATCCCATCAAGATCACTGGACTTCACTGGACTGGATCACTAAGTTTGAGCAACGAGGATCTGGAAGATGCAGCTAGACGGCATAATAGTAAAATATTGTACTGGCATGTTAACAAATTGAGAGAGAGTAGTCAATCAGGACTTGTCCCAGTTAAAGATAGGAACGGGGCCACAATTAGGGATAAGGAAAGAGTTAAAGAAAGATTGGCAGAACATTTTGAAAATTCGCTAAACCGAGATATAGCTACAGGAAAAGATATAGAGGAAAATGAAAAAGTTCGTGATACCTTGGATATGAAGGAAGATTTGTTTTTAGCGGAAGAATTAGCGACAGTACTAAAAGGATTAAAAAATAATAAGGCTCCAGGTGCTACTACTACTATTACGAATGACTCACCGCAGCATCGAGCCGCCTGAGGCCAACAAAGCTACGCACGCTCCTCCTCCATCCCAAATCTATTCAAAGCCTCCCTTTTTACACCCTCCCACGAAGTTCCCATTTCTTTTAAATCTTTCTTTATTATGTCCTTCCATCCCAGATGAGGACGAACTGCTTTCCGTTTAGCCCTAGACGGTTGGCCGAAAAGAACAATCTTCGGCAATCTGTCATCCTTCATCCGCACCACGTGTCCTAGCCACCTCAACCTTTCTTTCATTATATCCCTAGACAGCGGTATTGAAACTCCTATGCCTTCCCAAGGCCAGAACAAAATTTGCAGTTTACTTAAAAAATATAAATGTTTTTACTTTTATAACTTAAATAAATCAAATAATATTAACATTTTGATTACTAAATCAAATATTAAAATCTATATTAAACAAAAATGTACATTCATTTGTATTTTTTCAGTAAAGTGCAAATTTTGTTCTGGCCTTGGGAAGGCATAGGGGTTTTGTGACCAACTTATGTTAATTTCTGCTCGTTTTGAGTTTGACTCGGTTAATTATTGTAATTTCTCATCGTTTTTGGTTTCATTTATTTATCGATGCTGATTTGGGGTAGTTTCACGCTTGGTAGATTATTTCATTTTTATTTTTGCTAATTTTTTGTTTCGTAGAATTCTTTACTTTTCTTTCAAAAACTTGTTTTTTGGAAAAATTTTGTTCAAATAATTTCTGTTCGTTTTATATTGTCAAAATCTTTTCAGAGAAAAAGAAAATAATACTTTAAAGCTTTTCGTTTTTTAAGACTTTATAGTTTGGCCTGCTATTTGTATGCTGGAAAAAAATTTTCAGCAATTTTTAACAACATACACCCTTTTAAAAATCTGGACACAAATAGTACTGTTTAATTTAGTTTCATAACTCCTCTGGTTGACCTGAAATGGAATACCTTTACGCTATTTTGATTTAGTTAAATTTTATGAGCAGAAACGGCAGGGTGGGAGTGGAAGGGGGATTAGTTGCCCTCAAATCTATTTCGACCATTAAAAAGGGTATCAGCCCTTTCTATTTTCAATCGAATGAGCCCTTTTCAAAGTTCCCACGACAACTCCTTCGATACGAAGTGCCCTGGTCTAAACAAAAAAAAATAATGCATTGTGCCAACATCGATGTTTACTATAAAAATATCAAGCCTTCCAAACACTTTTAATTGTTTAAAAGGGCATTATGGCTTTAAATTTCTGATCGAATGAACCCTTTTGGAAACGGCAATGCTTTCTATGAACACCATGTATGCCCCCAGGGCATAAATTACAACCCTTACCCTTAGGTATGTTAGGATGGTTGTCTTCCTCTAAGACCAAATTTTCAGAACTTTCAACTACGTTAAACATCATGGCTATCTCAAAATTTTGATTGGATGTGTTTGGGGAAATGGTGGGCGTGAGAGGGGTGTTAGTCGCCTTCCAATCACTTTCGACTATTAAAAAGGGCTTAAGCCACTCCAATTTCCAATTGAATGAGCGCATTTCGAAGTTCCTACGACAACTTCTTCAGTACGAAGTGCCCTGCTCTAAAGGAAAAAATTAATAAATAATACATTGTGCCAACATCGTTCTTATATGCCCCCAGGGCATAACTTAAAACTTTTACCTTGAGGGTTGTGGGGGAATGTCCTCCTCTTTACTTAGTCCCCGTTTCTTGTCTCGTTCTCGAGTGTCCCCGTTCTTTACTTAGGCAGTGCGATCGAGCTGCCTATGATCTATACAACAAATTTCTATGCAAACCTTATATGCCTCCAGGGCATAACTTACAACCCTTGCACTGAGGGCTCTGAGGGTGTTATCATCCTAAAAGACCTAATTTCCAGAACATTCAACTACGTTGAACAAAATGGATATCTAAAAATTTTGATTGGATGTGTTTTGGAAAATGGTGGGCGTGAGAGGGGCATTAGTCGCTATCCAATCACTTATCAACTATTAAAAAGGCCAGTAGCCATTTCAATTTCCAATGGAATAAGCCCTTTTTGAAGTTTCTACAACAACGCTTTCTATAAGAACTTTATATGCCCCAGGGCATAACTTATAACCCTTGCCCTGAGGGCTGTGGGGGAGGGGGTGTCATCCTTACAGACCTAATTTCCAAACTTTCAACTACGTTGAATACAAATGGCTATCTTAAAATTTTGATTGGATGTGTTTGGGGAAATGATGGGCGTGAGAGGGGGGTTAGTTGCCCTCAAATCACTTTCGACTATTAAAAAGGGTACTATCCCTTTGAATTTCAAATCGAATGAACTCTTTTTCAAGTTTCTACGAACAAGATTTCAATAAAGACCTTATATGCTCCCAGGACATAACTTATAATCCTTGCCCTGAGAGCTGTGGGGAAGTGTCCTCCTCAAAATTATATTTTCTATCTGGATATCAACTACGCTGAATAAAATGGCTATCTCAAAATTTTTATTTGATGTGTTTGGGGGAATGATGGCTGTGGGGGGGGAGGGGGTTGCTTGTAGCCCTCCAATTACCTTCGACTATTAAAAAGGGCACTAGCCATTAGAATTTCCCATTGAATGAAGATTTTTGAAATTTCTAGAACGAAGTTTTCTCTAAAAATCTTATATACCCCAAGGGCATAACTTACAGCCCTTGGCCCGAGGGTTGCCATGAGGGCTGTGGGGGAGTTTCCTCCTCAAAAACATATTTTCTGTCTGAAAACCAACTACGCTGAAAAAAATGGCTATCTCAAAATTTTGATGGGATGTGTTTGGGGGAATGAGGGGCGTGGGGGGGGGGGGCTAGAGGCCCTCCGATCACTTTCGACAATTAAAAAGGGCACTAGCCACTCCACTTTTCAATCCAATTATCCCTTTTGAAAGTCTCTACGACAACTCCTTCGATACGAAGTGCCCGGGTATGGAGAAAAAAACCAAAAACACATTGTGCCCACATCGTTCTTTACTTAGGCAGCGCTAGCGCGCTGCCTATGATTATTTTGATGGACTTTGACTTAAGGAGCACAGGAAAGGCAATGGGAGACCACGGAATCAAATGGGGAGGAAAAACTCTCCTGGACTTTGATTATGCTGATGATTAGATTAGATTAGAGCATCCTAGATAAATGTGTGAGTAAAATGAATGAACTTTAAGAGGTTTTGCGAGTTCAGGGTGTTAGAATAGGTTTGAAAATTAATGTTAAGAAGACAGTCACTAAGGCTAGGAATAAGTGAAGATGAAAAGGTGACGTTGGGCTACGAAAAGATTGATCTGGTAGGTAGTTTCACTTAGCTTGGCTGTATCATAGGCAGCGAAATAGCGCTGCCTAAGTAAAGCCCAATGTTGGCACAATGTATTATTTTTTTTTTCTTGGTCTTAAACCAGGGCACTTCGTATCGAATGGGTTACGATATAAACTTAGATAGGAGTGCATTCGATTATAAATTGGAACGTTTAGTGCCCTTATCGATAACTGAAAGTAATTGGAAGGAAACAGACACCCATTCCACGCCCACCATTTCCGCTAATAGATCGACTAAAAATTTTGACCTAGCCATTCTGTTCAGTATAGTTGATTTTCAGATAAATGTTATGTTTTTGTGAAGACCACTCCCCCATAGCCCTCAGGGCAAAGTTTATAAGTTATACCCTGGGGGCATATAAGGTTTTTATTGAAAGCGTTGTCATAGAAACTTCGAAAGGGCTCATTCGATTGGAAATTAAAAGGGACAGTGGCTTTTTCGATTGTTGAAAGTGATTAGAGAAGAACTAACCCTTCTCTCACGCCCACTATTTCCGCAAACACATATAATCAAATTTTGATATAGCAATTTTGTTCAACGCAGTTGAAAATTCTAGAAACTAGGTCTTTGGTTATGCCCTGGTGGAGTATTATTTTTTTCTCTTTTTTTTTGTTTAGACCAGGGCACTTCGTATCGAAGGATTTGTCTTAAGAACTTCTAAAAGGGCTCATTCGATTGAAAATAGAAAGGGTCAATGCCCTTTTTAATAGTCGAAAATGACTGGAGGGCAAGTAGTCTCCCTCCCACCCCCACCCTTCCATTTGCCCATTATGTTTGAAAATACTAAACGTTGCCTTAAGATTAAATCAAAATGCACTGTGTTAATGCTAATTCCCAATAAGGCATCTCAGCAGTGTCCTAAGAACGACTGAGGGTATTATGTTCAAACTTTTGGGGCTACTTCGCTCTTAAAATTTAACCAAATCAAAATAGCGTAGAAAGGGCTAATGCCCTTTTTAATAGTCGAAAATGACTAGAGGGCAACTAGTCCCCCTCCTACGCCCACCCTCCCATTCGCCCATTATGTTTGATAATACTAAATGTTGCCTTAAGATTAAATCACAATGCACTGTGTTAATTCTAATTCCCAATAAGGCATCTCAGCAGTGTCTCAAGAACGACTGAGGGTATTATGTTCAAACTTTCGGGGCTACTTCGCTCTTAAAATTTAACCAAATAAAAAAAGCGTAAGTGTATTCAAGCTATCAAAGAAAGTAAACAGATTTTTTTGGCGAATGGTATCAAGTTTTCTATTTCAGGTAAACTAGAGGAGGTATGAAACTAAATTAAACACTACTATTTGTGTCCAGATTTTTAAAAGGGTGTATGTTGTTAAAAATTGCTGAAATTTTTCTCCAACATACAAATAGCAGGCCAAACTATAAAGTCTTAAAAGAACGAAAAGAAAAGACTGTGTCAGTATAAAACAAACAGAAATGAATTTAAAAAAAAAACTTTCCCCAAAATAATTTTTTCAAAGGAAAGTAAATAAATCTATTAAACAAAAAATTAGAAAAAATAAAATAAAATAATCTACCAAGCATGAAACTACGACAAATAAGCATCGATAAATAAATGAAACCCAAAACGAACAGAAATTACAATAAATAACCGAGTCAAACTCAAAACGAGCAGAAATTAATATGAGCGGGGCTCAAAACCACTATGCCTTCCCAATGTCAGAACATGATTTGCACTTTACTGAAAAAAAAATAAAAATGAATGTGCATTGTCTGTTTAATATACATATTATGATAATTAGTAGTCAAAATGTTAGTATTATTTGATTTATCAAAGTTATAAAAGTAAAATCCTTTATATTTTTTCAGTTAAGTGCAAATTATGTTCTGGCCCTGGGAAGTCATAGGGATTTTGAGCCATACTAATGTTAATTTCTGCTCGTTTTGAGTTTGACTCTGTTATTTATTGTAATTTCTGTTCGTTTTGGATTTCGATTATTTATCAATGCTGATTTGTGGTAGTTTCACGCTTGGTAGATTATTTGATTTTATTTTTGTTCACTTTTGGTTTAATGGAGTTCTTTACTTTTCTTTGAAAAACCTATTTTGCGGAAATTTTTTTGAAATTAATTATCAGTAAAGATGGTGAGAGCAGTGAAGATGCTAAAAGTATAATAGCCAAGGCTCAGGGTATTTTTTCACAGTTAAAAAAAGTTTGGAAGAATAGGAAGATAAGTCTGCAAACCAAGATTAGAATAGTAGAAGCTACAGTGATGTCAGTGGTCAAATATTGCTCTGAAGCATGGGTGCTCCGAAAAGCGGAGGTTATTCTGTTGGTAATTTCCCAGAAAATTGGCCTGCGTGTTTATCAGGGGACACGGCTGTACGACTGTAAACCATTCAGTAGGAAATATGAAAAGTGTGCTTTTTTTCTACTTCCAAAGGCTATAATGAAGGAAAGGCCTAGGCGATTTTAGTACGCTCAGCGAATGAAGGTTGAAAGACTATTAAAGACCGTCCATTTCGATCAACTGTCTAACGCTAAACGGAAAGCAGTTCGTCCTCATCTGGGATGGGAGGGCATCATAAAGAAAGATTTAAAAGAAATGGGAACTTCGTGGGAGGGTGGAAAAAGGGAGGCTTTGAATAGATTTGGGATGGTGGAGGAGCGTGCGTAGCTGTGTTGACCTCTGGCGACTTGGTGCTGCGGTGAGTTGTTAGTAGTATTAGGGTACAATTAACAATAATTTTAATTGATACAGGAATAACATGTACAAGATTACATAAAAAATATATATATATAATTCCTAAGCCAAGACGAATCTGGGATAACATCACTGGTCCCTAACGAATCAAATTTAGATGAATCCATGACTTCTTTCCATTGTACTGCAGTTTTAGGGAACTCAGCATCATATTATCGAACCAAACGAAGATACTGTTTAAACTCCGCTTTTGTCTTACTTCTTATATCAAACACCTCGCAAAGGCCGCCCACTCGCAGTCCAGATGCGAAGCCAGAGTTTGGCACGATTTTTGACGACTTTAAAACCTGTATCTTTTTTCCAAGTCGAACTTCGAGTTTTGAATTTAACCCGGACAAGCGGGACAGCATCATTCTCAGCTTGTTTCATACACTGAACTAAGCGAAGGTAATCCACATTCAGTTGTGCTCTGGCTTGTTGCGAAAAAACACTCGTGCACAGTAGATTAGAAGGGATCTTTACGCAGGACAACAGAGCTGCTAGGCTCCACTCTCGTTTCATACACCTTTTTTTTTTACAAGTAGTAACTCACGAATTATTAGATGGATCAGCGGTTAATGTCACAGTAAGGGAGATGGGTGGTTAAAATCACGCTCTTCTTTGTCAACATGAATGACAGAACAGGGGACATCGGCGGAGCAGATACAATGGTCAATATTGGTCACATTACCACTATTATGAATATAACTGTAATCAAAAGCTTTATGTGCTATATGGTAACCAATAGGCAACGAATATAAAACTAATTTAGTTCAAGTAGAGGAGGTATGAACATCACTATATAAATTAACTATCACAAGCCTCCGATACCCATACTTTCCAATATTGCATAACAGTTTTAAGGGATGAGCAGGCATTAAAATACTTAGTAAATTAAGCTAGACGTTTCTGATCGCAAGGAAGAAATACATTTATAATTACTAGGTGACCAAGTCGTATTTCCATAATATTATCAGAGGAATGAAATAAGACAGGTGACAAAGGAGTAGCTAATCGTTTGATAACACATGCAAGGCCCCGGAGGGTCGGCCTTTTGTTTTGTGGACATTAGTGGTAAACACAATATGGTGACTGCTTCTTCGTAGAGAGTTAACGGAGATGGCAGGAAGTTAATGTTCTTGCAAGAACGAAATGTCAAAATCATTCATTTTTTGGTTTGATGAGTCATCTTTATCCTGCATGCCATTGATATTAAAAGAGCAGATTAAGACGGACAATTCGACAGTTATTTCCGAATCACACGTTTGCCGAGGACATCACGCAGAATACGACCTTTTAGGTTATACGAAGCGTGACTACCCTTACAATTAGCGTATTTTGGATCAAAAACTCAGGGGGAATCACGGGATGCTACATGAAGTCCGGCACAGCGGTTGCATTTTATTGGCTTATTATTTGGTTTTCATGTGGTTGGGAGGTTGACAATTATGAAAGCAACGGGGCGGGCGCAGGAATTCAGTTATCCGGAAGGATTCATAACCCGCCTTGAGCCCGAGTCGTAGGCTATTACTCTGGGCTAAAGCATCAGCAAAGGTAATATTCACTGCCATGGATTTTCCCTAACGTTCAACGTCGATTAAATTTTCACATTTCTTAAAGATCATCGTATCATAATAAGCGGGCATCCCTTTAACATTGCCATTAAATTTATTTTTGCGCATCATAGCGTCACAGCTTTTCAACACAGTTGGAACCGCATCGCTGAAAATCGTTGCTGCACATTGACTAATCTGAACAAACAGCTTATCGCCAGAAGGCTTTATGCTGTGAATAGCTTCAAGATCAGGAATTTTGTTAATAGCGTGAGCCAGTTTCGAAGGATCGTCAAGTTTAGTAGGCACTTTTAAAATGATAACAGTGACGGTGCTTTCAATATTTGAACTAGCATAAGGAATGTTAAGTGGCGGACAATTTAAATCATAAGCTGTTACCTTTTCTTTAATGAAGTTAAGGGTACAATTTAGAGAATAAATTTTGAAAGCAAGTTTATGATAAGCAACAGCAGGAATTACAGGGATTTCAGTGGGTGAAATAATTACGTACGTTGGTACTGTTACCTCCCCATTTTCACACCTCCGCAGCAAATCAATCATGTCTTTCACATGCCGAGCGGAGGCTTGATCACCTTGTCTCATTGGTGCTGTTTTGCTACTAGGATATATTTCTGCCCATAAATCAACTTTAGCATCTTCGAGAACATTTTCAGGAAAAAACTCCACTGCGTGGAGTTTTACTAATAATAACTTCATCATCAGTACCCGATCGACTGTTTGATTGGATAAAATTAAGAATAGCTGAATGCGCAAACATTATTATTTTTGCTTAGCTCTGCTAAAAAACAGTCTAGGTCCAAAAAATAGCCGAAATAAATCCATTAACTTACCAACATTCATTTTAATCCTCTTAATTAAAATGAAGCCTTAAAGTAAATGATAATACTAATCGTTTATTGTTTTTTTTTTTTACTATGTGACCCTTTAGGAACGAGTGGCTTCACCGTGCAACATTACTACCTCAGAAATTGGGAAGTTCAATGTATAGTTTTTGATAATTTGGCAAATCTATCATTTAGAAAATCTATTGGCTATCTCAAGATTTTCAACTGATAACAACTAACAACTTGACCATCTCTGGGGCAAAATTGTATTTTGTGCCGAAGAATGGCAAAAATTCATTTCGCTTTTTTTTTTTTACCAAAAAGGAAACGAACTTTTATTTTCCATGCAGAAAAGTCTTCTCCCGATTTCATTGGACTATTGGTTTGGCACGATCACTCCTGAAAAACGGTAAAAAAAAAATGAAGCACGCATCCGGGATCTTCCTCCTAAAAAAAACAGAAAAGAAAATAAAGTCTGTATTCTTATAAACAGGAGCTTGAAACTTTTAAAAGAGGGCTCTCTGGTGTATTCAATTTGATGGTGCAATTCGTTTCAAGATTATTTGCCCCTTTGTCGGTGTTTCTTTTCTTTTTCTCGAAAATCGTCCAGTTATTCTTGTTACTTTTGATGGGTACGTTAACTCTAAACTGGATGAATTTTATATATGTGAAATTAACATCGAAGTAAATTTATGCATTGTCTTCAGAACTTTTTTTCATTTAGACTACTTTTAGGCGTTGTCGCTCCTTACTTATAGTTCGTGACCAGGACTTTTTTTAGCGACATAATTACTTAGCAATTAATGACAATACGTGATGGTGCAATTTTAAAAAGACCGTCATATTATTAAAATGTTTTAACAAGTTACGGAATGGGGAAGCATTAGCCAAGTAAGAAGAATATTAGATCAGAAGATTTGCACGTAACCCCCGTAACTTCGAGATTTGGAACGGGGGAAAATATGGCGCTCTTTAGTAGGTCTATATTCAAAAATCAAACTACCTAGGCTATTATAAAGCAAGTCTCCAAGATGTAATGTTGTTGCATTTTTTTTTTCAGGCTAGAATTCAAAAAGGTATTATACTAGTGAAGTTGGGTAGATTAGAAGAAGCTGAGATTGAACTGAAAAAAGTGGTAAGAACTTCTTTATGTCTATACTACGTATATAAAAATCCAGTAATGTTTGTTTTTGTTTTGTTTGTCTTTTTCGTAAAGCGCTAGTTTTGTGTAATCCTGCAATAATATTATTTATCATCATTCAGTTTATTTACTGTAGTTTTAAAGATACAAGTTGGATAGACTGTTAAACAATATTTTCTGTTATTCCCAAGTTGCTAATTCCAAGTTCCAAGTTGTTCACCTCTCAGGAGACATGCTTCGTTTTCGTTTCTAAATTAGTTTCAGTTATATATATATATATATATATATATATATATATATATATATATATATATATATATATATATATATATATATATACATATATACATATATATATATATATATATATATATATATATATATATATATATATATATATATATATATATATATATACGTATATACGTATATACGTATATACGTATATACGTATATACATATATATATATATATATATATATATATATATACAATATATATATATATATATATATACATATATATACATACATATATTATATATATATATATATATATATATATATATATATATATATATATATATATATATATATATATATATATATATATATATATATATATATATATATATATATATATATATATATGTGTGATTTTGCACATGCTTCCTGTTTTCCCTTACCCCATATTTCTCCAGGTATCCATTTAGAGCTGGGTTGACTCTGTCGGAGGTTGCGGGGTCAGGCCACTGACCCCTGTTCTAAACCAAATGACCAGTGCCACCAGGACTGAAGCGTACCTAGGCCAGGAATGTCAACTGCCTAAATTGTATACAGAGTAGTATCTGTTTACTTTGAGTTTTAATGTTGCTCCTAACCGATTATTGTATTTGGAAAGAGTGTAAAACGGATCGATGGGTGTCCATATATAGTCACCTACGTACAGGATTACCACCAGGTGAAAAAGAAAATCGCCAGATTCTTGAAAAAAAACTCACTAAATCAGCAACCCAATCACCAAGGTCATAATTTAGCTGCTTTAGAAGACAACAAGCTTAGGTGCTTTGAAATCGTCGCTTTTAGTTGCATTATTTGCTTTAATCACTGCCACTATTTTTTTTATTTAGTATGCTTAACATACTCAACGGTGACGAAGGGTGTAATAACCCCTCTAGATTTTGAAAAACACTTTCGTTTGGTATGTTATTTTTTTCTAGCCTAAAATCTCCCTTGATTTCTGAGAAAATCCTATTTTTTTGGGATCTTTGTGAGAAGAGTCGACAGAATTCATTGTCCTTCCCCCAGTTTTTTCCTGAATTGGTACCCTCGATTTATCCCCCTGATCTGTTAATTTTAGCCAGAATATTTCCAACTGTTTCTTTTTATATTTTTTTCTTTGACTATTTAAAACCCCAGTTTTTTTTTATCCCAACGAATTAGGAAACGATTTTCTTTTTACATCTAGTTAAACTAGCATAACTAGGGTACCAGCGAAGACTTTGAAAAACACATTTTTGGGAGTTTTTCATTGAAAAGATGACAACTTGCCTCTCCCCTAGAAATTGAAAAATGCATACCTTCCCCCTAAGTTTTGTGAATTGACGGAACTTCGATGTCTATTACTTCCCCGCCTCTCACCACTAGTCTATCCTGAAAAGTATAGAGGATAAATGATCTAAATAAGGTAAAATGACACAAATTATAATGAAATAATAATGAATCCGTAGGCGTATCATTCAATTGTTTTTGTTCTATACAAAAAGTGGAATTTCGAAAATATTTGCTTGCTTCTTTCTACACCTGGTTTACCAACACAGTAAAGGTAATATGCAGTAGCGAAAAGCCCTATACTCTCCATTGAAAATTTTTGACACAGATCTAAAACTACACAAGCTTTATGATCCCGCCTTCGCGCACAAGCATTGACAAGTGTTTCCGATGGAAAACCAAGTAGCAACTGAAGCTATGGCTATGACAGCTGACGGTTTGGGAAACTTCCCAAATAGCGCTATGAAACGTGTGTCATGTTTGGAGGAACATTTCGCTACTGTATATTACCTTTACTGTGTTTATCAATGATAAAAAAAAGGCTTTAGTCGCTCATCAAGCACATGCTAAAGAAAAGTTAAGATTGGTGGCTTCCAAATTGTTGTGATTGCTTCAATTTTTCATCCGATATCTATTTCGTTCCCAATATTAATTTAATCTGCCAATTTTTGAATATGTGCCTTGCTCCTAAATGCATGTTCCTCCTTGCTATAATCAAACAAAAAAACAAGTTTTTTTTAACTGAAGGTAATGAGCGACACTAAAACTTAAAACGAACAGAAACTATAACATATACGAGGGGAGTCGTTTCCTCTTCAACACCTCGCTCTTGATGCTAAAGTTTTTTAGTGCTTTTAAAAAATCTTCTTATTGTTCTAATTAAATAACCATTGTGTTTCAGGAGTAGTTCTTAAAGAATTGGGACAAAATTAAAACTTTAGCGTTAGGTGTTGAAGAGGGGACGACCCCCCTTATATATCTAATAATTTCTGCTCGTTTTAAGTTTTAATGTTGCTCCTTACTTTCAGTTGAAAAAACTTTTATTTTTTTTTATTTCTGATCTTTTTTAAATAATGCAAGGAAATCCGGCTCCACCTCCACGGGAACCCCCCTCCACTTCCCATCGAAAGATACTTCTGACAATTTAGTCCCGGTGAAAATTTACCCTGGACATATACCCTTAACATCTCCACGCGTAAAATTAAGTTGCCAAAGAGAAATTTAAGACCAATAAAAAGAATTTCGCATTGGAATTCTGGCAAAGTCCCCCAGAGTAAAATTTCCCCTGAAAAGTTTACCCCCCACCCCCCCCGAAAAATGTATGCATACTTCCCAATAACAAATACTATACGTAAACAATGGGCAAATTTTATATTTTAAAGATCTTTCCCCAGGGGATGTGGGGACTTCTTCATTAAAGAAAAATCAGAAGAGTCGTGCATAGTTTCAGAAGAAAAGTGGACCCATCTGTACCCCCACTCAGTAACTGGGACCAGCCCAGTTTTAAAGATGCCAGAACAAGGTTTTGTAAACATCTAAAGCCAATGTTCAGCGGCTCTTTGTATGGGAAATCTAATGCAGTGAAGTTTTGTATGGGTATTAGAAAACGGATAGGACTTCTTTAGTACCTTTGTTATCCCGGAAGGAAGTGAAAACAGTCTTACTGAATACCTGAAGCTGTAGAAATACCTTGCTGAAGCTGTGGAATTGGAAATACAGAACTGAGAGTTTTTTTCAAATGGGCATCAGAGTGTGACACAGCGTTCGCCGTCATCACTGACCGCATTTGTAGCACCATAAATGCGGTGCCAATTTTAAATGGTAACCAAAGCATGACACAGCGTTCACCGTCATCACGGACCGCATTTGTGGCACCACAAATGCGTTGCCAATTTCAAATGGGCACCAGAGCATGACACAGCGTTCACCGTCATCACGGACCGCATTTGTGGAAATCTCAAATACTTCAACCCCAAGTCAAAAGATGTTAACTCAAAATTGACGCGTTGCAACATGCCCTTGTTGCTATATTGATATTCAACGGTAGAATATGTGGTAATACATCAAGATCGCTGTCACCAGTCGAAAAAGAAAAAACAATTTACCAATTGAGAGAGAAGCGCTTGCCATTGCATTCGAATGTAAACATCGCTACCAATGTGTATATGGGCGGCCAGTAAATGTTTTTACCGATCACAGACCACTCGAATCCATCGTATCAGGGGCATTTCGGCTTTGCTTCCAACGTCCCATGCTACAGATATAGCTGTCATCGCCAAAGACACAGTTATTTGATCTTTCAACAATGCTCAATCAAATGGCTATCTCAAAATTTTGATTGGATGTCTGAGGAAACAAAAGGTTCAGGAGAGGGATTATTTACCGTCCAATCTTTTTGGTCGCTTAAAAAGGGCACTAAAACTCTTTATTTCCGTTCGAATGAGTTCTTGTCCGATCTTTTAGAACCATTGGTTCGACATCATCACCCCTGTAAAAATAAAAATAAAGACATGTAAACACGCTTCCGTGATGATTGTATGATTTTGATTAAGATCGCTGGATTTTTTGCGTGTGCCCCCCCCCTTCAACAATCTGGCAAATTATCTCAGGCTCGTAGCTTTTAATGTGTAGCATTAAACTTAATCAATTTTAAATATTTGAATCAGCATATAAAGCCATTTCTTTTGATGTATCTATTGTTATCAAAATTCTGGCTTTAGAGTTTCGGTTACTATTGGGCCGAGTCACCCCTTACTTACAATTCAATCCCACGAACTGTAAAGGTCAGGATGACATACTTTATGGACAAGGTGTACCCGGGGAGTCTATCAAATGCTGTAGGACTCAAGACAGATATTCTGGACACGATCAAATCTAGTAACATGTCGGTTCACATTTGCTGTATTTAAGTACCTTATACCTATTCTACCTAAGCATAGATTCAGCCCGGACGTCAATTCACTCTTGGTGATGTATCTATTTTGTGTTCTATTTTGTCATAATTTTTTTTTCAGCTTCAGAGAGACAAATCAAACGAAGAAGCAGAGAAATGGTATTCTCAACTCGGCATACTTCAAAGACAATACCAACAAGCTCGCATTCTCCACAGTGATAAGGAATGGGTGACTGCAGCGGACTTACTTACCAAAATTATTGACGTATGTAATAATTTCTTCGGCTTCTAATGTGGTGTTTAGTCGCCAGAGACTGAAACACTGCCCGCATGTTAAAGGATTTGTGCTTTTGTGGCTGTTTTTTTTTTTTTTTTTTTTTTTTTTTTTTTTTTTTTTTTTTTGCGTATTTATACCGGTGAAAATGTTGATCGAGTTGTCGAAAATCCAAAATAAAGTGACTAATCAGAGCCCATGACTGCCAACAGCTTTGGTGGGTGACTGTTAGAAGTGGATTCTCTCGAGGAAATCAAAGTATAGAAACGGGACAGAATTGCATGCATTTTAGTTAACGGATATTTCTTCTCGTTTTTCTTTGTTATGATGTTCGTTTGTTGTTGTTTTTTTTGTTTTCTTTTTTTTTGGGGGGGGGGGGGGACTGAATAACCTCTTCTTGGGCATTTATCTAATATGGTTTGTATTTCCATTGTAGTAAAATATTCGCAGGCATAAATTTATAATGATTTGGATGATGTAGGCTTCAACTTGCTTGTTCAGGGCGTCGTCTCTTGCTGATAGAAAAGTATCACCGAGTGTGGATAACCATATAGTGACCAAGGTGGGCCAAGGATTACAGAAAACCTGAATTCAACTGAAAGCTCCATCGATTTAAGGCTCCAACCGTGTAAATATTTCGACCGACATACGTTCAGTGGTCCTCAGTGCAGAAATATGAAAATACAGACAAACCGGAAAAAACAGCATCTAAAATAAATGAAATCCTTTTAGTGTAACGCGAAACGGTAAATGAACAAAAAATCGGATGTTGAATGACAAGTCAAGGTGATAAATCTGTGTTGATTATTTAAGGGTTTTTTAAAAAGCAATCTTTTTTTTTTTTTTTTTTTTACATATGGTTAGTCAAATGGGTACCTAAAACTAAATGCAGACAATTTCTCTTGATTTTTCTTTCACAAATCTTCCTCTGTCCTCCAAAGCGTCGACGTTTCAGAACGGTAGCCTACTTAACCGCTGTCATTGCCATAGCTTCAAATAATCTAGTCTGCCTGCAGACTTATATACCTATCTTCCGAATTTTTTTCAACTGTGAAAAAGAACCTGACATTGGCAGTGCCGGATTTAAATCTTTAGTGCCCCTAGGCCCAAGCAATTTTTTTTCCGAGGAGGCAGAGATTTACAGGAAAAGCCCTGAACAGTAGGCAACTGATGAGTGATGAGCCAAAATTAATGCAAGAGAGAGGTGATACCGAACTCTCAGTTGTGTTTTTGTTTCTGCCCCTCCGCATTGTGCGCCACTAGGCCCGGGCTATCCGGGCATAGGCTAGTGGGCCTATGCGTAAATCCTGTCCTGGGCATTGGATCTTTTAGTTTTTACATTTTCACTGTATCCACCGTCTTTACAAATAATTAATTAAAACAAAAACTTCCAGAAAAAAAGTTTTCATAGAGAAGTAAATGACACTCAAAATGAACAGAAATCAATAGGCAATGCTCTACTGTTGCCTGTAGAAGAGTGCCGTAAGGTTTCAATGTATTATGCTGTTGTCTTTTTTTTTCCTCAGAGACACTTCATATGGAAGGGCTGGTGATATTAACTCCGGAGGGGGTTCATTCTATAGGAAATTCGAGGTTCTAGTGCCTCTTTAAAGAGTCAAAAGTAATAGGAGGTCAACCAGCCCCCCACCCACACCCTTTTCCCCCAAAATGTATTCAATCAAAAAGTGGCTATTTTGTTCAAAATAGTCCAAAGGTAAAATAACTACGCCTCTGAGGTTGACACCTTCTCCCACTACCCCCGGGGCAAAAGTTATAACTTTTGCGGGTTACGCATTGTTAACATAATATTTTTTTTTTTAAAAAAGGCCGAAAAAGAGGTTTTTGAAGAAAATTAAAGAGCCAGCAAATTGCATAACTTGCAGCCCTTGTCCCAAGGGCTGCGAAGCGTTTACCTTCCCAGAATTATAGTTATTGAAACTTTCAACTATGCTGAACAAAATGGCTATCTCAAAATTTTCATCTCGTTTTTTTGGGAATTAGGGGCGTGGAGAGGGCTATTTGCCCTCTAATCACTATTGACTCTTTAAAAATGCAGTACAACATTCGATTTCCAATCGAATGCGCCGACTTCGAAATTTTTACGACATATCCTTCTATACAAAGTGTCTTGGTAAAAAATTATAATGCGTATAGCCCATTTCACTTTCTACTTAGGCAGCACAAGTGCTTCGCCTATCAGGGGCGTAATTTGCTATGCGGCATGGGGCAACTGCCCCCTCCAGAACCAAGTTTGTTCCCCTCCATACCTCAGTTTGCTCCCCCTCCCCACAGATGAAATTTTGTTTCTGCAAAAAATTATCAAGAGAAACAGGTCAGTTTTCAAGCAAAAATTGCAAAAAAATATCAAGAGAAATAGGTCAAACAACAGAAGTATCAAGAGAAACAGGTCAGTTTTCTTTAGTGTATCTTTGCCTTTATGGCAATATGTGACCCATTTTCAAGTTTTTCCTATCATTTTTACTTGATTTGGGAAAATTGGCTCCAATTCCCCCCCCCACAGGATTTTGACGGAATTACGCCACTGCTGCCTATGATTAGAACTAAAGAATTTGCTCCAACATGTCAGTATGAGTTTTTGCTTGTCGAATTATTTGTTGTTTTTAAGCCATTCCTTTTTGTGGAATCGTTCCATTTTTTAGATTCATCCAATCTCTTTGGAACGAGACTCCTGCACAATACTTTTTGTCGGATGTGGCCCAAGAATAGTAAAAAAAGCTTATTTGATAATTTTGACCACCTCATGCTATTCTGGAGCTAGTTAGGCAGGATTTGCAATGAAACAGTTCAAACTGACATAAGTTTCCACAGATGTATGTCAGTAGTTCTAAATCTTTTTTTTTAAATCGTATAGCCCTTAGAAAACATATTCATCGTGGAATACCCCCTTCCACCTAGTACTATTAACCACATATAATGCTTTTAAGAAATTAGTTTTATAATCTTTGTCACCTTAATAAAAACTGAGCTTTAAAGGCACAAATTAAATATACAAAACATATGAAAACAGAGTATATTCAGAATAACTGATAAAATAACAAAATATCTAAGTATATTACGAACGCAACCTCTGTGGCAACCCCGCCAAGATTTTAATCCCAGCGTACCCCCTAACAGGCCTTCGCGTGCCCCTGGGGGTATTCTTACCATAGGCTGGGAAATCAATAAAATGACCTAATTGAAAAGAGGAGACGAAAACAGGACATCCTCTTAGCAGAGGATGTCCAATCAAAAGTCAATTAATGAGAAAATTATAATAATGATTGTTGCGTCCTGAAAAAAATAACTCAATAGCCTTCGTTCTACCATTCTAAATGTTCATTTAAGAAGAAGGCAAGGAAAGATTAAGCTGTATTCCCACCGTAAACACAAGGAGGCAAACAGATTGCAATTCATCTAAAACAGAAATCATCATTTTTTGTGTATTTTATCATAAAAATGAATGAAATACCTTATTCAACCCCAGAATTGGTATGAGAAAATAAAAAAGATTTGTGGTTAGCATCACGATCATATTAATTTTAAGCCTAATTTTAAACGAAAATTCTCCTATCATGATTCGAATGTGCAATTGGCGTAATTTAGTAATGACCATGGCTGGTCACTCCCAAACAAGCATTTTATGATAATCAACCGTTTTGTATCAACACAGAAAAGATGAAAAGAAATACCTTTCTCAAACACAAGCGAAATAAAAAAAAAAAACCTTCTTGCCGTGTTTGAAACCAAATAGAAATTTGTGGAATCATGTGCACATATTGTACAAAATGCAGGACATTGGGAGGGTACGCTTTTTTTAAGGTAGTACTTCTTGCTATTCCTGATTAGCATCATTAACTTTTTTAGGGGAAACCATGCCCGAAGTTGGTGGATTGACTTAAACCTTCTGGGAATTTGTTTTAAGGGCGTCAAAGACATTCGTAGAAAAAGGGGGAATGCAAGATTGATTTTGCCTCTGCATCCTGTCGTCTGGGCTCTTTGGCTATTTAATAAAGGTAGTATTAAAGAATATTTTTTCCTGCTTTCAGTCTTGTCCTTGGGACACAAATCTACGAGAAATGCGCATCGACTGTCATTTAGCAATGGGGGAAACTGCAAAAGCGATAACAGACTTGCGTGCTACAACAAAACTAATTTCTGACAGCACAGAATCATATTTGAAACTTTCAAAACTCCATTATTTAATGGGCGAAGGTGACGAGAGCCTCAAGTAAGTGATTTATGCTATAATGCGATGAGTTAGAAAAAAAAAATATTATGTAGACAAAGGTTTTCACGAAACTCCGCCAATGTTTCAACTTAGACCCATTCTAAAACTAAGCAAAAAATAAAAAAAAATATAAATTATATTTTTCCTTCTTTAATAAAAAAAACATTGATGCACTGAAGTAAATTATTTTTTTGAAAAGAAATCGAACAACTGCCTGATGGTGTTTAGGAGATGTATTTTATGTATATACAAAAAAGTGTCAGAAAGGCTTTTCAAAGTAGGGTAGCCAAAGAATTTTAACTTAAAATGATTGCAATGAATCTTGTTGATTTTTATTTTAGTACTGAAATGGAGCTTGATGATGTTCGTCAGTACCATTATCTGAAAAAAAAAGTGACAACACAAACCAAGAGGGCAAATTTAACTGATATTTACCTTCTTATTCCTGATATTTACTGATGTTTACCTTGATATTTACCTTGATATTTACCTTGGTATTCCTGATATTTACTATTCCTGATTATTCCTGATATTCTTGATATTTACCTTGATATTTACCTTGATATTTACATTCTGATATTTACCTTGATATATTACTGATTCTTATTACCTTCTTATTATTAGAGGATTATTTTAATCCTCTGTTTTGGAAATATTTTAGATAGGATTTGTTTTCTAAACGGTCACATTAATACTTTGCTCGTTTGGTTTCAGTTCAATTTATCTGAAAAAACAACAACTGAAATTGTCCTAATTAAAGCACTAGTAAGCTTATATTTGTGTAAGAAGCTGCATAGCAATAGCCTACATATACTGGCAAATATACGCTTTGGTTTAACCAGTGAAACCTGTTCAAACATATTGAAGCTAAAAATATACAAAATATATATACTCCCTGCATAAAAATATAGAATATATGCTCCCAAATACTTGCTACCCTCAGCTCTTAGCATTTGAAAATTTATACAATTTAATCGCGTTTTCCCTGAATAATTGCGCTACAAGCACTGCTAAATAACCAGGGTCTACTTAAATAATTTAACCAGCATTCAATTTGCAATAGGCCCTTCAAAAATTTCCTTCAATACACTTTCAAGTGCTTTTATCAGGTGATTTTCTGACCTTATTTTTATTAGACCTTAGTTGGATGACTCAAAATTGCAATCTTTTATCCTTCATCTGTCAAACTTGTCCTAATCATCCTAATTGATCCGTTATTATGAACCACAGAAAGCGGGATTCTTACAGCTCGTTGTTTGAAACACGGCCAATCAAAAAGAAACCCAAAAAAATCCGTAGACAATTCCAAATTAGCAAATCCTCTTCTGTATTCCGAAGCGAACAAGTTTCAGAACCATATTTTGTCACTGGAATTACCGTAATATTGATTTCATTATTCTAATCTTGATACGCAGACTTTTTTCCTATCCTTCCGAACCGTGAAAGAAACAGTCTGGGCCCGACTATTCACTTTTTACATCTTCATCGAACCCACCCTATTTACTAAGAATACTACATACGATAGTTGAAAAATCTACTTTGTTGGTCTTCTTGTTACCCTACATCATCTATTCACCTTTATCTAATCTTAGTCTAAATGACAGTCTTCTTAATATTAATTTTGTAAAATATTCTTGCATCCAGAACTCCAAAACGAAAGTTTTTTTTAACTTTCAGTTGAAAAAACGTGTTTTTTTATTTAATTTCTTATCGTTTTTTAAATAATGCCTGGAAATTTGACCACACCTCCATTGAAAAATCTCTCCTCCCCACGGATTTATTCTCTAGACAATTCAATCTTGGTGAAAATTTACTCTGGACAATTACCCTTAACATTTCCACACGTGAAATTGTGTTGGCAAAAAAAGCAAGACATAAGAATAATTTCGTATAGTTCGTATTCTGCCCAATTCCTACAGTGTAAAATTTCCACTGACAAATTCGCCCCCTGGAAGCTTCCCTCCCCATGGAAAATTATCCCCGAGGAAAATCCTACCATCAAATTTTGTAACTTAAAGACCTTTCCCCGAAGTCTGTGGGGAGGTCATGATATTTCCAAAGGCATAGTTATTCGGCCTTTCATCTATGCTGAACAAAATGGCTATCTCAAAATTTTGATCGGATTATCTTGAGAAAAAAAGGGCACTAGAACTTTTAATTTCCGCTCAAATGAGCCCTTCCCTGATATTTTAGGACCACTGGGTCGATATGATCACCCCTGGAAAAAAAAAAAAAAATAAACACGCATCCGTGATCTTTCCTATAACAAAAAATGCATAGTTCCGCATTTTTGCACATAGGAGCTTCAAACCCTTCAGTAAGGTTCTTGGCTACGCTGAATCTGATGAAGTGATTTTTATTAGAAAAAAATCTCGACCTGATTCTATGACTTTTAAGGAGTTTTTCTCCTTCTTTTTTTGAAAGTCAGGCAAATTTTCTCCGGCTTGTAGCCTTCGATGGGTAGGAATAAATTTAACGAGGCTTATATGTTTAAAATTAGCATAAAAAGTTGATTCTATTGATATATCTATTGGTATAAAAACTCCGTTTTTTAGAGTTTCGGTTACTATTGAGCCGGATCGCTCCTTACTTACAGTTCGTTACCACGAACTGTTGGATTAATTTAAGAGTGAAAATTTTGTCGGCACATTCTCTCGCCTTCTGAAAACCATGCAGTTCTTCTTATAAAACTTTATCTACTGTGCATTTAAATCTAGAAAGTATCCTTGTACTAAGTAATTTGCTTCCTACAGTTAATGCCTGTGTAATTACCACACTCGCTCTTAATCTGTGACTTCACAATCACTTTATTTCAAAGCTCATCGAAACCAGGCATTGCATTTTGCAAATCTTTATTAGTGGACAATGTGCTGAACGGTCTGATTCAAGAATCAAATTATTTTTCATTTTTTACCAGGCATGATAATAATAACAACAATAATAAGCCCTAGGATCATTGCAATACAATTGAAAAATTCCGATTCTAATTAACATGAACAAAACTAACACAAACACTCCGTAAACAAAAGCACCACGTATACCAAACCAGTTACACCAGTTACAAAATCTGTTTCTATGCTCCGTTAAGGGTATACTACCCTAAAAAATCCTCCTAGTCTTTCCACAGAAACAGGACACTCAACCTTCATTCACCAGTGATCTTTCATCAAACCTCCAATCTCCATACACTTCCTTTCCGAACTAACACAGTTCTTCCAATGACCAACAATTGTATGACCAACCTTTTCATCCATATATGCAAACATGGAGCAAAAGTAAAGAATATTCCTCCTCCCTAAACTCCTAACTCCTCCTGGCGAATGGTAGTAAACTATTTGCCTTCAATTCAAAATGTACTTTAGCTCCTTCTTTCTTAAATTCACCTTAAAGAAACCCTTCTCTCCATGGGGTTCGCCCCCTCGTCAATACCTCGGTCTTTACACTAAAATATTTTTAGTACTTTCAACCGAAACTCTAAAAACGGAATTTTGATACCAATCAAAAGAATGGGATTTTTATGCTGATTTTAAATATATAAGTTTCATCAAGTCTTGTCCATCAAAAGTTACGCGCCTGATAAAATTTATCTGCTTTTTGGAAAAAGGAGGAAACACCCCCCCCCCCCCTAAAAGTCATAGAATCTTAATGAAAAACATACCTTCAGATTCAGCGCATCAGAGAACCTTAATACAGAGGTTTCAAGCTTCTCTCTGCAAAAAAGTAAAATTTTGTATTTTTTGCCAGAAGAAAGATCACATTTTCTTTTGTTTTTGGTGTTGTTTTTTCTTTCCAGGGGTGATCCTATCGACCCAGTGGTCCTAGAATGTCGCGAGAGGGCTCATTCGAACGGAAATGAAAAGTTCTAGTGCCCTTTTTAAGTGAACAAAAAATTGGAGGACAACTCAGCCCCCTCCCGCGCTCATTTTTTCCTCAGAGTCACCGGATCAAAATTGTGAGATAGCCATTTTGTTCAGCATAGTCATAAAATCTGCTAACTATTTCTTTGAGGTTGACTAAATGTCCCACAGTCCCCAGGGGAAGGGCTTCAAGTTATGTACTTTGCCCATTGTTTATATATATTAATGGTTATTGGGAAGTATACAGACGTTTTCAGGGGGGATTTTTCTGGTGGGGGGATCGGGGTTTACATAGGAGGATCTTACCACAGAGGAATTTTTCATGGGAGAAAAGAATTTTCCATGAAGGAGGGCCGGATTTCCCAGCATTATTTAAAAAACTATCAGAAATTAAATATAAAAAAAGTTTTTCACCTGAAAGTAAGGAGCAATATTCAAACTTAAAACGAGCAGAAATTATTACGTATATAAGGGGGTTCGTCCCGATCGCCAATACCTCCTTCTTTACGCTAAAGTATTTTTAGCCCTTTCAAAATAGCTCTTTAGTCTAATGAAACAGCCTTTGTGATTCAGTCGTCTTTCTCAAAGAATTGGAACAAAATTTGAAATTTAGCGTAAAGAGTGAGATATTGACGGGGGGGGGGCGAATCCCCTCAAATGCGCAATAATTTCTGTTCGTTTTAAGTTTTAATATTGCTCCTTACTTTTAGTTGAAAAAACTAAATTTTTTTTATCTAATTCCTTCTAAGGTTCTTTAGCCGGTAAAGGAGGGAAAGATACACGAGTCAATTGAACATTATAAACTATAAGGCCTACGTAGAAATAGAAACAAAATTAAAAGAAGCCGAAAAAATTTTACATTTTTTTTGGGAATAAGCCAAAAAGTGACGCCTTCGAGAGGATGGAAGCGTCATCTTCCATACAATATGAATTGTCGCTACAAGATTGAACATCTCGGGGATGTAAAGGCGATTAGAATATAATTTATATTATGAAAATGATAATCAAAATGATCAGTGGAAAGAGACGGCTGAATACTATGGGCCTCAGGGAGCATTTCGTGGAGCTGAGAAAAAACTACCCTTGAAAGAATATTGAGCAACCCAAGGTCATGTAACGAGATAGCTTCTGAACAATCAGCTTCCTCAGTGAAGTTTCTAGCTTTATTATCAAGCTGCGAAAAAGAACTTTCAAATTTTATCCACAAGAAGCTTGCAACTTTTCAGGAGCTTGCACCTGGGAAACGTGCAAGAGAATAAAAAAAAATTGACTATGATCAATTTATTTAGGCCTTAGCTCTCGGTAATTTATGTAGGGGAAAAGTTTTTGCTTGTTAATTTCTATATTATGTAGCACGAAATTACCGTTTGTATATAGGCTACCATTTTCCCCAGATACAGCCTTCTGCTGGGAAGTGCTGATGCTGGAAATCTCCTTCCGTAAGGAATCTTCTGTGCAATTATCCCTTGCTCTAAGTTCAGGTGACATTGGCATTATACGAGCAAATTTGTCAGCGTTATTTCTTTCTTTTTCATTTCTATGTAATTCCGGAACGGATGTGCATATTTTAAATGAAAAAAAAATAAATCATTGGACAGAATTGATACTGCATGGTGCGTAATTGATATAACGGGAAGAGAGCTTTTGATCAATCAGGACTACCCTACCTACAATTCTTGTCGTCTAGTTTAGTTAAAAAATGATCGTCTTCTACAACATTTTTGCTATCTTCTGGTTTACCAAGAGTCGTGTAAATAATTTACACCTTTCAGTATATATGTATTGCTATCTTTTTTTTTCAGTGAAGTACGGGAGTGCCTCAAACTGGATCCTGAACATAAAGAGTGTTTCCCTCATTATAAGAAGGTAAAAAAAGTCGTGAAAGTAGTTAATGATCTCAATTCTGCAGCGAGTGACGAAAGATTTACCGACTGTATTTCAATTGCGAATAAGGTATCTCTCGCTTTTGTGTCTTTTAAGGCGATATTTATAGTTAATTTTTTTTTTATATTTTAATCTTTGAGAGATTAAAAAAAACACAGGTATTTTTTTCAGTTGAGTTTAAAGCTCCCGTTAAATACGGTTGTGAAACTTGCATGTTCAAATTGCGAATTGATTTGTTTTGGATTACTGGGGAAGAATTAGTATTACTAGAAATGAACGTATATAGAACAGTTAGAACAGTTAGAACAGATAGAACAGTTATTGGTGTGGTACCTGATCACTTAAAAAATGAAGAATTATGAGGATTTAAATTGGAAAAAAAAAGGAATTTTAATCTTCGAATGTAACTAAAATTAAATGTAACGCCTTATGAATTGCCACCTTATGAATTAGTAATTACGACGCTCATGCTAATATAATTGCAAAACAGTGGCAAGTAAAAGGAAAATTAATAAGGAAGAGACTCTCTGATCAGCTGCCAAATAATAAAAAAATTAAAGTTTATCTGCAAAGGCATTAGGGCTCAAAACCCCTATGCCTTCCCAAGGCCAGAACATAAATTGCACTGCAGAAAAAAATACAAATGAACGTGAATTGTCAGTTTAATATACATATACTTATATTTATTAATCAAAATTTTAATATTATTTGATTTATTAAAGTTATAAAAGTAAACACATTTATATTTTTTCAGTAAAGCACAAATTATGTTCTGGCCTTGGGAAGGCATAGGGATTTTGAGCCCTAATCATGTTAAGTTCTTCTCTTTTTGAATTTGACTCAGTTAATTATTGTAATTCCTGTTCGTTTTGGGTTTCATTTATTTATCGATGCTGATTTGTGGTAGTTTCACGCTTGGTAGATTATTTGATTTTATTTTTGCTTATTTTTGGTTTAATGTAGTTCTTTACTTTTCTTTGAAAAACTTATTTTGTGGAAAAAGTTTTTTTAATTAATTAAATGAAAAACCTATGTGCATGCAGGTATTAAAAGGGCATGTAAGCACTATAGGGCATATAAGTACGAAGGCGGCGATGCTCTATCATAGCTAGTAATATCATTGATATTTTAAAGGAGCTAATTTGATTGAAAATTGAAAGTTCTAATGGCCTTTTAAGAGTCAAAATGATTGGACGGCAATCAGCCCTCCTCTTTAGCTCATAATTTTCCAGACGTTTCCATTCAAAATTTTAAGACGGCCATTTTGTTCAGCATAGCTGAATGGTCTAGTAACTATATCTCTAGGGTTATTGGGTAGGTCAACCCCCCACAGTTATGTAATTTGCCCATTATGCTTAAAAATTAAATGTTGCTGTAAAATTAAATCAAAATACACTGTTTGTATGCTGGTTGCCAATAAGACATCTCAGCAATATACCAAGAACCAAAGTTCAAATTTTTGGGGCTACTTCTATTACTACTTCTGCTCTTAAAATCTTACTAACTCATAAGAGTGTAATTGTATCCAGGCCCTGAAAGGGCATAGATATAATTTTTTTGGAATGTTTTATTTATCAGGTAAACTAGAGGATTTATATGACTAAATTCAACATTACTATTTTTGTCATGATTTTCAAAAGAGTTTATGTTGTTAAAAATTGCTCCAGTATATAAATAGTAGGCCAAAGTATAAATTCTTAAATGAAAACTGGGAAGATTTAAACTAGTATTTTCTTTTTCCCTGAAAAAAATACTTTACCGAAAAAAACTTCTATTAAATGTTTTCACTTTTATAACTTTAAGAAATCAAAAATTAATTGAGATTTTACGGAATAAATATCAGCATATGTATATTAAACTGACAATGCACATTCATTTGAATTCTTTTCAGTTAAGTACAAATTATATTCTGGCTTTTAAAAAGCATAGGGGTTTTGAACCCTACTCATATTGATTTCTGCTCGTTTAGAGTTTGACTCTGGTATTTATTTTAATTTCTGTTCGTTTTGGGTTTCATTTATTTATTGATACTGATTTGTGGAATTTGTATGCTTGGTAGAGTATTTGATTCTATTTTTGTTCATGTTTGGTTTAATGGAGTTCTTTACTTTTTTTTGAAAAACTTATTTTGTGGAAATTTTTTTTTAAAATTAATTATTTTGTTCAGCTTGGAGTGCACTAGGCCCCCTCCCACGCTTTTTCCCAATTTCACCCGATCGAAATTATAGCCATTTTGTTCAGCATGCTCGAAAAATCTAATAAAAGTTTTTTCAACTGAAAGTAATGAACAACATTAAAATTTAAAACGAACAGAAATTATTACATATATGACAGGGTTCGCCCCCTAGTCAATACCTCACTCTTTAAGCTAAAGTTTTTTTAGTACTTCCAAAAGAGCTATTTATTCTTATTAAATGGCCTTTGTGATTCAGGGGTCATTATTAAAGACTTGGAACAAAATTCGAACTCTAGCGTAGAGAGCGAGGTACTGACTAGAAGGCGAACCCCCTAAAATACGTAATAATTTCTGTTCGTTATAAGTTTTAATGTTGCTCCTTACTTTCAGTTGAAAAATTTTTTTTTTATTTAATTTAGAGAAAGAATGTTAATTGTGTTGTTTTTGTGTTGAACCAAAATTGGAAATTACAAAATTTGATTACATAAATTTTGTCACCATTCTAAAAGTTCCCTTCTATAAAAACTTGCTCTGTAAATTTCCAATCTAAAGTGTTCCTTCTATAAAAAGTTGCAGTGTAAATTAGACAATATAATTGTCTAAAAGTTGAATTGCGTGTTAACTAGTTCAGAGCACAATCTCTTAAATAAACCATTCCAATCTTTTTTTTTAATAGTTCTAGCCTTTGGTGTGGATCATTTTGATTGATAGTTTCATTGAACATGAAGTATACAGTGATTGTTGCAAATATGAGGTATTAGTTTTCTCTGAGGATTAAATAGGCTATTGCTAGTATCTATGGCTAGTAGTAGACTTATTAATGACCACAAAGACATGGCCGCACCCAAAGGGGAGGGGGGTTAAGGGGGTTCGAACCCCCCTCCCCCCGAGATGTTTGTCTGATTTGTAAAAACGTAACAAAATGGATATAAACAAATTTTGTATGTTTTTTTTTGGTTTTTGTCTACCCCCCCCCCCCCGAAAATTTTTGTTGAGTAAAACCCATTCCGGAAAAAAAAATCCTGGGTACGGCCTTGCTCAAAGGTGTCATAAATTTGCACTGAGCGACCAGAAGTGTTGTTAATTTTAAGAATATTTTCAAGATAGTTTACACCTGTGAAAATTGCTCAAGGCCCTTCATCAAATTTTTGAATAATTCAAAATTAAGTTGGGTTTCTAATAGGGGATCTATATCTGACTGATATTGTTCTTTTCAAATCATTCAGAATTTTTACGCTCTACTCCGCAAGCCTTAAAGCTCGACCCGAAACATCAAATCGTTAAGTTATATATTATCTTAAAGCTCGACCCGAAACATCAAATCGTTGAGTTATATATTATCTTAAAGCTCGACCCGAAACATCAAATCGTTAAGTTATATATTATCTTAAAGCACGACCCGAAACATCAAATCGTTAAGTTATATATTATCTTAAAGCTCGACCCGAAACATCAAATCGTTAAGTTATATATTATCTTAAAGCTCGACCCGAAACATCAAATCGTTAAGTTATATATTATCTTAAAGCTCGACCCGAAACATCAAATCGTTAAGTTATATATTATCTTAAAGCTCGACCCGAAACATCAAATCGTTAAGTTATATATTATCTTAAAGACCTCAAACGGTCTACATTAATTAAAGTAAAATGAAAAAAGTATTGCTGAGTATGTTGGCTTTTTGTGCCTCAGTTCTCAAAGTGCGTCATTTTTAGATTGAGTGCCTCAAATGAAGAACATTAAAACATAGTTTTCAATGGAAAAAACATAGTTTTCATTGGAAAATTGGTAGAAACAAGTCTTTTGAAAATTACTATCCTTTTCAGGCACATGTCTTTTGAAACCTCAACTTGTTTATTCCAAGTCCAATGATGTTTTATTGTTAAGCCCAGCAACCTGTATTCTTTAATTAGTTCAGGTCTATCCTTAAATAAGGAATAATAAGGGTTCGAAGAGGGACCCAACTAGCGAGAGGGTGTCTGTCCCAGCCTTTCCTTTAAATGACGCTGAAACTAAAAGAGGGTGGAGGCCTTGAGCTTGTTTTGGTGAAGAAGGAGTGTATGTAGCTGGGCTGTTCTCTGATTACTAACCACTAGGGTGCGTTTTTAGTAGCGGTGGAAATATAACCTAGCCTCAATAAGATAGTGATTGCTAAACCTGCCTGTGTCGTTCAAAAATGGCGTTGTAGCTGCGTGTGATTGATTTTATTTTCAACCCATCAATTCGAGTGGTTTTGATCTCTTCAAGTGCTTCAAAGTTATTTAGTCTTACTAAGCATATTTTAGAAATTGAAGTTACTCCTTTTTTTTATCGTTTCATTGGCTAATGGGTTTAGACAATATGACATGTAATTCTAATGAAAACAACAGTGTTCCCATTTTCACTTTCGTGAGAATGTACAACGCATTTTTTTTTTTTTTTTTTTTTTTTTTTTTTTTTTTTTTTTTTGGCTTTTGGCTTTTGCAGCTGCTAAGAGAAGAACCAACCGAATTTATTTTCAGTTTAAGGGAAAATTGTACTATCATGCATTAAAAGCCCCCCTCTCCCTTCATTTTGAAACCTGCAGATTTTTCTTTTTTTTTGCAACGTAATAACTGCAAAAACACACTGATCAGTTCTCTCGACGGGGAGAATTAAACTTGAGGATTCCGAATTTCACGCCTCAGAAAAATAAAACGTCAAATGTTGTTACATAAACCTAGCCAAAGCAACAAAGTATTCAAAGATGCTCGCTGGTGGATTCAGGGGGCCGGGGGAGACCCCCCAAAGATTTTTCTGGCAGCCTCTTATCCTGTTCTTTCTTTTTTTACTCTATTTTTTAAACAAATTTGTCAGTTTGATCAATTATTGGCACCTTTGTTACATTGGCCCTCCCCCCTAAGATTTTGCGCCCTTGTCACATTGGGTCTCCCCCAAGATTTTGCTCTAGATCCGCCCCTGAAGGTGCTTTTCCTTGACTTTTTTTTATTGCAGGGGTGATTTAGTTGGCATAATGGAGATAATATTTTGCCCAAATACCCTCTTTTAAATTGTAGTCTAAATTGGCATGAACACAAATAGGGCGTGTTTGTCCTTGAATTTTTCTACGAATTGATGAAGCGTTTTCCCTTTTGCAGTTGCTTTTAGTAGAGCCATCCAACCAAAACTTTTATTTTCAAGCAGAGGAGAAATTGTGCCATTGTGCATTAAAAGACGGTGATGTCAAGGAAGCAATTAGCCATTGTACTAAAGCGTTAAGCATTCGAAGTGAACCTCGAATTTTATGTGATAGAGCCGAAGCTTTTATTTTGGAAGGCTCATTAGATGAAGGTAATTTTTTATTCTACCTTTTTTATTTAGTGAGGTTTTACTTTTAATTTTTGCTTACCAATCCTTTAAGTCTTCACTTCTATTTCTTCTGTACAAAAAAAGAAAGAGGAGGCCTAAATTGACAAGGCATAATTTGATATCACATTGAGAAAATCTTGTAGAAGTAGAAGATATTTAACATATGCGAAATTTAGCGGTAGGCTCCTTTCTTGCTCAGGTCTTCTGTGACAGTATTATGGTTTTGGATAGAATTTATCTTGGAGGTAAATTTCCTTACTTCCTGTGAAACTTGGAGCTCACATAGAGCTAGTGACAGAGCTCACTATCATTATCACTATCATTATCATTATCAGGCAGCAGCTGTTCAATTAAGCAATATTTATTTTCGGTCTATTTTCTTCACTCTAGACCTTGGCTTATTTGATAGTAAGTTTTGTGTAGAGATGGACAGAGAAAAAAATGTTAAACCAACAGAATTTTCTGTTATCATTTTGATAATGGAAAATTAGTTAAAATGTTTTTATACCATTTTATAATTAATACAATTCGGTCTTGTGGTTGGGAACCATTTTGTTCATTTTATTGATTTTGTGTATATATTGTCTATAGAAAAATATCTTGCATTTGACGATGGATTGCAAGATAAGATATTTAGTTTACAAAATCGCCCTTAAAAGCTTAGGTGCACTGGATAATATAATCAAATCAAGCTTAAAACAACGATACGCTTAAAACTGGCTAAAGGATAAGCCAAATAGGAGATTCGTCTAGTACATATATATATATATATATATAATGCCGAAATACCAAATGTCGAAATACCAAAAACCTATAATAATACCTATAATACCTGTGTAATACCAAAATTGGGGAATGTTGACATTCACTGGTGACGTGTCCGAAATTACTTTTTTTTTTCTCCTTGCATTTAGTCAACTTTGCCGGTCAGCTTTTTTAGTTTTATGCAGGGTTTGGTGTTGTCATGTTAGGTTAGGGTTACGTTAGGTTTTAACCCACTTCTGAGATTTATAACCTAATTTAACCCAACCTAACTTTAACTTTTCTGTCAAACCTTCTATAGGACTCACAAAGCTGACTAACAAAGCTGATTGAATCCAAGCAGAGAAAAAGGAATTTCGGACATTCACTGGTGAATGTCGATATTTACCAGATTTCGGTCTTTCGCCGTAACATATATTTATGCATATTCGTGTTTGTTTGTGTGTTTTTACGCGTGTCTTTGTATGCCTGCGTTTCTATGCGTGTATGTAGGTGTGTTTATTTGTGCATTTATGTGTGTGATTGTGTATGTTTGTTTATGTGTTTGTTTATGTGTCTTTTTATAACAGTTTGTTTTTGCGTACCTGTTTGTGTGTGTAGGTTTTGTGTTGCGGATTTTGGATACTTTCTGTGTCGTTCCGGAAAAGGCTGCATCGCAAACCTGCATCAAAGGCTCCATCATAAAGGCTGCATAAAATATTACGGATATTTGAGTAAAATTGCACGATGAACATAATGGTCAACATAATGAAAGCCGTATGTGTCGGTCCTGTACACGTCGAAAAAAAAATCACGATAAGCATTGAGAAACTTGTATTATTTACAAGACTTGTAAAATCCACGATTGGAATTGTTACAAGCCATATTTGTTTCAGCCATATTTGTTACAAGCCATATATATATATATATATATATATGTATATGAGAGAGAGAGAGAGAGAGAGAGAGAGAGAGAGAGAGAGAGAGAGAGAGAGAGAGAGAGAGAGAGAGAGAGAGAGAGAGAGAGAGAGAGAGAGAGAGAGAGAGAGAGAGAGAGAGAGAGAGAGAGAGAGAGAGAGAGAGAGAGAGAGAGAGAGAGAGAGAGAGTGAGTGAGTGAGAGAGAGAGAGTGAGTGAGTGAGTGAGAGAGAGAGAGAGAGAGAGAGAGGGAGAGAGAGAGAAAGGGGAGGAGAGATGAATAATTTATTAACCAAAATAACGCTTACATAATCTTTCAACAATCATCACGGAAACCCAACTGGTTGTATATGATGGTTGTTTCCATCTCATTATGTTTTTCCAAGAGGGTATATTTAGCTGTTCTTACTTTTAGGACTTAAAGAATGTGAAAATAGATCTAAAATTAATAAAAAAAAAATATATTATGTAATAGAATTTTATTTATCTATTAAAAAAATTAATCAAAAAGTAAGTAATTACCTACTAAAGCATTTTAACTTTCAAATCTTAAGTGAAACTACATCAATTCACGAAGTATTTCTAGAAAAATAAATCTTTTAATGTAGGCAATGCTAAAATGCAACATTTGCCTACGATAAATTTTTTTAAAATTAGTCTAAAATATAACTGAGAAACGAACCGATTGTTAAACTAAGGATGACAATCTTCCTGGGAGCCACTTATGACAAGGTCTAAATTTGTCTTAAATTATTTTTTACACAAATATTGTTTCATCATCTTACCAATATTATCATGAAATCAATTTCACCCTTTCACTAAAACCCTTTAAGTACATTTGAAGGTGATATTTTGATGTAAAACAAAACAAAAATATTCCTATTCAATAAGTTTTCTATATATCATGGTTACAGTGGCAGTTGTAACCTAAGAATGAGCAAATCATGACCCTTTCCCAACCAAAAGTATAAAAATACGTTTTTTTTAGTTTAGTCCAAAAGCCAAATTGTTTTATTCAAATAGTTATTCAGAGGGTCAAAGACCTTCTGGCATTTATTCTACTCACCATATTGTGAGTGATTTGAACATTTATTGACATTCTGAGCTTTATTTAAAAAGGTGGGGGAATGTTAAAATGCTTCAATTTGCATTCTTTTAGTTTTCGGATTACTTTCGGTTTTGGGTATCTTTGTGAGCCGCATGTATCCCAAGTACACAATAATTTATTCTACCTTTTTTATTTAGTGAGGTTTTACTTTTAATTTTTGCTTACCAATCCTTTAAGTCTTCACTTCTATTTCTTCTGTACAAAAAAAGAAAGAGGAGGCCTAAATTGACAAGGCATAATTTGATATCACATTGAGAAAATCTTGTAGAAGTAGAAGATATTTAACATATGCGAAATTTAGCGGTAGGCTCCTTTCTTGCTCAGGTCTTCTGTGACAGTATTATGGTTTTGGATAGAATTTATCTTGGAGGTAAATTTCCTTACTTCCTGTGAAACTTGGAGCTCACATAGAGCTAGTGACAGAGCTCACTATCATTATCACTATCATTATCATTATCAGGCAGCAGCTGTTCAATTAAGCAATATTTATTTTCGGTCTATTTTCTTCACTCTAGACCTTGGCTTATTTGATAGTAAGTTTTGTGTAGAGATGGACAGAGAAAAAAATGTTAAACCAACAGAATTTTCTGTTATCATTTTGATAATGGAAAATTAGTTAAAATGTTTTTATACTATTTTATAATTAATACAATTCGGTCTTGTGGTTGGGAACCATTTTGTTCATTTTATTGATTTTGTGTATATATTGTCTATAGAAAAATATCTTGCATTTGACGATGGATTGCAAGATAAGATATTTAGTTTACAAAATCGCCCTTAAAAGCTTAGGTGCACTGGATAATATAATCAAATCAAGCTTAAAACAACGATACGCTTAAAACTGGCTAAAGGATAAGCCAAATAGGAGATTCGTCTAGTACATATATATATATATATATATAATGCCGAAATACCAAATGTCGAAATACCAAAAACCTATAATAATACCTATAATACCTGTGTAATACCAAAATTGGGGAATGTTGACATTCACTGGTGACGTGTCCGAAATTACTTTTTTTTTCTCCTTGCATTTAGTCAACTTTGCCGGTCAGCTTTTTTAGTTTTATGCAGGGTTTGGTGTTGTCATGTTAGGTTAGGGTTACGTTAGGTTTTAACCCACTTCTGAGATTTATAACCTAATTTAACCCAACCTAACTTTAACTTTTCTGTCAAACCTTCTATAGGACTCACAAAGCTGACTAACAAAGCTGATTGAATCCAAGCAGAGAAAAAGGAATTTCGGACATTCACTGGTGAATGTCGATATTTACCAGATTTCGGTCTTTCGCCGTAACATATATTTATGCATATTCGTGTTTGTTTGTGTGTTTTTACGCGTGTCTTTGTATGCCTGCGTTTCTATGCGTGTATGTAGGTGTGTTTATTTGTGCATTTATGTGTGTGATTGTGTATGTTTGTTTATGTGTTTGTTTATGTGTCTTTTTATAACAGTTTGTTTTTGCGTACCTGTTTGTGTGTGTAGGTTTTGTGTTGCGGATTTTGGATACTTTCTGTGTCGTTCCGGAAAAGGCTGCATCGCAAACCTGCATCAAAGGCTCCATCATAAAGGCTGCATAAAATATTACGGATATTTGAGTAAAATTGCACGATGAACATAATGGTCAACATAATGAAAGCCGTATGTGTCGGTCCTGTACACGTCGAAAAAAAAATCACGATAAGCATTGAGAAACTTGTATTATTTACAAGACTTGTAAAATCCACGATTGGAATTGTTACAAGCCATATTTGTTTCAGTTTATTCTCGTTTTTGTTCACCTTTTGCAAGTTTCTCAAAAATAATCCACACATCATCTATTGATAATATCGAAAAGCTTAGTAATCACTGTAGCAGTCATATCATTACCTGCTAACAATTTACGAATAAATTTGGAACCTTTTGTGGTATTTGCATCATGATGTTGAGATTAATCCGTTGTGATAGTAATGACAGGCGTTTGTGCCTTTTTGGGATTTAGCAAAGTCTACACTAGAGCAAATCTGGTATTTATTAGACTAGTGCAAAAAAAATTATTCATTTTCTTTTCTTTTACATCATCTTGCAATTGGATTATTTTTTCAGTAAATGTCGCTTAGTGCTATCCCTTTCTAAGATCATTTGGTTTCCTTTCCTAGATGGCTTAAAGACTTTCTGCTGCAAATCGACTTTCAACTTTCTGCTAGAACTGTCAGCTTTCTGCTGCAAATCGACTATTACTACTTCATGATTTGACTGTTTTTCAGGTTTATGTTGTATTTTTTTTTTTTTTGAAAGTGCAGGTATTTGTTTAGTAGACTTAACACAGTCAGCACAAGAGTTAGTTTGAGAAGTTTTTTCAAACTCTCTTCGGGTAGTTTTATCATAGATGGTGTGCACCATGCTAGTTGATTACCGGACTGTGGAGAGTGTGTGATTGGTGGATGGCGGAGACTGGGGACTCAACCATTGTGCAGAGGAAGGGAGAACTGATAGTTTA
This sequence comes from Artemia sp. Qi Xiang Cuo, assembly GCF_049724085.1. NCBI lineage: Eukaryota > Metazoa > Arthropoda > Branchiopoda > Anostraca > Artemiidae > Artemia > Artemia sp. Qi Xiang Cuo. The sequence goes on along the minus strand of NC_142794.1, from coordinate 92,116,627 downwards.
AACAATATCACTTACCCTGTTGTTTCCTTTCAAGTGATATTTCTCCACGCTTCGGATGTTGTACAGTTGATAATGCAGACATGTGTTTCGTGAGTTTCTATATAATGGCAATTATCGTGAAAACTTTTTAGCTTGATTAGATGGGAAACAGAGGGATCTGCAACCTAACTCTGAGCGGCATATTTACATTTGGCAAAAGCCCACTTACAGTCTTTTAAATTGTGACCTTTTTTGCATGTTTTTTTTTTGAGGAACATCCCTGAGAGGTCGAGTCTGTGTCTACTTCACGAGAGAAGTAACTAAGTTCAAGTGAAGATTATCCAGATTAGCTCTCAACTTGTGTGATGAAAGGTGAGATTACATGTTTGGTAAGAGTGCTGGCAAAGATCTCTTAACTGTGATCTTTTTCGAATGTTTTTTTAAGTACATCCCTGAGAGGTCGAGTCTATGTCTACTTCACGAGAGAAGTAACTAAGTTCAAGTGAAGATTATCCAGATTAGCTTTCAACTAGTGTGATGAAAGGTGATACTCAAAGTAATTACTAAAGTGATGAAAGTTTAATTCTCCATTGACATCTGGTCCGTCGAATAAAATTGAAATTGATTACTTCTTGACTTTTTCAACTTGAATCGAAATACCAATTATACCAATACTTTTAAGGTTGATAATTGAATGTTTGTTTTACAGCTCAAAGTGATTATTCCAAGGCCTTAGAAATAGACGAAAATTTCCAGCGTGCAAAGGATGGAATTCAGCGAGTGCAAAAATTGCAAAAGCAAGCAAAGAAGAGAGATTATTATAAGATTCTCAATGTCAGACGGTCTGCCACGAAGAAAGAAATACTGAAAGCATACAGGTATTGTCGTTGAATTTACGAAATTCACTCTACTCTAAATTTTGCTAAACTTGTTTTCCTTAGAAAGACTTCTTACACAAATATATGTTATTTTCTTCTGATTTTTCTTCTCCAATTCTTTTGCTTATAATGTAAGATTGTTTCGTTTTTTTTCTCTGTTTTTTCTTTTATGCTGAATACGAATATTTGTAAAATGTAATTAGAGTAAAATTCTTAGTTAATGAATAGGAGCTTAATCTTAGGTGTCAAATTGCTAAAAGAAATTTTAGTAGCTTTTGTCTTTTTTTCTTCTTTGAAACCCAATTGATGACGAAGCCTACAATATTTGGAGAATGTTGGAGTGGGTCAGCAAAAAATGAAACAATCATCTGCAAAACAGCTAAAAAAAATCAAGACTTTAGGTTGGTATTCTACATGTATAAAGGTCTCCTTTTCCAGCATACAGACCTGCCTTCTTAAAACACTGCTTCAAGAAAATAGACCATGTTGTAGATACCTTAACCTTGAACACTAAGATTTAGTCAACATAAATGCAATATTTTCCCTTCTCTCTTATCCTTTCGCTTCTTGTCTTCTTCTTTGTTCTTTTTCTTCTCATTCTGAATTGCTAGTTTTCGTTTTGCTTTTATAGCATAAAAAAACCACCTTACAATTAGAGACAGTTTTTTCCTATAATGAGGTTATTTTGTTTAGACAGTTTAGCTTTTGCCAATATTCCTTTGATAAACCATCTTTCTTGAGAACCTCTAAAAATGATGTTATTCTTCTTAATAAAAGGAAATTAAGGCTCTTAAATTCTGGAAACAAATCTATCGTTTCAAAATTATATTTACAAATCTTTCAATTAGATGTCGTTCAGATCATCTTAACCATAACAAGTCTGCTTTGTAATCTTGATTATTTGTAACACTTTTGGCCATCTAATGCTCATAATTTTATCTAGGTCAAAATTTGATATAAAAATGAACGTATATGTGCAATTGTAACTTTTCATAAACCTTAGTATTATATTATTTATATAATAATATAATAATTATATTATTGTAATTATATTATAATTATGATAATATTATTAAATTATATTCCCTTTATTTGAAATACATGGTAATACGTATAAGGAACATGCCGAGAATTTATAACTTCTTTTTTAGAAGTTTTTAAAAGTAGCTAGGGCACAAACCATACACGCCTTAAAAAATTACGGAAAGCTAATTTTTAATAGAAAAGATCTTTATTTTTTTATTCAGTTTTTACACCTGTGGGCGCCAAATTTAAAAATAGAGAACGTGTGTGAAACAGTAGCAGAAATAAGCGAAAAGTATATATCATCATGGAACTCTAGAAATGTAACTTTTACGATTGCTTCAGCAAAAGACAAACACTTCAATAAATCTAAGCTATGCATTAATTTTCATAATATTAACATTATTAAAGATTTAAAACTTCAAATCATTAGCTAATTGACTTATCTACAAAAAAATATTTTTCCAGAAAGAACATTTAGGCTATTCTATTATATTTATCTCTTTAGTTGACTATTGACGTATAAATCGGATCATTATTGTATTCTGTTTTTAAAATGTCACATTTATTCCTTAATTTTTATATATTCCCACTAGCCTATATTTGGCTAGTGGCGATAACTAGCCCATATTTGGATAGTTGTATACAAAAATATTTTTTGAGAAAGACTGTTTAGGCTATTCTATTCTGTTATATTATGCCTTTAATTGACTAATGACATATAAATCAAAGTATTATTTTATTATGTCTTAAAAATGTTACATTTATTGCTTAATTTTTACATATTCCCACTAGCCTATATTTGTTCAACAGCCCGATTAAACAGAATTAGGGTTTCTTATTGATGTTGCATTGCTCGACGATTAGCTGCACACAAACTGGATGTTGCAAAAGTTTGCAGGGCTTGCTTCTAAAAAAAAGAAGTTTCCGCCAGCCTTTTTCAAGATTCAAGTGTGGCAACAATGGATAGGAGTTGCACAACAAAAATAATCTTTATAGGTGTATAAAAATCAAAAGAAAAACCGTAGAAAATCGTTGTTTCAGGTGTGAATAGACCAAAGATGGAGCCAGAGGTACGAGTAAAAAAATGATTTCATTTTGATGTCCGTCATGCTTTAAATTAGCGAAAAACTAGCCCTTAATTTTAGTTATAAATTTTAGTTTTTAGGTAGGAATATACCGAAGATGGAGCCAGGGGGGGGGGGCAAACAAAGTTTTCATTTTGATGTCCGTGGTACTTAAGGAAAAGATTATATACACTGACGAGAGGGAGAAGGGCAGGAAAGCACAAATGGGGGCTTGGGTCGTGTGGTCACCGGGGCTGAGACCTGGATGGGTTTTTTCTTTTTTTTTACTTTGAAAAATTGGTGAGCTGTTTCAATATTTTTAGCTTAATATCTTAGGAAAAAGGAAGTGAAAACTGCACCCAAATCCAAATTAGGTGTTGCCTCCTTTAGTTCAAAAAATTATGAAATTCGGTTTAGTTTTGCTCTAAAAACTACTCTAACATTGAAAATTGAATTCGAAGAGTTGACACGGAAAATGGATCACGGAGTTGACACGGGATGGAAAAGGCCATGTATCTAAGGTAGCGGAGGTGTTAGTCTGTTTTTGCTTCAATTTGCCATCTCATTGTCTAAATGCAAGCCCTCTAAAACTAATTTCTACATATTTAACTAATGAATATCAGAGGCAACACTCTAGCGTTGCCTATAGTAAAGAGCTTTACGACTTCAATATATTTATTCTTATTATTTATGTTTGTCCCTTAGCTGCTTCATATGGAAGGAATAGTCGTATAAACTTTTATCTGGGCTCATTCAGTTTGAAATTGAAAGTTCAAGGGCCCTTTCTAAGAGTCAAAAGGGATTGGAGGGTAACCAGCCCCCCTTCCACGCCCATTTCCCCAAAGATTTTCAATCAAAATTTTATAAATAGTCGTTTTGCTCAAAATAGTCCAAAGATGAAATAAATATGTCCCCAGGGTTAAGGTAAACCACCATAGCCCCTGGGGCAAGGCCTGTAAGTTATGCAAGTTGTCCATTGTTTACATATGAAATTATTTTGGGATAGGGGGCATGATTGTTCCTGGGTCTCCAAAAAGGTTTCGGGTATTATGGTGAAATTTTAAGGAAATATTGAGAAGGATTTCGAACAAAATACACTTTTACAGGCTGATTGTCAAAAGGGCTTTTCAGCAATATCTAAGGGAACAGCTGACAGTATTAAGTTGAAACTTTTGGAGTATGTTGACGGCAGTGTTAAAGGGTAATCGGAGGACAGCCAAACCTCCTGCTAATTTTTAGATGCCCCCACCCTCAACACGGATCGAAATTTTGGGAAAGTTAATTTGTTCAAATTAGTTAAAAGGTCTAATAACTATGTTTACAGGAATCCCATGCCATTTACAGCCCTGGGGCAATGATTGTAAATTATGCAATTTTCTCATCGTTTCCATGCAGGATTTACCATTGGGAAAGGGAAAATTTTAGATTCTTGGTCTGTACGAGAAGGCAAAGGGTAGTAAGGTGAAACTTCAGGGAATGTTGAGGGGTATGTTGAACTTAATCGAAAAACATTGTGTACATCCCGTTTACCAAGAAGGTGTATTTGAAACATCTTAAGAACGGCGGAGCGTATTCACTTAAAACTTTCAGGGGATGTTGAAAGGAGGTTGAAAAGTCGTCGGATGGCAACCAGCCGCCCTACTATGTCTTTTTAGTTACGCCCCCCCCCCAAAGGCCTGTGATCAAAATTTGAAAAAGTCTAATAACTAACGATTAATAACTATGTTGCAGTCTAACGGTCAAATAACTATGCCTGTGGGGACGATATACCCCCAAAGCCCCTGGAGCAAGGATTGTAAGTTATGCTGGCTGTCCTTTGTTTATATGTAATCTTTTTTGGGGGGATAAGAGGGCATGTTCGATCCTAGGTCTCTAGAAAGGCCTAGGTTATTGAGGTAAAACTTCCAGGAAATGCCGAGGAACATTTTTACCTGCAGGGTTTGTCATTGAGAAAGGGGAAATGTATGTGTTTGGGTGTTTCTAAAAAGTCTAAGGGTACTGAGGTGAAATTTCGGGGAATGTTGAGGGGTATATTGAACTAAATCAAAAGAGACTATGTGCCTTCAGTTATCAAAAGGCGTGTCTGCGATATCTTAGGAACGGGTTAGGGCATTAAAGTCAAACTTTTAGGGCTGCTACTGCTGTTACTGTCACTGCGACTACTTGCGACGGCAGCTACTTAAAACTATGACTATTTGTGACTTCGATACTATGACCAGTTGCGAATGTGACAACTCATGACTACAACTACAACTACTTGCTATTGTGACTACTTTTACTTCGTCCACTTTCTTGGAATGTTTAGGCCCATATTGAAAAAAAAAACAAAAGACACTACGTGTATGTCGGTGGTCAAAAAGGTACATCAGCAATATATTAGCCTAATTAATTGCTGATGTGCTAAAGGATGAGCTGAGTGTACTAAATTAAAAATTTCAGGGCCTATTCAAAAGGATGTTCGAAAGTGATCGGAGCGAAGGTGGGCGGAGCGAAATTTCAAGGACGGTGCAGCTACTTATGACTGCAACTGCAACTATTTGTGACTACGATTTTTTGTGACTGGGCCATCTTGCAACTGCTACTGCCATAAATTTTTATTATTTGCAACTGTGACTTCTCCAAACTGCGATTAACGTTGACTGCGAATATTTACGTTTGCGACTAATTTTGGCTCTGATTATTTACGGCTGCGACTTGTGTTTGCGATTATATTGAACTGTGAGTGCGACTACACGTGACTGTGACTCCAGCAGCTACTTGTGTGCAGCTACAAACGACTGCGATTACATCTAATTGCGACCATGAGCACGACTATTTGACGCAGCGAGTGTGATTGCTTAAGATGCGACTACTTGCTACGTGATCAAAATTTGAAAAAGTCTAATAACTAACGATTAATAACTATGTTGCAGTCTAACGGTCAAATAACTATGCCTGTGGGGACGATATACCCCCAAAGCCCCTGGAGCAAGGATTGTAAGTTATGCTGGCTGTCCTTTGTTTATATGTAATCTTTTTTGGGGGGATAAGAGGGCATGTTCGATCCTAGGTCTCTAGAAAGGCCTAGGTTATTGAGGTAAAACTTCCAGGAAATGCCGAGGAACATTTTTACCTGCAGGGTTTGTCATTGAGAAAGGGGAAATGTATGTGTTTGGGTGTTTCTAAAAAGTCTAAGGGTACTGAGGTGAAATTTCGGGGAATGTTGAGGGGTATATTGAACTAAATCAAAAGAGACTATGTGCCTTCAGTTATCAAAAATGCGTGTATGCGATATCTTAGGAACGGGTTAGGGCATTAACGTCAAACTTTTAGGGCTGCTACTGCTGTTACTGTCACTGCGACTACTTGCGACGGCAGCTACTTAAAACTATGACTATTTGTGACTTCGATACTATGACCAGTTGCGAATGTGACAACTCATGATTACAACTACAACTACTTGCTATGGTGACTACTTTTACTTCGACCACTTTCTTGGAATGTTGAGGCCCATATTTAAAAAAAAAAACAAAAGACACAACGTGTATGTCGGTTGTCAAAAAGGTACATCAGCAATATATTAGCCTAATTAATTGCTGATGTGCTAAAGGATGAGCTGAGTGCACTAAATTAAAAATTTCAGGGCCTATTCAAAAGGATGTTCGAAAGTGATCGGAGCGAAGGTGGGCGGAGCGAAATTTCAAGGACGGTGCAGCTACTTATGACTGCAACTGCAACTATTTGTGACTACGACTTTTTGTGACTGGGCCATCTTGCAACTGCTACTGCCATAAATTTTTATTATTTGCAACTGTGACTTCTCCAAACTGCGATTAACGTTGACTGCGAATATTTACGTTTGCGACTAATTTTGGCTCTGATTATTTACGGCTGCGACTTGTGTTTGCGATTATATTGAACTGTGAGTGCGACTACACGTGACTGTGACTCCAGCAGCTACTTGTGTGCAGCTACAAACGACTGCGATTACATCTAATTGCGACCATGAGCACGACTATTTGACGCAGCGAGTGTGATTGCTTAAGATGCGACTACTTTTGACTGTGGCTGTGACTAATTGCAACTGCTACTGTGATAGCTGCTACTATTGCTAATACTACTACTATTACTACGAGAGCTACTACTATTGAACTGTAATAAAAGAGTTAAATTCATCCATGAAGTTGAGCCGGCAAACGTGTAATATCTCAGAAAAAGAATAAGGCATTAAGTTGAAACTTCCAGGCAAATTTGAGGGGATTTACGAGATACGCTGTGTTTATCCATGTTGTAAAAAGTTCATCTCTGCAATATCCCAGGAAAAAGTAAGAATATTGCTTTGGAACTTTCAGAGTATGCTCCTGGGGATATTGAAGCAATTCAAAAGACGCTGTACATTCAATTTTAACTGAAAGGGCATATTTGCAATATCTTATGAACGGTTGAGGGCATTAAGTTGAAACTGTAACTGCTTGTGAAGTTGGCAGATGAACTACATCAAAATACACTATATGTATCAAAGGTTGTTAAAATGGTACATATGCAATATCTATGAAAATGTTAAGGAAATTAAGTTGAAACTTTCAGGGAATGTTGAGGGGAATGGTGGATTGATACTTGTCTATGCTTATTATTGTACCATGATAGAGGTCAGAATTATTTCAGCTCTTTAGAATCCTAAAGGCTATTCATATTTTCAACCCATTTAATTGAATACAATTCCCCGTATGATTCACACCTCAGAGAATAGCAACACGGGTTCCGAACTGGTAGGTATTGCTCTGATCTTATTTTCATTCTAAGACTGATGGTGGAAGATTCAAGAGAATGGAACAAAAAGCTGTTTATTGCACACCTGGAACAAAATCTGCTCTTTATTGATTTTGAAAAGGCGTTCGATTCTATCGACTGAGATACTTTATGGAAGATTCTTAAATATTACGGAGCACCTGATAAATTAGTCAAAATGATAATGGCACTGTATGAAGAAAGTGAATGTGGTGTACGCACAGAAAATGGGGACACTCGTTTCTTCAAGATAATTTCTGGAGTTGAACAAGGATGTGTCTTATCCCCGTTCCTGTTTCTAATTGTAATGGATTATATTCTGCGACAATCTTCAGGCTGTGCAGTGAAGATTAGCTGTCGGCAAATTTCTGATCTGGACTTCGCAGATGACGTTGTTCTTCTCGAAGAAGCGAAATAGTGACTGCAGCTGCTACTCGACGCCACAGATGAAAAGGCCTAGAAACTGGGACTTGTGGGGAATGTGAGCAAGACAAAGAGCATTGCCACATCTGACTCTCCCCTGATGCTGAAATGCACAGATAAAGCAATTGAGCATGTCAAAGAATTTAAGTATCTTGGGAGCTGGATTGAAGACGATGGTGAAATAGCTAATGAAATCAAGATAAGAATTGGACAGGCGACATCAGCCTTCAACAAGTTGAAACCCGTATGGCGCAGCAGTTAATACTCTCTGCGCTTAAAGCTCCAACTCTTAAATATTAATGTGATATCCATCCTCCTCTATGCTAGCGAATGCTGGAAATTAAGCGTCCAACTGGAAAAACGTGTCCTAGCTTTTGAGAACATGTGGCCTAGAAGGATCCTGAATATATCGTGGCAGGAAAAGGTCATTAACATAGAAGTCCGTAGGCGAACCGGTCAACCATTAGTTAATGACCTCCTGATGCGTAGGAGATGGACTTACCTTTGTCACGTCGTTCGTATGCCAGAGGATCGACTCCCAAAAATATTATGTGAGTGGCGCCCCGAGGGGAGATGCATAAGAGGTCGACCAAGACACACCATACGATGGCAGTATGATCGAGACCTGAGAAGTGCGGAGCTGTCTCTTCAACCGCAGTAGGAGAATGTCACGGCTGTTTCTCAGTTCCGAGATGTCTGGCGAGGCTTCTTAGACCCCCTATGCGTCATTCCTGGCTCTGGAGGATCTAAAGTCTAAGGTAATTCCCCGTGTCCATCCATTTTGAGCATATGTACAACTGTTGTTAAAGCATGTAAATAGTAAGCCAAAATCTGGATTCTTATGGAGAAAAGCCGAAAAAATTTACAAACATTATGTTCTTGACCAAAACGAACAGAAATGAATGGTAATAAACTGTAAATAGTCTTTCGGGGAAAAGTAGAAAGCTACATTAACGCAAATTCGTGCAGAAATAGATTCAAATAGTATTTCAAGCGTATATTTCAGTAATATTTCAACCGACCACAAGTCACTGCTAATGAATAAAAGAAACCGAAAACGAGCAGAAGTTGACCGATTCAAACCTAAGACGAGCCGGAACTACCACAAAGAGTAGTAGGGCCAATGCCCCCTTTGCGTTCGAAAGACTAGAACGTAGTTTGTACTTTACAGAAAATATAATACATTTTAAACGTTTCTATTTTATAGCGTAAATGAATCCAAACTTGTTGAGACTTTCAGGAATGAACGTCACTAGATATTAAATTGCCAATCCACATTCATTTGGTATTTTCTGTAATAATTATGGTGATCTTTTACTTGGATGTTACGAGGAATAAATACAGATTGCTCAAAATAAAAATAGTTTTCAGTAGAGTGCAAATTGAGTTCTTTTCTTTAGAAGACAAAGGGGGAGTTACGTCTACTCCTCTTTATGGTACTTTCTGCTCATTTTAGCTTTGACTTGGTTATTTGATGCAATTTCTGTTTGTTTTGGATTTCATTTATTTATTGATAGTGATTTTTTGTCTTTTGAAATATAATTGAATATACAAAATATTATTGAAATGTACGTTTGAATAAGGAAAGGAAAAATTTAAATAAAATATTTGAATAAAAAAAAGATAATTTCTTTCATTGTAGATGATGCTAATTCTGTTTTATTCACTAATTATAATTTTTGTAATGTTTTTTTTATTTATTTCTTCATTTAATTCTCTTCCTAAATCTGAGAAATTATTGTAATTTGATTTTAAAAGGAGAGAGGAAATATTGTCTCTACCTCTTTTCAGAAGATTTCATTCGTTTTGGGTCGTATTCCTGAATCCCCCCTCCCCATCTCTTGTCATGAGCCAGATTACATTTCTACTTAGAATATTTTCTTTTGTTCTACGCGTTTTCTATTCTTTGTATAACTTTGTATTACGGCAGAACATAGTTGTTTAATTTTTAGTAGTTTCGGTACATTCCAACTCCAGTCGTTTTTTTTTGAAAGATGAATTAAACATTTAACATCTCTAAAATTTGTTTTTTTTTTCCCTTGTTGCCTAACAATGAAATGTTTTTTTCATTTCAGGAAAGCAGCCCAAAAATGGCATCCAGATAATTTTCAAGGAGAATCACCAGAAAAGAAAGCTGCCGAAAAAAAATTTATTGATATTGCTGCTGCTAAAGAAGTTCTTACGGACCCTGGTAATCTTTTCTTCGTCTTGTATATTTTTACGAGCTTCATTCTCAAACAGAAACTTTATTCAAAATATGTATCTATTCAATATCCAGTTTATCTCACGATTATTTCCATTCATAGAATTACAGCCATTATTTCTTTTCTTTTTTTAATAATCATATATGAGGCCTATTGTCATGAACGGAAAAATACGACTTGCAACAGTAAAAAAAAAATTTAAAAAAAATAAAAATTAAAAACCACAACAGAGACCAATTGATTTTAAAGCTTTTTATTGACCAGTAGTTTTTTTTATCTTTGTTAGGAATTGATTTAGGAGGGAAAAATAATTTGGTATTAGACTACCTATAATAATCTGTTAGTTTTTATCTGAAGTTGAAATTAATTGTTCATTTAAATTTTTGTTCTAAAAATTCTAAAGAAGTCAAGATAAATAATTCAAAAAAAGATGGGGCATCAATAAGATACGATTCAGCAGTCTTCGGAGCTAAAAATAATCAGCGTTTCATGGCTACGTCTAGAGAGAAAGAGCGTCAACTGCAATCCAAGAAAGCATAGGTGAGGCAGAGACAGTGCACTATCAGTTAGCAAAGGAAACAGAGCACATACTAAGGCAGATTTAATAGGTAGAAGAAGAGAGACTTCTTGTCGAAATTCGAAAACATGCTCTCTTATGAATCAGGGACTAATAACCAGTGAGGCCCAAAAACGGGCGTTTTCTTTCTCTACTGTAAACTTCGTGATTACTCTCATAGGGTGGTCACAGAAACAAAGTGCATCAAAAGACTGGTTAATCAAGTTTTAAAGAGTATAAAGAAGTTTAAAGAAGTATAATGATTTATCACTTATGTCCACTGAAGTGACCAACCAAGCAAGAGAAAGTTGCTTTAACTGCGTTGTTTAGAAAACCTTTTTTGATAATATTTTTAGTGTCAATTTACGTTTCAAAGGAAAGCTCACGCCTGAAAAAATATGGAATGTTGATGAGACGTGGTCGTGGTCCAAACCGTGGCGTATATCCTCCCACGAGTCAACTACCAAGCTTGTATGCTAAGCAGTGGGCCGTCAGGTGTGCTAGGTAAGCTAATCAAAACGGTTGGGTCAACCGTAACACCTTTCTTGAATCTGTTAAGCATTTTGTGAAGCAAGAAACCAAACAAAAAGCAACCCATTCTTCTCCATCTGGATCATTACATATCCACAAGTCATTAGCTATTGCAAGAGCAAGTCAATAGCGCTCTGTACATCCCCTCCTCATTGCTCACATAGGCTACAGCATTTGTATGAATTAGTCCTAGGCCTTTTCAAGTCTGTTCTCCGAAAGAAATTCAATGAATTGCTGAAACCCAGTTTGGAGCAGCGAATTTTGATCTATGAAGTGGTAGCGCTAACTGCACAGCTTTTTCTGGAAAATTCAGTTCGGCGGACATTGTGTCTGATTTTCGTCCAGCATCAATTCTCCATTTAACGGGGATATTTTCTCAGATCAATTTTTTACCCTCTTTAGTTACAGACAGTTCGGTAGTTATGGTGTCCAAGAATATGAGGAAAAGGATGTACCGACACATCTGAAAACGGGAAGTAGAGCAAGCGACAAAACAAAATTGAAGACGGCCACGAACAAAAAGCGTTGACAGTAACCGACAACTCTTGAAAGCAGGATTTCACGTTCTCAACGTCGTTTCGGGTGGTGGCTCTCTTTATTGCGGGGACATGGAAGACATCAAGTACTTTGATCCAATCACTGCAAGTGGTTATATTCTTCTGAAGTTTGTGCTTAGCAAGCTTAGTCTAGAGAATTTCTGTGTTGCCCAAATAAAAAACGTCAATCAATGTGGTTTCAGGTTTTCCTTCATGAGAAAAAATGGACAGAAATTTGTGTTTCCAGAAATTTTAGATAAGGCAGACGTCAGTGCGGACGACATTGTTTAGAAACTTCCTCGCCCCTGAAACTCAGGAGAAACAAAAAGGGTAGGCCTATAATTAGGCTTAGACTACAATCTTAGCTCGTACAGACTACTGTGAATTGGGTGCCATTTTAATGTTTTTATTGTCATTTTATATAGCTGAAATCCTGTTTTTATCTTTTAAACCTTTATGCATACTCGAAAAAAACTTCAAGTCTAATAGTTTAGCATGGTGTCCGAACCAGTCCTAGAGCCTTCCATTGGCGCCTGTAAGCTGAATTGCAGGGGGGGGGACAAACCTGGTCTAATTGGCACTTTTAATGCAATATAATAGAAATCTCAGAACAAAAATATAAAACTAAGGCAGCATCATTCAGCCAGGGGGGCTTCCAATCCAGCCCCCTGGATAGGGGCTGTTCCGGACAATTTAGAAAAATGAAAACAAAATTAAAATAAATTTTTCTCTTTTTCAGAAAAAAACAAAGGTAGTCTTAACAAGTACGTATTTTATGGTGAAGTCAGAACTACAGATAGATCCAATCGCTTAGAAGGTATACCATTTCAAAAAATCGCCTCTGGGTCAGCCCCGACCTTTCCTTATCTCTGCCAAACACTTCATAACATTTTTAGGTCATTTCTTTAACCTAACCGATAGTTATGTCTTGACAACACCTTGTGGGACCTAGATTTTTTAATATTATAAATTTGGTGAAGGCTGTATTCCCTCACATCAGTGTTAGTCTGTTGTTATTTATTTTAGCTTTCGCAGAAAAATACATAAGGTGTCTGGTGTATGTCGTAAAAACAGTTAATAAAAATATATTCATTGATCATTAAGATCAAGTTCAGGTTATATGCTGCACAGTGAATGTAATTAGAGTTTGAGATGATATCTTGTTTGTGGCCCAGAGTATTTCACGCTCATTCCTGTTGCACCATTATATTCTTAACCTTTGCACTTATCAATGTTAATTTAATTGAATTTTAAAAGTCTGAAATCTTCCATTGGAGGCCCTAACTATCATGGTCCTTTGTATTTTTTGATCCCAAGAAAGTCTCTCTATTCGTAGTTTCATGATTACTAAGGAATTCTTCTACTATACCAATATATTTGATTTGTCAAATTTAAAAATCTCTTAAAAATTATAAGAAAAAAGTAGACGAGTAAATCTAGTTTATCAGGGTAGTCATTCTAAATTTCCAGCCACTGTGGTGCGCGTACCTTCGTGGTACAAGAACAGTTTGGCGGGGTAATTTTTCCATCAGAGTTTAGTAGGGATATAAATTGGTGATAGGACAATAAGATAAGATAGGATTTATTGCTGAAAAATGGCTATCACAAGCCCAAAAGGGCCGAATTCGCACTTTAGCGTCAAATACAGCGAAAAAAGAACAACAAAAACAAACAATCAAACAACAACAGAAAATTATAAAAAGGTCAATGTAAAATACGTAAAAACGTTAAAACCAAAAACAAAGTAAATCTCATAAAATTAGAAGGCCAATTTAAAGTCAGCAAAAATGCCCCCCCCCCCAAAAAAAAAAATCGCAAAATTAACAAGGGGATAAAGTAAAATTATAACAAAAACATAAGTTAGTTGGTGACTAACACACATAAATATAAAACCTCCAGATTTGCAAAATGGGCATTAAAATTAATAACTATGAGGTAAAGAGTGAGTGAGGGGGGGGGGGGCAGCGGAGATTCAGTGGTTGAAAATGTCAACTATGTAAGGGATAAAAGTTCTTCTATATCTTTCAGTGCAAACTCTTATTGGGGCGAGAAGGGGGATTTTTGTTGACACAGAACGCGGGAGGCGGGGTCGAAGGGGTGAATATTGACGAGGGAAAAGGGGAGTTGTTCGGGGGTTATGAAGGGCATTGTAAGCAAAGCGCAATGTAATTTTTGCTCTCCTTTCCTTAAGGGTGAAGAGATTAGCTCTCCTAAGAAGGGAAATATAAGGTACTCTACCCTCATTGAAGATAATTCTTAGGCACCTTTTTTGTACTGCCTCTATTCTGTCCGACAATTCAATGGAAATGCCAGGATGCCAAACAGGACAGGCGTACTCAAGGGTTGGGCGTACAAATGACAAGAAAATCCTCAAACAGTGCGATTAAAATTAAATTTTTAAATTTTTTAAGGAGTTTAAGGAGGGAAAATGCGGCATTTGCACGTTTTAAGATGTCATTAATATGACAATCCCATTTTAAGTCGCATGAGTTGGTAACGCCCAGTAATTTCATAGTGGTAACGGACATTTCAGGGGGATTGGACAGGAGAAGGAAGGAGGAGTTTTAAGGAAATTAATAGTAAGAACAGTTGACTTTAAAGGGTTGACTTTCATATCATCAGTAAGAGCTTCGGCTGATATCGATTCCAAGATGTCCATTGGGTTGCTTTTGGAATTTTTGGAACATGTATCTAAGACAGTTAGATCATCAACGAATTTCCATCTATCCGGGAAATAAACACCAAGGTTGTTTATCATTGTAAGAAATAAAGTTGGACCTAAGAGGGTTCCTTGGGGCACACCATTATAAATTGGGGGGGGGGGGGATCAGAATATACAGTCAGGTATTTCACGACTTGCGTTCTGTTAGAGAGGAAAGACGCAATTATTCTAATTAAATAAGGGTCAACTTGAAAGTCATTAGATAGCTTTTCTAATAGTATATTGTGGTTGATTAAATCAAAAACTTTTTGCAAGTCAACAGCGATAACATTGAGCCCGGTATTGGGTTTTTCGAGTGTGTTACATATTGTGTCCATAAGGTGAACAAGATAGTGGGTAGTAGATGTAGAGCGTAGGTTTCCGAATTGTCTTTTGTCAACATTTGGGATTATTTTTACTTTCAACCACTCAGCTAAAAATCTTTCATATAACTTCGAAAAAACTGGAGTAAGAGTAATGGGACGGACACCATCAAAATCTTGATTATTAACTTTCTTTTTTACGGGAGTAATAAAACCTAATTTCCAGCAATTTGGAAATTTACCAGTAGACGTAATTTCATTAAAAAGTAAGGACAACGGCTCTGAGAGATTGTCGGCAAAGGCTTTAATTAGTACAATCGGAATGTCTAATGGACATGTACTACACTTTTTAATGTTCTTAATTTTTGCCTCCACATCCGAGAGCGAAATAACGGGAAAAGTGAGAGAGCACAAATCATAAGGAGTGTCAAAAGAAAGGGGAGGGAGGTCCTGAACTATGGAAGAAAGAAACCTGTTCAGATCATTGGCTGTAACTGAAGGGTCTTCTTGGAAATGGAAATATATATTATTATTTGTTTTCCCACAAATTTTCTTTGTTCTATTATACCATTGTTTTGGCTTTGTAGAAAATAAATCCTGGACTTTGCATTTGTAATATGAAGAAGAAGATTTACCTATTTATTTTCTTATATGTTCACGCAGTGAGTTCACTTCGGATGGTTTACCACTCTCTAGTAGATTCAATTTAATTCTAATTAGTTTTTTCAGTTTCCTAGTAATGTATGCTATGTCATTAGAAAATGCTTTTACATTTTTCTCAGGAAAGGAATTTATGTATTTCCTTTTAATCAGATTTTAGAATTCGGAGACTTTAAAATTAATGTCATTTTTTCCTTTGAGGGCCAGCCAGTTTTCATTGGTAATCCAAGATCCAAATGTGCAAAGGCCATCATTGGAAATTGGGTGATAAGAGAACTCAGTAACAGAAAAAGTATGACTAAAGCTGTTGAGAGGCTTCATTAATAAACAAAAATGGTAACTTCCTCCTAACGGGGGCAGGAAGGGCATAGAAAGCCTGTATATTGGTGCAAATCAAATCAAGGGTAGAATTTCCTTTTGTTCTTGGTATTTTTACTATTTGTTTTAAGTTTAGGGAACCACAAAGGCAATTTAACTTTAGATCATTAGCATCACCTACTGAGAAAATACCGGCGTTCGAGAATTTGCAGAGGACAGTCAGAACTACTATGCAGTTGCTGGTAGAATCGCTGTCTTAGCGCAGCGTTTTGATTTGGGAATAATAAAAGCAGCAAAATACAATCAAATTAAAGAGGCGTGGTAAAATTTTGGGTCTTACACTTACCCAAATGATTTCATCGTAATCTGAAAGGTTGGGAGTATGCATTAATTTAGGAAAGAGATTATTATCGAGAAATAATATTATTCCACCTCCCTTTTTACCTAGGGGGTGATCATGAGGACGAAGTTTTATGAATTGGGAGTAGTTATTAATTTTCAATAAATCAGGGTTCTGTGCTTGTACCTCAATTACGGCAATTACATCAATTTTGTGTACTTGACAGAGGGCCTCTAGCTTGATCAATTTGTCGAAATTCAGACTTTCAGCGTTCGTAACAAGCAACTTTGGGAAAGTAAAACGGTTACTGAAGAGGGAAATTTTTTGTTTGTTAATTGTGGGAGGCAGTGGGGGGTGGGAGGAACGTGGATCTGGGAGAGGAGAGGCATCTTTTTCGGGATGAAGGCTGGGATTCGTTTGAGAAGCAGGAT
Source organism: Artemia sp. Qi Xiang Cuo (assembly GCF_049724085.1). Taxonomy (NCBI): domain Eukaryota; kingdom Metazoa; phylum Arthropoda; class Branchiopoda; order Anostraca; family Artemiidae; genus Artemia; species Artemia sp. Qi Xiang Cuo. Next base: position 92,099,890 of record NC_142794.1, on the reverse strand, counting down.
TAAAAGGCGGGGCTGGACCGGGCTTGAGAGAAAAGGACATCAGCGGGCAAATTATGGGAATATTATTAAGTAGGGATTTGGGACATAAGTTAGAACTAAAACACTGGTTTACACTAGATTCACGTAATTCGATGCTTCCATAACCCTAATAGATGGAAGTAGGGTCTTCTTTGTGGTGATAGATTACGATGAGGGTCTTAAATTCCGCGGAAAGAGCTGGCCGTGGTATTTCAATGGACACTGATGTGTTACTTGACAGGCCTTGTGACTCCCTTTTTTTGACAGATTTTTCTTGGCACTGTTGGAGGGGGGAGAATTTGTTTTCGTTGAGCTGAACTGCTTGCAGTATCTCACTGACCTTTGATGTAATGGTGGGAAGGTTTGATGTAAATAGTTTTTTGACAGGTCCAAACTGATGAGAGAAGGAATTGGAGGAGGTGGTGACTGTGGGTTTAAATTTTTTTCGGCACTATTTAAGGGCTTTTTAAAATATTTGTATCCATATTTGCAAGTGGATTTGACTACATTCACCGAAGCAAAGCCCACTTCTAAAACTGTCACTAACCCTGGAATGCAAGAGTTTGCACCCAGGGACACTACATTCATTCTTCAAATAATAATTCTTGCACAAATGAAGGTATTTACACGACTCTTCCTTCTTGCAAATCCCTCTCCAGGCATATTTGCATATACCTTTATTAGCATTAACTTGTTTCCTGGATAGTTCATCACTAGTATTGAACTCACACCTAGTTTTACATGCATAATCGAGACCCCTTGCTTTGTAAAAGTTACAGGCCAATCACAGTTTCATCGGTTATCAGCAAATTATTTGAGAAGGTACTGTTGTCCCATATCACATCGCACGCTCTAATGGGAGACAAACAACTTGTATTCAGAAATGGGTTGGGCTGTGGACACGTCCATTGGTTACTAAGAAGAATAATGAGGTCTACATCTTTAGTTTAAGAGCCACTGTTTGCCTGCAGCGTAGACATTTCTGCTGCGTTCGATTCTGTCGTCCACTCGCAAGCACTGTGGTGCCTCTTAGATTCAGGAGTCGATCCCGCATTGTCCTTGTTCTCCATGATTGGTACTCCCACACGCATATTCCTCTAGCTTTGGGATGGGAAACAATCGCCGGTCACCGCAAGCAAAAGCTTTCTGAACCCATTCAGCTCTTCAAAGGAGTTTGGCAAGGATCTGCTGTAAGAGCTATTATCTTCAATTCTGCGATTTACTCTGTAACTAGACTCGCTCGAGGGACGTTCTTTTGGGAGGGCTTGGATCTAAGTTTCATTTCTTATGCAGATGACTTGTTGCTTCTATGCAGCACGCAAGGGGGTCTTAGAAAGAACCTTCGTCCCCTAGTGTCCCTATACAGAAGAATAGGACTACGAATCAACATAGAGAAAATGGAATTTATCGTTTTTAGCGGCACTATCTCGACCAATTCCAATCTTGTCCTTGATGGTATCAGAATCCAGCAGTCCCAGTCCCTAAAATACCTTGGTATCACGTACGGTCAGACGCCTAGGTCAACTAGAGGCTTGTTGACCGAATCAGTCTGTAAATCTATCCGCTTAGCATACGGAAAAGCTGTCATTTATTGACAGCTAAAAGATATCACAGAAAGTGGTCATTTATTCGATTTATTAAGTCAAAACTATTCAACGCCTTCGTCTCTCCTGCCATCTGGTACATATCACCCTTGTGGGAAATGTTGTCCCTCTCCGAGCGTCAAAAATGCGAACCACGTATTACAGATTTGCCAAATTTTTGCTGGGACTTCCACTAAGATTTTCTAACACGGAGATCTCATCCATATATGGAATCCTTGATCCATCAACCAAGGTGATTGATTTAGAACGGAGAGCCTCAAGACGATCCCTCAGTAAACTCTACAACTCACCGCTGACTCAACTGTTTCTGTAAATGAAATACCTGCATTGAATTTTTAGTGTCAAATATGTTTTTCTTCTTTCTTTCGTTTCATTTTGTACTCCGCTTTTTTTCCCATTTATCCTTTGTAAGCGGGCACAAATAAATATATATATATATATATATATATATATATATATATATATATATATATATATATATATATATATATATATATATATATAAATATATCTGTTTTTCCGCTTATCGGAAATTTCTCATCTACCGTTTGTTTTGTTTTTCTGTGAGAATTGCTACTTTCATGAACTTTGTATTTATTTTTTTTATTCTAAAATTCTCTGAATTGCGCACTTTTGTTGAATAGGCAGCATGGTGAACAAAGGAATCCATCTAGATTGCGGGGGTAACATAGCCAAAAGCTGACAGCAATTCGTTCTGCTACAGTTTTTAGAAAACAATTTATTGTACTGAACGACCACTTGGAAACAAATTTTTTTGGGAAGGGCCGCTGTTGAGCGACAAGTTTCACTAGACGTCAAAAACGATTCCGTGTATTTTGTCATTGTAGGTTTTTTTGTTTTTTTTTATGGAATGCAATATGTGTCTAAAGATGTTGAAATTATTCTTGGGATTTTTTCAACCTTAGCTGGTTCAAAATGAACTAGATTTTCTGGTTTTGTATAGATTTTGAACTGATGAACATTCTCAGTGCCTAGTAGTCGTTCTCATTTTAATTTTTCAGTTGTTTAGTTCTTATCGTGGTTATGCATGATGGTCTAATGTTTATTTCAGTTTTAGTGTTTCCATCAAAACTAACTTCAAGCCCTATTTTTCCCCCCTTTTCAATATTTATTCTTCGGGCCTGGGTTGTTCGACTTCACTTTTTGTTTATTTGAAAAGTTGGTCGATCTTTGATTTTCATTTTTATATTTTTATTTTCGTTGTAGTTCCTTTTTTTAATCATCACTTTCACGCTTGCTTCGCTTGCTTCTCTACCTTCGCTTAAGGAGATATATCGTGTTGAAACAAATTCGATAGTAACCGATGCTTGTTTTGCAGACTTATTCTTTTAGTTTTGCAATAATTTCCGGGATATATAGAGGATTCAGTGCAAAGACAATCTTTGTGTATGAAGGAAAATCTTGCAAATATTTCTAAAAATAATACTTCTATTAAAGTTTGACTCTAAATTGGCAAACAGTCCTAAGCCGAAATTAAGATCCTGATTCACTAAGGAAATAAAAATTTCTCTTGACAGCTGTGGAAAGTGATTAGAGTTACAGAGGAAGTATTTAACTTTTGCGCATTGTTGAATTTTGTATTAATTTTTAAATAAAGAAAATCAGTAGTAAGGATCATCAAAACATCTGTCAAAGGAACTTTGCCAACTTTTTCTGCTTCTTTTGTGAATCGCATATTCTATTCGTAGGAATTTTCATGAATCAAAATGATTATTTATTAATGTTTTTCAGAAAAGCGGAAGAAGTTTGATGCAGGGGAAGACCCTTTAGATCCAGAATCACAGCAAGGCCAAGGTTTCAACCCCTTTCAACAGCATCATGGTTTTCATCGTGGACACGGTGGTGGCCCCTTCTCTTTTAAGTTCCATTTTAACTAGTCGACTATCTTTTGTTTTGTTGATGTTCTGCACGAAATTTATTAATTAAATTCTGTTTTACAAATTGTAATGATCAGAAAGAATTCTGTTTAATGGAGATACAGGAATTAGGAAATACAGGTATATATATATATATATAAATTCCCTTGACGATTCCCTTTACATTATATATATATATATATATATATATATATATATATATATATATATATATATATATATATATATATATATATATATATATATATATATATATATATATATATAAGCAAAGAAATAAATTTGGAGTCGAAAAACGGGTCTATGGCCAGTATGAAGGAAAAAAAGAGAAACAATCAAACTAATATTTCACCAGCATATAACAAGGTGCCTACAGCGTAGAGAAAAAACGAGAGGTATAGGGAAAAAAAAACTAGAATCTAAGACTAAAATAATATAAATAAAAATTAAGCATAAAACTAAAACAGCCTAATAATATTATGTTTAAGAGGTAATTACTTGGCAAAAAAAAAAAAAAAAAAAAAAAAAAAAAAAAAAAAAAAACTTTCGTCCAAATCCACCAATTGATAAAAATGTGCACTTGAACGAGGCTTTTACCTTACCCATCTATCCAACTACCTAGGAACAAACAGTATACCCGAACCGTCAACCAAATAGAAATGTCCAAGTCCATGCAAAGTCGTCATCAATAAATGTAAGTCGTTGTAAATTTACAAGCAAAAGCACCTTAAATCTAGCAAAATATTTCCAAGTAGAACCTTCCATTTAGGGCTTATCAGAAGAAATACCACCTGCCTTAACGGGTTTCGAGGCTTTACTTTCTTTACCCGGCACGGTGGAGCCTCTACCATAAGATCTATATGGTAACCCTATGTCAGGTAAAACTCGTGAAATACATGCATACTAGTCAAGCTATTAAAAATTACATACAAAAAGTGTTTCAATGTTTCCTTAATAAAATCCCAGAGGTCACTGACAGAGACCATTCTGGAACAAATGAAGAGATGTCCAGATGTATCTTTTAGTGGTATCTGGAACCAATAACCAATTTAAACATCCTCAAGCTTGTTTGAAAACCACTACAAACTCGAACTTCCAAAAAAGAAAAGCGTATGAGAAATTATATTAAAATATCATTCAGTATTTGTTTATAGTTTTTTGTATGTTTGCTTAAAAGTTCATGATACATAAAACTAAATTTTTTGAATTGCCAACTAATTTTTTTGGCAGAAAAACCTCTTAAGATCAGTTTTTCGCTCAGCTTTTTACATCTATTTTTAAAATCTGTGTAATTTAAACTGGATTCAATTATTACTTAAATTTTAAATTGAAATTTCGACTGTGTTTATTTTTCCGTATATATATACATCAAACACATCTTTTTCTCCCTCTAATTTGTTTAAAAAATTAATTTTTTTTTCTGGGAAATCGATTTTAGGTCATGGTGTTTATTTGTTCGTCGGACAAATGCATCTTGTTCTCCTCCAATATGTGTCAACAGAACTTGCAGAAGCAATATATAGAGTATTCCTTCAACGTGGGCACTACTTGATAAGCATTCATTATCCGTCAAAACCCCTCATATAAAATATAGGCACACACTAGAGGAGGCCCAGGATTAGGGTCACAGCAGCTGAAAAAATCAGGAAGAGTTTGAGTTTTTCAAATGTAACATGTAAAACATGATCATATCTCGATTTTCACCGTCTATTTTTTATGGATATGTACTTCCAGAAGTCTCGTCAAAAAATTGCTGTATAAGGTCTTGCATAAATTGTCATATTCATTAAGAAAAGGAAAATGCTAGAAAAACGTGCAGTCCGTCGTTAGGAGTTGAAATAAAAGCTTTCGGTAATAAGATTTACCCTTAGACCTCGACGGCGAATAGGAAGCCTTTTCATAATTTAATACTTCTCCGATGCTGATAGTGCTGTAAATAAGTTTTTAAATATGGTGACTAAGAATTTAGAGATAAGTTAGTGGAGATTATAAATATGATTTTCGGAAAAGGGTAAGTTTCAAGCGATTTTCGGAAAACTCCAATTAAACCCCTCTATGAAAAGATGATAAGCGTAAGTGAGGTAATCATGAGGCATTGGCTTGATTTCTGTAGGAAGAAAATTATTTAGTATGTTCAGAGAAAAAAATTGGGGTTTTTTAGTAAGGGTAGCAAGGTTTTAGTAAGGGTAGAAGATGATTCGAAATTTCTAACGATGATTAATTTCACAAGAGAGTAAAAGAACTCAAAAATTTGTGTGTTGGGATTTTTTTTTTGTTAAACTCTGATGACGGACTAGTTGTGCGCAGAATGGAGTTTCTTTGAATGCAAAGATTGTGAATACCTAGTGCACAGTGTGCATATTTGGATTGTGCATACGTTACAGATGTGCATACTAAGTATGTTTAGTATAAAGGTGTTTACATCTTTATTGTCAGACTACTTTGTTAGGTGAACAATCCGTTTGCAATTTCTCTGGAAAACATCTAGCAAATTATCATCCGCTTTTTGGAGCGCCCATGCCTTAGAGCGTTTCACTCTAAGATTAATAACTATGAAGTTGCTGAGTCAGCAAGCCCTCAGTTTTATAGATTACGAGTAAGCGTTTGATTCGGCTGATAGAAGAGCTTTGGTGAAGGTCTTTGTATGGTATACCAGACAAATCCATTAAAGTTATTAGTGCTATGTACGGGAATAACATTGATACATATATAGGTGAGAAATGAGGTTAGTAGCTGATGGTAAGAGGACTAAGTTACTAAGACTCGGAATAGGTGAAGGCGAAGAGGTGATGTTAGGTAACGAGAAGATTGATCAAGAGAAAAGCTTCACTTACCTTGGGTAGTATTATTAGTTAAGACGATGGGTGCAGTAAAGATGTTAAAAATAGAATAGCCAAGGTCCAGGGTTACTTTACATTTAAAAAATTTGGAATAATAGAAAGATAAGTCTATGAACCAAGATTGGAATATTAGAAGCTATAATGGTCAACGGCAGGAAGATGTAATGGAAATGGAAACTTCTTGGAAGGGTTTAAAGAAGGAGACTTTGAATAGATTGGGATGGAGGAGGAGTGTACGTAGCTGTGTTGGCCTCATACGGTTTGGTGCTGCAGTGGGTTGTTAGTGGTAGTAGTAGTAGTCTCGCCAAAAACAATCAAATGAATAAACTGAATTAATGTTTGACAATACGTTGTATTCTTATCAGCAAATAAACAACCAGAACTCAGTGCTGCATGCTTAGTTACCCTAACAAAACCAAGGTTTGCAAAATGCAAACAAGACTTTAATTAGGCTGAGGACTCTGAATTTTTCCACATCCTTTTACTGTCAAAATAGCCTTTGGTTTCAATTATTTTTTGTTTATTGATTTGTGTTTCAGACATGTGACAACTACGTCATCCCTTATATGCTGATACTTTGTTGGAGGTTATTTTAGCAATGTATTATTTTATCTGTACGTTCAATGAATATCTTTTACATTTGGTAAAATTTTTCTTATTTCAAACTAACCTCTTGGTAGTTTTCATCTACCAAACTGTTGACACATTTAAGATGCCCTGTTAATTTTTAGCAAAATTTTATCAAACCTATTGTTTCAGGGCTCAGAACTCAGGAACGGGATGATTTCCCTCTCGCTGTACAGCCCAGGGGACTTCAGTGGCTATCTAATCTTCACTTCTTATTCTTCAAGCACGTATAAAGTCTCTTCTTTATGAACTGCTTTCCAATGTCTATAAGTCTTCCACTTTTCTTCGAAAACTCTGTTACAAGACGTGCAATCACACAACTTTCCTTTTCACTATCAAATCCACCGAGTAATAAATTTAGGCTTGGCTGCCTTCTCTTAAGTCTAAAAAAAAACACAATTTCTCATCTTTCTTCTTTACTCTCATGGCACTCTATTAACAAATGTCCAATGATCTCTAAGCTCTCACAGTTGGGACAATTGTCACTCTCTCCCCAAAATATTGCTTTGTAATATCCTACTTCTGCATGGTTTGATTGAAGGCAGAATATTTTCTTTGCTTCAAATCTATTTAATCCTTTGTACAATTTATTTTCTATTTTCCTTTGATTTTTTTTAGTGATGGACAAATTTCCTGATAAATCCCTGTTTGATTGAAAGCCTTATTTATTTAGCTCTGGCACTACTTTCCCGAACACCCTGTATTTTTGAGGGGGGTCCAATTCATTCAAACTTATTCCAACTTCAACTGCAGACTTAGCGAACGTGTCTGCAATTTCAGTCCCTATGATATCAGTGTCAGCGGGAATCCACTGAATGAAAATTTTCTTCTTCTCCGTTGCTGCATGTAGAACTTTATGACTTCTCTACTTGGTTTTGGCACTGATGTTAGTATTTGTAATAGCTTGAATAGCGCTCTTTGAATCGGAAACATATTACAAATTTTTCTTCTTCACATTTTTCAGTAAGTTCTAAGGTCTTTGTAATAGCATATACTTCTGCCTGAAATACACTGCATTCTGTGGGCAAATTGAATTTTCTTTATATGTTTTTCTGAGGGCACCAAAATGCAATTCCAACATGCTTAGTTTCATCAACTTTAGATCCATCAGCAAATAGTGTGATATATCCTTCATATTCATTGCTCATCAGCACACGAAATGCCATTTCTTCAGGTATATTTGGTTCCACTTTGAATTCCAAATTTGATAAAATCCTGTTTTCCTCCCATGGTGGAGGAACTTCTATTTTACTCACTCTCAGCATTTCTGATAATTAAATTAAAAAAAAATTCCGGAAGAAAAGTTTTTCAGTGAATAGTGAAGGCCATATTCGACTTGTTCTCATGGGACATAAGCGCATGTCAATATTCAAATTCCAAATGACCAGATGTCACCTCAAAAGGAAAAATAAAACCCATAGTAGATATACACTAAATAAACAATCATAGTAAAAAAAATACGAAAAGTAATAATATAAATGAATAAATAGATTTTAAAGCGAGTAATGCTTAGATTGAATAAGAAAATCAAGCTTAAAACGAAAAAAAATATTTTGCTATTAAAGTATAAATGAAACTTAAAACGAACAGAAATTAAATAAACAATCAATGCGAACAAACATACAATATATATTAATGTAAATGAATAAATAAATCTTAAAACGAGTGAAACTTAAATTGAATATGCAAATCAAGTTTGAATCGAATAAAAATAACTACAAACAAGAGTTTGGGCATCGCCTCACTGCAGAAGCCTAAAACCTACTGCGTCATTGGCGCCTTACTGAAAGTCTTGGAAAGTATAAACAAAATCAAATTGATTATTAAATATATAATTATATTAATTGTGGAAAGATCCATCAGTTCAAGATTTTTTTTTCACTTTAATTTTTATTTTCATTTTCAATGCTGTAAGAGCTGGAAAAGAATAAATTTCTAATATACCAGTAATTCGTTTTCAGTGGAGTGCCAATGACGCAGAAGGATTTAGGTTTTTATAGTTATAGAAGGGGGTAGTATCCAAATTTTGTTCGTAGTTAAACTATATTTGTCTTGACCAATCTTGGAAAGAACTAATAAATTAAACTGAATATTTGATGTATAATGATATTAATTGCTGAAAGCTCATCAGTTCACAATTTTACTGTAATTTTAATATTTATTTTCAGTATTAAGTACAAAAGACAACATTTGTAATATAATTCGTTTTCAGTAAAGCGCCAATGACGCAGTAGGTTTTAAGCTTCTGCAGTGAGGCGATACCCAAACTTTTGTTTGTAGTTATTTTTATTCGATTCAAACTTGATAGTAGTAATGGTACAATGATAGGTACAAGACAGG